>NC_138101.1:124733010-125333010 GCF_964146895.1 Miniopterus schreibersii
ACTTGGATTTCTACCTGATCTGGCAGTTACAAGGTAGTGCCCCTACTTCCCAGGTCAGTGGGGTTAGAGAAAGCCAGCTAAGACAAAGTTTAAATAAGATCCAGAGTCTCATAATATAATATAAAAATGTCCATGTTTCAGTCAAAAATTACTCATACCAAGAACCAGGAAAATCTCAAACTAAATGGGGGGGGGGGGGAACAGATGCCAAAACTGAGATGGCATGTTAGAATTACTTGACAAAGATTTTAAAGCAGCCATGATATAAATGCTTCACTGACCACATCAAAAATTGCAACTAAACTACAGAACAACCATCATTCAGAACTGCCTGAAACCTGGCTGAACAGAATTCCTACAACTAGGGAATTGAAGAAGCTACATCAAGACTGATAGGAGGGGCAGAGACAGGGAATGGGCTGGTCCAAGTGTGGCAGATAAAAATTGGGAGGGATATCTCAGGTGCAGAGATGTGCCCTGAGGATCAAGGAATCCCAGCCCCACACCAGGCCCTCCAGCCCAGGGTTCCAGTGCCAGGAAGAGAAGTCCCCATAACTTCTAGCTGTAAAACCAGTGGGTATTGAGGCTCAGGGAAACAGAGGGCTCTTGGAGTCTGAGGCAATTCTTTTAAAAGGCCCATACAGCCCAGCCGAGCATGGCTCAGTGGTTGAGCATTGACCCAGGGTCCAGGAGATCGCCATTCAATTCCCAGCCAGGGCGCACACCCAGGTTGCAGGCCTGATCCCCAGTCGGGGGAATGAAGGAGGCAGCAGATCAATGACAACTCTCTCATCATTTATGTTTTTTTCTCCCTCTCCTTTCCTCTCTCTGAAATCAATAAAGATATATTTTTTTAAAAAAAAAATTAAAAATAAAAAGGCCCATACACAATCTTACTCAGACTCCTTCCCTCTAGGCTCCAGCACTGGGTCAGCAGCTTGAAAGGCACCAGAGATATATGGGGAGGAACTGAATGTCTGGCATAATGGCAAGGGCTCGGGGTGTTGGGGAGCAGCTTTCTCCCAGATAGTAGTGCTGGCAGAGGCCATTGTTCCTTTGATGAGCCCTCCCCACATAGAGTTAGCAAGCCAGGGCCATATCTGAGACTCCACAACCAGGTTCACACTGTTTGCCCTGCCCTGGTGTTTCCCTGAGGCCCCACTCCACCCAACTTTTAGGCCCACCCAAGCTGTTTCCAGTGGCTTTTCCATATGAATGGCCTGTTGGCTCATGCTTCAGATTTCCTAATATCTCTCAATCAGCATCTGGCCTCAGCATGCCCTGTACCTCTCCCTAAGTGGCTCCAGACCTGGCACTGGAAGCATCTGTCCTTAGTTCACAGCTTGGCCTCACCTCGTCACTGCCAAGCCCAGCACAAGTAGTAGCCATCTACAGATGTCTTTGTAGCTCATGCTGGGTGGCCCCAGGCAGAACACAGATGGCAGCTGACCTTGGCCTGCACCTCCTGGGAGGCCCCAGAGCCAGGGCATCCAGTGGACAACTTCAGACTATGTTAAAGCATCAACACCCAACCACCTACATAAGTGACACACTCAAGGGGTGGACTCAGCAGGCACCAGATCCCTGCTGAAGTAAGTCCTGCTCTGTGGAGTAGGCCTCTGCACACCTCATCCTCCACAGTAGTCAGAGGTCAGTGGTCAGTGGTTGTAGCCAGTCCTTGCAGCTGACTGGCCTTGAGGTATATCCCTCCCATTGACCTGCCAACAGCAATCAAGGCTCAACTACAAGTTGAGGGTGTACACAGCCCACATGGGGCATGGGGCGCACCTTGAGTGCCTAGCTTGGGTGATCAGAGAGGCTGTGCCACTGGACCTTACAGAATACCTACTCCATTAGGCCACTCTACCAAATGTTGGAGATGTAGCAGCTCCACCTAACAATTAAAAACAAACACAGGGAGGCCGCCAAAATGAGGAGACAAAGAAACATGTCCCAAGTGAAAGAACAGAACGAAACTCCAGAAAAAGAACTAAACAAAATGGAGACAAGCAATCTACTATATGCAGAACTCAAAACACTGGTTATAGGGATGCTCAATGAGCTTAGTAAGAATTTCACCATCATAAAAAAGGACCAGTCAGCCTGGCTGGTGGTTCAGTTGTCTGTACACCAAATAGTTGCAGGTTCGATTCTCAGTCAGGACTCATAAAAGAGGCAAGCTATCAATGTTTCTCTCTCACAGAAACTTTTCTCTCTCTAAAAATCAGTAAAAACATATCCTTGGATGAAAATTAATTTTTTTTTTTTTAAAAAGGACCCATCAGAAATGAAGACTACAATAACTGAAATGAATAATAATTTAGAGGGAATCAACAGTAGAGCAGATGAAGCTAAGAATCAATTCAGTGAATTGAAAGATAAGGAAGCAAAAAATACCTAATTAGAACAGCAAAAACAATAATGACTTCAAAACAATGAGGATAGTTTAAGGAGATTCTGAGACAACTTCAAATCAACCAACATTCACATCATGGGGATGCCAGAAGGAGAAAAGAGAGAGAGAAAAATATTAAAAACCTATTTGAAAAAATAATGACAGAAAACTTCCCTAACCTGCTGAAGGAAACAGACATACAAGTCCAGAAAGGGCAGAGTCCCAAACAAGATGAACCCAAAGAGGCTCACACCAAGACACATAATAATTAAAATGAAAAAGGTTAAAGACAAAGAGAGGATCTTGAAAGCAAAAAGAGAAAAGCAATTAGTTACCTACAAGGGAGCTCCTATAAGACTGTCAGGAAAAAAAAGCCTTGCTGGCGGATAACAAGATGGCAGCAAAGCTGACCACAGTAACCGACGCCTCCCACAACCACATCAAAATTACAACTAAAATACAGAACCATTATTCAGAACCTCCTGAAATCTAGCTGAACAGAAATCCTACAACCAGGGAACTGAAGAAGCACATTGAACCAGTAGGAGGGGCAGAGACTTGGGGACTGTGGCAGAGGGACACAGAGGCTGCAGGAGTCCTGGGTAGCTCCTTTTAAAGGGCCAGAGCAGGAATTTACTCAGATGCACTCTATCTGAGCTCAAGTGCTGGGCAGCAGCTTTAAAGGAACTTGGTACATTCAGGGAGGAACTAACTTGCCTGGAATCAGAGAAAGAGCTGGAGGGGCAGCATTCTCACAGACAGAAGAGCTGGCAGAGGCTGTTGCTCCTTTGATGAGCCCTCTCCCAAGAGAGCTGGGAGGCAGACACCTGCTCTGAATCTCCACCAACGACTCACAACTCTCGCCCTGCCCTGGAGATTCCCAGAGACCCTGCCCTTCCCTGCTTGCAAGCTCATTCAAGCCATTTCCAATGGCTTTTCTATGCAAGTGGCCTCTCTAGCCTTATGCTTAGGGACTTTCCTAAGATCTCTCAAACAAGCAGCAGCTGGCCTCAGCATGCCCCATACCTCTCAATAAGTGGCCCCAGGCCTGGCACTAGTGGCACCCTGCACTGGTTCAGAGCTTGGCCACTCATGGACACCTACAAGCCCAGCACAAGTAGCAGCCATCTACGGACTACTGTGTAGCTCGTGCTGGGTGGCCCTGGGCAGGGCACAGGCAGAGGCTGACTTTGCACCTCCTGGGAGACCCCAGAGACAGTGCATCCAGTAGTCAGCTTCAATCACGCCAGATTACAACCCTACCACATCCACATGTGACACACTCAAGGGGCGGACTAGGTGAACACCAAAGCTCCACTGAAGTAAATCCTGCTCCATAGGGGTGTCTCCAGCACAGCAGCTCTTCAGCAGTAGTTGCAGCTGGTTCCTCACAGCCAATTGGCCTGGGGCTCAATTCCTCCCAGTGACACCAATAGCAACCAAGTCTCAACTATAACAGTACAGTGTACACGGCACATACAAGGAACCACCTAGAAGGCCCTGCTCAGGTAACTGGGGAGGCTGAGCCACTGGACCCTACAGGACACCTACTACACAAAGCCACTCTACAAGTTCCAGGAGACATAGCAGTTCTACCTAATACATAGAAACAAACACCAGGAAGCAGCCAAAATGTGAAGGCAAGGAAACATGTCACAAATGAAGAACAAAAAAAATCTCCAGAAAAAGAACTAAATAAAATAGAGCCAAACAACCTACTAGATACAGAGTTCAAAACAGTGGTTATAAGGATGCTCAAGGATCTTAGTAAGACTATTAAGGAAACTAGTGAGATCATCAATGACATAATAAAGAACCAGTCAGAAATGAAGGCTACACTAACTGAAAGGACAAATAATTTACAAGGAATCAACAGTAGAGTAGAGAATGCTGAGAATCAAATCAGCAATTTGAAATATGAGGAAGCAAAAAACACCCAATCAGAGAAGAAAAAAGAAAAAAGAATCCAGAAATATGAAGATAGTGTAAGGAGTCTCTGGAACAACTTCAAGCAGCCCAACATTCACATTATGAGGTATCAGAAGGAGAAGAAAAAGAACAAGGGGCTTCACTTGAAGCATGAACATCCTCGCCTGCTGCCACCAGCGCTGCCGGGGCCGCGGACAGTACGCACCAGGACTCTGGGTGCACCGCCTCAGCATCCTCTGTGCCCACAGTCGGGGCCCCGGAGGAGTTCAGGCGGAGGCTAGCGGCAGGCAAACTGTGGGTGATCGCGCCTGCGGGGGAGTGTGCCATGGGTCCACCAGTATCTGGGGAGGAAGAACCAGCAGCTACACACCCCCTCCCCCTCCACCACCATTTTGGATACTCTGCAGGGATGCGTTTTGGGGTTCCCACTGACTTCCAGGAAGGAAGCTTGGCCCTCTCTGACCCCAGCTCCAGCTGCCACCTGTGTTCACCGCGGTCACCCTTTGCCCATGACCCTGCGGTGCCTTGAGCCCTCCGGGAATGGTGCGGAAGGGACGCGGAGCCAGTGGGGGATGGCGGGGTCCTCGGAGGAGTCGTCCCCAGAGGCAGCGCATCTGACGAAGGCCTTGCAGAAGCTCAGTCAAACAGGTTCGTACAGGGGAAGTATCACTGTTAATGAAGCCAAAGACAAATTAAAAGAGGCACCAAAAGGAACTTTCTTGATTAGAGATAGTTTGCATTCAGACTACCTACCAACAATATCTGTTAAAACATCAGCTGGACCAACTAATCTCCGAATCAAATATCAAGACGGGAAATTCAGATTGGACTCTATTATATGTGTCAAGTCCAAGCTTAAACAGTTTGACAGTGTGGTTCATCTGATAGACTACTATGTTCAGATGTGCAACGATAAGCGGTCGGGCCCAGAAGCCCCCTGGAACGGCACTGTTCACCTTTATCTGACCAAACCACTCTACACATCAGCACCACCTCTGCAGCATCTCTGCAGACTCACCATTAACAAACGCACTGGTGCCATCTGGGGACTGCCTTTGCCAACAAGACTAAAAGATTACTTGGTCCATCCATACTGTCCCAAAGGGTACAAGATTCTTCTTCTTTACAGCTGTGTAATATTCCATGGTGTAAATGTCCCACAGCTTTTTTTATCCACTCATCTACTTATGGGCACTTGGGCTGTTTTCAGATCTTGGCTATTGTAAACTGTGCTGCTATGAACATCGGGGTACATATATTCTTTCTGATTAATGTTTCAGGATTCTTAGGATACATTCCTAGGAGTGGAATCACTGGGTCAAAAGGCAGCTCCATTTCTAATTTTTTGAGGAACCTCCATACTGTTTTCCATAGTGGCTGCACCAGTCCACATTCCCACCAGCAGTGTACTAGGGTTCTCCTTTCTCCACACCCTCACCAGCACATGTCGTTTGTTGATTTGTTAATGATAGCCATTCTGACAGGTGTGAAGTGATACCTCATTGTGGTTTTAATTTCCCAGGCAGCGAAAGACAAACATCACATGATCTCACTTATACGTGGAATCTAAAGAACTTAATAAACTGATGAACAGAATAGACTCAATGACATGGAAGCATAGATGAGACTGACGAATATTAGAGGGATGGAGGAGGGCGGGTGGGTGGAGGGGGAGAGAGTAACCAAAGAATTTATATGCATATATGCACAACCCAAGGACATGGACAATGGAGGGGAGAGGGACTGGGGAGGGAGAAGGGACAGGGTGGAACGGGTCATTGGGGAGAAAAAGGGACATCTGTAATATTTTAAACAAAAATAAAATTTAAAAAAAAAAAAAAAGATTACTTGGAAGAATATAAATTCCAGGTATAAGTGTTTCTCTTTTTATAAACATGCCTCATATAGAATATCTCCAAATCCAGCTATGTAAAAGAGAACCAAAACTTGAGTGACTGCTCTGGATAACTACACGGAATTCTAAACACAGCTGAATCAATCTAACTTACATGTGTGACAAGGTAGCTAGGTCATGTTCCCTCAGATATTTTCACCTGAGTAATGCTTCCCTTCCTAAGGGTAAGACCAGCTGATCCTTTTGAGTCAAAAATTAAGTGCCCCAAGTAAAGGCTGAAGTAACATTTTTGTCAGAGAGCGCTGCCTTTCTGAGGTTCCTTTCTTTTTGGTCGAAGGTCCAAGCACCAGTAGTAGAGAAAGAACTCCAGGGAGGAGTCCTAAAGAAGGCGAAGGAAACTAAGACAGGCTTAACTTTCATTTTATATGCCTGGTGATCCGAGTCTATTTTGGACATGTTATATTTTGCATTCTAAGGTACCTAGAGGTTTTTCTTGGTCAGATATGCTTGTGAGTATTTATTTTTCATTTTATGCAATTAACCAAGTCAACGAAAAAAAGTGACCACGAAATCCTGTATTTGTCTTTTTACTACATGTATGAACTCTCATGTGAATGAGTACTGTAGTAATCCATTTTAAGGGAGCCTTACTTCAGAAACATTTCGAACTGGTGCAAATGGAAAAGACTGTCTTTTCCTTTAAGGCCAAAGACAAGAATGTCACGCTATATAGGTGCAACCCAGTCCTGGTTAATAAAACCATGTAGATACAGACATTTTACCCTTTGAAGTAGCTGTATCCCAACCTGTTGCCATGGATTTTTTTGGAAATGGCTTTAGAAATTTCCAAGTTGTCCTTGAATTGTCTAGCTATGGACATCAGCAGTTGTCTCCCTTCTACCATGTAGAAAACTTTGACTTAATTTTCTTCCAGATATAGGGGGATACCTGCCTGTTTTTCAAAGTGTTTATTTACTGCTGTTACTATTTGATTAGAATGTATTAAATTTTTTAAAACCCTGGCTTTTAAAAAAAAGAAAAAGAGCAAGAAATTGAAAACCTATATGAAAAAATAATGACAGACTTCCCCTATCTGGGGAAAGAAATAGACTTATAGCCGGGCAGAGCATGGCTCAGCGGTTGAGCGTCGACCTAGGATCCAGGCGATCAGGGTTCGATTCCTGGTTAGGGAACATGCCCGGGTTGTGGGCTCGATCAATGACTCTCTCATCAGTGATGTTTCTATCTCTCTCTCCTTCTCCTTTCCTCTCTCAGAAGTCAATAAAGATATATTTAAAAAAAAGAAAGAAAGAAATAGACTTATAAGTCCAGGAAGCACAGAGAGTTCCAAACAAGAGGAACCCAAAGAGGCCCACACCAAGACACATCATAATTAAAATACCAAAAGTTAAAGACAAAGAGAGAATCTTAAAAGCAGCAAGAGAAAAGCAGTTAGTTACCTACAAGGGAGCACCCATACAACTGTCAGCTGATTTCTCAACGAAACTTTGCAGGCCAGAAGGGAGTGGCAAGAAATATTCAAAGTGATGAAAAGCAAGAACCTACAACCAAGATTACTCTACCCAGCAAAGCTATCATTTAGAATTGAAGGTCAGATAAAGAGCTTCACAGATAAGAAAAAGCTAAAGGAGTTCATCACCACCAGACCAGCACTACATGAAATGTTGAAGGGTCTTCTTTATGAAGAAGCTAATAACAAAAGAAATTGACAAACAAAATAGACCCAGAGACATTAAAGCATGCAACAGACTGTCTTATCTCAGAGGGAAGAGGGAAGGGGGGTAGGGATGGAAAGAGATTAACCAAAGAAGTTATATGTATATATGCATAACCCGTGGACACACACAATCATGGGGTAAAGGCCTGTGGAGGGGGTGGGAGAAAGGTGGAGGAGGTCAATGGGGGGGGAGGGAATGGGACACCTGTAATACTTTCAACAATAAAGATAAATTAAAAATTTTTTAAAAAAGCCCTGCTGGCAAGATCAGAGAAGCAGGACCTTTCACAATTGACTGCATCTCTCCCTTCATAACCCTTCCAAATAAAGTGGTGGTTCGTGTCCAAAAAAAGAGAAAAGAAAAGAAAGGGAAAGGGAAAGGGAAAGGGAAAGGGAAAGGGAAAGGGAAAGGGAAAGGGAAAGGGAAAGGGAAAGGGAAAGGGAAAGGGAAAGGGAAAGGGAAAGGGAAAGGGAAAGGGGAGAAAATACTATCAGCTGACTTCTCAAAAGAAACTTTGCAAACCGGAAGGGCAAGAAATATTCAAAGTGATGAAAAGCCAGGACCTACAACCAAGATTACTCAACCCAGAAAAGCTATCATTTAGAATCAAAGGACATATAAAGTGCTTCCCAGACAAGAAAAAGCTAAAGGAGTTCATCACCACCAAACCAGTATTATATGAAATGTTAAAGGTCATTCTTTAAGAAGAAGAAAAAACTATCAAAAATATGAAGAATAAAATGGCAATAAATACCTATCAACAATTGAATCTAAAAAAAAAAAAAATAGACAAGCAGAACGGAAACAGCCTTATAAATACAGAGAACATTTTGATGATTGCTAGACGGGAGAAGAGTTGGAGGGATGGGGGCAAAAGGTGAAGGGATTAAGAAGTACAAATTGATTGTTAGAGAACAGTTATGGAGATGTAAAGTAGAGCAAAGGGAATATAGTCAATAATATTCTAATAACCATGTATGGTGTCAGATGGGTGCAAGATTTATCGGGAAGATCACTTAGTAAGTTATGTAATGTCTGATCACTGGGGTGTACACCTGAAACTAATATAATAATGTATTTCAATTGTAATTTAAAATATTTTTTAATGATTTTTTAAAAACATCAATCACACTCAAAGAGTAATGAATACTACACTAACTTTTAAAACAGTATCTTGTCTGGATACTGCAAAGTTAAAGACAAAAGTAACTATATAAATGCTGTAATATAGTTCGTAAACATATTTTCCACAGGAATATGGGTTAGCAATTCTGACACTACTTTATGTGTATATTATAACTGAATAAGTAAAACTATTGTTTAAAAAGAATGGAAAACAGTATGGAAGTTCCTCAAAAAATAAAAAATGGAGCTTCCTTTTGACCCAGTGATCCCACTTCTAGGAATGTATCCTAAGAATCCTGAAACACTAATCAGAAAGAATATATGCAACCCTATGTTCATAGCAGCGCAGTTTACAATAGCTAAGATCTGGAAACAGCCCAAGTGCCCATCAGTAGATGAGTGGATAAAAAAGCTGTGGGACATTTATACCATGGAATACTATGCAGCTGTAAAGAAGAAGGATCTCATACCCTTTGGGACAGTATGGATGGACCTGGAGAAAATTATGCAAAGTGAAATAAGCCAGGCAAAGAAAGACAAACATCATATGATCTCGCTTATATGTGGGATCTAAAGAACTTAATAAACTGATGAACAGAATAGATTCAATGACATGGAAGCATGGATCAGACTGACGAACGTCAGAGGGATGGAGGAGGGCAGGTGGGTGGAGGGGGAGAGAGTAACCAAAGAATTTATATGCATATATGCACAACCTAAGGACACGGACAATGGTGAGGAGAGGGACTGGGGAGGGGGATGGGATGGGGTAGAATTGGTCATTGGGGAGAAAAAAGGACATCTGTAATATTTTAAACAAAAATAAAATTTAAAAAATAAATTTTTAAAAAGAAAGAAAAATAAGCCCTGGCTGGTGTTGCTCAGTGGTTAGAGCATCAACCCATGCACCAAAGGGTCTCGGGTTCAATCCCCAGTCAAGGGCCTGTACCTGGATTGCTGATCAACTCTGTCCCCAGTCGAGTGGGTTCAGAAAGCAACCAGTCAATGTGTCTCCCTCACACCTTTGTCTCTCTCTCTCTTCCCCTCCTTCCACTCTGAAAAACAATGGAAAAAATATCTTCAGGTGAATATCAACAAAAAATAATAAATAAATAATAAATGCTTCAGTAATTATAAACACACTTGAAATAAATGAAAAAATAGAAAGTTTCAGTGTACTAGTTTTCTATTGCTGCTGTAATAAATTACCAGAAACTTAGCAGCTTAGAAAATGCAAATTTATTAGTTGTAGGTTAGAAGTTTGACATGAGTCTCACTGGACTAAAATAAAGTTTCTGGAGCACTGCTTTCCTATTTAGGGGCTCTTCCTTTTTAGGGAAGAATCCATTTCCATGATCTTTCCAGCTTCCAGAGGCCACCCACATTCCTTGGCTCATGGGCCCCCTTATTCCACCTTCAAAACTACCAGTGTTACATTTCTCTACACCTTTCTTCAATATTCACATCTTCCTCTGATCACTGCCAGGAAAGGTTCTCAGATTTTAAGGACCTGTGTGATTATATTATACCTACCCAGACAATTCAGGATAATCTCCCCATTGGAGGTCCTTAAATTAATCACATCTGACAAGTATCAAGAGAAATAAAAAAGTATATTGAAAATGAAAAAACAACATATCAAAAATTTTGGGACACAGCTAAAGCAGAATCAAGAGGGAAATTTATAGCACTAAATGCAGCCATTAGAAAAGAGGAAAAGTCTCAAATCAACAATATAAGCCTCTACCTCAAGATTCTAGGAAAAGAAGCCCTTGGGGACTAGTCATACCTCCTGCACCTAACAGAAACAAACCTCAAAACTAGTCATACCTGCTGAGCCTAACAGAAACAAATGCAAAACTATTCTGGATGGACTATGCTTCAGTCCAGGCTGCAGAATATTGCAGAAAAGCCCCACTGAAAATTAACCCAGCGTCCAAAACTACACAAACAGTATACATGAGTGTCCACTGAGTGGCAGTGTGGTATGACCAGCATGGTATAGGCTTTTAATTCAGAGATATCAGGGTTCAAAACTAGCTGTCTAGTCAACATAACTGCTGTGATCTTCAGTTTCCTCATCATAAGATGAAGATGACACAATATTCACCACTGTACTTTTGTAAAGGTTAAATGAAAAGAGAACATGCAAAAACTCATTGCAGATAGTACCCAATTTTTAGTTTTTTCATTTCAATGAATTTCTCTCGGGATTCAGTTTCAGGAGAAAACTGTTTCTCCTTACAAACTTTATGCTTCTTTTTATTAGCTAATTAGAGCTATCTAAGTCAAGGACTTTCCCTTTTGCTTTGACCAATAAGAAACTTAAGGCTAAACTTTAATGTTTCATCATTTCTGTGCCCCTTAAAAAATTGAAATATACAGATATTGAAAAGAAATATCTCAACCCTGAGTCTTTTAAGCAACTTTAAACTCTTTTTTTGGAGGAATCACAGTATAAATAAATAAATGGATGGAATGATGCCTTATAGTCATTCTCTCATTGTTTCAGACTCAATTAAGCTTCACTCAACTATCTCATCTCTGTTATTCTTTGTTTAACACAAGCTTGCAAGTTCCTATTTGAGGAGTTCAAAAAGCAATATGACTCAGAATGATTCAGTCTGCAACATTATAGCAGCAAAAGAGTTTATACTTTCAAAGTTCATGGATGCTGATGCCAGGTTATAGATCACATGATGAGAAATATGCCAGTGGGTAATAGAAGTGACATACACTCATTAACAATGTATTTTCCTCAGAGCAAAATGGAAGCTACAGAGACAGTCAAATATTTGATGTTCTCTTATTTTTATGGTTACTAAAAGTTGAGGATTGGTAGAGATGAAAATATCTCTTCCCTGAGTCCCTCACAAGTACGTATTCTTAACTGTAAGAACAGATTAGCAGCCCGGCCGGACATGGCTCAGCGGTTGAGCGTCGACCTAGGATCCAGGCGATCAGGGTTCAATTCCCGGCCAGGGCACATGCCCGGGTTGCGGGCTCGATCAATGACTCTCTCATCATTGATGATTCTATCTCTCTCTCTCCCTCTCCTCTCCTCTCTCTGAAATCAATAAAGAAATATTAAAAAAAAAAAAAAAAAAAAGAACAGATTAGCAGAGACAATCAGAATGTACTTCTTAGAACAGTGTATACCTGCTTGAAGAACTATTGCTGAATTATCTGTTTGTCCTTAGGGGTTAGTAATGAGTTAGTTAAGTCTTTCTGTAGAAAGAGTTGGGCAAATAGAGTACCAGGCACATAGTGGATACTCAATAAAATACTATGGCTGTGAAACTAGCAAGAAAGCTAGCATGTTGAGTTGCATTACAACAGGGTATTTAAGTTCATCCTGAGATCTCCTGGATTTCAGTAAGACTAGACAGTCTCATTTTGATTCTGAGCAAGAAAAAAATTTTTTTCAAACCACATTCTTCTTCCTAATACTCTTTCTCCATTTCAACTCAGGGTTTTTTTTCTCTCCAAAGTGTAAACTAACCATGGCAGAGTCTGCAAAGTACTGTATTTGTTTAACTCACTGGATAGCCTAAAAATGCTATCTTTTAGGACAAAGAAAGATAAAGGGTCCACCAGTCCAGGCTATCTCTTGACAATTTCTTGGAGGGAAATGAGCAAACTACAAATCAAAAGAACATCTGGAAATCCATCCTGTATAATAGAAAGCAAGAGATCTATAACTAAAGCAAGTTATAAGTTGATGGATTCACTATGAACAATTTGGCTACATCTGGTAAAATTAGAGAAAGTATGGTGGGCATTCACATGTGCTAGAAACACCAGCAGATCAAAGACTCTTTGTTTGAATTCTTTCCTAGAAGATCTAAAATCATCTGTCACTCCTCACATCAAATGTGGAAGAAGCTCTTCCTCTCTAAATGTACATGTTACTTTGAAAGTAGGAATTCCAAGAGTAAAATATAATGACCTAACTTTCTGAGATAAAGGCTTTAGCAAAATTATTTTACTAGATAAATAATGCAATTATCACTTTTTTTTTTAAATGGACAATGGTCAAAGCGACCAAGGGTTTAAAAATCTTTTAACAAATGTCAAATATTTCCTTTGGCACACTCCTAGGACGCAGGCTCGATCCCCAGTAGGGACATGCAGGAGGCGGCCAATCAATGATTCTCTCTCATCATTGATGTTTCTATCTCTCTCTCTCTCTGCCTCTCCCTTCCTCTCTCTGAAATAAAAAATTTTTAAAAAACATATTAAAAAAGAGACACCATAAACAAAATTAACAAATAGTCCAGAGAATGGAAGAAGATATTTGCAATGCATATAACAGACAAAGGGTTGGTATACCGAATATAAAAAGAACTACCACAAATAAGGAAAAGAAAAATGATCCTAAGAAAATTTTATAAAATACGTGAACTAGCATAGCTAAGGATGGTCAATAGCACTAGTAACCAGGGAAGTGCAAATTAAAATCATAGTGAAATACCAGTTCACACAGTCAAACTGGAAAAAATTAATCAGACGTATACTAGTGTTGGCAAAGATGTGATCAATGGGAATATATCCACCACTAGTGTGAGAATAAATTCCCCTGATCTATATCAGAGACCCGTTATTTTCTCACTAGACTACAAGCTCACTAGACTATAAATACGGAAACCATATGCTTGAAAATATTTGAGTTGATCAAAACAAGAAAAAAATTTGATATTGGCAGAGGACATTATCAAATTTTTTTTGCCCTGGCCAGTTTTGCTCAGTGGTTAGAGCATCAACCCATTGACCAAAGGGTCCTGGGTTCCATCCCTGGTCAAGGGCACATACCTGGGTTGCAAGTCCTCCATGCCTGAGGTGCATGCAGGAGGTAACCAATCAATGTGCCTCTCTCACATCAGTGTTTCTCTCTCTCTCTCTCTCTGCCCCTCCCTCCCTTGCACTCTCTCTCTGAAAAGCAATGGAAAAAAATATCCTCCTGTGGGGATTAACCAAAAAAATTTTATTTGAATATGTACAGAAAAAATTTAAATGTACAGAAAACTTAAAAAATTTTTATGTACAGGAAACTAATTAAAAAATCAAATCTTTGTTGTAACATTCACAAGGGAAAAAACTCATCCTACTGAAACTAGTTTTATCAAATTAGAAAAGAAAATGGGAAAAATGACAACAGCAATGTACAGAAGAAAATGTTTGAGAACATAAACCATCCTAATGGAATTTCTCCTGTATATACTTTCCTGGTGAAAATTCACTTTAAATCTAGTGTCTAACACAGTTCCTGGCACATAGTAGGAACACAATACTTTAAATAAATAAATGAATAAATAAATTTCTATTCACATATTTACTAAGAAATTAATTTTCAGACACCTAAGTAATTCATCTGTAAAATACAAGAGAAATTCCTTTCTTGTTATCAGTTTAATTCATCGTTTGAGAGTGTGATTGCTGGCATACCTATAATGGCATTTAAAAAACAAATTTGGAGATCCAAGATGGTGGGCGGTAGACCGACTGTAAGCTACAGTGACACTCTCCTGGGACCAATCTGGATTTACAACTAAAACATAGAAAAACCATCCTGAAAACTAACTGAAGACTAGCTGGAGAGCACCCTCATAACCAAGGAGGAAAACTGGAGACTGCATAGAGACTGGGAGGAAGTGCAAATGCAAGAGAGCTGGCTGGGCTCCCACAGGGAGCAGCTGAAGGTCTGGAGGGATATCTCAGCTGTGGAGCATTCCCACTGAGGACTCTGAGGTCTAAACCCCAGGCTGGGCTTCCCAGCCAAGAGCACCACAACTGAGAAAGGTGCCCACATAACATCTGGCTGTGAAAAGTAGCAGGGTTTCTGTCTGTCAAGGATACAGCTGGAAATGCAGGCACCCTCTTAAAGAGCCAACACACAAAGTTTCCTGTGCAGCCACTCACCTTGGGCTCCAGTGGAGGGGGAGTGGAGTGGACTGGAGCTGCGTGGGGAGAGTCTGGGGTTCTGGGCTCTGGAGAGTGAGATCAGGGTATGTCCATCTGGATTCCTGTGCCTAGTCTTTACCTTAGACTGTGGAGAACATCTTTCTCTGGAAGACAGTTTTTGGCTTTTGCCTGAGAGGGGAAGCTATTGTCCCACCCTGCTGGAAAGCCTCTCACCCTGCCCAGGGAGTTTCTACAGCCTGAGACTTGTTAAAAGACTGATAGCAACCAGCTGCCCCACCCTGTAGAGCTTCTACAGCCTGAGGCTCATTAAGAGAATCAAATTAATCAGCCTGCAGGCAGAGGCAGACCTCAGAGTGCTTTGAGTCTTTGCCTGATCTGCTTCTAGACCCAGGCCTTGGAAAAGCAGACTTTGGTGTGCATCTTGGTCCTGTCCAAATGAACCCAGTCCCAGCAGAGGAGACCTCAAGCCTAGGGTTGTTGATAGCTCTAAACAGGGTACTCAAGGACAGTCACAAACTGCGTCTGACATTGGCCTGTACCAGAGACCCTCCGAAAAGACTGAGATTCCTAGTAGATCTACCTAATACACAGAAACAAACCCAAAAAGGTAGCCAAAATGGGGAGACCAAAAAACAAGCCCCAAATGAAAGAACAAGAGAAGTCTCCAGAAAAAGAGCTAAATGAAATGGAGATAAGCAATCTCTCAAATATACAGTTCAGAATACTGACTGTAAAGATGTTCAACAGCATGAAAAAAGATATGGAAACTATGAAGGAAATTAAGAATGACATAGTAGAAATATAGAATACATTGGAAGGAATAAACAGCAGATTAGAGGAAGCAGAGGATCAAATCAGTGAATTAGAGGTCAGAGTAGAAAAAAATCACTCAATCAGAGACCCCAAAAAGAAAAAACAATTAAAAAACAGGAGGACAGTCTAAGGGAGCTGTGGGACTACATGAAACATAACAATATTCGCATTATAGAAGTGCCAGAGGAGGTCGAAAATAAGCAAGGGTTAGAGAACCTGTTTGATGAAATAATGGCAGAAAACTTCCCTAACATGGTGAAGGAAAAAGTCACACAAGTTCAGTAGCCACAGAGAGTCCCAAGCAAGAAGAATCCAAAGAGGCCCACACCCAGACACGTCATAATTAAAATGCCAAGAATTCAAGACAGAGAGAGAATCTTAAAGGAAGCTAGAGAAAAGCAATCTTTTACCTACAAAGGAGCCCCCATAACACTATCAGCTGACTTCTCATCAGAAACTCTACAGGCCAGAGGGAATGGCATGAAGTATTCAAGTAATGCAAAACAAGGATCTGAAACCAAGACTATTCTATCCAACAAGACTCTCATTCAAGATAGATGGTGAAATAAAGAGCTTCCCACATGAAAAAAGGCTAAAGAAGTTTATTACCACGAAACCAGCGTTACAGGATATGTAAAAGGAACTGCTGTAATTAGAAGCAGAAATAGAGAAAATGAGAAACATAGGCATAAAGAATAAAAATTGCAACAGATAAGTATCTTTCAATAATAACCTTAAATGTAAATGGATTAAATGCCCCAGTAAAAGATATAGGGTGGCTGAATGGATAAGAAAATATGACCCAAAAAAAAGAAAATATGACCCAAATATATGCTGTCTATAAGAGACCTACCTCCGAACAAAAAATTCACAGAGGATGAGACTGAAGGGATGAAAAAACAAATTTTCCATGCAAATGGAAATGAAAAACAAAAAGCTAGTGTAGGAATACTCATATTAGAAAACATACACTTCAAAATGAAAACCATAACCAGAGACAAGGTCATTACAGAATACTAACAGGATAAATCCAACAAGAGGATATAACCCTGATAAACACATATGCACCCAATGTAGAAGCACCTAAATTCATTACAAAAACCTTCTAGAGCACTTTAAGGGTGAGATTGACAGGAATATAGTCATACTAGGGGACTTTAACACCCCACTGACTTCACTGGATAGGTCTTCCAGACAAAAAATCAACAAGGAAACAGTGACCCTAAATGACATACTAGATCAGATGGATTTAATTGACATTTATAGAACATTAAACCCCAAAGCTGCAGAATATACATTTTTCTCAAGTGCACATGGGACATTCTCAAAGATAGACCACATGTCAGGACACAAAACAAGTCTGTATAAGTTCAATAAGATTGAAATCATATCAAGCAGCTTCTTGGACCACAATTGCAGGAAATTAGAAATCAATCACAAAAAAAACACTAAAAACATTCAAACACATGGAGGCTAAAAGGCATGTTTTTAAACAATGAGTGGGTTATCAAAGAGATCAAGAAAGAAATCAAAAACTTCCTGGAAACAAATGAAAATGAACACACAACAACTCCAAATCTATGGGACACAATGAATGCAGTCCTGAGAGGGAAGTTCATAGCACTACAAGCCTACCTCAAAAAACAAAAACTTCTAGCCTGGCCGGGTGTGGCTCAGCGGTTGAGCATCCACCTAGGATCCAGGTGATCGGGGTTCGATTCCCAGTCAGGGCACATGCCCCGGTAGCAGGCTTGATCCCCAGTTGGGGGTGTGCAGGAGGCAGCCCATCAATGACTCTCTCATCATTGATGTTTCTCTCTCTCCCTATCCCTTCCTCTCTCTGAAATCAATAAAGATATATTTTTTTAAAAAAAACAAACTTCTAATAGACTCTCTAACCCTACAACTTAAAGACTTAGAAAGAGAACAAGAAAAGCCAAGAGTAAGTAGAAGGAAGGAAATAATAAAGATCAGAGTGGAAATAAGTCACACAAAGACTAAAAATATATATATACAAAAGATCAATGAAACCAAGAGCTGGTTAATTGAAAAGATAAACAAGATTGATGAACCTTTAGCCAGACTCATCAAGAAACAAAAAGAGAGGACCCAAATAAACAAAATCAGAAATGAAAGAGGTGAAATAACAACTGACCCAACAGAAATACAAAGGATTGTAAGAAAATACTATGAACAACTATAAGCCACCAAACTGGACAACCTAAATGAAATGGATGGACCACAATTGCATTTTATTGTATTTGGAAAATACAATCTTCCAAAACTCAGTCAGGAAGAGTGAGAAAACCTGAATAGAATGAAAACTGCTGAGGAAAGTGAATCAGTAATCAAGGGAATCCCAGCACACAAAGGTCCTGGCCCAGATGGCTTCACAGGGGAGTTTTACCAAACATTCAAAGAAGAATTAATACCTACCCTTCTCAAACTATTTCAAAAAATCCAAGAGGAAGGAACATTTCCAAACTATTTTTATGAGGCCAGCATTAGCCTAATTCCAAAACCAGACAAAGACACTACAAAGAAAGAGAATTACAGGCCAATATCCCTGATGAACATAGATGCTAAAATTTTCAACAAAATGTTAGCAAATCAGATCCAGCAATATATTAAAAAGATCATACATCATGACCAACTGGGATTTATTCCAGGGATGCAAGGCTGGTACAATATTCACAAATCAATAAACATAATACATCACATAAATAAATTGAAAGACAAAAATCACATGATCATATCAATAGATGCAGAAAAAGCACTCGACAAAACCCAACACCAATTTTTGATAAAAACTTTCAGCAAAGTGGGAATAGAGGGATCATACCTCAACATAATAAAGGCCATATATGACAAACCTACAGCCAACATCATACTCAATGGGCAAAAACTAAAACCATTTCCCCTAAGAACAGGAACAAGACAGGGGTGTCCACTTTCACCACTCTTATTCAACATAGTACTGGAAGTCCTAACCACAGCCATCAGACAAGAAGAAAACATAAAAGGCATCCAAGTTGGAAAGGAGGAAACAAAACTGTCATTATTTGTAGATGACATGATATTGTACATAGAAAATCCTAAAAACTCCACCAAAAAACTACTAGAGTTAATAAATGAATTCAGCAAGGTAGCAGGATACAAAATTAACATGCAGAAATCAATGGCTTTATACACCTACAATGAACTCTCAGAAAGACAAACTTCAAAAAATCCCATTTACCATTGCAACCAAAATAATAAGATACCTAGGAATAAACTTAACCAAAGATGTAAAAGACCTGTACTCGGAAAACTACAGGACACTGAAAAAAGGAATAGAGAAGATATAAACAAACAGGAAAATATACCATGTTCATGGATTAGAAGAATTAACATCACTAAAATGTCCGTACTACCCAAAGCAATCTATAAATTCAATGCAATCCCTATTAAAATACTAACAGCATATTTCACAGATCCAGAACAAGTACTTCAAAAATTTATATGGAACCAAAAAACACCCCGAATAGGCACAGCAATCTTGAGAAAGAAGAACAAAGTTGGAGGGATCACAATACCAGATATCAAGTTATACCACAAAGCCACTATAATCAAAACAGCCTGGTACTGGCACAAGAATAGATATATAGATCAGTGGAACAGAACAGAGAACCCAGAAATTGATGCACACCATTATGTTCAATTAATATTTGACAAAGGAGGCAAGAACAAACAATAGAATAAATATAGCCTCTTCAATAAATGGTGTTGGGAAAATTGACAGGTACATGCAAAAAAATGAAACTAGACCACCAACTTATACCATACACAAAAGTAAACTCAAAATGGATAAAAGACTTAAATGTAGACATGACACCATAAAAGTCCTAAAAGAAAACGTAGGCAGCAAAATCTCAGACATCTCTCCGAGCAGTATGTTTGCTGATACATCTCCTAGGGCAAGAGAAACACAGAGAAAATAAACAAATGGGACTGCATCAAAATAAAAAGCTTCTGCACAGCAAAAGAAACTATTGTATGGGAGAACAATATTTGCCAGTGACACATCGGCTAGAGGGTTAATATCCAAAATATATCAGGAACTCATACAACTTAACAAAAGGAAGACAAACAATCCAATTAAAAAATGGGCAAAGGACCTAAATAGACACCTCTCCAAAGAGGACATGGAGATGTCCAAGAGACATATGAAAATATGCTCAAAGTCACTAATCATCAGAGAGATGCAAATTAAAACCACAATGAGGTATCACTTCACACCTGTCAGAATGGCTGCCATCAACAAATCAATGCACGATAAGTGCTGGTGAGGAGGTGGAGAAAAGGGAACCCTAGTACACTGTTGGTGGGAATGCAGACTGGTGCGGCCACTATGGAAAGCAGTATGGAGTTTCCTCAGAAAATTAAAAATAGAACTGCCAATTGACCCAGTGATCCCACTTCTAGGAATATATCCTAAGAAACTCGAAACACCAATCACAAAGAACTTATGCACCCCTATGTTCACAGCAGCGCAATTTACAATAGCTAAGATCTGGAAACAGCCCAAGTGCCCATCAGTAGATGAGTGGATAAAAAAGCTGTGGGGCATTTACACCATGGAATACTATGTAGCTGTAAAAAAGATATTTTATCCTCTGAGACAGCCTGGAGGGAACTAGAAAATATTATGCTAAGTGAAATAAGCCAGTCAGAGAAAGACAAGTACCACATGATCTCATTTATATGTGGAATGTAAAAAACAAAATAAACTGATAAACAAAATGGATCCAGAGACACAGAAGCATGGAACAGACTGAGGGATCTCAGAGGGAAGGTGGCGATGGAGGAGTGCATGGAGAGAGATTAATCAAAGAACTTACATGTTTATAAGCACAACCCATGGACACAGACATTGGTCTGGAGAAGGTCTGGGGTTGGGGTGGATGCGGGGTAGAGGGGATCAATGGGGGTAAAAGGGGACATCTGTAATATTTTCAAAAATAAAGAGAAAAAAACTTTTTAAAAATTAAAGATAAAAAACAAATTTGACCCTGGCCAGTGTGGCTCAGTTGGTTGAGTGTCGTCCCATGCACCAAGAGATTGTCGGTTGGATTCCTAGTCAGGACATGCCCGAGTTTCACGCTTGATCCCCAGTAGGGAGCAGGCAAGGGAGCAGGCAGGAGGCAGCCAATTGATGTTTCTTTCTCTCTCTCTTCCTCTCTCCCTAAAATCAATAAAGAACATATTAATAAATAAAATAAAAAGCAAATTTGAGAAGAATAATCTTTTCAACAAATGGTGCTAGGACAACAATATCCACATGCAAAAGAACAAAATCAGATACCAACCTCACCATACTAAAAAAGTAACTCAAAATAAATCATAGGCCTAAATATAAAGTTGGAGCTCTTAGAGAAAAACATGGGAGCAAATTGTTATAAACATAGATTAGGCAATAGTTTCTTAGATATCACACCAAAAGCACAAGCAACAAAAGAAAAACAAGATAAATTAGGCTTCATCAAAATTTCAAAGTTTTCTGCTTCAAAGGGAAGACAACCCACAACCCACAGGATGGGAGACATTTTTTTCAAATCATATATCTAATAAGGGACTCATATCCAGAATAGTTAAAGAACTCTTGCAATTTAATAAAAAGACAACCAACCAGTGAAAAAAAATAGACTAAGGATATTAATAGGCATTTCTCCAAAGAAGATATATAAATGGTCAATAAGCACAAGAAAAGATGGTCAACATCATTAGCCATTTAGTGAAATGCAAGTCAAAACCACATGAGATATCACTTCACACTCACTAGGAAGGCAAAATAAAAAAAAAAGACAAACAGTAACAAGTGTTGGTAAGGATGTAGAGAAACTGGAACCCTGTACATTGTGAGATTATAAAATGGAGTGGCCACTTTGGAAAAGTTTAGCAGCTCTCCAAAATGTTAAACATGAAGTTACCATATGACCCAGTAATTGCACGCCTAGGTATAGACCTCAAAGAAGTAAAAATATATGTACACATAAAAATTTGTACATGAATGTTCATGGCAGCATTATTCACAATAGCCAAAAAGTGCAAACAACTGGTATGCCTAACAGCCGATGAATAAAGAAAATGTGGTATATCCATGCAACAGAATATTATTTGACCATAAAAAAAGAATGATGTACTGACATATACTGCGATATCGATGAACCTTGAAAATATTATGCTAAATGAAAGAAGCCAGACACAAAGACTACATACTACATGATTCCATTCATACGAAATGTCCACAGCAGGAAAATCTACAGAGACAGATTAGTTGTTGCCAAGGGTTGAGAGGAAGGGGAATGTGGAGTTACTGCTGATGAATATGGGGTTTTCTTTGGGGGGTGATAAAATGTTCTAAAATTAGATAGTGGTAATGGTTACACAATTGTGAATATACTAAAAAATATTGAACGGTACACTTCAGAAGGGTGAATTTTATGGTATGTGAATAATATCACAATATAGCTATTATTAAAAATACACATTTGAAAAATCCTATTGTCTACCTCATCGCCTACAGAATACAATTCTGACTGTAGGATTGTATGCAAGGCCCATAAGAGCAGGTACCTCCTACCACTCCATCTTGACTCCCTACCAAGGACAGAGACTCTAGTTACAGCAAACTACTTGGGGTTCCTTGTGCTCTACTCACACTGCTCTCTCTGCCTTGGTTGCCCTTTCCCTATTTGCCTAATTAACCCTCACTTGTCCCTAAGACCCAACTCACTCCAGACTTAGCTGGTGGCCCTCCTTTGTGCTCCCAAGGCATTCTGTACATATGCCCTTACAAGATGCACTGGGATTATTCCACAAATATTGACTTCCTTGCTATATTTTCACTGAACTAGCTTTCTTCAAGGCAGGGCCTGTGCTATTTTTATATTTGTATTCCTAGCTCCTAGCAGAGGTGCTCAGTAAATAAAATAAAGTAATACATGAATGAATGGAATGAATAAACTCTTCTCATTCTTGAATGTTTTTGATCTCTTGCCTTCTCTTAGTCATGTGTGTTAACATATAGTTTTCATGTTACATTTTCCTTGATTTCTGTCTATGATTTAAAAACCTACAGCTACATCTGTAATATTTTAAACAAAAACAAAAATAAATAAATAAATAAATAAAATTAAAAACCCACAGCTTTTGCCAATCCAGTGTGGCTCAGTGGTTGAGTGCTGACCTAAGAACCAGGAGGTCAAGGTTCAATTCCCAGTCAGGGTACATGCCCAGGTTTTGGGCTCAATCCTCAGTGGGAGGCATGCAGGAGGCAGCCTATCAATGACTCTCTCTCATCACTGATGTTTCTGTCTCTCTCTCTCCCCCTTCCTCTCTCTGAAATCAATAAAAAGGAAAAAAATTTTTTAAAAACCTTACAGCTTTTGTAATAAAGTAAGCTAAACAAAGGATTTCCACCTTAAATAAGTTACTAGCAAGTTGCTTTTCTCAGATGCTGTTTTTCTATATGGTTTGTATAATTTAGGTACTTATTATCATGATCGAGTTAATATCACAAGTAACTGATAGTGGACCTGATAAATGTGTCTGTGAGCTACTAAACTGAAACTGGCATTTATAAATATAGAATTTGAAACTGTTTTAAACTGCATTTCACTATTTACTACATTTCACTGCTGCTATCCTCTAGCTCATTACCTCTTCACGTGACTCAGACTGCTAAATTTCTTTATTGTGAGTTCATGTTCCTAAATTAGAAAGAAATAGAGATGAGACATGTAAGACCCAAAGTGAGTTTTGTGGCTCAGAGAGTGAGTCACAGAGATTAGACTTCAACACACATCTTCCATTACGTTTCTTTTCTTTTCTTTTTTTATTAGAAAGGTCTTTTTTCTTTTAAATTGATTTTGGGGAGAGAGAGAGAAAGAGAAGGGGGGAGGGAGAGAGAAAGAAATTTATTGTTCCATTTATTTATGCATTCATTGTTTCTTGTATGTGACCTGACAGGGGATCTTACCACAACCTTGGTGTCTCGGGAGGACACTCTAACCAACTGAGCTACCCGGCCAGGGCCCATCACATTTATTTTCTAGTTCTAAGTTCAAATTTGAATTTACAAAAGTACATGACTTGCCTCCTTACCAGTCTTTTAGCTTGGGCGTGGGGTAGGAGGGATGTGTCAGAGTAGAGAAGGCATGTGGGTAAAAAGGTACATTTTGAAGTGGTGTCTCATGCTTACATTTGTCTTTGTCAGGAAGTGGCTGTGGGAGATGAGAGTAATATGTCTTGACAAGGAGTGGGTCTCAAACAGAATTTTTCTGCATAATCTTCCAAATGTATTGTTTTAGATAGCACTTGAAAAATGATTTTAAACTTTTACATGCCACAGAAACTCCATCTAGATTGTTTCTTGGGACAATATGCATTAGGAAGTGTACACTTGTTCAATTTTTTAGGACTCTTGAGTAAACAAACTTTAGCTAAGTCTTACAAATCAATACTAATGAGGTTTGGGATGCTTCATGACTGTTGCCTATGAGGGTAAAATGCTCTCACCTTCATTCCCTCTGCAATGGTGGTAACAACAGCCCCAGGGTTCCTATTCCTGTGCTGAAAGGAGCTCTACATACATTATCTCACTTGATCCTCACCATAATCCCAGGAGGGAGGAAGTAACTTAATCCCATTTTACACATGAGGAAATAACCTTAGAGGGGTTAAGTAAATGACACTACTGTACCAGAGCTGAGATTCCATTCAGATCTATCCTCTTTGAGGTTACCCTCATTTAGTTCCTAATAGTGGTTTTTCACTGCCATTCCTATGTCCAGCAAAGGGAAAATTATAACTTAGATGTATGTTCTAGGACTGGGTTGTTCAGGGTCCCACCTGCTAATTGTTTGGGCTTGAAATCAAGCCCAATTGTTTGGGCTTGAACAGATGTGGTGTGGTAGGAAAAATAATGGCCCCCAAAAGATATTCCTGTCCTAAACTCCAGAACCCAGAACATAGGACTGCACGTGATTAACGTAATGATTTTGAGATTGGAGATTTAGAATTATCCAGTGGGTCCCAAGTAATCATAGTAACCCTTAGAAGTGAAAGGGAGGCAGGAGAGAGTCAGAGATATAATGACTAAAGCAGAGGTAGAAGTGGTACAATTGCTATCTGGGAGCCACAAACCAAGGAACATGGCAGCCTCTAGAAGCTAGAAACAGCAAGAAAATATATTCTCCCCTACAGCCTCCAAAAGCAATGAAGTGCACTGATAACCTTGACTTTAGCCCCATAAGGAATCATTTCTGACTTCTGGCCTCAAGAATTTTAAGACAATAAATTTGTGTTGTTTTTAAGCCACTAAATTTGTGGTGATTTGTTATAGCAACCAAAGGAAACTAATATATATGATGTTTGACATTCAGATCCTTCCACTACACAGGGTCCAAAATTAATGCAGCAATGCTTGATAATGCTGTCCCTTTACCAGTAATCGGTGGTAGGTGTTACAAATAACAGGTATGAAAAGAAGGAGTTGTTACCGACCCTGAGGTTCTAAGAGCCAGCCTCACAAGGACATGTCACAATCTTCAGGTGCTTCCTTTTTGTTCTCTTCTTAGCATTAAAGCATCCTAAATTTATTACTTCATCATCTGTTGAGCACCTACGATGCCAGGTTCCAGAAATTCAAAGGTGAGTAGGACTCAGGTTCTTAAGGAGCTTACAGTCTAGTGGGGTAACGAGTAAATAAGTTATTTCAAGGCAACGAGATGTGTGCAAAGACAAAAATATCTTCAAAGGAAAGAATATTAGAGCATGGGAGATGAACTCTGCCTACGGAGGGTGAAGGGAACAGAGAGGTCTGGAGAGGGGTTGATGTCACAGCTGGGGGTGCCTAACATCTTTGGAATCCCCAGCTTTGGTGGGAGAGATTCTGACACCTAACCTAAGTGTCCCTAGATCTGGTTTCTGCGAGGGCTGTGGCGTCTGCAGAATCTCTTTGCTATACATTTCAAGGCTGAGAAGAGAGGGAGATCCTGAGAGGAAGAGTACAGGAAAGAGAAGAGTTGCTGATACCCAGACACAGCAGACGTTTGGAGCTCTGGAGAGCCATTCTCCATGATTTCCTTGGAATTTCAAAAGAGATAAAGTGAAAGGTTTCATAAACTATAATGTACCAACTATATGTTAAAAGTATTATTATCTACTCGCTTCAGATTCATGCTTAGACATTGGGAAGGTTCTTCTCAATTTTTGTCTCTAAACTAAGTAAATCTTCCCGTTATGAAAATAAACACAACAATGGGCATAAAAACTAGATTGATGTTTCATGGGCAATACCTAAAATGCTCTGTTTAAAACATACTGAATTTTGGATACAAGAATTTATCACTTTGTACAAACTAGGGCCTTTTCTCATTATTATTTTCCATCCATAAACTTACTTAATCCTGAGAACGTATACACATTATTTCCTAAGAAACACTGATATACTAGGAAAGTGAATTTTAAAGTTGGAAAGGACTTTAAAGATAATTTAATCAGAACTTGTTTCACATATGAAGCATCTGAGGTCTGCAGGGGTTAAAAGCCCTTGTAGTTTACAGAGACTGGGCAGTGCTAAGATTAACATCCAAATCTCCCAATTCCCAGCCCAAAGTACACTGCACTTGCTTAGTTTGCTTCAAGGTTTATCTGGACTTACTATTTGGTTTCCAACCTTTTTAGGCAATAAAATTTTTAGCTTTTAGTGCAGGTCTTTTTCACAAAGTAAGTTTAACTATTGATCAGAGTTTTAATTCATTCTACCAATTTTACAAATGAAGAAAGTAGAAATTGTAAATGTTGAGGAGAAAGGTAGCATAAATCAGCCCAAATTAAATACTTAAAGTGTTTCATTAATAACATTTTCATTATAAACTTACAAAGAGTTAATTTAAATATTTACGAAAATTTTCCTCAAAGTATAAAGTGACATTTTTTTCTGTGATAAATGGCATACTTGTTAAGTATTAAAAAGGCTAGAGAAGCGCCTTGGCTCAGTTACACAAGCTTTGCTAGAAGAGGTGATTGCCAAGGAAAGGGAGGAATCTCTGCTTCTGAGTCCACTTGACATCGCCCGTCCGCTGAGGCGTCGTGAACAAAAGACAACTAGCAGAGCGTGCAATCCATTTCCTATGAGGTCTGATATATAAAAAGATATTACCAAGGGACGTTACTACCAATTTTTCCACCTATTATTATTTCATCCACAGACTTTGGAAAGCGACTTTCCACACGTTTATCATTTTGTTTTTCCCCGGAGCGATTCAATCAACCGGGAAACCCCTTAGAGCGTTTCTCTTATTTCACTGAAGGAAGGGGATCTGACAATTCACTCGGTCTCTCCTGGGGGGCTTTCCAAAATGACTCACAAGGTTGGAATCCTGCCCCTTTCGATGGAAACCACCGGTGAATAAAAGACACCTCGGTGCGACGTTCCCCTCGCACGCACCCGACGCCGGGAGCTGCGCACTCGCGGAGGCAGCGGGGAGACGCCCCGCGACGAGCCGAGCGCCTTCCCCGGCGGGCGGGCGGGCGGACGAGTGGTGCCGGGGGGCTGGCGGCGGCTCCGCCCGGCTCCTGAGCTCCGGCCACCGCCGCGAAGTGCAGCCGGCCTGCTGGGCGCGCGCGCCGGGGTCAGGTCGAGGACGCGGGCGGGGCCGGGAGGCGGAAGGGCCGGCCCGGGGCGTGCCCACGTGACCGCCCGCCCGCAGCCTGCAGCCCCCCGAGCCGCCGCCGCCGCCGCCTCTTGGGCTGCAGCTCCCGGCGTGCCCCGCACTCGCCGTCGCCGGCCCGCCCCTCCTTCTCCTCCCAGTGCCACCGAGCAGGAGCCCCAGCCGCCGCCGCAGCCACAGCCCGGCACTATGGTAAGACGGGCGCGGCGGCCGGTGGGTCGGGGGCCGGGGCGCGGCGAGCGAGCGGGCCCTGCCGGGCCTGGGAGTGAGCCGCCATTTTAACCTGATTTTGGCCTCAGAGGTGGGCGCTCCTGCGCTGCGGCCCGGCAGCTCAGCCTCCGGCCCGTCAGGCCGGGCCCTGCCGCTCTTAGGATTCCGGGGGGCGGAGAGGGCCCTGGGGCGGGAGCGGGTCTGGGCCTCAGCTGGGCGGGAGGCGGCGCGACACCGGGCGCGGGCGAGTCTGCGGAGCTCACGCCGCGCTTGCCCTTAGCCGCCTAGGTTTACTTAACACGCGCGATCTAGAATTGATACGCTCTCTAAAGCCCCTGGCGAAGGCTTTTGGTGAGGGTCTGGATGGCCTGTACTAAAAACCCTTGGGAGGATATTAGGGAGGTGGGAAAAGTCTTCTTAAAATGCTTTCTCTCGCGGCAGAAAAGCTTTGACACTAGATCCGTTAGTTTGGTGTCTGCATTTGCGCTGTGAGGCAGTTACGTTGAAGCTGTGGGCGGTTTGGAGTTCACACTTGATTCTCTGTCCTTATGAGGAAACGGCACTGGCTAGGGTGACTTTAAAGAAAAAAATAGTAGAAGCATTAACTGAAATCCAAAAGTGTTTTTTTTAAGCCTGCAGAGTTGACACAATACAGAAGGTATTTTTGCTGCTGCTCCTGAAGCTCTGACATCACCCAGTGAAAGAGGAAACATTTCAGGGATGGGACAGCTTGTATTTGTCCCTTTCCCTCTACCTTCCATTTACTTCAACCAGCAAACCACTTTTAAAAGGATGAATGGGACAGGATGAGTTAGAATCCATAGGTGCATAATATACTGATACTTAAAATGTGGCAAATCTGATTGGACTGCTTGCGTGGGAAGATGCAATTTTTGATGTCCAGACTAAAGTGAATCCTCTCTAGGCAAACAGCAATTTTGGTTAAAACCAAAATACTTGTTCTGAATTACTGTTCTTTTTTTTATTATTATTTTTAGGCTTCTGGAGTTACAGTGAATGATGAAGTCATCAAAGTTTTTAATGATATGAAAGTAAGGAAATCTTCTACACAAGAAGAGATCAAAAAAAGAAAGAAAGCTGTTCTCTTCTGTTTAAGCGATGACAAAAGACAAATAATTGTAGAGGAAGCAAAGCAGATCTTGGTGGGTGACATTGGTGATACTGTAGAGGACCCCTACACATCTTTTGTGAAGTTGCTACCTCTGAATGATTGCCGATATGCTTTGTACGATGCCACATACGAAACAAAAGAGTCTAAGAAAGAAGACCTAGTATTTATATTCTGGTGTGTAACAACAAAAGAAAAAAGTACTTTTAAAATGCAAGGATTGTTATTAACATAGTCAGTTTTGCCTTTGTTTTTCTTTTAAGTGGGATTCAACAATTGTGGTGTTTTTTTTTTTCTCCTTCTGTAGGGCTCCTGAAAGTGCACCTTTAAAAAGCAAGATGATTTATGCTAGCTCTAAAGATGCCATTAAAAAGAAATTTACAGGTACAAACATTGAATATTTTGTGCAGAGGAATTACTCTTTCTTAATTATAAGGTAATGGGTTCATGTCTTTTTCTTTTTAGGTATTAAACATGAGTGGCAAGTAAATGGCTTGGATGACATAAAGGACCGTTCAACACTTGGAGAGAAATTGGGAGGCAACGTAGTAGTTTCACTTGAAGGAAAACCCTTATAAAATGACAGTCAAGTGCCATCTGGATCTTAAGGAGCTTCCATATCTCCAGCTGTCAATGGAATAGTATTAGGTTTTTGTTTTTGTTTTTCCTCTTCCCACTGGGTCCTTCCAACAAAAAGAATGAAGGAAATATCATTCATGTAAGCAGCTTATCAGTGATTGCCATTAGACTGTTTAATACTGTTACTTTGATGTAGAACCCAAGGAATGCCTTCCCATGATATTTTAGCCAAAACAACTGGTTATATGCCTCCCTTGCAGCAAACACTACACTGAATGTGATTGTCAATGTGAATAGCTTAGAATACTGCAAAGGGTAAGCTAATTGAATGCCTCGAAAGTATTATCCACTGGTCAGATGGTAAACTTTATTCAGTATTATTTATAGTTGCATTTGATTGCAGTTCTGTGAGGCTCCAGCATTCATACACCTCACCTGCCTTGGCAAGCCTATTTTTGTGACATGGCAGCACGGATATAACACTATGCATTGAAAGCACTTTTTTTGTATTGAGTTTAACTCCCCACCCTCAAAAGGAATGCCAATTAAGTTGTGTTAACTGTGTCATCAACTTTTCCTAGTAAGTCAGTGTTCATTCCTGTTCCCTGCATATCTTCGTAAAAGAAGTAGCTGTTATTAATGCCTTTTTATTTTCCTTTGAGTGTACACTACTGAATTAGTGTAGGTAGGAGTTTTATGTTTACCATGTAAGTCTTGCAACACTTAAGATATTTTATCAGTCATGATGGCAATTTCTGTATAAAAATGCCTTAAATGGAACGTTGTTTTTGAGATCAAACTCCCCACCCTCACAAAAATGGCCACTTTGCAATAAAAATTGTGGCATGTTATGGAACGTTGCCTTGTTTTCCTTGGACATTTTGCAAATGTTACGTGGAGCAACTTCTAAGGTAAACAGCTATTATTAATCTCTGCACTGGTCATTTAAGAATTTTTTTATACAACATTCATGCATGGTATTTTCCAGTTTGTTGGGTTTATTTGGTTTAAAAAATACACTATGCTAAAGCCAACTAATATAAAATATAGAGGGATACTTTTATAAGCATTAGTTTATTTATTTCCTTATGTGTTAATATGGAAATCAAATTATTTTTTTGCACTTTGACATAAATACTCTTCAATACCTGATTTGTTCTTTGGATAAATTAGGGTAGTTATTTTTTAATTCACGTTTACATTTCTAAGTAGTTAAGTAGCTAGCAGAAGCAGGAAGCTCTTCTTGTGTATTTGATCATAATGAAAATAATTTGTAAAATGTCCTTCACAAGTTTCATAATACTTTGCATATTAAGAAACTTTCAGCTACTATTTCTTATTTTTGCAAATTGGGGAAAAAATTGATATAACAATTTTAAACATTAGGAGTGGGATTTGGCTGTGATTCAGACTGCTCTCCTTATAGAGAATTTGATCTGCTCAGTGTGAGCAGTTTGCTGTTAGCCAGAGCTATTTATGGCAAACACATGCTTTTGTATCTTGTCATAGTTATCCACAAATGGCAAAACTGGACTGGATTCTACTGGTATGCAAAACAGGCATGCTAGTAAGCAGTCAGTCGTGGCTTAGAACTTAACCCCATAGCTCTGAAGAATGCTCTTATCACAAAAGAGGAAATGAAAAGTCTCCCTTTTTTAATGCGTGGAAGTAATTTGAATATGTTAATTAGATATTTTTCCTCATTTTCAGAAGATTTTTTAGTTGAAAACAAATAGGAGTTAAATATCTAGGCTGCCATTTAAAATTATATGAATGGCTTGGGATCTTTTGCACTGAGCAATTTTATTTCAGGCTTCCAGCTGTCCCTGTGAATTACTCTGGACATTCTGGTGGCTTTTTGGTAAGGCCAAACTCCTAAGTAAAGCAGGAAGATACTGACATATACAAAACCGTATGTGTAACTGATACTTGTACCGTGGAATTTTCCTCCTTTTTCTAAAAAATAAGGAATTCTAAATAAGTTATGTAGTATGTTTTGTTTTTTATAGCTGATTTCTCAACTTTCTTATATGCCTTTTTAATTATATAATAATTTCAGAGATTAAATACTGCTCTTACTGTGGTACTTTGATTTGTTAGATTGACAGAACTGATTTTACTTTTAAATTCATTTTTGAAATACATCTTTGTGCATAAAGCCAAAAATAATGATAAAATTAATGGTTCACATGTTACTTGAGACTAATTTGGCATTTAAAATGATCATTTTATTTTATAATCATTTACAATGAAACAATGTTCCAGTTAGCTTTAAAAGGTATATGGTGCTAATTAGTAAAATATTGAGGACAGTATTTTACTGCTAGCTTGCAAAATTATAAGTGTTAAAAAAAATAAAATATATGAAAATATATAAAGCTGTTGAGATGTGTTTACTTCAGAACATTAAAAATTTTAAAACTAATATTGCAAATCAGAGAGCCACCATTATCTTGAGTCTTTTTTAGAATTATACTTGATTATACTTTCTCATTTAGAGATAACGACGATATTCTTTGAAAACAGTGTTGTAGCAATTTTAACATTGTCAGGCAAATGGGAACAGTTGGCATTTGTTCCAAACTGGCTATCAGCTGTTGTTTTCCATCATTATGTAAAATAATGTGGCCAGCATCATGTATTTAATGTACCTTTCAGTAGATTGAAAGACAAGCCTAGTGTTTGGGGTTTCTCTAATACAGATCTTTTGTAGCACCTAATTTATGGATTCTGGCAAGTAAGCTTTAAGAGAAAATTGTTTTAAAAGTGTTTCCTTGTTAAGGAATAATCTCAGCAGTGTTAAATCATAGAGGGGTTGGGAACACCTTCCATTGCATTTGCCACTCTGAAAAAATAATGTGGTTCTGCTTTTTTATAGGTCCCGTTTTTGTTTGCAAATTTAATAATACTTTGAGATACAAAACAAATATGATGATTCATTTTTCTATGAATATGAAAGCTGCTAGAGAAGCGCAGGCAGGCTCCAGTGAATGTTGCTTTTCAGACAGCATGAATTTATAGATACTGTATGTTTTGTCTCAGTAAGGAAGTCTGAGGCTTTTCTTTTGCTCTTAAGCATTTAAGTAATTGCTTTCATCCATGTAGAATTGGGAGTCATCCCTCCACTTCAGTTTCCTGTCATAAAGCAGTTGGGCAAATTAATCTCTCTGAGCCTCAGTTTCTTCATAACATGAGAATGAGAATACCTGTCTACCATACCTAGTTGCTGAGGATCAAATATGGAAATGCTTTTTGCAAAACAGGACAATGCTATGTAAATGTAGTAATTTGTCTATTCATTCTAAATGAGTACAGTTAAGTAGTTTTAAAAAATGTTAAAAATAAGTATTATAAGTGTTTTGAACCTCTTTATTTTTGTAACCCGCTTAATCTCACCATCTAAAGACTAATTAGCTGAAATGTAGCATCTTTTTCAGAATGAAGAATAAAGTATAGCCTCTGAGTTGATGTTCGTGACTACTAATTTTTTTAGTGTAGTTTGCTTTTTCATATGTGATTGATCAAATACTATTTTCAGAACAATTCTGAAGTCAAAAATAAAAGAGGAAATAAAGTTAGAGAAATATTACTGTTTTGGAATTTTTGTATCCTAAGAGAGCCCATGCTCATAAAACTTTGAACTTTTTTTACACTTCAAAGATTTTCTTACATGTTTCAGTATTGTAAGTTTATGGGATTGTGGAAACCATGACTATAGACATTTTCCAGAAAGCTGATGCCTCTTTTTTTTTTTTTTTTTTTGATGCCTCTTAATCCTTCTAAAACCTTGGATATTTCCCTCTCCCTGTTCAATACTTGTCTTCCTAAAGAGAGAGAGTACTGTGTATTATAGTGTTTAAGTATTAGGACTTTGGTATCATATGTCTCAGTTGTTCACATATAGTCCTTTAACACTTACTAATTGAATGATAATTAGGGAAATCGTTTAACTTCTCAGTCTTAGTTCATGTATAAAAAGAGGATAATAATTGTACTCTATTTCATAGGATTATGAGGACAAGTGAAAGCACCTGGGATAAATAATTCCTGGCACATAGTATATACTCAATAGGATGACCCTAAAAGTTATAGTCCAAACCAGGACACTTTGAAGAGTGAAGGGGAGAGCTAGTAATAATTATACCAGAACAACAGGCTTAATCTGGGACAATCCCAAGCAAACCAGATGTGGTCACCCTATCTAGAGGTAGGCTGGTATCAAAATGTAATACTTAAAAAGAAGGAACTGTATTATTCAAGGTCATTATTAATCTCAATTGTATAATGTACTAGCATGCTGACTTGATTGAGAGTCTCCAGAAGTAGGTAAAGGATTGCTCTTAAGTAACCTTATGCCTTTCCTTTTTTGTAGCTTTCCTTTTGACTTTCATACTTGTAAACTCTCAGATTCTGCATTTTGCTGGTATCAGTATGCTTTGCCTATCTATAGTAGTTTCTCATAATTGTTGCTTTTTTATTGTTTTTTGGTGAGGTTTTTTTGAGAGAGGAAGGGAGAGGGAGAGAGAGAAACATGTATGTGAGAGCAAGACATCAGTCAGCTGCCTTGTGCAAGCCCCTGACTGGAATCAAACCAGCAACCTTTTGGTGCATGGAACAACACCCAACCAACTGAGCCACACTGGCTAGGGCTCATCATTGTTTTTTGTTTTGTTTTTTTAATATATTTTTATTGATTTGAGAGAGAGGAAAAGAGAGGGAGAAAGAGAGACAGAAACATCAATGATGAGAGAGTCATTGATCAGCTGCAGCCCGCAACCCGGGCATGTGCCCTGACCGGGAATCGAACCCTGATCGCCTGGATCCTAGGTCGACGCTTAACCGCTGAGCCACGCCCAGCCAGGGAAGGGCTCATAATTGTTGCTTTTCGTCTCGTGTGGATTTGGAAAGCCAAGTTTGTTAGAATTAGGTATAAGATGGTGAATAGATTCAGAGTAAGTTACCTTGAGAGCAAAATGCCTGAGCACATGAACCTAACATTCCTTTTGGCTGCGTAAAGAACTTTGGTGTACTTTTTGGGTTTTGGTTTTATTTTTTTATAAGTAAGGTATGTAAGATAGCTGAGCTCTAGATAAAGGAGCCATTACTGTATCTCAGCAAGGTATCTAAAATATCATTAATATTTAAACAAGTCATATTTGCCTTAGTACCTCTATCATTAAAGGCACACAAAGGAATTTGTTGCCATTATTAAGAGAAAGAAGGTTGATCAACTTTTTTTTAGTTATTGAAAGATAAAGTAATCTTTAAAAATGTAAAATAACTGTTTACTTTTTAGCCTATTAGATATTTCTTACATGTACTCTGGACATGTTAACTTGGAATTAGCTGTGATTACTCTTCATCTAGATGTATAAATATTTTTCATTTATTTATTTTTGACAGCTAATTTGATTATGTATACACAACATTTTAGTAGTTTATTTGACATAAAATTTTGGAACAGATTTTCATATCATTTTCTCACAGAAATGAAAAAGCACTTATGTTAATGGGTACTATTTTCTTGTAGCACTTTTTTCTCATTTTATATATTTTTAATAGTGGAATTTCAAGTATTTCCTTTGGAAAGTTGATAGTTACTGAGTGAATCAGAAAATTCCTGGGCATATGGCCCAAAGCTGCCTTTGTGTTCCTGTGAGCTGATGGAACCTTTTTTTTTTATTAGCTGCAAACTAAATCGCCAGATAAAAAGAAAGGCAATTCCCAAGTTAGCATAATTAGACACAGTTTTGTAAAAATGGCAACAGAGTATTTGTTCTAGACATCATAAAACTTTGCTATACCACACAAGAAATAAAACATGAGCCCTGGTCGCGTGACTCAGTCAGTTGGACTGTGGACTGTACACCAAAAGATTTCGGGTTCCATCCTCAGTTGGGGTGCTGAGAGGGAACTGATGGATGTTTCACATTCACATCGATATATCTCTCTCCCTCTCTCTAAAATAAAACATATCCTCGGGTGAAGATAAAAACGAAGATAAGAAATGTAGACTTCATGAAATAAATGGAAAAGAATTGCACATAAGGATTAAATTATGGTTTGTACCTTTTTTGTAAAATAGCTATGGATCAAAGATTGAAAGAGTGCCATTCCCTTTATTCATTGCTGCTTATTGATAATTGTGTTAGGAAGAAATGTGTAGAAATTTTTTTTTAATATGGTTTCCATTTCAAAAAGTCTTATATGAGATGGAAGGGAACAAAGAGTTAACAAAACTGGTGTTAGCAATTTTCCTAATTTGAAATATATTTAGATTTTAGAATGTGTCTTTTTTTTTTTTAGGCTTAACTGATTTTTTAAAGTAAAAGTTGTTGATTTGTAGTTTTTAATACTATTACATATCAAGTAATGTGTACACTTTGAATAATTGCATTAGAATTCTATTTGTTATGAAGTTGATTTAACAGTATTTCCCTCTTTATTTTGGTTTTGTTTTTATCTGCCTGCTAAAGAAAAAATGCTTTATAGTTACAGTGCAGCAGTTCTTAAGAAATTCCAGGTGACTGAATTAATATCTTGTATCCTGGCTATAGAAAAAAGTTTTGGAATTCAGTGTCATTGCCACTGCAACTAAAAAGTTTTCTTCTGAGCCGGGTATTTTAATTTATTCAGATTTTCTCTTGGCAATTTGTAAGGTAAATGAATAGAATTCTAGAAAACAAGCCTTAGGGGAAACAGAAAATCTAGTGACATTCTCATAGAAAAACCCTAAAAATATGGACTAAGCTAATATGGTTGATATTCTTCTGGGTAACTCTTTAAAATAATTGTGTTTTATTTCAGTAGTAATGTGTTCAGTGTGGAACCTCTGCAAAATACAGAAAAGAACAAGTAAAGTTAAATCATGAGCTAATTTTAAATACTGTGGACAAATTACTATTAAACTCTTATGACTATTAGGGAGATTTCTGTAGCAAAACCTAGTGTTAAGTTATTTGTGTATGCCGGTAGGAGGAGAGACTTTATTCTTAAATACAGGGTGGGCAAAAGTAGCTTTACAGTTGCTCATATGGAAAAAGATATGCAGGTTATGATTATTACAATAGTTTTATTAACTCAAAGGAATGTCACAACTATAAACCTACTTTTCCCAAACCCTTTATTATTTGTGCAAATTCCCTAGTATTTTTCATCCCAGAAAAAGAACTTTGTTGTGGCCTTAGTCACAGAGGAGTAGATTTAGATCTTGAAAATTATGCATCTGAATGCTTGCTGCATGACTTAGTGCCATCTACCATAAATATTTGAAGCCACAAATTTTTTCTGTATTTCTTGTGCCACCTAATTTTGTTCTATTGGGATTTGCTAATAGGCAATTCTGGTATAATTTTTACTGTTCCAAAAAGGAATTATTTTACAAAATAGTTTCCAATGTATCAGTACTCTACTTTTCCTGGTATGAGTATGATAAAGTTTAATAGATCTTAGTTCCTAGTGCCCAGTGTAAGCTAAATAAACCATCCTTTAACATAATGTGTATATTTTGCAGAAAGCCAGAAACATTCAATCTAAGAGTCTGTGTTTTGTGTGCTATTCCAAGAGGATCTGGTATCCCTGTGATTAATCACATAAGATTTATGTTTACTGTGGAGAAACATGATCATCCTGGCCACTATGAATCACTCTGGAAACTTACCTCTGTTTCCCAATTACTCACATTAAATCAAATTCAGTTCAGTTCAACAAACATGAAGCACCTTTCATGGTCTCATAAAATTTACAGTGATTAGGAAAGGGAAGCATATAAACATATCATACAAGGTGATAAGAGAAAGTGATTAATTTTGGAGTTGGCTGGGCTTCAAGAAGGACTTATAGAAGTAATGTTTGAGCCAGGCCGGGCGTGGCTCAGTGGTTGAGCATCGACCTAGGATCCAGGTGATCAGGGTTTGATTCCCGGTCAGGGCACATGCTCGGGTTGCGGGCTCAACCAATGACTCTCTCATCGTTGATGTTTCTATCTCTCTCTCTCCCCCTCCTTTCCTCTCTGAAATCAATAAAGATATTTTTTTTTTTTAAAAAAAAGAAGTAATGTTTGAGCTGGGTTGTGAAGGATGATGGAATTCGCCAGAGCTCAATATGAAAGAATGGTCCTGGTGAAAGAAAAGCTATGCAGAGGCCTGCAAATAGTTGAGAGCTGATTCGTCTAGTGGGAAGCACTGTGGTGAGAGAAGTGCAGGAGAGGTAGGTACGACCCAGATCATTGAGGGAGGGCCATGGGTACTGTGCTAATGAACATGAAAACTGCATGCTGAGGAGCCATAACAGAGTTTTAAGCAGAGGAGTGGCTTGATCTTTCTGAACCACAAGTCTCACCATGTTGAGAATGTATGGGATGGTGAGGAAATTGGAAGCAGTTAGGAAGGGAGGCCTGAATTAAGGCAGTGGCAAGTACATTTGGAATGAATATATTTGAGAGGTATGTAGGAGAATTGAGAATTGACAGGACCTGATTAATTTCATAATTAAATGAAAGGTGTAGCTTTAATAATTTGAAAAATATTTTTAGTATTACATTTAAGGTCATTTAAGCATTAAATTGGCTCAGAAAAGTCAGTAAGAAACCTATAAATGTGAAAGGAAAACCACATTTTTAATGAAGCATTTTGAAAGCATGAAATCATTGACTAAAAAGTTACAGGTCTGCTATTTTAATTTAGATTTACAAGCCTGATTTGCAGTAATTTTTATATAACTGGTTTCAATAGATAAGAAAAATTTAAAACTATCACAGCTATAGAACCTTTGAAATGGAATATCCTATAGTTTTAAAAAATCACAGGTGTATTTTCTATTCTGTGTGTGTGAGCTTTTATCATAAAATTTTTGTCCACAGATAAGCCGTGGCTAAATTCCTGGAACAAATATTTTAGAAGGAATTTAGCAATGTTTTTCATCACATAATCTGCTCATTAGATAAAGCCTGGCTGTTCTACTGGTGATAGAAAATGGAATTTTCAGGTCATCTGAAAGATCACTTTCTATTAAAAAGGATTTTTAATTCTTACTAGTGAGTAAAAGCTACTTATAAACACAGTGTCTTCATTCCTTTCACAAGTACTATCCAGAATCAAAGATTTCTCTTTTCACCACCCTGTAATAAAATTACTTAACCTTATTAATTTTTAATATTGCTCTTATGGTAAATAAATTTACTTTTCTGAAAAGCCTTACACTCATCAGGAAGCATTTATTGAGTGTCTTTTTGTAGAACACTATTTTGGCCATCCTGAGAAATAAATTTTCAAGGGTACTTTTATAATCTACTTGGTGAAACAAAACTGACTTGTGAACTAATAAATCTTCAGTGATAAGCAACTGAACAAGAACTATGGGAATGCAGGAAAAAAGAAGAATCAACAGAAGATGGTTTTAAACAAAGCTTAGAGAAAATCAATGTTTTTTAAAAATTAAGACATTTTCCATTCAAATATAGAATTGTTATTTGAAACGAGGTTCCAACAGGCTCTTTCTTCACTGAGTATATCTCCTTAACATCAAGACAATGATGGGTTTTTTTTAATATCATTGATTTCAGAGAGAGGAAGGGAGAGAGAGAGACATCAGTGATGAGAGAGTCATTGAAAGGCTGCCTCCCGAACGCCCCCCACTGGGGATCGAGCGGGCAACCCGGGCATGTGCCCTGACTGGGAATCGAACTGCAATTTCCTGGATCACAGGCGGATGCTCAACCGCTGAGCTGGCTGGGCCAAAAATGGCTTTTTAATCACCACTTCCATTAAATCCTTTAGGAGGAAGACTAGTGCCAAAGGAGAGATTTTACTTTGGGAACTCTGTGTTCCACATGGATAATTGTCATGGGGTTTTTAACCTTTTCTTGTGCCATGGGTCCCTTTGGCAGTCTGGTAAAGCCTATGAATCACTTCTCAGAAAAATGTTTTAATATTAATAATATATATGTTATATATCAAATTTGTGATACCTTAATATGTATCCTTATTAATGTATTACATATCTATGGCAATGTGATAACTACCACAATATGTAGTGAAGAATGTAAATGAGCCTGGCCAGCGTGGCTCAGCGGCTGAGCATGGGGGGGGCCCTGAAGGAGGCAACCAATTGTGTCTCTTTCACATCCATGTTCCTCGCTCTCTCTCTTCCTCTCCCTCTTGCCCTCCCTCTCTCCCTTCCACTCTCTCTAAAAATCAGTAGAAAATATATCCTCTGGTGAGGATTAACGAAAAGAAAAAGAAAAGGAAGGTCTGGGACTAAATGTATAATTTTGAAAATTATAAATAAATAAAAATTCTCTGTTTATCTTGCTTTTTTAACTTAAAATAGGTTTCTTGGTAAATGTTCTAAGCACATTAGTGTACCATCGAGTTTATAACCCTGGAAATAGAAATTTAGAAGTCAGCATTATATCGTAGAAGCCATGGAACATCAATCAATAAGATTGCCCAGCAATAACCTGTGAGTGTAGCATAAGAAGAGAAGCAGGCCAAGGAGCAGGCAGAAGAGAAGCCTGGAAAGAAGACAGACAGGAGTTGTCAGGTAGGTCAGAAGCAAAGGGTGGGTGTCAAATGCTACAGAGATGTCACATATGAGGACAACAAGAGAATCCACCAAACTTGGCCATAAGGAGGTCAGTGACCTTTCCCATGGCATTTTTAGCAGATTGGGGAGGGCGGATGCCAGATTGAAATAGTTTGAAAACTGAACTAGAGAGATGAAGTGGAGTCAGTATGGTATAGACCAGTGCTTTTCAAACGTTTATGGTGAAGCACAGTATTTGTAATTTCCAATCTGTTGTGTACTGACCACAGCCCTGCTATGTGACTAGTATGCCACTTGTGCCAGGGGCAAGGTACCCTGAGATTTGGGTGACAACCAAGCTGGTCTATATTGTGTTCAACAAGACAAGTGTGCAGTTGGCAGACTTGAATGCTGTGGCCATGTCAAATTCTATAAAAGTTCTAAATGCTTTTTTTTTTTTAATTTTATATATATACATCTTTATTGATTTCAGAGAGAGGAAAGGAGAGGGAGAGAGAGAGAAACATCATCAAAGAGTCATTGATCGAGCCCACAACCCGGGCATGTGCCCTGACCGGGAATCGAACCCCGATCACCTGGATCCCAAGTCGATGCTCAACCGCTGAGCCACGCCCGGCTGGGCTAAATGCTTATTCTTAATTCTATACAGTAGTAGAGGTATAGACTATTTTTTCCAGAAGCTTATCTGTCAAGGAAGAGAGAATAGCCAGTACTTTATGGGACCTTATAGGATTGAAAGAAAGTTTCTACCAATATTATTTCTTGCAACTTTCTCCTCTGACTATCTTCTAGTGTTCTTCATGCTTCACATTCGTTTCAGCCCCTAACTTGGATCTCCAGCACCTAAAATAGCTCCTGGTACATAGAAAGCATTTAAATTAAAAAGTTGTCGAACAAATGAAATTTCACGTGCACTGCGGAGGATCTAAGTGGTTCTGTGTTTCCAGATTTTACAGTAGAATATCCTGCCTCATTTAATCTCTGCATATTTATTTTGCTGGTAGTCAGGAAATTATCAGAGAGGCCCATAATCTTCACAGTCTTTGAGTGCATTAAAGTGCTGCTCTCTGTGCTTTGAGTTTCATTTGTTTGTTTTCTTGAAATTGGTGGTGGATTTGCCTCTTGCTTTGCCTTCCCTTTCCTCTTCAAAAGCATATATTAACAAAACACTAAACAGGTTTGGGACTATACCATAGCCACAGAATAAAGAGAACTGAAATGATACCTGGCAGGGGAGATACCATGATCACGAAGGTGGTTTTCCCAGGGCGAGGCTTATCCATTGCACTCCGGATGTGCTGACCCCTGCAATTTCCCCAAATGTGGGAAACTCGACTGCATAATTTGTGGTAGTGGGGGACTGCGTTCGCGCTCTTCCCTATAAGAAAAAAGAGAGAACTGATTCACCTGCACAGAGTTCAAACCCTAAAATAAATATTTTAGCATAAAAACTTTTTTTAAAAAAATCTCTTCACTTTTCTCTTTTTCTAATTGGACTGTTTTCAAACATTCCTCTTATTTTCTCATCTACAGCATTGCCCCTAGCCCATACAGGGGAACTCAAATCTGTACCTGCAAACATGAGAATTCTAATATAAAATGTGGACAATATGAGTAGGAGCCAAAGAAAAGCAGACAATTTCAGTCATTCATACAACAAACATTTACTGAATGCTTAGTATGTGCCAGACACAGCACTAAGTGCCAGGCATGTAATTTCCCTCTGGGCCAGGTGGGTGTGGCCGACTAGACTTCTATATTTAAGAATTCAGCTAAACTTGTTTCCCATGGAGGCTGGAAGGCTTTTCACATGCATACAGCTTACACAGCTCCAGTGCATCCTATACTAGATTGTTAACCTTAGGCATTATTTAACAGGTTTACGGAAGAAGCAGGAAAATCTCAGCTGTGTATGTTTGAGGAAGAGAGTAGAGATAGAGGAGATTAAATGGGAACTTCCAGTGCTTTGGGGGAATAAGTGGTAGTTGTTTCTGTAGCTTAATCAGTAGGGTTTTCATGGCTTTTTGCCCATTTCTGGGATGAAGAGGACTTTAACTCTTTGGTTGTAAGTCTTATTCTTCATCTGGTCCTGAGCATGAAGTACACATCTGTAGGAAAATCTGTTTATTGCCACATTAGAGCCAATGACTGTTGAAGTGTGTGGCTTGCATGTATTTGTTTATTCACTCAAAAACAATTTAGTGGCTACATTCCATGTTTAGCATCCTTTACTGTGCTACAGGGGTTGGCCGAGAAGAGAACTATATGTCAATAGCCATAACGCAAGGTGGAAAGTGTTCAGTGCTGCACTTAGATCAGCGATTTTCAACCGGTGTGCCGCAAGAATTTTGAAAACATGCAGTACCTGACTGTTTTGTCAAGGGTACTGACCTCTTTTCCTTTAGATTGTAAAATTTAGGAGAGAGGAAAAAAAAATGACAGCTGACAACAATAGCCATCCAGTGTGAATGAATAAAAATTATACCTATTTTTTTTGTCAAATTGGCAAGTTTTTTGGTGTGCTGCAGAAGTTTAGTAATTCCTTTATGTGTGCCAAGAGATGAAAAAGGTTGAAAATCGCTGACCTAGGTAATACATAATTAATACCATTAACCCGGCTGTAAAAACAGCCCCAAGGCAATTCAGAAATACTATGTGAATAAAGAGTAAGTCTGCTTGTTTCTCACCAAGCCAAACTGTGATCTTATTGATTCCCTTTATGTCAGATGATCAAGCTAGAGAAGTTTGGGGACTATGAAATAAATAATACAACTTTGACATATAAGGCTATGTCAAAATTATGTATGTTTTTTGGCATATTGATTTCTCATGTGCAGTTACATTATTTTTTTTTTAATATATATTTATTGATTTCAGAGAGAGGAAGGGAGAGGGAGAGAGATAGAAACATCAATGATGAAAGAGTCCTCATTGATCAGCTGCCTCCTGCACGCTCCCGACTGGGGATCGAGCCCACAACTCAGGCACGTTCCCTGACCAGGAATCGAACCCCGATCTCCTGGATCCTAGGTCGATGCTCAACCCCTGAGCCATGTCCTGCTAGGCCAGTTACATTATTCTTAAAGCACTTTCTATAAATATATGTTATACCATGAAAGATATATCTACTCAGGCAGGCAGAATTGTATAGTGGTAAAGCCTGGCTTTGCCGTCACGTGTCATCAGAATGTCTGCTTCTACTTTCTACTAAGTTCATGATCTTTGACAAAGTATTCACTTTTGTAGGCCTCAGAGCCCTCATCTGAAAAACGGGAACAGTATCAAACCCCAGGATTGTCGGATAACCAATAATAATAGTTAACGTTTATTGAGCATTTACTATGGGTCCTTCACATAAATTATCTCATAGATTATCCCCCCAAACAAGGCAAGTAGTGGTGCTACTATGCCTCTATTTATGTATTAGAAACTGTAACTTAGAGATTAAATAACTTGCCCAAGGTTATGTGACAATGAAAGTGGAACAGACAGTATCTAAATCCAGACAGTCTTGACTCCAGACTTGTTCCTTTTTTTTTCCTATTGTAAAAACAGCTTTATTGAGATATAATTCACATCATACAATTCACCCACTTAAAGTGTACAATTTAGTGATTTTTAATACAGTTATGTAACTATCACCACAATCTTTTTGTTGTTGTTAATCCTCACCAGAGGATATTTTTTCCATTGATTTTTCAGAAAGAGTAGGAGGGGGAGAGGAAGGGAGGGAGAGAGAGAGAGAGAAAGAGACATTGATGTGAGAGACACATCGATTGGTCCTCCCGCCTGCACTGCAACCCAGGTACGTGCATGTGCCCTTGACCAGGAACATAACCTTCGACCCTTACGTTCGAGGGCCAACTCTCAAACCACTTACCCACACCTGCCAGGGCACGACAGTCTAATTTTAGAACATTTTTATCCGTCCTAAAAGAAACCCCATGTCCATTAGCAATCAATCACTCCACCCCTAACCCTCCACTCCCAGTCCTAGGCAGCCACTAATCTGCTTTCTATTTCTATAGATTTGACAGTTCTGGACATTTTATATAAATGAAATCATAAAATATATATGGTTTGTGACGGGCTTCTTTTACTTAGCATAATGCTTTCAAAATTTATCCTGGTTGTTTCATATATTGACTTTTGATTGCCAAATACTATTCCATCGTGGGGACAGCACTTTTGTTTATCCATTCATCCCTTGATGGGCTTTCGGGTTGTTTTCACTTTTCGGTTACAGTGAGTAATGAGGCTGTGAACATTTGTGTATAAGTTTTTGTGTGTGTGGATTTAAGTTTTCATTTCTCTTGGTTATATATCTAACAGCCATATGCTAGGTCATATGATAATTTTGTTTACCTATTTGAGAAAATTCTTTATTTTAATTGTGAAAATTTTAAAAAGTTGAAAGAGTAGTGCAGAGTACACATGTTCCCTCCATTTAGATTCAATAATTGTTAACATTTTGCCAGGTTTACATCCCCACTTCTTTCCCTCACATCCACCTTTCCTTCTTTCTCTCATTACATTTTTAGAGCCATCCCTCTTAACTACTACTTTATATTTATCACCAATTAAATGAGTGAACATCAGTAAAATAGTATAATGTATAATGTCTGGCCAATAATAGCTACTCAATAAATGTAAGTTCCCTCCTTTCCTCTTTTCCCCAGCACTTAGAAATGTTGTGTACAATCTGGGGCTGCAAGCTCTACATCAAGATAAGAGAAGGGAGATCTAAATAAAGATTTGTAGACCTTACTTTCTATAGTATTCCTCTACCAAGGTCAGTAGACTAGGTAGGTGACCAGCTAAACTGTGGTGATTCAGCTGTCCAATTCCTGGTTGATCTTATTAGGGTGACAATTAAGAAGAGCAAGATGGATTCTATGAATAGTTAAATTAATAGAAAGTAAAATAGGTAAAATCCAAACCATCACAACTGTGTGTTTTTTAAAGGTAACAGGAACTTCAGCTCCTATGCTATACAAACAAGCCTATTCTAAAGCAAAATAAGAAATCTTATTTACTAATTCAGGCCTTTTCACATTCTCACATTTTTTGTGGAAACATGAGGAAGGAGCTGTGAAAGAGAACTGACCAAAGCTGAAGTTTTACCAAAAATGCCAACAGGAAAGGTCAGTTTCTTCCTGGACAGTGACATAGAACAGGTGAGAAATAGGGTCACATGCTGCTGGGTGTACTGCCTGAGTCCCACCGGACCTGGTCCTGAGATTCTGAGTTCTGGCTTGTACATCAGAGAGAGACCATTATCACACCTAACAAAATTAACAGCTGCTTAATATAATCTGATACTTGATTTATATAAAAATTTCCACCACTGTCCCCAAAATGTCTTCTTATAGCTGGTGTGTTCAAACGATGGTCCAACAAAGTCCACACGGTGCATTTGGTTTTATTCTTATAAGTCTCTTGTAATCGAGAATAGTCTCCAAAACACCTTTTTAAAAAAAATGCCATTGAGTTGTTAAAGAAACTCAGTATGTTCAGTAGAATGTCATACTTTCTGTATTTGTCTGACAGTTTCCTTGTGATGTCATTTCCCTGTTCCTCTAGTCCCTGTAAACTGGCAGTTAAATCTAAAAGGTTGGTTAGATTCAGGTTAAACATTTTGGTGAGAATACTTCATAGGTGGTGCTGTGTCCTTCGTACTGCATTCACATCAGGTGCACACTTACCTGGTTACCCCACTGATAATGAGGCCAAGGTTGATCCCTACCATTACAAAGTTCTGTTTTCTCCTATCACCAATTAATTAATCTGTGGGATGATACTTTGGTCCTTCTATTTATTGTCACCATGTGCGGTAATCTCCCAAATTCTGGAAGATTAAAGGGGAAATAAAATAAATAAAGAATTGCCTTTGTTTTTCTATTTTGAATCAGTAGATTGAAACAAAGCATGTTTTATGATCACAGTGAAGTTAGAAATTAATAATGGAAAGAGAACAGGAAATTCACTAACATGTGGAAATTAAACAACTCCTAATTTCTTCTTCAATTAAAGCAAGACTGCAAAAATTGGCTCTTTACAAAAGAAAAATTTAAAAAAAAAAGATTGTCTAACTCAGCTTCATGATTGTAGCTCCTCCACCAAACTTGCTTCCTTTCCAGTATTCCTGATGTAGAGACTGTGCCTCCAGTTCAGCAAGTCAAAAACCAGACAGCATCCCGACACCCCCTCCTCCTTCTTCCCTCCTTAACCAATCCACTGCCAGTCCTCCAAATTTTATCTTATAAAACATCTCTCAGATTTGTTCACTTCTTCCCCAGCTCCCTGGCCCAGGCTGCCATCACCTCTCACCAGGATGACTGTTCAATTTCCTCCCATTCTCACCCCATCTCCAGCCTGTGCTCCACACTGTAGGCGGAGGAATCTTTCCCAAGTTCAGTGTTTATCCAGTTTACGATCCTTCGATCTCTTTTCCTTTTAGGATAAAGATCAAAATCTACAATGAGCCCTAGCTGGTTTTGTTCAGTGGTTAGAGCGGACTGAAGGGTCCCGGGTTCGATTTCAGCCAAGGGCACGTACCTCTGTTGCAGGCTCAATCCTTGGCCCTGTGCAGGAGGCAACCAATCGATGTGTCTTTCTCACATCTGTGTTTCTCTCTCTCTCTCTCTCCCCCTCCCTCCCTACCACTCTCTCTAAAAAGCATTGTATAAAATATCCTTGGATGAGGATTTTTTTAAAAAAAGATCTACAATGAGGCCTGCAGGGCCCAACTTCCACCCTCTTGCTACCAACCCCACCTCTCTGGCTCCTACACCCTCTTGCTTTCTGAGCTACAGCTCCTCCAGACTCTTCCTCAAATGCCCCATGCTGCTCCCTCCCACAGGGCCTTTGCATTCACTGTTCCCACTGCCTAGATTGCTCTTGTCCAGCCTCATTGCTCATCTGGCTCCAACTTTTCATCCAGATCTCAAGCCCAATATTACTTCCTCCAAGAGATCTTCCATGATCCCCCAGACTAGAGCAGGTCTCTGGTCTCTGGTCTGGTGTATGCTGTCAGCAACATGTGCCTTCCCTTTTAATCATAGTATATATTTACAATTTTATTTTATGACCAGTGGATTAATGAGGGTTAAGCACCCTCATTAGATTGCTAACTCCCTGAAGATGGGACCATGCCTCTTTTGCTCACTGTTTTCTCTCTTGTGCCTAGCACAGTAGCTGACACATAGTAGGAGCTCAATATATATTTGATCATTCATACAAATAGAACAAAAATTTAAGATGTTCATCACAATTTTATGATACAAAAAAAGAACGAATATAGAGGTTAAATTATAGGAAATTTATACAATGATATATGTAGCCACTTAAAGATCATGTTTCTGCGGGGGGTGAAGAGAGTAAAGGGAGGCAAATATATAGTGATGGAGGGAGACTCTGGGTGGTGAGCAAACACTGCAATATACAGATGATGTATCATAGAATAGAATTGTACACTCTAAACCCTATATAATGTTTTCAACCAATGTCACCCCAATAAATTTAATTTTAAAAATAAATAAATAATGTTTCTGAGTAAAATTTAATGATATTGAAAAACACTCATTATGTAATGTTAGATTTAAAAAGCATGATGAATGTGGAATAAAAGTCCTATTTATCATTTCCACATATTTTTAAAACATAGTTATTCAATGTAGTTTTGTTTTCTGCTTTTTACTTAACATTCTATGCAAATATGTATAGTATATATACACGCAAAAACTATATAGTAGTGCCCCTTTATCCAAGGTCTTGCTTTCCTCAGTTTCAGTCACATATGGTCAACCTTGGTCCAAAAGTTAAATGGAAAATCCCAGAAATAAACAGTTCCTAAATTTTAAATTGTACACTGCTCTGTCCTGAGTAGTGTGATGAAATCTTGTGAGTACACTACTTCCCGACCCAGACACAAACCATCACTTTATCCAGCGTATCCACACTGTATACGCTACATACATTACCAGCCTGTCAGTCACTCAGTAGCCATCTAGGTTGTGAGAAGATTGTCCGTTTTTGCAGTGCTTGTGTTCAAGTAACCCTAATAGTAACCTAGCGCAACATCACAATGCCCGTGTCATTCACTTTACTTTGTCTCATCAGGTAAGCATTTTAATCACCTCACATCATCACAAGGAAGGTGAGTACAGTACATTTTGATATTTTGAGAGAGATAGATAAAGGTCACATTCACATAACTTTATTATGGTATATTTTCATAATTGTCTATTTTATTATTAGTTATTGTTAATCTCTTTCTGTGCCTAATTTATAAATTAATTTTTATCATAAGCATGAATGTATAGGAAAAAAATAGTATATGTAGGATTTCATATTATGCACAGTTTTAGGCATCCGCTGTGGGTCTTGAAACATATCCCCCGTGAATAAGGGGGGACTACCATGTAGTAAAGGGAAAGAAAAAGGTTGATGACAATGTTATTGTTGATCTATTGTGGTAGACATGATTTCAGGGGAATTTATTTATTCTTCAGACTTTTGGTATTTTCCAAATATTTTTACAATAATCATGTATGTTTTTCTAATTATGAGGCAGTTATAATTAAGAGCATGGACTTTGGTGTTAGCTAGGTCTAAGTTCCAGTTTCAGCTCTACCTCTGCCACCTAGTAGCTGAGTGACTCTGGCCATTACTTAACCTCCCCAAAGGCTCAGCAAAATACCTACCAACAAAGTTGTTGCAGGAACCAAATGATAGAATGCATATAAATCACTTAGCACAATTTCTGCCATGTCAATAAATAGCAGCTCTTGTTACAGATTTTGATCTGATAAAGATGCCACTTTTAAATTTAAAAACAAACAAACAACATTTCCTAGGGAAAGAAGAAACAAAGATTAAACCCACATCTAGTTTCAAGTATATTTTCGAAAAGAAAAAAATGAGTTTAAAGTCACCAGGACCTTGAAAATGTGGACTACAGGACCTGGAGGATCAGCTGTAGGGAGCAAGATAATTGAATGTCAAGAAATAATTCCTGAGTCACTTTCTAAAAAGCAAAAACAAAGCCCTAACATTGCCAGCTTAAAGAGAACTGAGAAAGTAAGCGTTGAATGGAGTCATATACTGAAATGCAGCTGCTACAGCAGAGCCCCTCAGAGCTGTGAATACCATGATTGTGAGCAGGAAATAATTTAGCCAAACTGATTTGACTTGTGTCAGCAACATAGTGGCCAGCTTTGAAATCTGGATAACCCTCTACTCGATGGGCACAGACTTACATGACCTCAGCTTCTCCATAGCAAATCGGCAAATTGGCTCCACAGTCAGGTTGATCATTTGTAAGCTATCCAAAATTTGGGCATCATGTTCCAGTCAGGGCAGTGTGGAGTCAGGGAGACCAATTTTATAACCCTCATTAGATTTTCTCCAGTGGAAAGATCTGGTTTGAATCTCAGCTCCACCACGTACCCAGTTTTATGATTTAGGGCTAAAACTTAACCACTCATGAGCTTCGTTTTCTCATTTGTAGCTCAGAATGATGGTTGCTTCCTCACGAGGGGGCTGTGCAAATGGAAAGAAGTGATGTATGCGAAAGCCTAAAACAGAGCTTTTTACAACTGGCAGAGTCAATGCATTACTCCCCCCTCCTGTGGCAAGTCAATTCGCAGGCCAGAACCAAGCATGCCGTGTCTATATCTGAACATGGCTACTGCAGTGAGACATGTAGCCCACGTCCTTCATGGGACATATGTCCAGTGAACAGGGCTCCCTGCCAAGTGGTGGAGGCCTCCGGGGAGGGGACTGACGCAACCCCTGCCTTCAGGAAGCAGCATGCCTAAGCGGCCCTTCCACGCACTAGAACAGTTCAAACTGTTAATGATTTTAAAAAAGCAATGATTACATTGGCTTTCTTGAATGATTATACCTCCAAAATTTCTTTTTTATTTGTTAAAATTTTTATTGATTGATTTTTAGAGAGAGAAAGGGAAAGAGAGAGAGAAAGAAACACGTATCGATTGCTCCACTTATTTATGCATTCATTGGTTGACTCTTGTATGTGCCCTGACCAGGGATGGAACCCACAACCCTGGTGTATCAGAACAATGCTCTAACCAAATGAGCTATGGGGCTAGGGCCACCTCTGAAATTTCTAAATATAAACTTAAACCATGATACCTCCTACACACACACACAGTCCTTGAATCAAAAGAGTGATGGCTTTTCCCCAACCTTTTATTTTCAAAAATTTCAAACATAGAAATGTTGCAAGTAGCACATGAACATCATGTGCTGTTGACTTAGATTTATCAACTGAATTTCACTGCATTTCATTTCTCCCTTGCTGTTCTTTTATTTTTTATTTGTTGTTGAACCATTTAAGATTTAATTATAGACTCTGTGACACTTCATCCCAAAATACTTCAGAGTGTATTTCCTAACAACAAGGACAGTCCTCCTACATAACCATAGAATAAGTATCTCACTCAGGAAACTTAACATTAATACACTAGCATTATTAATATAATCAAATATTCTCAATTGTCCCGAAAATATCTTTTGTAAGTATTTTTAAAAATCCAGACTTCAAAAAGAAAAAAGGGGGCGAAAATCACACATGACATTTAATTGTCATGTCTCATCCAGTCACTCTGAAATTCAGCCCTTCTCTCTTTGGAGCTAGAGCTAATTGCTCTCTTTTTAATTTTCCTTTACATCAATGGGCCTCAAAAGTAAAATCAGCAATTTTTCATCTTCATTGCTTTCTCATTTTTTAATGGATGTTGAGAGAGAGAGAGAAACATTGATTCATTGTTCCACTTATTTACACATTCATTGGTCGATTCTTGCGTGTGCCCAGACCTGGGATCAAACCCACAACCTTGGCATATTGGGACACAGCTCTAACCAACTGAGTGAGCTAACCAGTCAAGAGTCATCTTCATTTCTGACCCATGTGCTTAAAAAAAGCAAAAGGTGACCTGTACTGAATATAATCTCACTATTTTTCAGTTCTTAGCTTTAAACCATATTTAAATAGAATAACAAATGTTAACAGCACCTACACAATGACAGCCCTGGGCAGGGAAGGAACAAGGCAGTCAGTTTCGGGCGCGTTCAAGTCAAAATAATGAACAGAATATCCAGATGACAAGACCAATAGGTCTTGATTGGATGGGAGCCTGAATTTCTCCCTAGATAAGATAAAGAAAATCACCTACAGAGAGGCGAGAAGGGAAGCCACAGAATGGTGACTTTCCCAAGGGAGGGACTATTCTGCGAGAAGGGCCAGCCTAAACCCTGGGAGACTTCCAAGCCAGAGGGGAAAGAGCAGGGCATGCTGCAGACCCAGAAGATCCAGGGAAGTGAGGTGTCCTAGGAAGCAAAGAAAGAGAGGGGTGTACAGGTAATGAGGAAGGAAGAATGAATCTCACCCCTGAGCCACTTATGGTTTTTAGTTCCAGATGCAAATTAATTCTCAGAACCAGGACAGGAGAGAGGCCCTGGGACCTGGAGCTATGACAGCTGAAGTCAGATCAGGTAACCTTCTTGAGGGGCAGGGTGGAGGCCAGGCTAGAGGTGCAAAGCCCCACGCCTCAGATCTCCTGAGGCAAAACTCCTTCAGGTAAAACTGAAGACACAATCCAAGAATAATCATCAAGAAGAGAAGTTACAGAGGAGACCATGAAGGGACAAGCTGGGGGACAAAAGCCAATTCAGTTGGGATGGCCAGGGAACAAGTGGAAAGAATCTGTGTCCTTGACAACACTGAGCCACTGAATTAACCAACTCCAAAACTGTCCCACCTTTGGACTTCCTGTTACTTAAATAATAAATTTCTGTGCCATTAAAAAAAACAGGCAACCTAAATCGATGAATTAAGAAAATCTCTTTAAAAACGTATTTACCAAGAACTCTTAAGAACCAAGAGAATAAAGTAAAAATATCAAATAGGTGAACATAACATAGTCACAGTGACTGCAGCAAATTCACTAAGCTCGTTAAGTAGATCTTATACAGATGATTATATTTGGAAGTTTATGGAGACTAAGCCTATCAGCCAGTAACTCAGTGATTATAAAAGATCAGAGGGGCCCTAGCCTGCTTGGCTCAGTGGTTAGAGCGTCGGTCCTCAGACTGAAGGGCGCCTGGTTTGATTCCCGCCAAGGGCACGTACGTTGGTTGCAAGCTTCATCCCCGGCCCCAGTTGGGGTGCATGCAGGAGGCAACCAATCAATGTGTCTCTCTCACATCAGTGTTTCTCTCCTCCACTCTCTTTGAAAAGCCATGGAAAAATATCCTCAGGTGAAGATTAAAAAATAAATAAAAAGATCAGAGGGAAAAACCAGAAAGGCAGGCAAAGGCAAATCTGTTATATATGCCCTCAGTTTCTAAAAACAAGACATATAAATACATACACACATATGCATATTATATATGTGCATATACATATATGTGTATGTGTATATACATGTATATATATGGGTGTACACACATGTCTATACAACACACATATATGAATATATACACCTATGTACATACTATATATATGCATGTGTGTGTACGTGTGTGTATACACAAAATTTCTCCCACATAGGAAGCACCGATGAACACATAAGCAGTTCTTATTACTCAGGTGGTGAGAACAAGAAAAGGCAGGGTCCAAACGACTAAACACTGAAAAGAGCTTTGAGGTGCTCTCACCACCTAACAAGGGAATTGTTGCCAGAGTTACTAGAATTAAAAGGGCTTTCGCAATGCAGCAGCTTTAATGGGCTTTCAGAGCAGCGTGAGTAACAGAGGGAAGCGTCCTGGCACTGCTCCCATTGTCGTGTTTCTCCGCGTAACTTCTCAGCAGAGACTGAATCATCAGCGGAGATTACTAAGCCCTTTTTGTATCTAAGAAATTAGCCCCACAGTGCTTCAGTTTACGCTACAAATCTTGCTTTAGAGTTGTTTACAGGACCGTGAATGGATTTAACAGATTATACTTTGCAAATGTAACTAAAACTTTTAAACTTATTGCCTTCAATTTATTATGAAAATAGCCTGGCTGGAGTTATGAAGAAAGAGGAAAGCATATTTTCCCTCTCAAATTAATGATATGACTGTAGACGTGAAACATCCATAATTTCATTTAGAGACTGTAGTATAGACTGCTTCTTTCCTAGTCCTCAGATCCTCTAATCCTGCGGGGGAGGGCTGGGGGGGTTTGAACAGCTGCGCATTTCCAACATAGTATTCCCTAAATGGTGTCAAATGACTGGGAATGAAGTTTTGGTGACTGGATGATTTATTCACTTAGTCATCGTTGTTCCATCAGGGGAAACAATAAGAGGCTTTTGTTTGTGTTTCCCTGTGTAGGGTGTGAGGGACAAAGAGAAGAAAATAGCTATATAATGAAACCTCGGTCCTCTTTTTTCCTCTCTCAAAAGAGGTCTTTATCTTCAAATTACTAAAAGCATATCATAAAAATAGAATATACGCTGCATTGTGGCTCTTTCTACATAGTCTTTTTGCACATGTTTCTGAAAAGGTTCTTTTTTCCTTCTCTATAAAAAAATGGTAATTCATGAATGTGTCCTGATCATAAAATATTCAAACATCACAGAAGTATACAGGGTGCAAAACAAAAGCCTCCCTTCAGTGCCCTTGCCCAGCTCCCTTCTCCCACCATTCAGCCTTTTTTATAAAAAAGTTATTTTCTTGTTTTAAACTTCTGTTACCCCGGTTCAGGGCAGTTTCATAACGACAGATGGCATATGACAAGCAACAGGCAAATTCCAAAATACAGACAACCACGAACCACTGAAAATGAGCCTCACTGAGGAGGGCAGTCCCAGGGAAAATCGTCACAGAGTGACTGAATACAGACGAAGGTAGCGCCTCTGAGAAAAGGGCACACAGAGCCAGAAATATCTGGGTTTGCTTCCACTCTGTCCCCAGCTAGCTGGATGTCCTCGGGCAACTTTTGTTTCCTCTGCTGTAATGTAGGCATGATATTAGGAGCTGAAATAACATCACGTGTATGAAACAAGTGCCTGATTTATGCTACGTCTTTGGCAAATATTAGTTTTCCTCCCACTTCCAGGGGAACTTTGTTGCATCCAAAGCACACTTTGGTTTGTTTCTAGTGAAGTTCTAGCTATGCCTGCGTGTTTACAAGGATGTTTATGACTCTGTTTTGTACCCTGATAATCAGCAGTGAAAACGAGCATGCTTTGCTCTCCTGTCAAGCTCCTCAGAACATGCCAGTGCTTTACAGGTTAATCAAAGGCTGATTAGAAATAGATCTGCACCACATTTGGGTTCAGGCAATGTACAGAGGTGGGCAAAAGTAGGCTCACAGTTGTATTACAAATAATAAAATAATTAAGAATAATACAAGAATAAACTCTGTATTTTGAGCACTCACAACAGTAAACCTACTTTTACCCACCTTAAATACGGATTCAGGCAACAGTGTTCAGGATTAAGAAATCCTCATAATTGTGTCTTTTTTGCCGGAATTCTGAATCATTAAATGACCGAATCAAAGAACAAGTTGAATAGTTTGGCAACACCGACGCAAGAACATTGGATTATTTTTAAATAATTCGTGTAACATTAACATGACTATTTGGGAGTTAAGAAATTTTGGGTTTCAGCACCAAGAAAGCTGCTCTGCAATCATCCAATAAGCAAGCTCATAATAAGGTTAAAGTGTCTTGCAGGAGGTAAAAGATGAAGGCTTCTGGAGGGATCCGAGAGCGCTTTTCCGCCGTCTATGAAGCGTAGAGTGCCCCCTACTGGTTACCTTCCAGAAAGCCAGGCAGTTAATGGTTTCGCAGAGGACTCGGTTCTGAAACACCCTAAATATAACCCTTTCTCTCTCTCTGTACCTTCCTTACTGACTGACCCTCTTCTGAAGGCTTATCGTTTGAAAGAGAAAGCAGTGGCTTTTTTTGATACCAACTTGATCCCTTAATCAGAGTGTGTCTGAGATACCATTCTAAATGTGATCAATTATCTTTGTTGTATCCTAAATTCTAAAGTAATATGCATTTCAGAAGAATAGTTAAATGGAATACAGTGGCCCAAAAATATTTAACTGGATTTTACCTTTTCAAAATATATTTTGTTGTAGGCCACACTCATCTCTCTGTACTAGTTTTTTTATTATTATTATTCTTGTGAATATAAAATTATTTCAAAATAAAAAGTTGAAAGAAAAATTCTGACTCAGCTTTAAATCATTTAAATATTTCTTTGAGCTTGTTGAACCACAAAGGAAAGAAAATGCCAATGACAAAGATAGAAAAATGTGCATTACTTGAAATTTGTATTTTCTGTTCTTTCACTTTCCCTGCTTCTTCTTTTGCTGGTAGCTAGTAGTCCTTCCTGATCATCCTTGAGGGGCTTGAAAGATCCAGCAAGAGCAGATATGCCCACACTCACAGGCAGTCAAAGCCAACCAGACTTCACATGTGAACTAACTCGCTGCTTTTCATACATGTGTTTAAAAGAAGAATCCTTATCTTTTAATGCAGTGTTGCCCAGAGTTCATTTACTTTTCATTCATCCATGTATTCATTTATTCCAGTTACTGGGCACTCATTATGTGCAGCACACTGTCTATATGTCATGAATATGTGTCACTTCTACCAGATATAGGTCTAAAATATAATCACATTCCTTTTAACATTAAAACTAAAGCTGTCTCTATCATTCTCTCTCTCTCTCTCTCTTTCTCTCTCTCTCTCTCTCTCCCTTTTGCCCTCCCCAGAATTCCCTTCTGTAATAAATCATAAACTCCAGAGAGCATACTCAGGCTGGAAACCAGTCATTCTCTTGGCTTGCCTACTGGTCTCTGAAGGAAGTATGAGAACTTAGGTTTGAACTTGTTTCTATTGCTCCCGACATTGCCCTGGATTGTTCCCCACAAAGGGTAGAAATCTCAAACTGCTCTTTAAACACACACACAGCGCAGAACCCACCTTTCCCTGGATGACTGGCAGCTGGAATACCCAGTCTTGCATCCATGACCTGAGAAATTTCTAAAACAAAGTAGTCTGTCCTTGATCTGGACTCCTTAGTCATATCCTTGGTTATCTTGGTCCATATAAAGCAGACAGCAGAGCTTGAAATACAGATGGGGATCTGTCTCTTTACTCCTGTCCTTTCTTTCTCTCTCTCCCCATCCAGGTTGGTGAACATTGAGGTACCTCTATGGAATTGTGGGAGGTTGTGAGCTGTAGACTGAAAGCCACCAATATTTTAAAACCCTTATTTTACAGATGAGGCTCAGAGGTATTGTGAATTGCTGATCTGGAACTTGATGGGGAGGGAGATAATTCCCTCCCTCTATCCTTCTTTAGTTCTTATGGCTGGACTAATAATAAAATAATAAGATTGATTAATAAAATAATAAGCCTAGATTAATAGGCTAATTTAATATGTGTGCTTTGGAGAATCACAATATGATGCTCAGATCATAAAATGAGGCTCAAAGAAATCATCAAACCAGACACCTTTTTACACTTTTTAGACAAAGAATAAATTTGTAAGAGATTGACAGAACAAAGACAACCTGATTAAATTCCTTTCTGAGGAATCTAGGCAAGGTTTGGGTATTTGTTAGTAAGGAATCTAAACAAATTATGGGCTTGGGTAGTAAATTAGTAAAGGCAGTACAGGCTTATTTATATAAGCTTTTTACTCTAGATTCTTTTAACTCTTGTGATTAGATTGTCTCTCAGCCCTCAGGAGCAGGGAGGCACCTATCACATGGGAGATTCATCTTCTGGTTTAGGGGGACAGAGAGGTCAGGGTTTTCTTCTTGAGTAGGCAGTTTCTTAAGTAATTTTAATTGAAAATGATCAATATGACCTTGGGGCACTCCTTTTCTGTAGAATCCCCTTTCTCAGCATCACAGTTTAGACTGACAGGATTTGAATCATCTTTATAAAAAAAAAGACTAAGCAAATAAAAACATAGGTGGATCTTGCCCTGGCCAATTTACCTCAGTGGTTAGAACATCAGCCTGCAAACTGAAGGGTCCGGGGTTCGATTCCAGCCAAGGGCACATACTTCAGTTGTGGGCTTGACCCGGCCCCAGTCAGGGTGAGGGCGAAGGCAGCTAATCAATGCGTCACTCTCACATCGATGCTTCTCTCTCTCTCTCTCTCTCTCTCTGAAAAAAAGCAATGAAAAAAATATCCTCAGGTGAGGATAAAAAAACACACAACACGATGGATCTTGAGAATATCATACTAAGTGAAATAAGTCAGACAGAAAAAAATCAAGAACCATGTGATATCACTTATATGTGAGATATAAAACTGAGAACAACAAATGAACAAGCAAACAAACAAAAACTCGCAGACAACAGCATGGTGGTTACCAGAGGGAGAGGGGTTGGGTAGGAAAGGGTGAGAGGAGGTCAAATATATGACGACAGAAAAAATTTTGGCTTTAGGTGGTAAACCTAAAGCAATGCAATATACAGATGATGTATCATAGAATTGTACACTTGAAACCTGTATGATTTTATTAACCAATATCACCCAAAAAAAAATTTTTTTTAAAAGATCAATATGCCAGTATAGGCTATCTTGGCTTGGCCTGCCTTGGGCCCTGATGAACTCAAACTGAGATATCCTAGTCTCATATCCCTTGCTCTTCCTGTTGTGTTGTTTCTCTTTTATTTCTACAAAGATTTATTTGTCTTCTGTCCCATTCCCTCTGAGCACAACCTTAGGTAGTTAGACCTTGAAAAGCAATCTCATAAACTAATTTATGAGGGGATGTCTATAGCCAGTAATAATTTGGTAAATTGCTTCTATCAAGGTATATCTGTCAAAGTCCCAGGAGGAAACAGATGGAGCACTCAATTAGGATAATTCAAGATGGATTTAATAATAAAGGTACTATTTACACAAGTGTGTGTAGTGTATAGGGAGACCACAAGAGATAGCAGCATATGGGCATCCATCCTTAGGCCTGGAAGGATGAAGAGAGGGAGCAGACTCTCCAGAGAGGCATGGGATCTGCCAGAGAGGACTTGTGACCTCTAGTCAAGGGACCCAGGCAGCCCAAGGTGACCTTTCAGGGATGAAGCTGAACAATTATAACACTACCCTGACTGACCTCTCTTCTTTTGATCTCTGCTGGGGTCTTCATTGTTTGAATCCAACTGGAAGTCAGAGGCATTGAACTAGCAAAGGCTGGAGGGGCGGGGGGGCACGGACCTGGAGGGCAAATGGAAAATATCCTTTCTACAAAACTTATACAATTTAGTAAGAAAATCCTGGAGTAATCTAATGGTGGCTCATTGTGATATGACTTATAATAAGAAGTATGTACTTGGTCCCTTTTCTAGTACAGAGCTCCTAAAACTCTTGAAATTTTCCAAGTGCTGAAAATGATAAAGGTGTCATTTGTTGTGTTAATGAGGTAATTTTTGGACCCACCTCAGGATGAAGGCTGATGGCAAAAAAAAAACACACAAAAAAAACACACACACAGAAAAAGCACTGCCTTGTGATTAGAGGGTTTGAACTTTCAGTCCCACTCCCCTGACCTCCAGGGAGGGGAGAATGGAATGGAGGTTGAATCGACCACCAACGAGCAATGGTTTAATCAATTAAGTCTCTGTAACGAAACTTCCATAAAAACCCAAAAGGCCTGGGTTTGGAGAGCTTCTAGGTTGGTAAGCCAGAATGCTTCCACATGCCACTGTGTCAGGCCCCAAACCCCATTAAGACCGAAGTTCTTTTGTTCAGGGGCTTTTTAAATATCCTTTGTAATGAACTGGTAATCTAGTGAACAAAACAGTTTTCTGAATTCTGTGAGCCACCCTAGCAAATTAATTGAACCCAAGAAGGGGGTCATGGGAATCTCTGACTTATAATTAGTGGGTCAGAAGAACAGGTAACAACCTTGATTTGCAATTAGCATCTGGAGTGGGGGCAGTCTTGCAGGACTGAGCCCTTAACCTGTGAGATCTGATGCTAACTCCAGATAGACAGTGTCAGAAGTGAGTCAAATTGTAGGGCACCCAGCTAGTGTCAGAGATCGGCTTGGTGTGGGGAGAAGTGGTGACAGACCACATTCATCTAAGGACGGTGTAGACATAAGAAACTTCCAAACCTGTACAGAATTTTTATGAATGTATTTGAGCCAAAATGATGGCAATTGCCAGGAAGCAAAAATCTCAAGGGATTGAGAAAATACTCCCGAGAATGTCACTTTTGCAGCTTATTTTATACATTAGAATAAAAGGAGGCAGTGTAAGGAGGATTACAGGAAATCCACTGGAGTAGGTTAAGAGGGTGGGAGAAAGCAAAGCAGGGAGGAAATCTCTAGGAGTAGATAAAAAGTAAAATGGAGAAACACATGCTTCTTTTACACTGGTGGGTCCAAGATAGTTAACAATTAACATTTGCAGCACATAGAAATAGTATGCAGGAAAGAAGGCAACCTTGAAGGGTTCTGTGGTCTTGTGCTCTGGTGCTAGGGGATGTGCCTTGGGTTCTGGTGAAGATTACTCTGACATTTCAAAGGTATGTTATCTTAGATGCAAAAAGAGAGTAGACAGGCTCACTTAAGGTAAAAATTGACCTTTGTCAAGGAAGCTACAAGCCTAGGATGTAACTACCTGCCATGACTCAGATGGTTACTTTCAGTCTCTGAGTTTCCAAGGACTGCCATGCAGGTCTTCCCTGAGCTTGTCAGGTTTAATATGTGGCCCCTTTTTTTTAACTCACAATGGGATCTCAGGTTCTGGGGGAAAACAAAGGGCAAGAGGTTTGGGGGAGAGAGCTTTCCCAAATACCCTCAACTCAAACCACACAGCCTATCCTGGAATTAATGTTACTGTAACCCGCTGTTCTATATATTTTTGACACAATTCATATGCAGGGAATTTTACATGAAAGTGTTATCATTTCCTAGGTCCACACAGGTATTTGGGAAATCCCTCAAAGTATTGTCCTAGCAAAGAGGGAGAGCCTTGCTTAGAGCCAAAGTCATAACAGGGGTGCAGAGGCATGCATTGGTTCCAAGGGGGGAGCTGAGGTAAAATGGAAGAAATTAGTGAACTTCAGATAAATATTTTTTCAAGGTAAAAACTAATAATTCCCAAAAGATTTCTCCAAAGTAAAAAAGAAAACATTTGAAAAGAAAAAAAACTTAGGAGATTAATGTTACTCTTTTTTCTTGGCTAATTTCTTAATGGGTATATGTTTAAGTTTTGATTTAGTCAAAGTAAGTAAAACGGCTCTTAAAAATCAGATTATATAACCGATGTCCTTAAAAATATTGTTTAAATATCCAAACTACATTTTAAATTTTTCTTTAAATAAGTTAATAGAAAAAGGCTGATGTGAAAAAAAAATCTTGAAGAACAAAATATTTTAAAAAGCATTTATTTTAATAAAAACACCCAACCACTCCCGAGTTATGGGAAGATAGTTATATAGCTATTACCTATTATAACTCCACAAAGTCCAACTAGGTAAGTAAATTTATCTTGAATAGAAGTGTGACCTTCAAATGGAGATATCTGAGCTGTGATGGACAAGTAGGATGCAAATTGGACTGAATCCTTCATAGCAAGTCATCAAAGCTGGGGAACCTATACATACAGCAAGATTCTAGAAGGCAAAAAAAAAAAAAAAAATAGACCACAGGAATTATTTTAGTCTCTACCTTTCCTGCCACAGCCAATCCAGTCCCTTAATGGAGGCAGTGCTATCTTTTATAAACACTTCATGGTCCATTTCTCTAACTTCCAGCTTGATTGCCACTCAAGCTTGCTCCCTACCACATCATACCTGGATAGTGTGATAGCTTCCTAATTACTGTCCTGCCTTTAGTTCCCCAGCTTCCACCACTTTTATCCAACTTCCACACCACAGGCAGAATTTTTTCTAAGATTCAGATCAGACCACTTACTTCTCTGCTTAATATCCTTCAATGATTTAACATCACCTCACTGATATATCCTGTATCAGTAATAAACTATTCTAAAATGTAGTGGCTTAAAACAACAATAATCGCACATTCTCTCACTGTGCGATTCTGATTTCTATGGGTCAGGAATTTGGAAAGGGCTCACTTGAACTCTGAGGATGGAATCAGATTTTGACTGGGGCTGCAGTCATCCAAAGCAAGGATCACAGGAGGTCATCGTGGAGACTGGCTATTACACATACCTAGGATAGCATCTCATCTCCAAGTCTCCTACAAGGCCATTCACCTTTGTCATCAGGAACAAGGACTTGCATGTCCTAGTGCATCTCCAAGCTTGCTATTTCAGACAAAAGAGGCAGTTCTTGATTTATTTACTCCTAAGCCCCAATAATTAGAGGTGGGGGCTCTAGTCCAGTTGGCTCATTTCTTTTTATTTTCTTGGGGAGGCAAAGGTTAGTGATACTGAAAAATAAGACATTCTTTGATTAGCATTACTGACAAATACAAAATTATTTGTAAGTCATGTATGTAAAATAGTATACATTAAATTAAATATGTATATTTAGCCCTGGTTGGTGTGCTCAGTGGTCAGAGCATTGGCCCGGGCACTGAAGGGTTGAGGCTTTGATTCACAGTCAAGGGCACCTACCTGGGTTACAGGTTCAATCCCCGGACCTGGTAGGGGCACATGCGGGAGGCAAATAATCAGTGTGTCTCTCTCACATCGATGTTTCTCTCTCTCTCTCCTCCCCACCCCCTTTCCACTCTCTCTGAAAAGCAATGGGAAAAATATCCTCAGGTGAGGATTAAAAGAATAAATAAAATAAAAATTTTTTTTAAAGTCAATGGAAAAAGTATCTTCAGGTAAATATTTTTTAAAATAATAAATAAAGCCCAGCCAGGCATGGCTCAGCGGTTGAGCATCGACCTAGGATCCAGGCGATCGCGGTTCAATTCCCGGTCAGGGCACATGCCAGGGTTGTGGACTCGATCCCCAGTCGGGGGAGTGCAGGAGGCAGCCGATCAATGACTCTCTCATCGTTGATGTTTCTATCTCTCTCTCTCTCCCTCTCTTTTCCTCTCTCTGAAATCAATAAAGATATATTTTAAAGAATTTTTTAAATAATAATAATAAATAAATATGTATATTTAGAGAAACATAACATAATACTTAAAGTTTTATATATTTGATAGTTTAAGTATAACATACTCAATAAAAACAAAATTCAGTTGCCCGGCCAGCATGTCTCAGCGGTTGAGCATTGACCCAGGAACCAAGAGATCACTGCTTTGATTCCCCGGTCAGGGCACATGCCTGGGTTGCGGTTGCAGGAGGCAGCCGATCGATGATGTTTCTCTCTCATCAATGTTTCTACCTCTCTCCCTTCCTCTCTCTCTAAAAATCAATAAAAACATATTAATTAATTAATTAATTAAAAACAAAATTCAGTTAATAAAATGTAATATACCCAATATTTCCCATCTGCCCTCTCTTCTTAAGACAAGGTAATCACAGCACTCTTCTTTATTTCCTCTTATAGCAGCTCCTAGCCCAATTTTTAGCATAAAGTAGAGGCCATTAAATATCTGTTGAATTGGATTGAATAATACTAGGAATAAATAATCCCCCAGTCTTCTCTTTGCTGTTCCTTCTGAATTTCTTCAAAGTAGTGGACAATATTATGTTCTAGGCACTAGGTTAAGCATTTTTCATGTATTAACTCATTTAATCTTTATAGCAATCTTAGGAGGGTGGTACTTTATTCTATCCACATTATAGATGATAAAACTGAGGCTTGGAGAAGTTGGTGTCTACTATTCACATTCTCCCCAAATTCTTCATAGTCTCTGGTTTGAGTCAGAAAAAGACTATTCAGTTAACTTTATGCCTGGTTATGAATATACTGATTCTACTGCTTCTATTTGCATGTATTTAGCAACAATATAATTGAAATTGCTTTCTTTTCAGGATATAGAGGAATATGGGGTAGAGGACCTATACAGAAAATATAATACTCCTTGCTTCTAGAATACAGTTTTATTGTTCTCATTTTAAAGTTTTGAAATCAAGACACAGCCTATCATTGGTGTGAACATTTAATACACTCCCTTTTTTGTTTCCCCCAAATGCTGTTGGTGCACCTTAGAGTCGCAGAAATACCTTATGTCAAATATGTGGCTCATGTCTCTGCTTCCCCGCGGTCTGGTAAAAAACGTGAAGACTATGACAGTACATATGCTTCATACAGCTGGGCTGACATACTGTTGTCTTCCAGGAACTTGTTGGCTGCCTGCTATCCACATACATTTACAAAATGCATCTGCAGAGTTAGGCATTTTTAATTTTGAGAGCTTAAAGCACTTTACAGACTGATTCTGTAGTAAACAGGGGTATAATATGCAATCTCTTACATATCAAAGAAATGACCATTGATTTTCCTGGAAGAGACCATTTTTTTCTTCATATAATAACTTCAGCATATTTACTTAAGGGTTGTTGTCATCATTACCATCATTATCATCATCATTATCATGTTCATGTAATGGAGGAAAAAATTCAACACCCTCATGTTCCTTCCAGAGTAACAAGTGTTAAAGTTTAAGAGCACATTTTATTTTATTTTATTGTATTGTATTGTATTGTATTGTATTATTTTATTATTAATATGTCTTTATTGATTTCAGAGAGAGGGAGAAGGAGAGAGAGAGATAGAAACATCAATGATGAGTCATTGATTGGCTGCCTCCTGCATGACCCCACTGGGGATCGAACCCGCAACCTGGGCATGTGCTCTGACCAGGAATCGAACTGCGATCTCCTGGATCATAGGTCGATGCTCAAGCACTAAGCCACGCAGGTCAGGCAAGAGCACATTTTAAAATTAATTATAAAGATGTGGCCTTTGGGAATGACTTAAATGGTCTGGAGCCAATAAAGAAAGGACTAAACTGCTCTATAAGAAATGAGAATTTGGAGGATTGAGGACAAGTAAGTTAGGAAAGGACAGGGGCTAAAGCAAGATGAGTGGCACTGAGGCTGAGATCTCACCCACTTTCTGCTGTCAAGCTGTGAAGTACAAAAACTCCTGAAGGAGAGCTGCCTCTTTCTAAATGTGCACAAAAGTGTCATATAGGCCAGCAGTGACTCCAAGAAGGACCCAACACAATGCCAAGAGACTACAACCTCAATGGACGAGATATAGGGTGATTTCTCCTTAGGAAGAAATGGACCAGAGAATTTCGAGTTCAGAATTGCTAAAATCCAATTTAAGTCATTCTGACTTAGAACATCATCTCCTCCATGGCTCTCTTCCTTCGATAATATCTGTTCACATATAGAATGAATGAGTGGCGCTTCAGGGAGAAGAGGTTGGGCAGGCTCCAGTGAGGGAATGAGGGGGGGGGGAGAAATAGAGAAACACTGAGTAGAGGGGCTATAGTGTTGCTGGAAGCAAGACCTCAACCAGAGGAGACTAAGCCCCAGAGTATCCTCAGAGACACTGGGATGAATATTTGAATCAAAAGTCATTTGAATTTCAAAGAGCTTGAGGACATCCACGCAGCTGACATTTGTATTATACACATATAAATATCACTTAAAATCATTTGAGTGTTCAATAAATGGTGCTGGAACAACTAGACATCCACATGCAAAAAAATTAATCTAGACATAGACCTTACACCTGTCACAAAAAATAACTCAAAATGGACCATACACCTAATGTAAAATGCAAAACTATAAACTCTTAGAGGGTAACATAGGAAAAAAATCCAAATGACATTGTATTTGCTTATGACTTTGTAAATACCACACCAAAGGCACAATCAGTGAAAGAAATAATTGGTAAGTTTAACTTCATTAAAATTAAATTTTTCTGTTCTGTTAAAGACACTGTCAAGAAAATAGAAAGACAAGCCACAGACTGGGAGCGAATACTCACAAAAGGAATATCTAGTAAAGGACTGCTATCCAAAATGCACAAAGAACTCTTAAAACTCAACAATAAGAAAACAAGCAACCCAATAAAAAATAGGCCAAAAACCTTAACAGATACCTCACTAAAGAAAATATACAGATGGCAAATGAGTATATGAAAAGATGCTCCACATCACGTGTCATCAAGAAAATACAAATGAAAACAACAATAAGATACTACTGCACACCTATTAGAAGGGCCAAAATCCAGAACACTGACGAAGCCACTTGCCGGTGAGGGTGTGGATCAATAGGAACTTTTATTCATTCCTGGTGGGAATGCAAAATGGTACAGCCACGTTGGAAGACAGTTTGGCAGTTTCTAACAAAACTTAACATACTCTGACCACACTGTCTGAGTAATCATGTTCCTTGTTTTTTACCTACAGGAGTTAAAAAACGTATGCCCACTCAAAAACTTACACACAGATATGCATAGCAGCTTTATTCATGATTGCCAAAACATGGAAGCAATCAAGATGTCCTTCATTAGGTAAATAGATAAATAAAATGTAATACATCCATAATAGAATAGTATTTAGTGCTGAAAAGAAATGATCTATCAAGCCATGAAAAGACATGGAGGAGCCTTCAATGTATATTACTAAGTGAAAGAAGCCTATATGAAAAGGCTTTGTACTGTATGATTCCAACTATATGACACTCTGAAAAAAAAGGCAAAACTATGAAGATGGTAAAAAAAAAACCAACAGTGGTTCCCAGGGGTTCAACTGGCAGAAATGACGAATAGGTGGAGCATAGAAGATTTTCAGGGTGGTGAAACGACTCTATATGATACTATAATGGTGGATACGCGTGATTGTACATTTGTCCAAATCCATAGACTGTACACCAAGAGTGAACTCTAGTGTAAATTGTGGACTCTAGGTGAGAATGATGAATCAATGTAGGTTCGTAATACCATATGTACCATTCTGGTGGGGGATGCTGATAATGGAGAAGGCTATTCATGTGTGAGGGCAAGAAGTATACGGGAAATCTCTGTACCTTCCAATTAATTTTGCTGTGAACCCAAAATTGCTCTTTAAAAAGTCTTTTTTTTTTTAATATCTTAATTGATTTCAGAAAGAGGAGGGGAGAGGGAGAGAGAGAGATAGAAACATCAATGATGGGAGAGTCATCATTGATCAGCTGCCTCCTGCACGCCCCCAACTGAGGATGGAGCCTGCAACCCAGGCATGTGCCCTGCGGGAATCGAACCTCAATATCCTAGATCCTTGGTCGATGCTCAACCACTGAGCCACGCCCAGCCGGGCAACAGGCTTTTTGTTTTTTTTGTAATCATTTGCAGAAGTGAGGACTGAGAAGTTAACTAACTTGCTCAGGGAAAAATAGCACATCTGTAACTGAAATATGGTTCCTGGGACTTCTGCTTTCTGCCATGATAGAGTAACAGGAACTAAATTTGCTGCCTTCCTTAAAAAACTAAAAAACTGGAGAAAATTTTTGAAACAGCAGTTTCAGACATTGAACAACAGGCAGCATAGGACTGTGATCCCTGAAGGGAAACAAAAAAGATGAACCCCAAGGTTGCTGCAGCTTACTGTTTAGAGAGAATTTCCTGGCAGTAGCACAGAGAGGGGGCAACTAGGTAGAGCCCTGAGGTCTCCCTGAGTCTAGGAGACAGAATTTAAAATTTGAGAAAATTCAGTGGCTAGAATTTGCAAGGCAGAGTACCAGAGAGATTAATTCAGAGAGAGAGAGAGATTCAAAGATCTGAAGAGAGTTCTTCTTAAGTATTCAGCTGAGTGCTGCTACTGAGGAAAGAACCACCAAAAAAAAGATTGCTGAAGCTTACACAGGACTGATAATAGTTTACATTTTCAAACACCAGACTGAAGAAACCTTATAATCAGGTCATCAGATAGTGTGCTCAGAAAGCTATTTATTTCCTCAGTAATAATGGGGTCATTTAACCTTAAATTAAAGGCTGCTCTGGTCCCACCTAGCAAAGCTTAAAAACAAGCCTCTAATGAATCAAATTAGTTATTTAACTGTGTGCCAAAACAAAGCTCAAAAACATTTAAAGGAGCCCGGCTGGGCGTGGCTCAGTGGTTGAGCATCGACCTAAGATCAAGGAGATAGAGGTTCAATTCCTGGTCAGAGCACATGCCTGGGTTGTGGGTTCAATCCCTAGTTGGGGACATGCAGGAGGCAGCTGATTAATGATGACTCTCTCATCATTAGTGTTTCTATCTCTCTCTCTCCCTCTCCCTTCCTCTCTCTGAAATCAATAAGGATATATTAAATATATAATATATTTAAAGGAATACAAAAAGTCCAGCACCTAATAAGGTAAAATTTCACAGTGTTTGATATCTAACCAAAGCATGCAAAGAAGAAAATATAACCGATGTTGAAGAGAAAAATCAAGGCAGAAGAAATCCAGAAATGAAATAGACGATGTAATTAGTATACAAGGACATTAAAACAGCTATTACAAATGTGAAAATGCTCCTTGACTTATGATGGGGTTATATCCTGATAAATCCATCATAAGTTGAAAATATTTTAAGTCAAAAATGCATTTAATACTCCTAACCTATCAAACATCATAGCTTAGCCTAGCCTACCTTAAACATGCTCAAAACACTTAAATTATCTTATATTTGGCCAAAATAATCTAACACAATGAATAGACTGTAGATTATTGGTGATTTACCCTCATGATCATGTGCTGACTGGGAGCTGAAGCTCCCTGCTACTGCCTAGCATCATGAGATAGTATTATACAACCTTTCGCTAGCCTAGGGAAAGATCAAAATTCAAAATCTGAAGTGCAGTTTCTAGTGAATGTGTATCACTTTCACACCATCATAAAGCTAAAAAATAATCATAAGTCAAACCATCATGAGTCAGAGACTGTCTGTACTCTATATTTTCAAAATGGTAGAGAAAAGATGAGCATGGTAAGGAGAGACATGGAAGATATAAAAATATTCAAATCCAACTTCTACTGATAGAAAAAAAACAGTATTTGAGATAAAAAATACACTGGATGGTATTACTTACTGCAGATTATGCACTGAAGAAGAAAAGACTGATGAATCTGAAGACATAGCAAAGGAGACTATCCAAAATGAAATACACAGAAGAAAACTACTGGAAAAAAATTGAACAAAGCATCAGTGAGCTATGGGACACCTTTCAGGAAGCCCAATATACATTAGATGTAAGTCCCAAAAGGAGGAGGGAAACAGAAAAATATTTGACTAAATGGCTGAAGTGTTTCTAAATTTTATAAGCTCTATAGATCTTATGCAATAGTCTCAACCAACATCAAGCAGAACAAAAAACTACCCCAAAGCGTATCCTAATCAATGTGTTAAAAACAATAATTTTTTTAAAATCTTAAAACCAGAGAGAAAAACACATATTTTATACAGAGAAGCAAAAATAAGAATGACTGTACACTTCTCTTAAGAAACAATACAGTGGAGCAATATCTTTAAATAAATGAAAAGGGAGAAAAAAAACCTGTCAACCTCAAACTCTATAATCGGCAAAAATATCATTTAGTAACAGAGTTTTGAAATACATGAAGCAAAAAAACTGATAGAACTACAATGAGAAATAAAGCCACAATTATAGTAAGAGGTTTCAACATCTCTCTCAATGACTGACAGAACAAGTAGACAAAAAAATCATGAAGGCTGTGAAAGGTTTGAACAACACTGTTGTCATTGTGACCTAGTTCACACTTACAGAACACTCTACCCAACCAAAGCAGAATATACAACCTGTCGTAAGGACACACTAGAACATTTATCAAAATAGACCATATTCTAGGCCATAAAACAATATATTTTATTTTAAAAGATTCAATAATACAAGGTATGTTCTATGGCCACAATAAAATTAAATTACTAGTCAACAACAGAAAGATAATTGGAAAATGCCTAAATATTTGGAAACCAATCAACACACTTCTAAGTAACTTATGGGTCAAAGAGGAAATCAGAGAAAAATTATAACATGTGGCTCTTTAATCTACATTTCAATTTATTGAAATAAACTTACAACTCAAATGCTAATTTATTACACTTCTTAAAATCCCTTCTATTTTTTCTGTCCAATCATCATGCAGAAGTAATCTTGTCATGACATCTTTAAGGTTTAACAGGTTTTTTTATTCTGGAGATCTATTTTCTCGTATTAGTGAGAAGTACTGTTTTATAATGAGTCATCTTTGTAAACTGAGTTGCAGGAAACCAAAACTCAACTCAAACTAGCTTAAGTAAAAAGAAAGACTCATTAGAAGGATTCTATAATATCTCACAGAATTGAGAAATGCCATGTATTTTAGTTTCCTGTTGCTGCTGTATGAAATTACCACAACTTTAGTCACTTAAAATAACACATATTTATTATCTTACAGTTTTGGAGGTCAGAAGTGAAAAATAATCTCATGGGCTAAAATCAAGGTGTCCCAGGGCTGTGTTTTTTCTATAGGCTGTAGGGGAGAATATATTTTCTTGCCTTTTCCAGCTTCTAGAGGCTGGCTACATTCCTTAGCTTGTGGCCTTCTTCTGTCTTCAAAGCCAGCAAAGTTGGGCTGAGTCTTTCTCACACTATCTCACACAATCCAAGATAATCTCTCCATCTCAAAATCAACTGGTTAGCAAACTAAATTCCATCTGCAAACTAAATTGTCCTTTGCCATATAAGGTAACACACTCACAGGTTCCAGGGATTAGAGCATGGATCACTTCGGGGGCCATTATTCTGCCTACCACACCATATAGACTACTTAGAGTTAGAAATGTGACATATAATGTCATCTGTAATGAGGACAGATAGCTTTGGTCAACTTTGCTGGAAAATTAATTTGATATCCGCAGGGCACCTTTAAAGCTGCAGGAAAAAGTAAGTTTATGAGCACTTCCAGATCTTTTTTAGGAGCAAACAAAAGGCCCATTTATCCTAGGATTGTCTTGTTATCAGCAAACTTAAGATCTACAAAGGACATGCAGAATATTCTCATGCTATTTCTTGTTCCTTTAAACTTTATGAAACAATGAAATGAGCCAATTGTTACAAAGGCAATTATCAAATAAATGTGCTAGTAGAAGACACTTTTTCACTTGCATTTAATTTTGGCCTTGTTGAGGTACCTACCCATTGCCGTAATTCTTTGGTCCACTCAGCAGAAGTTTCAGTGTAGTCTCACAACACCTATGGTTTAATGAAGTCTTTCCATCCCCACTGTCTTTCTTCTCTTCTGATGGACTCTTTCCAAGTTAAGATCTCACCTTCCAATTGCTACATCACCCTTCCCTTGTTTCCATACAAGAAGAATTAGGAGGAGGTCTCCCACTCCTAGTTACTATTTACAGGGCCATTCTAACAATTCTAAATTTTCTTGTTTCCAAAGTTACCTGGTGTTTAGCTTTCCAATCTCAAGACTAGTTCCTCTTACTCAGTGGTGGCTCAAGCTTGTAGTCTTCCACTCCAACTCAAGTCTGTCATTATCTTAGACCTGCTCTTTTCCAGTGACCTTCTCTATTCAGTTTTATCCACTCCCTTCCATGGTTACACCCCGGATCTTGCTGTCACCAGTAACTGCTACCCCACTGGAATAATACATTTCAACTCCCCACTTTCTGGCCACAGCATTCTATTCTTCCAGCTCCCTCACTCACTCTCCCAACTCCTGTTTTAGTCATTGCTATTTAGTAAACCACCCTAAAATTTATTAGATAAAAATAACATTCATTATGAAGCACAAATTTGTGGGTCATCTGGAGTTTGGCTGATGTAAACTGGGCTTGTGGTGATGGCAAAGACAAATGAGTGCAATCAGAAGAACAGTGATGTCTTAAGGCCGAGGCACACTGTCAGTCACTTCCACTCACATGCTATCGCCAAAGCAAGTCACATGGTCAAGCCCAAAGTTAGGGGCCAGGAAATACAAGGGGCTTGGCAAAAGTGTGGACACAGGGAGGATAGAAGCATTGGGGCAGTAATTCAATCAACCACAGTGGCTTGACATAATATAAGATTTTTCTCCCTCATTTCACAGTTCAGTGTGGTCAGTAAGGAAACTCTTCTCAACCCAGTCATTCAGTGACCCAGCTTCCTTCTTTTGTCTCTCCCATCTCTTTTTGGCCTTATCATTCTCTGCAATCAGCTGGAAAATATAGAAAGAGAGACAAAGTGTGTAGGATTACTATAGTAGGCTGACTAATGTCCCCTAGAGACATCCAAGTCCTAATCTCCAGACTCTGTGAATGTTATCTTATATTGCAAAAGGGGTTTTGCAGACGTAATTAAGTTAAAGGTCTTGAAATGGGGAGATTATCCTGGATTATCTGGGTGGGCTCTAAATGTAATCACCAGAGTTCCCTTATATATAAGAGGGAGGCAAGAAGGTCAAGGAGGAAGTAAGTAGGAGATGTGAAGGTCAAAGATGGTGGGGTGATGTGAGGAAGGGGTCATGAACCATGGAATACAGGCGGCCTCCAGAAGCAAAAAAAGGCAAGGAAATGGATTCCCCACTAGTGTCTCCAGAAGGAACTAGCCGTGCTAACATCCTGACTAATGGCTTCTAAAAATGAGAGAATAAATTGTGTTGTTTTAAGCAACTAAGTTTGTAGTAATTTGTTACAGAAGCAATAGGTAACTAATGTAATTACATAAGAGGTTTTTAATGTGCGCATCATTTTCATTCATGTCCCATTGAATTTAGTTATACAGCCACTCCTATCTCTACGGGGTGTGAGGAATGCAGTCTTTCTAACTTGCCAGGAAAAAAGGAGAGGGTGTGATTTGTGAGTGTCTGGCCAGTCTCCTCCCTTCATGGAAGCTTCCAAAACCATGGATCCCACGAGCCAAATGGAACAGCTTTTAGCACTCCAAGAGCACCATGCTCCTGCCCCACACCAGGCCTTTGCAATTACTACAGTCTCAGTTTTGCAGTGAACCCTGTTGCAGGTGATGGTAGTTTTTACCCAAATTCCTGAGACCCTCCCATACCAAGTTTATACAAGGTCCCTATTCAGTTAAATTCAGGAGAGGGAAAGAAGTATCTTTAATAATTTAGAATTTAGTGTATGCTACCAAGAGGTCTTTAAAATGAAAATACACATGTTCTGACTTTCCTTTTAAGAAACTACAAAGCAAAGAAAATTGTGTAAGTAGCAAGGTCAGAGAAGTAACTAAAAAATGTGATCAAAGAATATAAAATAGTAAATAATTTAGTACATTTTCTGAATCAAAAAGCCCAAAGAAACCTCAAGAGGTAATTTGGCCCAACTCTTTACTTCTTCCTTTTTTTTTTTTAATATGTTTTTATTGATTTCAGAGAGAGGAAGGGAGAGGGAGAGAGAGCACTATAGAAACATCAGTGATGCCCGGCCAGGCGGGGCTCAGCAGTTGAGCATTGACCTATGATCCGGGAGATCACAGTTTCATTCCCAGTCAGGGCACATGCCCGGATCACGGGCTCAATGCCCAGTAGGGGGCATGAAGCAGGCAGCCCAACAATGACAACTCTCATCATTGATGTTTCAACTCTCTCTCTCTCTCCCTTCCTCTCTCTGAAATCAATAAAAATATATTTTTAAAAGAAAAAAAAGAAACATCAATGATGAGAGAGTCATTGATCCATTGCCTTCTGAATGCCCCACACTGGGGATCAAGCCCGCAACCCAGGCATATGCCCTGACAGGGAATCGAACTGTAATCTCCCGGATCATAGGTCAGTGCTCAACTGCTGAGCCACGCCAGCCGGGCCCAACTCTCTACTTCTGAGAAGGCCCAAGCTGAAATCATCCCAGATGGGGCAAGGGTGGGAGTTGGGAGGAGGTCAGGAGTGGTGAAGACAGAAAGGTGGGCTAGGGAGTATGATCTGTTCTGTTCCAAGATCTGTATATATGGAGAAAGTTGTATAGACCTTTTCAAAGTTTTATCTGAGTTCCCAAAACCTCTCTACATAGCCAACATACTCAATACTAATAATATCTGGTAGGTGCCCTACATGTGGAAGACCCGCTGGCTTTTGACTTTGAAGAAGAGCTAAAGGTTGGGGAAACTCTTGGGCCTCAACCATACCCCAAGGAAAGCTAAACCTCAAGATTCTGTCTGCCTGGTTGGGCTGAACTGCTAGGTTAGCAAGTGGCAGCTCTCTGGACAACTCACCTCAAAATCCTAAAACTGAGCAAGAGCAAGATGTACCATCAGCATATGCCTCAGTATATCTGCTATTCCAATTCCCTCCAGACCTAAATTCTGAAGAGAAGAAATCAAGATCCATATGTCTATCCATGCCCCCCTCTTCTTTGGCTTCCCCTTCTCCCCACAGCCCATCGATACCGGAAGGAACTGGCCCTACTGTCTCCCTCTCCACTCCAGCCTCATGACAAGGTCTTAGGGACGGGCAAGAATACCTTGTTTACACTGTCAAGGAAGCTCAAACTGCTACGTTCTAACTACTTCACCATCTAAGTGCCCCACAGACAAGGGCAAATGACTGCTCTCTCTTGCTCTGGGACGGTAAACCTCTAGACTCAGGCCAGAGATGGAAAGCTAGGGAACACAATTTAGGGACATATTTATATACAGTGTTTTAATATTTACAAAAACAAGTCCTATTTCATTAAGTAGCAAAGCCTGGACTCAAATGCAGTTCTGTCTGACTCAAGTCTTTGCACTTGAAGAAGTTATTCTTTAACTTTTCTGTTCAAGGTCAGCCTTGCTTTGTAATATATTTTCCAGCTTTAAAATTCCATTTATTTCAACTTAATTAAAACTTTGCTGAGGATCTATTAAGGACTCTTTACTCTGCTCCTGCTATGGTGGACTTATCCCTGCTCTCAAGAAGATTTAAATCTTTTGGGGCTTTTGCTGGCCCTGGTCCTGTGTTATTGCCACACTCAACTTTGAACTTCTCCCTAGTGAATGAACCCTCCTTGAATCTCCTCATTTGAGTGTGACATCTGTTTCCTATTAGAATCCTGACTGGTAGGAAGTATGTGACTCAACTGCTTGAACTTATGTGGCAGATGGCTAGCTGAGTCGAGTGCCCTTCCGTAGTTCAGAGTTGTTGCTGCTCAGCCCAGGGGTTAGTGTCATTTCCCAGACCTCCTAGGGTCAGGACAGGCCACATGACTGAATGTGGACAGAAATGTTCCTGCCAACAGGCCTGGACCGCAAAAGCTTCCCAACTCAGAGTACTCTCTCTGACCTTGGTAAATAGAATCTGAGGCTCTAGAGCAGGCATTCTTAATCATTTTGTGCTATGGATGCCTGCATCCCTTCACAGAGTATTTTTTAATAACCTTTTTATTTTGGGATGAATTTAGAGGAGTTGTAAAGATAGTGTCCTAGTCCATTTCGGCTGCTATAACAAAAAATCATAGGCTGGTTGGCTTATAAACAACAAATTTATTTCTCATAGTTCTGGGGGTTGAGAAGTCTAAGATCAAGGTACTGGCAGATTCAGTGTCTGGTGAAGGCCCACTTCCTCACAGACAGCTGTCTTCTTACAGTAATCTTACAGGAAATGGTGAGCAATTTCTCTGGGGCCTCTTTTACAAAGGGACTAATCCCAATCATGGGAGGCACCAATCACCTCCCAAAGAACCCACCTCCTAATACTATCACCTTGGTGGTTAGGATTTCAACATATGAATGTTTGGGGGATATAAGTATTCAGTCCATTGCAATAGAGGAAAGAATTTCTATATAAACCCTACTCAGTTGCAGCTTCCCCTAATATTATCTTCTTACATTACCGTGGTACATTTCCTGAAACAAACTCTGGTACATTATTATTAACTAAACTCCAGACTTTATTCAGATTTCATCAATTTTTCCATTAACCACCTTTTTTTATTTCAAGTTCTAGTCCAGCATACCACATTGTTCTCTCTCCCCAGTCTCCTTTGGTCTGTGACAGTGTTTCAGTCTTTCCTTTTTTTCATGACTTTGGCAGGTACCAGCCAGGTATTATGTAGAATTCCAGAATAATGTTTTAAATGTATAAAACAGGATTATAAAGTAAACAAATCATACTAGAAGTTTTAAAATTGTAATACAAAAATTATATGCTTTTTTATTAACACATTAAATAACTAGATCTAGTAATGGGTCTAGTAACTATCTTAGTTTTGAAATAGTGATGAGTATAAACATTATTTGGAGATTCTGTGACAACTATAATATATATGAAAACATCTGTGATTTCTCTTGGTGGCAAAGTCCTGGGTACTGCTGATACTGCTGTGGTTTGTTGCCTAAGTAAAGCCTCAAGAAAATAAATATGCAAATTGTTTTCCCACCCAAGTTTACAGATTCTCTGAATCTGTGGCCTCCATGACTTGCCTAAAAGGGATGGCAGAACCATAAGATAGGAGGAAGCTGAGTTCCTGAATATCTGCATATAGCAGTGACTTCACTCTCAAACTATCTCCCATTGCCAAATAAATTTTGTATAAGTAAGAAATAAATCACATGGGGTTACACCATTGAGGTTTTGGGTTTATCACTTAAAGCAGCTAGCATTATCTTAATTAATATGCCTCATACCACTGAATTTTATATAGATATACACATGCATTAACTAACAATACAAAAGTACATATATTTGTATTAATTGAAACTTCTTTTTCTTACAAGTAACCAAAAGCTTGACCAAAAAAGGAGATGTTAGCCCTGCCGACGTGGCTTATCAGTTGAGCATCGACCTATGATCCAGGAGATGCAGGCTAGATTCCCAGTTGGGCACATGTCTGGGTTAGGGGCTCAATCCCCATTAGGGGGCGTGCAGGAGGCAGCCAATCAATGACTCATCATTGATGTTTGTATCTCTCTCCCCCTCCCTTCCTCTCTCTGAAATCAATAAAGATACATTTTTTTAAAAAAGAAGATGTTACAACGAGAGTTCTAGGGCACCTCACTGGATACAATAAGTTAAATTATCAGGCTTCTTTTTTTAATGTTTTTTATGATTTTTTTTTAAATATGTCTTTATTGATTTCAGACAGAGGAAAGGAGAGGGAGAGAGAGATAGAAACATCAACGATGAGAGAGTCATCATTGATCGGCTGCCTCCTGCACGCCCCCACAGTGGATCGAGCCCACAACCCAGGCATGTATTCTGACCGGGAGTCAAACTGCGATCTGGATCTTAGGTCAATGCTCAACTGCTGAGCCACACCCGGCCAGCCTATCAGGCTTCTTAAAGCCTGGGGTTATAGCAGTTCCAGGGACCACAGCAGCAGGATTCTGGGGTGCTTGCCTCTTATAATAGGCCCTGCATTAAATGACAGCTTCCAACTCTGTCTCTGCATATCTCTGCTAAAATTCTTTTTTTTTTTTAATATATCTTTATTGATTTCAGGGAGACGAAGGGAGAGGGAGAGAGAGAGATAGAAACATCAATGATGAGAGAGTCATTGATCAGCTGCAGCCTGCAACCCGGGCATGTGCCCTGACCGGGAATCGAACCCTGATTGCCTGGATCCTAGGTCGATGCTCAACCACTGAGCCACGCCCAGCTGGGCTCTGCTAAAATTCTTAAGCAGAGGAACCTGATTGGCTCATCCAGCTCAAATCAGATGTCCTCCTCTGGTCCCATCAGCCATGGCCAGGGGTTTACTGTCCATGATAGAAACATTGCTATTGGGGGCCCACTAACTCTTGAGTGGGAAGGTAGTTCTAAGGTAATAATTATAACAAACATCTGAGCTTTTGCCAAATGCCAGATACTCTCTTGTGTGCTGTATATGGGTTATTTTAAACCTCCTCAAACCTTTTGAGATAGGTAGATAATTTTTCTGAGAAGAATGCAGTGACCTTTTGGGATATCTTTCTTAAGAACTCTAATGTGTAAGATCCGAAGAAGAAACTGAAGAACAAAGAAGCTTAGAAAAATGTTGAAGCGTCCATGAAAACTGACAAAGCCTAGATTTACACTAAAGCAGTCTAACTCCTGAATCTGTAATTGTTGCCTTGTTACACATGAGGAAAAGGGATCAGAAAGACAACATGGCTCATCCATCCATAGTTACAAGTTGAAGGGCCAAGATTTGAACATAGGACACTATCGCCAGAGCCCATGTCCTTTCTTAATCTTGAAGGACAGATAAGTCAGGACAAGCAAAGATGAGAAAGAGAAGTCAGTTCAGGCAGTAGGAATAGAGAAGAACCTTATACTACCTACACATGCCAAAATCTGGGCAGCTTCCCTTTCCGGGCCAGGCCATACTTTGATTCTTTTTACTATAATGAGAATCAAAGTTTAGCACCACAAATCAAAGGGTTTCTCTACTGAACATAATGTCTAAACACTGCTTTGTGTTTCTGGGCACTCTTGGGCCCAGCCTGGGCTGAACAACAGTACCAAAGAGACCAGCAGAAGGGGGTGCCCAGGGCCTATGGCTGAGCCTCCATGGAGGATATCTAGGCCTTTTGCTCTGGGAGCTGGAAGGGTTCCCTGATTCTGAATGTTTCCTTTCACGGGACTCCTATGACAGAGGTTGAGGGCACTTCATAGGCTCCCTGGGGCTTAACCCCATTAGTCTTTGCCAGAAAATGGTTCTCACCCAGGTACTCTTAGATCTTAAACAAAAGGAAAAGTTACTCCAAGAAAGATTAAATCAGTCGAGTGAAACAGGTTTTCCAAACAAGGCTTGGGGTTTGTGTACATTACTCATTCTCCTTTGGGCAAAAGTCTAGATATCTTTTCAGAAAAGAATGCAGTGACCTTTTGGAACATCTTCCTTAAAAACTCTATGTGTAAGCAGCTTTTGGCTCCTTCTCGAATCTCTGTTTGGTTCCTTGACTCCACTCCAGCCTTCACCATGTCCACAAGGGTGACCCAGAAGACCTACAGGGTGTCCACCTCTGGCCCCCGGGCCTTCAGCAGCCACTCGTACACGAGTAGGCCCGGCACCCGCATCAGCTCCTTGTCCTTTACCCGGGTGGGCAGCGCCTACCGGGTCGGCCTGGGCACCAACATGAGTCTGGCCAGGGGTCACGGCGGGACTGGGAGTATGGGGAGCATCACAGCTCTCCAAGTGAACCGGAGCCTGCTGAGCCCCTTGAAGGTGGCCGTGGACCCTAACATCCAGGCGGTGCGCAACCAGGAGAAGGAGATCAAGATCCTCAAAGACAAGTTTGCTTCCTTCATCGATAAGGTGAGGAGCCTGGAGCAGAAGAATAAGATTTTGGAGACCAAATGGAACCTCCTGCAGCAGCAGAGGACAACTCGCAGTAACATGGACAACATGTTTGAGAGCTACATCAACAACCTTCGGCGGCAGTTGGACACGCTGGCCCAGGAGAAACTGAGGCTGCAGGCAGAGTCTGGCAACATGCAGGGGCTGGTGGAGGACTTGAAGAATAAGTAGGAGGGTGAGATCAGCAAGCGCACAGAGATGGGGAATGAATTTGTCCTCAAGAAGGGCGTGGATGACGCTCACATGAACAAGGTGGAGTTGGAGTCCCGCCTGGAAGGGCTGACGGATGAGATCACCTCCTACAGGCAGCTGTATGAAGAGGAGATTCGTGGACTGCAGTCCCAGATCTCCAACACATCCGTGGTCCTGTCCATGGATAACAACCGCTCCCTGGACCTGGACGGCATCATCGCCCAGGTCAAGGCCCAATACGAGGAGATCGCCAACCGCAGCTGGCTGAGGCTGAGACCACGTACCAGATTAAGTACGAGGAGCTGCAGACGTTGGCTGGGAAGCATGGGGATGACCTGCGCCGCACGAAGACTGAGATTTCTGAGATGAACGGGAACATCAGCCCATTCCAGGCTGAGATCGAGGGCCTCAAAGGCCTGAGGGCTTCCCCGGAGGCCGCCATCGCTGATGCCGAGCAGCGTGGGGAGCTGGCCATCAAGGACGCTCAGGCCAAGGTGGCTGAGCTGGAAGCTGCTCTGAAAAACACCAAGCAGGACATGGCCCGGCAGCTGCAGGAGCACCAGGAGCTCATGAACGTCAAGCTGGCCCTGGACATGGAGATCGTCACCTACAGGAGTCTGCTGGAGGGCGAAGAGAACCGGTTGGAGTCTGGGATGCAGAACATGAGTATCCACACCAAGATCACCAGCGGCTACTCAGGTGTGCTGAGCCCATCTTATGGGAACCTCAACTGTGGCATGGGCTTCCAGGCCAGTTTGGGCTCTGGCGGGAGCTCTGGCTCCTTCAGCCACACCAGCTCCTCCAAGACAGTGGTTGTGAAGATTGAGACCCACGATGGGAAGCTCGTGTCTTAATCATCTGATGTCCTGCCTAAGTGAATGACTACTGCTGTCCCTCCTGTCCTCCAAGCCTGTGGGAAAGGAGCTGTGCAGGGGAGCGGCGGGCACAGGAGACCCGCCTGAGGATCAGCCTCAGTCCTCAGCTTACCCTTGGGGTGGGAGAGTTTACTGCCAGGGGGACTACCTTTTTCCTATGTCCACAACATAAAAGCCAAAACAAGTGTTTTTTTCCAAAATAAAATCTCAACTGGCTCAGCCAAAAAAAAAAGACTCTATGTGTAAGATCTTAAGACTGGAATTCCCAAAAGTCACTTCATTCCTTTTTCTTTAAATTGAGATATAATTCACATACTATAAAATTCATCCTTTTAAAGTATACAATTCAATAGTTTTTAGTATATTCACCATCTGCAACCATCTAATTCCAGAACATTTTCATCATCTTAAAAAGAATCCACATACCCATTAGCAGTCACTCCCTATTTCCCCCACCCCTCCAACTCCTGGTCATCAATATCTACTTTCAGAGATGTATGTGTGTAAAGGGAGATTTTTCAAATCTATCTCCTTAGCAAACACATCAATTAATATCTGGCATCTCAGTAAGTGGTGCTGGGAAAACAGGACAGCCACATGCAAAAGAATGAAACTGGAGCACTATCTTACACCACACACAAAAATAACTGGAAATGGATGAAAGACTTGAATGTAAGATATGAAACCACAAAATTTCTAGAAGAAAACATAGGTGGTAAGCTCCTTGACATCATTCTTGGCAATGATTTTTTGGATCTGACACCAAAAAACAGACAACAAAAGCAAAAATAAATAAATGGGGCTACATCAAACTAAAAACCTTCTGCACAACCAAGGAAACCATCAACAATGAAAAGGCAATGTGCTGAATGGGAGAAAATATTTGCAAATCATGTACCTGATAAGGGTTTAATGTCCCAAATACATAGAGAATTCATACAACTTAATAGCAAAAAAGCCCCAAACAATTAAATTAAAAAATGAGCAGCAAGCCCAGCTGGGCATGGCTCAACAGTTGAGCATCGACCTAGGATCCAGGAAATCGCGATTCAATTCCCAGTCAGGGCACATGCCTGGGTTGCGGGCTCCATCCCCAGTGGGGGGCATGCAGGAGGCAGCCGATCAGTGACGACTGTCTCATCACTGATGTTTCTATCTCTCTCTCCATCTTCTTTCCTCTCTCTGAAATCAATAAAGATATAGTTTAAAAAATAAAATAAATTTTTTTTTAAAATGAGCAGCAGATCTGAATAGACATTTTCCCAAAGAAGACATACAAGTAGCCAACAGGTACAGAAAAGATGCTCAACATCACCAATAATCAGGGAGATGCAAAGCAAAACCATGATGAGAGATCACCTCACACCTGTTAAAATGGTTATTTTAAAAAAAGAAATAAGTGTTGGCGAGGATGAGTAGAAAAGGGAACAGTTAATTGTGCACCATTGTGAGAACGTAAATTGGTGCAGCCACTATGGAAAACAGTATGAAGAGTCCTTTAAAACTTAAAAATGGAACTACCATATGATCCAGCAATTCCACTTCTGAGTATTTATCCAAAGTAAACAAAAACGTTAACTCAAAAAGATATATGCACTCCCATGTTCATTGCAGCATTACTTACAATTGCAAAGACATGGAAACAGCCTCAGTGTCCATGGATGACTGAATGGGTGAAAAGAATGTGTGATATATATGGCATACATATGAATATGAATGAAATCTTATGAAAAAGAATGAAATCTTGCATTTGTGACAGCAAGGGTGGACCTCAGGGTCATTATGCTAAGTGAAATGTCAGACAGAGAATGACAAATACCAGTCTCACTTATATGTGGAATCTGAAAAACGAAAACAAAAAATGGAGCTCATAGATACAGAAAACAGATTTGTAGTTGCAAAGGTGGGGGTAGGGGATAGGTGAAATGGGTGTAGGGGGTCAAAAAAGAAAAACAAATCTGGCAGAGTACATTTGTAATAAATAGTTTAGAAAGCATATTAATAGCCCTAGCTGGCTAGCTCTGTTGGTTAGAGCATTGTCTCCATACATCAAGGTTGTGGGTTTGATCCCCGGTCAGTGCACATACAAGAGGCAACCAATGAATGCATAAATAAATGGAATAACAAATCAATGTTTCTCTCTCTTTCTCTTTCTCTCTCTCAAAATCAATAAAAAAAAATATTTTTTAAATGTAAAAACCTGTTAATAGTCCCACAACTTTTTTTTAAAGCTGCAGTGCCTCACTCACTGTTGCACATGCGATTGCACAATCCAATTACCAAGTTGACATTTTATCCAGAAGAACTCATCTGGTGTTGAAAAAAAGTCATATTTGTTAGCATAGTGAATGTAATTGTCAATGTTAAGATTAATTATCTGTTAATTGACCAAAATAAAAAAGCATCTAGCTCTAAAAGTTAACGTGATACGATTAAGAGAAGACAAAGGATTTCTCAACTCCTAAATTCAGTCTTCAAAAGATGAAAACATGCAATATTGATGACAGTGCACTGTGAGTAGAGGGAGTATCCAAAAATGATTAGAAGTTGCTAAGTTTTGTTTTGGAGGTTAATCACATTTTCTGGAGACATCTTGAGTCATCAGCATTCTCTGAAGACCAGGACTATAAAAAATACTTTAGCTTCCAAAATACAGGGAAAAGTGGAAATGAAAAAGCTTCACACACAAAAGAAGAAGAGAAGGGGAACCCTAAAGAAGTAATACGATGTCTTATTTTTTATTCTGAAGGTATAAATTCTTAACTAGAGAAATAGTAAGTTCCATGCTGGATAGAGTCCAATATTTTGTAAAATATCTTAAAATCCTCTTTTTCTATGATCTAAAAAAAATACAGCTTCACTTCATGTTGCACAAAAGGTGTGTTCTTGAAAATCTGAGTAAAAATGTAATTTTTGGAAATTATGTATTTTAGATGTTTGAAAGTTTCTGACTTTAAAAAAAATCAGAATGATCTCTGGGTAGAATTCTTCTCACAGTGGGGTTCTTAGCCTGCTCCAATGTACCTAGAATGCAAAGTAAGTCAGATATTTTATTTCAAATAATTTTTGAAAGATTTGTGTTTCTGTTTCTTTTTCTGTACAGCCTGAATCCTTATGTGAAATAATGGAATATGACCAAAGATGAGAAAATATATATCTAAATAGAGCTTGGTTTCCCTTATCCTAAAACATTTTACATCTGGGCTTAGTGAGTTGAGGAATCTTAAATCTGAGCCCTTATATTAATTTTTCTGACCACTTACAAGTGTCATATTTCAGGCACTGTCCCATATTCCCTCCAGGCTTTATGTATTGTGCTTCCACTGCTGTTCTGTGATGGAGGAATGAGGTCGTCAAATTATCAATATCAAAATGTAACTTAGAGCCCTAGCCGGTTTGGCTCAGTGGTTAGAGCGTCGGCCTGCGGACTAAAGGGTCCCGGGTTCGATTCTAGCCAAGGGCATGTACCTCAGCTGTAGGCTCGATCCTGAGCCCCAGTCGGGGCTAGTGCAGGAGGCAACCAATCTATGTGACTCTCTCACATTAATGTTTCCCTTTCTCTTCCTCTCTCTTTCTCTCTCCCAGCCCCCACTCTCTGAAAAGCAATGGAAAAAAGATCCTCAGGTGAGGATTAAAAAAAAAAAGTAACTTAAAAGTAATTTAATATATGTGCTGCTAATGTTCTAGTCATGGAGCAAAATTAAACTGTTTTCTATGTCTCTCCCTTAAGGAAGTCATGTTAAAAATAAGCAAAAGAAAATATGCTAGACTTTAGTTCCATAATCTTTGGCTTCCAAACAGAATTTTTCCAAATAGAATTAGAGTTACTGACATTAATCAATTAATCTGCATATGCACTGGTGTTTGGGCTCTGTAGAGGCCATGACACTCACGTCACTCCTTCTCTTGGTCTTTAGGCACCATGGTCAAGACCAGCTCGTTCACCATAGGTGCTGATTTCCAGGTCTGAATCCCAGAAATGTAAGAGTTGATTGTTTCCCTTAAGAGTACTTTTGCCCTGCCGGGTGTGGCTCAGCGGTTGAGTGTCAACCTAGGATCCAAGCAATCGGGGTTCGATTCCCAGTCAGGGCACATGCCCGGGATGCGGGCTCGGTCCCCAGTTAAGAGGGTGCAGGAGGCAGCCGATCAATGACTCTCATTATTGATGTTTCTATCTCTCTCTCCCTCTCCTTTCCTCTCTCTGAAATCAATAAAGATATATTTAAAAAAAAAAAAAGAGAGAGTACTTTTTATCTCTGGAACACTAGCCTTTTCACCTCCATCTGCTGAGACATGATTTTTACTTCTTTGACCTCTGTATGGTGTCTGTGTTGCTTGTTTGCTCATTGATATATTTAAATAAAATGTGGTTTGCCCTTTTTTTAACTCCTAAATTATGGGAGAGGATCAAGGAGCAATGAGATTGACAAATTTATTTCGTTCATCTGATTTGGTTCATTAACTGAAGTCAATAACTCTCAATCTTATAACTTATTACAAAAAAATTGTGAATATTTATGTAATCTTGGGATAGTCTGGATCTTTCTTGGCATTATCACTAAAATAGAAGCCTAAAGGTCAAGAAGACTGATGGATTCAACTACATTAAATTTAAAAACTTGTGCATGTCAACACATCATAACCTAAAATTAAAAGGCAAAGTTAAATCAAAAATATATCTTTATCATACCCAATAAAGGGATTTTATTCTTACCATATAATTTTCAAAAGTAATAGTAAAAATATTGTATTCTTAGCCTATACTAAGAACAGAAATAGGTAATTCACAAAAGAAGAAATACCAGTATCAAATTAATGAACGAACAAAAGTTCAAAGCCACAGTTAAAATATTGAAATTGCATTTTTACATTGTAAATAAGTTATTTAATGAATATTTTTTTATGCCTGCTATGTGTCAGGTACTGTGCTAGGTATAAATGTAGAAAAACCGTATGAGAAAAAATGAACACTTCATACAATGTTGGTAGGAGTATAAATTAGTACATTTCTAGAGAGTAATTTGGGAATGTATAGTTAAAACTTTTGACTTAATAATTGAACATCTCAAAAATAATCAGGCTCAATTGGTTGGGCATCATCTCATGCACCAAGAGGTTGCTGGTTTGATTCCTGGCCGAGCACATGCCCAGATTGAGGGCTCAATTCCCAGTGAGGTGTATGCAGGAGGCAACCTGGTCAATGTTCTGCTCTCACATCAATGTTTTTCTTTCGCTCTCCCTTCCTCTCTCTCTAAAAATCAATAAAAATATATATTAAAAATAAAATAAAAAATAATCAGGTATATTTCCAAAGATGTAACTACTAGGATGTGCTTTACACTATTTTTTTTTAAATAACAAACCAAGTCCAGCCAATGTAGCTCAGTGACTGAGCATTAACCTATGGTCCAGGAGATCATGGTTTGATTCCTGGTCAGGGTATATGCCCAGGTTTCGGGCTCAATCCCCATCAGGGGCATGCAGGAAGCAAACGATCATTGACTCTCTCTCATCATTGATGTTTCTATCTCTCTCTCCCTCTCCCTTCTTCTCTCTGAAATCGATAAAAAATAAATAAATAACAAACCAAAACATAATGTCAGTTTCAAACAATGGGGATTGTTAAAATGCATTGATACATCTAGATGATCAAACATTATACAGTTGCCTGGTCGGGTGTGGCTCAGCGGTTGAGCATCAACCTAAGATCCAGGCAATCGGGGTTCGATTCCCTGTCGGGGCACATCCCCAGGTTGCGGGCTCAAACCCCAGCAGGGGATGTGCAGGAGGCAGCGAATCAATGACTCTCTCATCATTGATGTTTCTATCTCTCTCTCTCCTTCCCTCTCTCTGAAATCAATAAAGATTTTTTTTTTTAAACCAACAACATTGTACAGTTATTAAAATGTATGCTGAAGAACAAAAATATACCTAATAGTATGACATAAGATTATAAAATATTATCTTGATTATGTCAATAAAAATACTATATGAGGTATATGCATGGGAAAATATTTAAAGGGATATGTGCCAGATATGAACAGTGATTATCTCTAAGTAGTGGATTATAAGTGATTAAATCTGTTAGCATTGTACCTAACGGATTTGGGCAGTGTCAGAGAACCTGTCTGTTGATTGTTTTGTTGATTGCTATTATAGGAGACATTGATGGCTTTTTACCCCACAACCATTTCCCTTTCTCTCCTTCCTGGAATCTCCAATTTTATTCAGGTGCCCACATTCTTCCAAGAAGCCTTGTGGTTTGGGGAGGTTAGCTCTGGTCCCACTCCCAGTAATAATTCCTGACTGGTCTAAGGCTTAGACTCTAAGCCAGTGATTTTCAACCTTTTCCATCTCATGGCACACATAAGTTAATTACTAAAATTCTGTGGCACACCAAAAAATATATATTTTGCTGATCTGACAAAAATATAGGTATAATTATGATTTGTTCACACTGTATGGCTAGTGTGTTGGTTGTTGTCACTTTTTTATTTGACAACCTAAGGGAAAAGAGGTCAGTGCCCCTTACTAAAAAGTCAGGTGTTGGGGATTCCAAGATGGTGGCGAATTGGCTGGAAGCTACACTGACACTCTCCCGGGACCAAACTGGAATTACAAATAAAATATAGAAAAACCATCCTGAATAATCAACTGAAGAAAAGCTGGAGAGCACCCTCATAACCAAGGACCTAAAGTGGAGACTGCATAGAGACTGGTAGGAAGTGCAGAGGCACAAGCGGGCTGGCTGGGCTCCCACAGGCAGCAGCTGAAGTTCCAAAGGGATATCTCAGCTGTGGGGGGTGCCCACTGAGAACTCTGGGGTCTAAACCCCAAGCTGGGCTCCCCAGCCCAAAGCACCAGAACTGAGAAAGATGCCCACATAACATCTGCCCATGAAAAGCAGCAGGGTTTCTGTCTGCCAGGGAGAGGCAGCTGGAAATGCAGGCACCCTCTTAAAGGGCCAACACACAAAGTTTCATGTGCTCCAGCAAAGGGAGGGCAGAGTGGACTGGAGCCATGTGAGGAGAATCTAGGGTTGAGAGCTCTGGAGATAGAGCTCAGAGGGCACCCCTCTGGATTCCTGTGCTGAGTCATTCCCCCATGCTGCAGAGGCCATCTTTCTCAGACAGATCTTTGCCAGCCAGGAAGCTTTTGCCTGAGGGGGTGGGGGGAGCAATTTCCTCACCCATTGGAAAACCTCTCACCCCATGCTGTAGAGTTTATACCTTGCTGGGGCCTACAGCCTAAGGCTCATTAAGAGACTCATATTAATCAGGCTGCAGGCAGAGATGGACCTCTGGGTCCTTTGAGCTTTTGTCTGATATGCTTCTGGACCTGGGATTTGGAAAAGCAGACTTTGGTGTGCATCTTGGTTCTGTCCAAATGCACCCAGCCCCAGCAGAGGGGACCACAAGACATGAATCGTTGATAGCCCCAAACAAGGTACTCAAAGCTAGTCACAAACAGCGTCTGACGTTGGCCTGCACCAGAGACCCTCCAAATAGACCTAGCAGATCTACTTGATACATAGAAACAAACTCAAATAGGCAGTCAAAATGGGGAGGCAAAAACCAAGCCCCAAATGAAAGAACAAGAGAAGTCTCCAGAAAAAGAGCTAAATGAAATGGAGATAAGCAGTCTATCAGATAGAGAGTTCAGAATACTGACTCTAAGGATGCTGAGAAAAGACAGGGAAACTATGAAGGAAATTAAGAATGACATAGCAGAAACAAAGAATACATTAGAAAGAATAAACAGCATATTAGGGTAACTTGAGGATTGGATCAGCAAATTAGAAAATAAGGTGTGAAAAAATCAATCAGAGATTTAAAAAAGCAATTTAAAAAAAGAGGACAGTTCAAGGGAGCTGTGGGACAGCATAAAATGTAACAATATCCACATCATAGGAATGCCAGAAGGGGAAGAGAATAAGCAAAGGATAGAGAATCTGAAGAAATAATGGCAGAAAACTTCCCTAACATGGTGAAGGAAAAAGTCACACAAGCTCAGGAAGCACAGAGAGTCCCAAGCAAGAAGAACCCAAAGAGGCCCACACCCAGACACATAATTAAAATGCCAAGAATTCAAGACATAGAGAGACTCTTAAAGGAAGCAAGAGAAAAGCAATTTGTTACCTACCTACAAAGGAGCTCCCATAAGGCTGTCAGCTGACTTCTCATCAGAAACTCTACAGGCCAGAAGGGAATGGCATGAAGTATTCAAGGTAATGAAAAGTGCCGGAGCCCGCTGGCAGAGTCGAACGGTCCTGAGGAAGGGGTGAGGATGAAGAAAAGACAGACACAAAAAAGATGGGATCGGGAGGGCTGCAGCTCGTGCCTGCTGCCAACTGCCAGCCCCGAGTTTATTTTCCAAGCTCTTTTTATACCGGTGATGTTGTTTTTGCTGAACAGCACCTGGTCCTGTTTTCCTCCCCCTTGCCCAATACTAAGTAATTCCTTTAAGGCCATACGACTGCTCTTTCCGAGTAAACATCCTGCCTCTTGCAGGAGCTCAGACCTTGGTAACTAACCTTATCTCGGCTTCTAATAGGAACTTTTGGGGGGGATTAAGTCCTTGGCTTGGTATGTGGCTTGACTGTCCCTTAACCCTCCAGGCCGGGGCCAACTTCCTAATAAGCCTTTCTAGAATCTAAGGCTGCAAGCTAAATTAGTATCGCCTTGGTGCCTCAAGGTCTGAGTCAGGTAGCAGGGGAGCACATCTGCAGCTCACCCAGGCAGCTCCTCTGTGCCTGGGGCCACAGCAGCTCACCCACATCTCCCTGGGAGCAGGGGAGCACATCCGCAGCTCACCCAGGCACTGTGCCCAGGGCCACAGCAGCTCACCCACATCTCCCAGGGAGCAGGGGAGCACATCTGCAGCTCACCCAGGCAGCTCCTCTGTGCCTGGGGCCACAACGGCTCCCCACAGAAAAGCAAAGATCTGAAACCAAGACTACTCTATCCATCAAGGCTATCATTCAAAATAGATGATGAGAAAAGGGCCTCTCAGACAAAAAAAGGCTGAAGGAATTTATCACCACCAAACCAGCATTGCAGGAAATGTTAGAGGGACTGCTGTAATAAGAAGCAGAAACAGAGAGAGAGAGAAACATAGGCATAAAGAAGTAAAAAGGCAATAATAAGTACCTATCAATAATAACTTTAAATGTAAATTAATTAAACTCTCTAATCAAAAGACAAAGGGTAGCTGAATGGATAAGAAAACAGGACCCAAATATATGCTGTCTACAAGAGACCAACCTCAGAACAAAAGGCTCACATAGCATGAGAGTGAAGGGATGGAAAAAAATTTTCCATGCAAATGGAAATGAAAAAAAAAAAATCAGGTGTAGCAATACTCATATCTGACAAAATGGACTTCAAAATGAAGGCCATAATGAGAGACAAGACAGGTCAATACATTATACTAAAGGGATTGATCCAACAAGAGGATATAACCCTGATAAACATATATGCACCCAATATGGGAGCACCTAAATACATTTAAAAAAACTCCTGGAGGACTTTAAGGGAGAGATTAACAGCAATACAGTCATACTAGGGGACTTTAACACCCCACTGACTTCACTGGATAGGTCTTCCAGACAAAAAATCAACAAGGAAACAGTGACCCTAAATGACACACTAGATCAGATGGATTTAACTGACATTTACAGAACATTCCACCCCAAAGCTACAGAATATACATTCTTCTCAAGTGCACATGGGACCCTCTCAAAGATAGATCACATGTTAGGACACAAAACAAGTCTCTATAAGTTCAAGAAAATTGAAATCATATCAAGCATCTTCTCGGACCATGATGGCATGAAATTAGAAATCAACCACAGTAAAAACACTCAAAAACATTCAAACACATGGAGGCTAAATAGCATGTTATTAAACAATGAATGGGTTACCAATGAGATCAAGGAAGAAATCAAAAACTTCCTGGAAACAAATGAAAATGAACACACGACAATTCAAAATCTATGGGACACAGCAAAAGCAGTCCTGAGAGGGAAGTTCAAAGCACTTCAGGTCTACCTCAAAAAACAAGAAAAACTTTTAACTCTCTAACCCTACAACTTGAAGACTTAGAAAGAGAACAACAAGAAAAGCCCAGAGTAAGTAGAAGGAAGGAAATAATAAAGGTCAGAGTGGAAATAAGTCACATAGAGACTAACAAAACAATACAAAAGACCAATGAAACCAAGAGCTGGTTCTTTGAAAAGATAAACAAGACTGATGAACCTTTAACCAGACTCATCAAGAAACAAAGAGAGAGAACCCAAATAAATAAAATCAGGAACAAAAGAGGTGAAGTAACAACTGACACCACAGAAATACAAAGGATTGTAAGAAAATACAATGAACAATTATATGACAACAAACTGGACAATGTGGACAAAATGGATAAATTCCTAGGAAAATACAATCTTCCAAAGTTGAGTCATCGGGAAGAATCAGAGAACCTGAATGGGCCAATAACAGCTGATGAAATTGAAGCAGTAATAGAAACACTCCGAGCAAACAAAAGCCCTGGCCCGGACATCTTCACAAGGGAGTTTTATCAGGCATTAAAGAAGAACTAACACCTATCCTCTTCAAACTATTCCAAAAAATCCAAGAGGAAGGAATATTTCCAAGCTCTTTTTACAAGGCCAGCATTAACCTAATTCCAAAACCAGGTAAAAATACTGCAAAGAAAGAGAATTACAGACCAGTATCCCTGATGAACATAGATGCTAAAATCCTCAACAAAATATTAGCAAATCAGATCCAGCAATATATTTTTTAAAATCATACATCATAATCAAGTGGGATTTATTCCAGGGATGCAAGACTGGTACAACACTTGCAAATCAATAAATGTGATACATCACATAGACAAATTGTAAAACAAAAATTACATGATCATATCAATAGACACACAAAAAGCATTCAACAAAATCCAAAACTCATTTTTGATAAAAACTTTCAGCAAAGTGGGAATAGAGGGATCATACCTCAACATAATAAAGGCTATATATGACAAACCCGCAGCCAACATCATACTCAATGAGCAAAAAATAAAGGCCTTTTCCCTAAGAACAGGAATAAGACAGGGGTGTCCACTTTCACCACGCTTATTCAACATAGTACTGAAAGTCCTAGCCAAGTTGGAAAGGAGGAGGTAAAAGGCATCCAAGTTGGAAAGGAGGAGGTAAAACCGTCATTATTTGCAGAGGACATGATATTGGACATAGAAAATCCTAAAGACTCCACCAGAAAACTACTAGATTTAATAAATTAATTCAGCAAGGTAGCTGGATACAAAATTAACATGCAGGAATTGATGGCATTTTTTATACACCAATAATAAACTCTCAGAAAGAGAAACTAAAAAAATAATCCCACTTACCAGTGCAACAAAAAAATTAAGATTCTTAGGAATAAACTTAACCAAGGAGGTAAAGAACCTTTACTCAGAAAACTACAGGACATTGCAAAAAGAGATAAAGGAAAATATAAACAAGTGGAAGATTATACTGTCTTCATGGATTGGAAGAATTAACATCATTAAAATGTCCATACTGCCCAAAGCAACCTATAGATTCAATGCAATTCCTATTAAAATGAAAAAGACTGACAAATCTCAGAGGGAAGGGGGGGGGGGGGTTAACCAAAGAATTTATATGCATAAATGCATAACGCATGGACACAGACAATAGTGTGGTGAAGGCCTGGGGCTGGGGGAGGGGGGCAGAGAAGAAGGGGTCAATAGGGAAAAAGGTAAGGGAAAATACCAATAGCATATTTCACAGATCCAGAACAAATACTCCAAAAATTTATGTGGAACCAAAAAAGACCCCGAATAGCTGCAGCAATCTTGAGAAAGAAGAACAAAGTTGGAGGATCACAATACCAGAAATCAAGTTATACTACAGAGCCACTGTAATCAAAAGAGCCTGGCACTGGCACAGCAACAGGCATATAGACCAGTGGTACAGAACAGAAAACTCAGAAGTCAACCCAAGCCATTATGCTCAATTAATATTTGACAAAGGAAGCAAGAACATACAATGGAGTAAAGACAGTCTCTTCAATAAATGGTGTTGGGAAAATTGGACAGGTACATGCAAAAACATGGAGTTGGGAAAATTGGACAGGTACATGCAAAAAAATGAAACTAGATCACCAACTTACACCGTACACAAAAATAAATTCAGAATGGATAAAAGACTTAAATGTAAGATGTGAAACCATAAAAATTCTAGAAGAAAACATAGGCAGCAAAATCTCAGACACCTCCCATATCAATATGTTTGCTGATACATCTCCTAGGGCAAGAGAAACAAACGAGAAAATAAACAAATGGGACATTAAAATAAAAAGCTTCTGCACAGCAAAAGAAACCATCAACAAAGCAAAAAGAGAGCCAGCCAACTGTATGGGAGAACATATTTGCCAATGACACATCTGATAAGGGGTTATTATCCAAAATATATAAGAAACTCATACAACTTAACAAATGGAAGACAATCCAATTTTAAAGGGGCAAAGGACCTACATGGATACTACTCCAAAGAGGACACACAGGTGGCCAAGAGACATATGAAAAAATGCTCAAAGTCACTAATCATCAGAGAGATGCAAATTAAAATGACAATGAGATATCACCTCACACCTGTCAAAATGGCTCCATCAATAAACGACAAGGGCTGGCGAGGGTGTGGAGAAAGGGGAACCCTAGTACACTGCTGGTGGGAATGCAGACTGGTGCAGCCACTATGGAAAACAATATGGAGTTTCCTTAAAAATCAAATATGGCCCGGCCGGACATGGCTCAGTGGTTGAGCGTCGACCTAGGATCCAGGAGATCAGGGTTCAATTCCTGGTCAGGGCACATGCCCAGGTTGCGGGCTCGATCCCCAGTCAGGGACGTGCAGGAGGCAGCCTATCAATGACTGTCTCATCATTGATGTTTCTATCTCTCTATCCCTCTCTTTTCCTCTCTCTGAAATCAACAAAGATTTTTTTTTTTAATTTAAAAAAAATTAAATATGGAACTGCCATTTGACCCAGTGATCCCACTTCTAGGAATATATCCTAAGAAACCCAAAACATCAATCAGAAAGAACTTATGCACCCCTATGTTCATAGCAGCACAACTGACAATAGCTAAGATCTGGAAACAGCCCAGGTGCCCATCATGAATGGATAAAAAAGCTGTGGGACATTCATACCATGGAATACTATGCAGCTGTAAAAAAGAATGATCTCTTATCCTTTGGGATAAGAGCAGGATGGATGGATCTGGAGAGTATTATGCTAAGTGAAATAAGCCAGTCAGAGAAAGACAACTATCACATGATCTTATTCATATGTGGAATATAATGAACAAAATTAACTAATGAACAAAATAGATCCAGAGACATAGAAGCATGCGACAGACTGACGAACCTCAGAGGGAAGGCGGGGGTGGGGGAGTGGGTGTGAAGAGATTAATCGTAAATGCATAACCCATGGACACAAACAGTTGTATGGGAAAGGCCTAGGGGTGGAGGGGATCAATGCAGGGGGAAAGGGGAACATCTATGATACTTTCAACAATAAAGATAATTTTTTTTAAGTCAGGTATTATATGTTTTAAAAATTCTTGCAGCACATTAGTTGAAAATCAATACTCTAAGCTAATCTTAGTTATACCAGTCCTCTTTAAAGGTGGGCATGTGATCCAGTATTAGTCTGAAATACGAGAGGTCTACAGGAGACAGGGAAGGCTTCTAAGCAAATTTTTTTCTGCTTGTGGATATTGTTAGGTTCAGATGTGAAACCTGAAACTGCCAAAGTCATCTTGGATCAGGAGGAGAACCAGCCTTAGAATGAGGTAGTCACTGAAGATGGCAGAGTGGAGAGTTGGAAGGCATCTAGGTCTTTGATGGCACCATTAAGCTACTGATTGTACTATTCCTAGAGACTCCTTATTTCTTGACTTTTTCATTGTGAGATAATAAAATTTCCTTACTGATCAAGTTTATTTGAATTGCTTTTTTTGCTACTTGCAGCTAAAGGCATCCTAATGATATAGTACACCCTGGAAAAAATGGAGGTCAGCAATCTTCCTGTGGAGAATTTTGTAGCATAACTCCCAGGAAGAAAAAGGGGAAATTAGGACCCAAAAGTCATCCAAAACAGAACAGGATCTCCTAGAATTTGAGGACGTGAGGAATTGATAAAAATATGTCTTGGTGAAAACTTCTTTGATCAAAACATGATAAAAGAAATTAAAGTTTTCTTCATCTAATTAAATAACTATTATTTCCTTTAGATTAAACTTGATTTTTTTTTGACAAAAATGTTCAAGGCAATTATAATTTTTTATTTCCAAAATTTAAAAGTAACTCACTAATTATCTCTAAAAACTTTGAAGTAATCAGATTGTGATTCAACATAATTTGCTCATGAAATGTATATAAAAGTAGATAATTTTATAGAAATCTATCAAAACAAGATGAAAAAATTATTATTTGGTTAAAAGTACTAGAGGAGTGGTTCAGCTTTAATATCTTCTTGATTTATTTTATAAGTAGTAGAAAAATCTATTATGTGAGCTTATCTTAATTTTCTTTTGATATTCCTTAATTTTGGTAACTGGCTTTTTGATAGCTGTTAGTATTGTTGCTGATAATTCCTTTTTATCATTCACAAAAGATAGCTTGAGACCTTTGCTCAGAAAGGAAGACTAAGTTGTTAATGAACAACTTAATTATTTCAAGGTTGGATTCTCTACTCATATGAGTTTTCAGCTACTGATTTTAACTACAGTAACTACTATATGTCTTTTTTTATAATTTTAGTTGGCTACGCGTATTTTAAATCCTGTCTTTTTTCATAACTAGTGATTTTTAAATTTAACATTTGAGAATTTCAATGTTTTTGGGCAATGTTTCTGGACTTGGCTAACTACTGAAATTTAAAGCCCTTAATTAATGATCAGAGGTCTTTGAGGTACTTCTTTTCTATATGACACTTCTTGACCTTTGTCCACAACGACACACTAGACCCTCCTGTCAGTTGTACATTCGTTAATTGTAGCTCCACTCTTCTCTCTCCACCTGGGAAGTGGAGCTTTATGGGCATTACCTTTAATCCACAAACAGACCACTAGGATTTACTGGCATTTTTTATAAGCAACAAACTATTGTAACATTCCTTCTGTGTCCAAAGTGGTACTGCACTGCTGGACAGTTGAAGTAGGTCTGGGGACATTTCATGGTATAAAGGAAAGGAATACTAACAGCTCATTTTTATAGTGCTCAATCATTAGCGCCCCAAACTCTCAGGTAGTTATTACCTCGCCGGCAGTAAAAACTTGATTACAGCCCGACTGCTGACTGTTAAGGTCCTTGGTTCCCACAGCTTCTCGGGCAAAATATTAATTGTGATTAATTATCCTATGGCACAATACAAAGACTAGATGATTTTATTGTGGCTTCCGGAGGGCTCTGGCTTGGTTTTTCGCTGCAGCCCTCAGGAAAAGGGAACTGGACAGCTCCCCAGGGGGCCTTAAGCGCTTCCCGGGTCAGAGCCGGCCAGCCGCTCGCTGTCCCCAGTCAAGTGGGTCCGGGCCTACCCGCCCTCTAATTTAGGCGCTTTGACCTTGAGCAGAGAACCCAGCCTGCGGTCCTCCCGGCGCGCGGACCCCGGCCCCGAGCGCTGGGGTGGGGCGGGGCGGGGCGACTCCGAGGCCCCGCCCGGCCCGCTGTCGTGGGCTCCCTCTCGCCCCGCGGTGCAGTGCGCGCGTGCGCCGGCCCTCGCCTCGGAGCAGCCATGATGGTGGGTGTTCTCCGTCGGCGCCGAACCCCGGGCGCGCGGTGGGGGCTGTGGGCGCGGGGCGGCCGCGGGGGCCCCGCCAGCCTGGCACTAATGTTTCCCTTTGTGTCTCCCTCACTCCGTCCTCTCCCCCGGCGCGCCGGCCCCTCCGACCTCGCAGGAAGGCCTGGACGACGGCCCCGACTTCCTCTCAGACGAGGACCGCGGTGTAAGTTCAGCCTCCTACTCGCTCGCGGGACCCTCCCTCCCCCGCCTTGGCCCTGGGGTGTGGTGCGCGTCAGGGTCCTGGCCGCGCGGAACCCCTTCCCCGCCGGCCTCCTTTCTATCTCCTCGCCGCCCCGCGCCCCGCCCTTCTGCAGCCCTCCCACCCTCAGGGACGCTCGGTTCTGATTTCTCCGGGACCCGCAGCCACTTCCCTGTTCCCCGCACCGGCTCGGACCCTGCGGCGGACCTCCTTCCCCTCCCGGGTCGGCGTGTGGAGGCCGGAGCCGGACTACCTCCCCTGGCCACTTTGGGGGCTATGAAAACCCGTTCTCAGACCTTCCTGGCGGAACCCTCACTTTTCCCTTGCGGACCTCTCAAACCCGCTCCCGCCCACCCTTCTTTCTCTCTAAAACAGAGAATAGTACAGGCTTGTTCTAAATTATTCATTGCGAGGGATGTTACAGTCACCGAATCTTAACTCGTCTCCAGGGTCCTACCAGATTTTGCAAAGTGCCCACGGAACCTTTACTTTTCTTTAATGCCCAAAAGAATACATTACCTTGGTGTTTTGAAGAGAATTGCATTCCACTTCAGAAAGGACCTTTTAGGGCCCCGATTTCTCCCACTCTCTCCCCCCATTTGCCTTGGCTGAAGGGCAGTAATCTTTATAGTGCCTTGTACGAGTGAGCACTTAAAAAATATTGATATATGATGATTGCTGCTCAGCAAGGTTCCATGGTTCACTCACATTTAACAGCCTGCACTTTAGTTTTTCCATTTTGCTTTTACTCATCTTAGGTAATGTGAGAGACACGTTAGTTGATTTTTGGCAGGCGGTAAAATAGTCTTTTAGGATATTATTTTTTTAATGATAGGTAGTATTCGCTGATGACCTTTATAAAGCTTTTAAATAAGACAGATGCAGGAGGTGCTGCGTGCTTTATTTGATAAATGACGAATTAATAAATTACTCAGTTTACACAAAAGCTTTATTTATTTATTTATTTTAATCCTCACCCTAGGATATTTTTTCCTTTGCTTTTTGGAAATCAACTGCAGTCTGTCAGTCTGCCACTCTAACCCACTGAGCCAAACCTGCTAAGGCCAAAAGTGCCATTTAAAACTTTTAGTGCCAAAAACATCATACAGTATTTCTAGTTATTTCAAAAAATTGTCGTTTCTGATTAATTTTAAAATGTGTGTGTGTAAATATGTATATGTATCTTCTGGGATAAGACTGGAAGTTAGATGACCACTTATAAATTACATTTTGGATTTTTTAAAATATGCTTTTATTGATTTTAGAGAGAGGAAGGGAGAGGTAGAGAGAAAAAGAAACATCAGCCTTGATCAGCTGCCTCCTGCACGCCCCCTGCTGAGGATCCAGCATGTGCCCTGACTGGAAATCAACCCCAGTGTCTCGGTGCATGGATGGAGGCTCAACCATTGAGCAGCAATATTTTGGATTTTAAATAATTCATTTCACTGAAACCAGAGTTCAGTGAAATGAATTATTATAGCACAAACTGAGTTTTCTAAATATAAAGCACATGGCCTTTTCTTTATTTAGATAACAACTTTGTCTTATTTTTGTGGTCTACCGGGAAAAACAAACAGGATTTGCTTCCTTGTAAAATCTGACTAATGTTCAGTACAAGTTTTAATTTTTTTAATATTTATGTTGATGTAGAGTATTTTCTAGTGACTATTTGTGTTCCTAACTTTATGCCTTTGGTAAGATTTGCGTATGGAACTGGAACCACTTAAGTAATGTGTTCAAAACTTTTTCTTGTATTATAAAATTAAAGGGACAGGAGGACAAAGAGCATGCCTGACCAGGAGGCTCTTATAGAATCTCGTAGGTGAAAATTTTAATATGAAAATGGGAAAACATTACCGTGAATTAGAATTTAGAATGCCGTGATGAATATAGATACATGTCCAGTTTTTCCTTACTTTTGTCCCATGGAACTGGGTGAATCATAATAATTATAGCTGCATACTGTCTAAGCATTGTTTCATTATATTGTCTCATCATCCTGGTGAAGCTTTTAGCATTCACCTTTTACAGATGAGAAATCTGAACCTTAGAGAAAGTAAGTAGTCTCAGGTCACATGGCCAGTGTAGGAGTTGGAGAGGTGGACTTCAAACCCACGTTTCTGACAACAGAGCCAGTACATGTATTTCTCAAAGTGGCCTTGAAACATTTGTATCAGAATCACCTGGGGTGTTTGAAAAACAAGTTTCTGGGTCTGTGCCCTCATAAGTAAATCAGTCTCTTGAGGTGGGGAGGACAAAAAACTGCTTTTTAAACAAGAACCCAAGAGGATTCTGTTGTGCACTGAAGTTTGGTTGTAGCTGCACAAGGTTATCCTGCTATTTCCTCATTTTAGGAATAGAACTATCTGGCCTTTTAAATTTCCTTGTATTGTGCTTGTTCTGATAGAAATAGATTGCCATAATCAGAACTTTTAGACATTGCACTTATAGTTTAGACTACCATGTTCAGCCTTTTAATAAAGAGTCTTGATAGAGAAAAAGCACGAAGTGCATATTTGATAGGAATTGCAGAGGGGACATCATAGATTGAAAAATAGTGTAAGCATTTCATACAGTAAGCAAAATTAAAGTGTTTGAATATATTTCTGAGCAGCCTTAAATTTTCATCATGATATATGAGATAGAAAAGAATATCTTACAGCCTTAAGAAAATATTGTTTTGTGAGAAACTCAAAAAGCAGATTTGAAGAATACACAATACTAAAAATTATTGGCCACTTTAATCTCTTCAGCCACACCTCTACATAATAGGGGATTTTCCCCCCACAAATGAAGAACAGTAACATTATTTAGTAAGCAAATGAGCCCTTTGAACTGGACACATTTGCTCTGATGTGCTTGTTTAATAAGAGCAATGGATACCAGCATAATGACAGTTCTCTTAGCATTTTATTTGAATTTAAATAATATGTTTATTGTTTCAAAATTACTTCAGGTGGAGTAGCTACCCCTCTCCAAGACTCTACTAGCCTTGTTCCTCCCTCTTTGTCCCTTATCTTCATAATGTCATCATTTTCCAGTCATGCAGGCAAGAAACCTCTGAATCATATCCTCCATCCTCATATCAGAACAGTCACTGAGGCAAGTTAATTTCACCTTGGAAATGTTGTGTGTCCTATCTTTTATTTGCATGGCCCCAGTTAAGGTCCCTGCTATTTCTTGCCTGGATTGTAGCACTCCCTGTCATTGGTGTGTCTCCAGTCTTACTACTTTACAATCCAGCCTTCACATTATTTCTAGTTACCTAACTAAAATAATTAAATCATGTAGCACCACTAGCCAAAAAGACTTAACTTGTACCCAGTTCTTTTTATTTATTTTATTTTTTTATATCTTTATTGATTTCAGAGAGAGGAAAGGAGAGGGAGAGAGGGATACAGAAACATCAATGATGAGAGAGGCATTGATCCGCTGCAGCCCGCAACCCGGGCATGTGCCCTGACCGGGAATCGAACCCCGATCGCCTGGATCCCAGGTCGACGCTCAACCGCTGAGCCACGCCTGGCGGGGCGCCAGTTCTTTTTGCAACAAGGTCTAAATTCCTTAGGCTAGCATTAAGCACCATTCATAACCCGTTCAGGCTGTCTTCATTTCTCAGTATGTTCCCCAGACACACTTTGGGTGTACTCTCATCTACTTGTCACTGCCCAGGCACCTCTATCGAGACTTTATTTTTTATTTTTGTCAACACATTTTTAAATTTGTTTTTTATTTATTGATTTTATTTTAATTTTTTATTTGTTTTAGAGAGAGGAAGAGAGAGAGAAACATTGATTTTTGTGGTTCCACTTATTTATGCATTCATTGGTTGATTCTTGTATTTGCCCTGACCTGGGATTGAACCCACAACCTCAGTGTATCAGCAACGCTATAACCAACTAAGCTACAGGGCCTGGGCTGTCTACACTTTAATGCCTGCTTTATGCATGCATTTCAGTGTTGTGGAGTGCTTTATTTTTTCCATACCCTTGTTTTTTTGAGGCGAATGTTGTGTGCGGGGTTTTTTTCACTTGAAATTTGACTTATCTTTCAAGACTTGGCCCAGATGTTCGCATTTTTTTGGTACCTGCACAGCATTTAGCTTGAACATATTTCCACAGTTACTTATAGCTATTTTAGATAAAAATGTGGCATAGATTATGTTGGCAGAGGATAAGAAGATGAATGTTGGCAGAGGAAAAAGAAAGTTTTTGCCCTGAGACCATCACAGTGTAATGAGGGACTTATGATAAAGTACAAAGAAGAGAGTGCTTAACTTTGTTGGAGGGGGAATAGTGAAGACCTAATAACTACACACTATATAACACTGATTGCATGCCAAAGGCTCTCCATATATTGACTCAATTCTCATGCCTGTGAAGTAGCTGCTACTATTATTCCTACTTTGGAAAGGAAAACGGAGGTTCGCAGAGATTAGCTTGCCAAAGGTCACATAGCCAGTATGAACTGGATTCAAACTCATGCAGTCCTGGGTTCTTAATCACTATGCCATCATCTAAAGGAGCTAATCCTTAATGTTGATCAGGAATTTTGTGGGAATGCTTGATAGCATATGTAGATAATTTGATCCCACCTGGAGCACTTGTTCTTACCAGAAGCAGGGTAGATACGGATACTATAGAGTGTAAAGTGCATAATGATAAAGGCTTTCAGCAGTGGGAAGTCCTGAAGGATTTTAACCTGGGAAACACCTATGCTCAGGTGACATTAGCATTGTAAATTACTCTGATGTTGGAGGGCAGATTCATTCTTTCAGAAGGCAGAGAAACCAGTCAGTAGATTATTGCAGTAGTCCAAATGCGTTGGAACTAAGGCAGTGGAAGAGGGGATGGAGGGGACATAGCAAAGAGATATTTAGGAGATAGAATTGACAAGGCATCGTGACTAAATAAATACGTGGGCTGGGCAGAGAAGGAGAAAGTGAAGAATATAGAAGAGCAGAGTTAGAAGGTAAATAAGTTTGATTTCAGATATGTTGCTTTCAAGTGCCTATGAGGCACCTAGTCTCTCACCTGCTAAACTAGAATGTCAGGTCTGTATGGGTGAGGATTGTGTCTTTTCATTGCCCTATCCCTAGCACCTAGGACAGTGGCTGGCACATTGAAGACATTTGGTTTAATATGTGAATACATCCAGGTGGATATGTCTAGTTGGTAACTTGAAATTATAATTGGGAATTTAGAATAAGAGGTCTGAGTTGAAAATAAAAATTTAGGAGTTATTAGCCAAGAATGGCTGAGATTGCCCTAGCTGGTTTTGTTCAGTGTTAGAGTGTCGGCCCGCAGACTGAAGGGTCTCAGGTTCAATTCTAGCCAAGGGCGTGTGCCTCAGTTGTAGGCTCAATCCCCAGCCCTGGTCAGGTTGTGTGCAGAAGGCACCCAATTGATCTCTCTCACATCTCTCTCTCCCTCCCTCATTCTCTGAAAAAATATAGTCAGGCCAAATAGCATCCAGGGGAAACCAACATTTAAGTCCCAAGGGAAAGAAATGGACTAATTTGCAGAGCTGAAGGGAGTAGGAGCAGAACGAGAGGAGCTCCCAGAAGTTGAGAGTTGTAAAAAATTGGCCAGAATGATCACCAAGGCAAAATACTGCAGAGAGGTCAAGAAGACTGAAAAATACTGGATTTGAAAATTAGGTACTCGGTATGTGAAGAAGGTTTCGTGAGACCAAGGCTACCTAGACTAGAAGAGCAGTGTATGAGCAGGTCCTGGAGCAGACAGGAAGATTAAATGCTCAGACACATTTCAGCCCTCTACAGGACACCACGTCTGAGGATGTGGAGAAGATGGTGAGGCTAGATTTATTTGTAGAAAGGTTTATTGATGCGTGTGAGGGAAAAACAGCTGCTAGTGTTTATTTCTTTGGGACGTGGGAAGCAAGGGCACTTGTTGAGAGTGGGATTAGAAATGTAGTAAGGGGTTGAGGTGGTAGAAGTTTGGAATGGTTGCTAAAAGAAATCAGAAGGGGAGCTGAGCAGATGCGGGGGATTGTCAAATTGTTTGAAAAGCCTAATGCAATTTGGAGACTTAATTTGTAGTGGATCACTATAAACAATTTATGACTTTTGTCTGGCCACACTTAGCAGCTCAAAAAGAAAAGTTGCCCTGGCCAGTGTGGCTCAGTTGGTTTAGTGTTGTCCCGTGCACGGAAAGGTTACTGGTTCTATTCCTGGTCAGGGCACATGCCCAGGTTTCAGGTTAGGTCCCTGGTCAGGGTGCTGTAGGTTGGGGAGGCAACTGATCAGTGTTTCTCTCCTCTCTCCCCCTCTTTTTCTAAAAAGAGAGAGAGAGAGAGAGAGAGGAAGGAAAGAGAGAGAAAGGAGGGAGGGAAGGAAGGAAGGGAGGGAGGGAGGAAGGGAGGAAGGAAGGAGAAAAGAAAAGAGAAAAAAGAAAAGAAAAGAAAAAAGAAAAAAAGTTGATGGTTGACTGATCCTGAGTGTGGGAATTTGCAAGCCAGGTATGGCACGAGAGCATTGCAAGTTGACAAGACCAATAAGAAAGGTATTGGAGCCCAGCAGAACGCAACTCAGTGGTTGAGCATCGACCTAGGATCCAGGAGATTGCCCTTCAATTGATTCCTGGTCAAGGCACTGCCTGGGTTGTAAGCTCAATACCCTGTCGGGGCGTGCAGGCAGCCAATCAATGACGACTCTCTCATCATTGATGTTTCTATCTCTCTCTTGCCCTCTCCCTTCCTCTCTCTGAAATCAATAAAGTTTTTTGTTTTGTTTTTTAAAGAAAAGTATTGGGAAGGTATTTGAGGGACATATGGAGTGCATTGGAAAAGAGGGAAGCAGCAAGGGGGCTAACAGACTGGAAATACATGGAAAGGTCACAGGACTGGAGGGATTGAAGGCAAGGGTTTTTTGTTCACCTTATATCCTCCACAAGGTCTAGGACAGTGGTTTGCATGTAAGTGCTAAAAAAAAGTTTATTTAATAAATGCATATTAGTATATTGTCTAAAGAGTAAAGGGTTATATTTGTGCTACCAGTAATATAACTTTGACTTGGAGGGAACACATAGCTAGACACCATTAGTACTACCCTAATAATGTTTTATTGTTTCTGATATGGTCCATGAGAGGAAATCTGGTTGCAAATGCCAGTTGGGACTTTTCTCTAGCCACCTTCAGCATCTCAAAATGTAAAAGCAAAGAAAGTTGATGGTTGAATTGATCCTGTATGTGGGAATTTGCAAGTCAGCTATGGCAACAGAGCAATGGGTGTTGATGAAACCAGCAAGAAAGACATTGGAATGACCTATCATGTGACCCTAGTAGTGTTTTATTGTATCTGGTATGGTACATAAGAGGAAATCTGATTGCAAATGCTGGGCATACAGGGCATAGAGTAATAATGAAAATGATGTATTACAGAACTTCCAAAATCATAACTGGGCTAGGAGTTAAATAGACTTAAAATTTGACCTGAATTAGTGAGCTTAATTGGATTTACTTCTGTCTCTCTCATGGTTTTTTTTGTTTATTTTACCATAATTGCCTGAAAACAGTTTCTTAGCCCTGTTATGGTTACCACCTTTCTTTCTACTCTTTCTTTCCATTCAACGAATATTTGTTAAGAGCTACCCCTGGGAGTATAGCAGTGAACAAAACAAACAGAAATCTTTGTCCTCAAAGAACTGACATTCTAGTCAGGGAAGGCCATCAAAAAACAATAAAATATAGTAGATGATGAACAAGTGCTGTGAAAAAAAAATGAGAGGGATAGGGATTGTTGGAGTGTGGGAGGAGCTGCAGTTTTAGATAGGGTGGCCAGATAAGGCCTTCATGAAGTGACATTTCATAAACACGAAGGAAATGAGGGAGTGAGCCATGCAGATAGATGTCTGGGGGCAGAATGTTCCAGGTAGAGGGAACAGTAAGTGCAAAGACGCCTAAGGTGGCAGCATGTCTTTGTTTAAGGAACAACAAGGCCATATGGTAGGGCGGCAGTAAGCCAGAGGAATAGTAGGTTAGTCAGGGACCATGTCAGATGCAGATTATATAGGCCCTGGTAAACCACTGTTAGGACTTTGGCTTTTCTCCAAGTGGGACCCTCTTAGGCTTTGAGCAGAAGAATGATTTCTAGTTTAATGAGATCATTCTGGTGGCTCTATAAGGAATAAATTGAAGAGGGAAAAGGGCAGAAGCAAGAGGCCGGTTGGGAGGCTATTGTAATAAAATTATTTTCCTTCATTTCCTCCTCCATCCATCTCTATACGTTTGCTTTTCTGGCAAAAGATAAACAACTAATATTTTAGGAATGGTTCTAAGGTAGATAGTTTATAGTAAATGAGTCAGTGTAGTAAACTAGTAGTGAATGTCTTCTTTACTAAATAATTATATGTGGAGAATTAATCTATCAACAGGGCAGTGTCTTTAAATTATTTTTCTATATGATGCTGTATTTGTGTTGCTTAATCTGTTTTCTAGTCTTTCTCTTGACCATGACAAAAATGTTTAACCTAGTCATTCTCTGGCAAAAGATAGTACAGTGTTTATTGACCCAGATAAGGGTTAAACCATGAATGTAATCTAATTAGAATTTCCTCAGACAAACTGTTGATGAATCACAAGTTGTTTGCTTTGATTCTTACCCCTAATAAACACACTCTAAAATTACTGACTTTAAACAAGGAAGAAAATCTGCTGTACATTTTATGTAATTAACACTAAACTTACAATGTGATACTTTATCAGATCTAGGGTGCAGTTGCCCAGCTGGCCAGGGTCAGTGGTTGAGCATCAACCCATGAACCAGGAGTTCACAGTTCAATTCCTGGTCAGGGCACATGTCTGGGTTTCAGGCTCCAGCCCTAGTGGGGAGGTGTGCAGGTGGCAGCCGATCAATGACTCTCATCATTGATGTTTCTGTCTCTCTCTCTATTCCTCTCTCTGAAACCAACAAAAAACATAGGGTGCAATTGATTGGAAGATATATTTTCTTTTATATACCACTAAGGGGGAAAAAATGCCAGTTAAACTGTAATTTGCCATCAATTGCAAGGCACTCCTATTTCAGATATGTTAAAATGTGGAAAATATGCACCTAGAATTGAAGAAATATGATAGCAGATTAGCTTTCAGTCAAATTTTTGTAGTGATGTGGGGGGGTAATTTGGGGGCAGTAATTTTATTATATTGGCTAGCTTTATAATCCATGATCATCTCCCCATCCTCAAATCCTTAATTTCACCTGCAAAAAGTCCTTCTTTACCATATAAGGTAACATCCACAGGTTCCAGGGATTTGTATGTAGATATTTTGGGGAGAGCCATTCTTGAGCCTACCACAATAAGCATCTTAAAAGTAGCCTGTATGTGAGTAAATAGAAAAAAGGAAACAGGTTTCTTAAACTAGAATTATGGTAAGGAGTTGGAAAAGAAATAGGGCAGTATGAAGACCTAAAAAAGACTGAATAGAAGCAAGGATACCAAAGAACAAAGTATTCTCTAATGTTTCCAATATTGCAGAGGCAATGAGATAATTGGAAAATGAAAAAGAAAACTTCTTAGTAAATCAAGGCAAATTTTCATTTCTTTTGTCAGACAACGGGCTACAAGTAGAACTGAGTACAATAACAATTTTTAAAGATAATTAAATGGTTTTATGTAAGTTTATATTATAAACTTTTAAAAATATGATACTGATTGAAATTTAACTTAATGTAAACTTATTAAAGTTATTAGTAAAGTTTTTATTAACTGCCACCATAGATAGTATCTTGCAATTTAAATAGTGATTAATTTCTTCTATGAATCTTTGATTTTATGTAATGGGATTTATTTTTTAAAATATGTCTACTCAGTCTAGAACCAATAGTGCAAAAATGAAATAGTAATGTTTTTTTCATTACTAATGAAGTTAAACAACTCTATTTAATGAAAAACTTCGCAAAATTAATCTTTTAATAGGATTTCTGTTTAAAGAACGCTTTTTGCCTATTTATAACAGCAATACATGCATATTTTGGAAAATTGGGAGAGTAAAGGAATATATAAAGAAGAAAATCCACTGCTATTCATATTTTGTATTTCCAATAAGCCATTTATGTATACATTTTTAAAAACATAATTGTGGTCATACAGTATAAACAATTTTGTTTCCAGCATTTTTTCCATTTACATTGTAAATGAAATTCGAAATGCTAATGACTAGGTGAAATTTGCAAAGTAACTTCTGGGTTTTACAACTAGAATTTTTGAAGCAGGCTAGTTATTAAACTTTAAATATTTCATATCTTTGCATCTGGCTGAGACTTATTTTCTCTTTTAGTGTATGTGATTCTTTTATATGTCTCCAAATTTCCCAACCATGTTAAAATGCTTATTTGTTTAAAGGGGAAGAAAAATTAATGAAATTTAAGAATTGTTAGTGGAGCCTTTGCCAGATGGCTAAGTCAGTTCGAGTGTCGTCCCATACACCAAAAAAAGAAGGTTGCAGGTTTGATTCCCAGTCAAGGCACATTACCTAGGTTTTAGATTCCATCCTGGGTCGGGATGCTTGCAAGAGGCAGCCAATTGATGTTTCTCTCCCTTCCTCTCTTTCAATGTCAATTTAAAAAAACAACATATCCTCAGGTGAGGGGGGGGGAAAAGAATTGTAAGTGGAAAAGTCCTCTCATGGACAAGTAAATGTAAGCACTAAAGAGAGAACATATCCAGTTCTTCTAATGTATAAAAGCTTACAGAGTAAGATGTGAAATTTCATTCATATCACAGGAGTTATTGAGCTCTGTGTGTTAGCATTTTTTAGTACTTTACATATATGTAATATACTTAACTATACTTAATAGTTTTATTGTATATCCCTGAATTAAAATAAGTAATAGAGTTAAAATTATTGGCCAATTCTTTTTATTTTCTTTTTTTTAAAGGTAGGTACCTTCCTTAATTTTAGAGCATTTGAACTTTAATGAACCCTTTTCTTGGAAGACAGTTTACTTTTGGGGTGAAACTAAAGAATCAATTATAGTTAATACATTGATTTATACAAAACATAGTTCAATGGTATAGAATGAAAATTAGTTAAGATAATAACATACCCAAAGTACCTGCCCCAAAATATGTATATAGTTCAAATGAACTTGAGTGTTTTTTAGATTTAAGGGTCTTCTGTTACTTTAGGGTTTTTTTGCATTATCTTATTATCTGGGAGAAGAATGAAATAATATAAAAGCCCACAGAATTTTTATTAAGGTATTGTTTTCTTTTTCTAGCTTAAAGCAATAAATGTAGATCTTCAAAGTGATGCTGCTCTGCAGGTGGACATTTCTGATGCTCTTAGTGAGAGAGATAAAGTAAAATTCACTGTTCACACAAAGGTAAATGTGATTTTGTACTTATATTATTTCAGCTATTTATTGTGCTATTGTTACATATGTAATAATATATTAACTGGAACTTTGGTTTTGAACATAATTAGAACAAAACTGTTCTGTGTGTTTTTTTAGTTTATAATTCACTGCTGCTATTTTAACAAAAAAGTTTTAGGGAAATGTATTTTTTAAATGTATTTTTTAAAGAAATGTATTTTTGTATCTTTTAAAAAGAATGAAATCTTATGATTTGCCATAGTATGGATGGACCTAGAGGGTATTATGCTAAGTGAAATAAGTCAGTGAGAGAAAGACAAATACCATATGATTTCACTTATACGTGGAACCTAAGGAGCAAAATAAACGAACCAACAGAATTCAGAGACTCATAGACACAGAGAACAGACTGATGGTTGCAAGAGGGGAGGGGGGTTGAGACACTTTGTGAAAAGGTGAAGGGATTAAGAAGTACAAATTGGTAGTTACAAAATAGTCATAGGGATGTAGAGTACGGCACAGAGAATATAGTCAATAATATTGTAATAAATATCTATGGTTCCAGATGGGCACTAGAAATATCAGAGTTAACACTATGTAAAATATATATGATTGTCTAACCATTATGCTGTATACCTGAAACTAATACAGAATAATAATGAATGTAAACAGTAATTGAAAGATGAAATTTGACATTCTTTTTTTAAAAAAAAAGAAAAAGGCACTAAGTGCAATTCTATTGTATGCTAGGAATATTGAGTGCACAGCACTAACAAAATCCACTGTATGAGTAATCAAAACCAAGCGACTCACAGTAATAAGGCCGACACACACACTTACAAAATACTGACTTTTTTCTCCCTAAAGGGAATACAACATTTCTAAGATTTTAACTGGGTTGCAATCTTGCATGTATTTGATACACCTAAGAATTTGCTGACAAGTTTGCTTCTTAGGATTTTAAACACTTTCCCTCTTTCTCAACATTATGTATACAAATCATGTTTGTGGAAGGTACTAAACCAAGAATCCTACATCTAATTAGAATTCTTTTAGTTTTATACAGACTATTAAAAATGACTTATACTTTGGCTGGGTTGCTTAATGGTTGGAGTGTCATCCCATACACCAAAATGTTGCGGGTTCAGTTTCCGGTCAAGGCACTACCTAGGTTGCAGGTTTGATCCCTAATCAGGGTGCATATGGGAGGCAACCAATCAATGCTTCTCTCTTACCTCTCTTTTTTTCTCTCTCCTTCCCTCCCTCCTCCTACCTGTTTTTCCCTCTCTCCGTAAAAAAAAAAAATCAATAAAAATATATCCTCAGGTGAGGATTAAAAGTGATTTACAACATGAGTAGTTGAAATAAACAGAAAAATGGCATTTGCATAGAGATGGAGCTTGGAGTAAAATTCTAAGTGTTTGAATATGTAGACACAGCACATATTATGCTGATAGAGAAGAACTTTCTGCCATAAGCAGACACCTCTCAATTCTCACTGACGTGTAGTAGAGTCTGTGATGATTAAAGGATCCATATGTTTCCAGCCTCAGTCTGTACTTCCTATGAAAAGGTTTATTCTTTTTTTTTTTTTTAATCTTCATCCGAAGATATTTATTCCATTGCTTTAGGGGGGGTGGGAGGGGAGAGAGAGAAACAGAGAGAAACATCAATTGGTTGTTTCCCACATGCACCCCGACCGGGGCCAGGGATCCAACCTGCAACCGAGCGAGGTATGTGCCCTTGGCCATAGTCGAGCCTGGGACCCTTCAGTCCACAGGCTGATGCTCTAACCACTGAGCCAAACCAGCTGGGGCAGATGTTCTTCTGAATGTGGCTTATTCACGACTTCCCTTGTCTTGGCAACCTATTGTGAAGAGAGAGAAAATCTGTAAAGATATTATTATGGATGGCGAGTTATCAAATTAGCGTCCTAAAGCCAAATCTAGCTTTCCTCTTGTTTTTGTAAGTAAAGTTTTATTGGAACACATACACACTCAAAAAGAATGAATCATAGATCCTAGACATAATGCAAATTTAATTTTCTCTAGACTTTTATTGATATATTTTATCATCGTCATTTTCAGTTTTGTTGTGTTTCTTCAGTTAATCAAATTGCTCTCACAAATTATTTTCATTTTAGATTTCAGCTTTTACCCACATTTTCAAATTGTAGATCTATTTTCCTTTGAATAGTTGAGTTTGATATATATTAATAGAATAACTTTTAAGTAATGGTGAAATATTTATTAAAAGCATTTTTAGTGTAATTTTAATTTTTGTACAAGAGAATTTCTGTCTTTGCAGAGTTCATTGCCAAATTTTAAACAAAATGAATTTTCCGTTGTTCGACAACATGAGGAATTTATCTGGCTTCATGATTCCTTTGTTGAAAATGAAGACTATGCAGGTTACATTGTAAGTGTTGAGGTTCCATTTTAATCCGATTTTTATAGGAGCGTTTTAGATACTTTGTGTTGAAATCTTGTTTAGCATTTTTAATGAACTAATGTAATTCTCAAAAATTTCCAGTTACAAAACATAATTGGTTACCACCTTTAATCCTGAATTGTCTTGTTTGGAAATGTGTGAGTGTGGATATGTTATGCTCCCTCATTTAAACATAAATTAAATTCTTACTATATGTTAGAATTGTAATAGGATTGTCCTAGGAATTAATTAAGGGGGTGTTACAAACCATACTAGTTTTGAACCCTTAGGTAGGTAGATTAAACTTAGAGTTGGAGGGCTATTCAAGAGGTTATCTAATCTAAATATGTACCAGATGTTGTGCCTCAGCTGTTGACCACACTCAAATTTCATTGAAATCATCCTGACCTGATTCCATCTCCATCCTTGTGGCCACTCCTCAGTCATTTGCTTCTCTTTCTACAATAGGCAGTGCATTCTTTTTTTTTTTTTTTTTTTTTTTCCAATTACCAGTTTATATAAAGGATACAACTCAGTAACAACCAAATGGAAGAGATGCATAGGACAAGGTATGGGGAGGGGAGTGGGCACAGAGCTTTCCGGCTCTTTCCAGGTGCCCCTCCTTTCCCCTTCCCAGCATGTCAATTATGTTCACCAACCTGGAAGCTCCCTGTTCTCTTTCTGTCCTGTTTCCACCTTGTTTTTCCCTGATCACCTTGTCTGATGGTATTTTCTTACTATTTTCTCCTTCCACAGACTAAACACTCCTCAAAGATCAAGACCCTGTCTTATTTATTTTTATATGCCCTTTGCTCAGCATCTTGCCTGGCACATAGTAGATACCATGTGCAGGCATCAACAGATGTGTGCCAGACTATACTTGATGCTTCTTTCCCTATTCTTTTCCTTGGTATAATCCTTTTCTTGAAGTCATTTTTATTTAACTTGTCCCTTTTCTTCCTCTTATCTTACCTGCTTTCTTTAATTTCCACCATTTCCCCTTAACAGTTCTTACTTGTAGACCCTTTCTCCTAAGATAATTTTTTTTCTTATATCCTTCCTTGAATGATATTTCTCCTAGATTTTTTTTTTTTTAAATAATGCTTATTTACCCCATTACTGTGGGTGAATAGAATGAGATTAGTGTGTCTTGTTCTCTTCCTGTTTTTGAGCCAGTGCTTTCCGCTTCTGGTACACTCCTCCAAACCAGGAACCCTCTTTAACATCCCTTGCTTGATCTTACTGTTAGCATTCATTAATTTTTAAAAACACAGAATAGCATGAATTCATTAATTTAAAAAATGCATTCAATTTTAATTAATACCATTTACGTACTTTTGAAAGTGGTATGTATATTTGCTACACATATTTAGTGTATAGTCAGAGCTTAATGTGCATATATGTTTGAGGACTATAGGTTGCTACATAGGAATCTGCAGAATAAAGTTTAGGAACTATTGTTCTAATACTAGAAAATAATGCTCTGCTAGTCTTCTTCCTTGGGATAAATGATCTCAAGGATTTTATTTCAAGGATTTTAATTTTCTAGACCTAGTAAAATTCTCTAACCTGACTTGGGATATTACTGGTACCCACTTCTCACTCACAAAGTCTTTTATGGTGGCTGTGTACATCTGCTGCAAGAAATAAAATAGTCTTTAGCCCAACCGGCTTGGCTCAGTGGTTGAGCGTCGACCTGTGAACCAGGAAGTCATGGATCGATTCCCGGTTTTCAGGCTCAATGCCCAGAGTGGGGTGTGCAGGAGGCAGCCAATCAGTGACTCTCATCATTGATGTTTCATATCTGTCTCCCTTTTCCTTCCTCTCTAAAATCAGTAAAAACATACATTGTTTTTTAATTTAATTTTTTGTAAATTAGTGATTTGGTTATATTATAGATCCCACCAGCACCACCAAGACCTGATTTTGATGCTTCAAGGGAAAAACTACAGAAGCTTGGAGAAGGAGAAGGGTCTATGACAAAGGAGGAATTCACAAAGATGAAACAGGAACTGGAAGCGTATGTGATTTTTGTTGTTGCTTTTGTTAACTGTGCTTGTTTTAATGCCCATCCCTTTTTTTGTGCTCTCCAATATCCCATCCTTTTAATCATTTCACCACAGTGACCCTTTCTGGAAGATGCAAGTTTAAGTCACACAACCAGTGTTAACGATCATGATCAGAGCTACAGGAAAATTATAGAATAATTATCCACATTGTAAAATTATTTAAATTAATGTTTTAAACAGACTCTGAAAATTAGTAATGGAGGATTCAAAAGTTTATTTAAAATAATAGAAAAATAATGACTTTTTAAAGCAGAATAAATTATTTTGTTTTTTATTTATAAGATCTTAGTCATTAGCAATCTGGTGATCTTTTTTCGACCTGTGCATACTACCAAAATTTCTATTTCTCATAGAAGTATGCACTGAGCAGTTCTGCACATATCCTGTTTTCTTTTTTTTTAAGTGTATGTGTGAGAGAGAGATTTAGAAAAAGAGGTAGGTTTTCCCCCTCTTTTCTCTGCCTGTAGCTTTTGGCTGAAGGGAAGAGAAAAAGAGCAAAGAAACAAGAATAGTTTTAACATGTTTTTCATTATATGATAATTAGTTCCATATATACTAGAAATGTATTAAATCTTTGAAAAATTGAGATATTTCTAGTTCATTTTTAGGGTATTTGTTGAAAATACAAAATATTTTCCCCTTTTATTAAACATTTAAAGTAATTTTGGATTTGCTGTATATTGTTTTTCTGTATTTTGAGAGTTTTACAAGGAAATAATTCTCCTTGCATTGTCATCCCCCTCATCATTCTTTTTCTGGTCATTTCTCCCCTTCGTGCTTTTCCTTTTTCCTCTTCCATTTAGTTTCAGTTATAAGCATATATTCACACTACTGCTAGACTCCTCTTCAGAATGCTAAACTTTCTTGACAAGATAAATTAGCAAAGTAGGTCTTCTTTGTCAAAGTGTAAGGTGACAGATATTTTAAGAATTCTGTTAGTGCTGGGTGCAAGCAGTAGTCTGATAGCAGATACATACTTCTATAGTTTATAAGACTGAAAACTGGAAATTAGCAGAGCACATTAATATTGAAGAATCTGTGGTTTTCCAGTGGCCCTGATCATGATTCTTTTGTGGTCTGGTTAGGGGTTGGATAACAGAGAACCTTGGGTTTATTCTACTGCTACCTCCATCCTCTGCATCCTTCTTTTTTGTCTTCACTGAATGACTACTCTCACAGAGATCAAACTTCTCCCAACATTGGTCCTGCTGGTTTGCTGGTATGTAAAACTTATCCTCCTTGCACGTAGTTGAAGAAAGAATATTGGGCCTTTTCCTTGAGTGTTTTTTGTTTTTTTTTCCAAACTGACATGTATTACTGTATTATCGCTGTGATTCACGATATTAAAATATTTAAACACAGTTCTTTGATGTAATGGCAAAAACTAGTCTCTCCGTGGTATTTCTTTCTTGTGTTTCTGAGTCATTAGAAGAAAATATTTATTAATGTTGAAAATATGCTTACTTAGGTTTGGTTTTGATATTTTTTAATATGAAGGTGTTAAAAGTAGTAATTATCTAGAAATTGAATCATGAAGATTGTATCCAATAATTTGTAGTATACTTTCTCTGAGGCTGAAAACAAACACCCCCATAGTTACCTTTAAAATCAACTTGCATAGGAAGAAAGGTTCATAAAACCAAAAATATTAACGTTTAACTATAATAAATACTATTAACTAGCATGAAGCCTTTTCAGAGCTGGGTTTTACATATTTTATTAACCATTCAACTAAAACCTTTGTTTACCTGGATTATATTTCTAATTTTGTATTTAGAATAATTCAAGAGTATTTGCTGAAAATATTATTGCAGATGATTTTCTAAATGATGCAGTGTTTTACCTTTGATTTTGTGTATTGTTTCTAGTGAATATTTGGCAATATTCAAGAAGACTGTTGCAATGCATGAAGTATTCCTGTGTCGTGTGGCAGCACATCCTATTTTGAGAAAAGATTTAAATTTTCATGTCTTCTTGGAATATAATCAAGATGTGAGTATTGAATTGATTAAAGTAGTGATCAAGGCTAATTTTTCAAGAGTCATTGGAAAAGGTAGGGAGTAGTTAGAAAAGGCTTAAGATCTTTTTTTATAATATTCTTATTTTTCAAGAAAGGCAGTTTAAAATGACTCTTTTTCAGTGGCATGCAGTATTTCAGTAGAACTTGAGTAGGTTAATTGAAGAAATGACAGTACATCATGTCACTACATGGGACCTTGGTTTTCGTCCTGAACTGTGAACTTCTTAAGAAATAAGGTTATAAAATTGATTAATGTTTCTTAAATTTGAGTTTGGAGTCTTCTGAAGCCTTATGGAGAATTCCAGGGAGGTGTTTGAGCTAAAGAATTATAGCTTGCTTTTGATCTGTTTAACTGGCATTCATGCTGATAACTCTTAATTTTTCTCCTTCCCTTCCTGCCTAAAAACTCTGTTATAGTGCAGAAAGAGAGATTGATGTGGGTTGAACTTTAAAGATTTCTTCCGATTTCTTCATTCATGGTGCTGGCCAAAAAAATTTCAGTGAGTGGGTGATATAGATCTTGGGGTCTATCTTTGGATGACAAGATTAACTCATAATTTTAGCAGAAAACAAATACAGCAAGCATGGAGCTTGTTTGCTTACAAGTGTACATCAAGATCAAAACCTTTTTGTATATAAATTTGCCTTTCATGTTTGGTTTTAGTAGATACAACAATAAAATGGCCTAAGTCTAGCAGTAGAAAAAAATGAAATTTTTTAACAGGGTATGAAGTAATTCAGGATCACAGAAGTATAGCAGTTTAAGCATGGACACTTTCACAAGCATAAATGTGATATGTGGTGCTGTCATGTGGTCTTTTATAAATAGAAATTGTAAAGAATGCTAGCTACATCATGAATTACAAGAAGCTAAAAACGATTCATGAGTAGGGTTACTAAGCAACATGTGAAAAACACGTGATAGAATACTGTCATCACTTTTTTACTTTTTAAGTTTGTTTTTGCTGGACCTTACTTATGGCCTGGACTAAAACCTTAGTAATAATTTGGTAGTCTGCATAGGTGTAAATTGCCGCATGGTAGTATCAATTCAGGGCACTTGAGCAAGAGAAGCAGCAGCATTATGTTCCAAATACTCTATCCCATTGCCACAGCCTTAGGACTATCTGAGTTATATATCTGTACTTTTAAAGTTTGTTTATATATTTATTATCTATCTCCTTCTACGAAAATGTAGGCTGTCTGAGAATAAGACTTTAATTTTTCACCACTGTATCCTATTTTAGAATAGTGCCTGATAGTTAAGATGTAAAATAAACATTTGTTAAAATAATTAGTGAAAGCTTATTAAATGTTTAGATCAGCTTTATAAATAGTTTTTAGAACTCTTAGGATATCATAAATTTTCTCCCACCAAGGTAGATTTTTTCCCCCCACTGTGCTATACTTTATATGCCCATGATTATTTTGTAACTACCAATATGTACTACTTAATCCTTTCCCCTTTATCACTCATTCCTCCTACCCCCACTTCCCATCTGGCAACCGTCAAATTTTCTCTGTATCTATGAGTTTGTTTTTATTTTGTTTATTTGTTTATTTTGGTTTTTTAGATTCTACATATAAGCGAAATGATGCAACATTTGTCTTTCTCTGTGTGACTTATTTCATTCAGCACAATACCCTCTATCTGGGTTCATCCATGTTGTTGCAGATGGCAAGATTTCATTCTTTTTTATGGCTGAGTTATATTCTGTTGTATATATTCACCACTTCTTTATCATTCATCTATTGATGGACACTTAGGTTGCTTCCATGTCTTAGCTGCTGCAGTAAACATGGATGTATACATGTTTTCAGTTTAGTGGTTTGGGTTTCTTTGGATAAATACCCAGAAGTGGAATTGCTGGAGTCTCCTTTGTCTCTTGTTTTAAAGTCTATCTTGTCTGGTATAAGTATCACTACCCCAGCTTCCCCCCCCCCCCATTTTCATGAAATATCTTTTTCCATCCCTTTACTTTCAGTCTTTGTGTGTGTTTCGATCTGAAGTAAATCTCTTGTAGACAGCACATGTAAGAGTCTTATTTTATTATCCCTTCTTCCTCCCTATATCTTTTGATTGGAGCACTTACTCCATCTGTATTTAAAATAATGTTGATGATATGTAGTTATTGCCATTTTATTATTCATATATATATTTTTTTTAACCCTCACCTGAGGATATTTTTTCCATTGGTTTTTAGAGAGAGTGGAAGGGAGGGGGAGAGAAACATCAATGTGAGAGAGATACATCAATCGGTGCCTACCACACACACCCCGCCTAGGCCAGGGATCAAAACCTGCAACCCAGATGTGTGCCCTTGACTGAGAATTAAACCCAAGACCCTTCAGTCCAAGGACCGATGCTCTAACTACTGTGCAAAACCAACCAGGGCTATTATTCATATTATTTTATCTTTTCTTTTTCTTCTCCTTGAAAAAGTCCCTTTAACATTTCTCGTAATACTGGTTTCGTGGTGATGAACTCCTTTAAGTTTTTCCTGTCTGGAAAGCTCTTTATCTGATCTTCAATTCCAAATAATAACTTTGCTGGATAGAGTAATCTTGGTTGTAGGTCTTTATTTTTTATCACTTTGAATATTTCATGCCATTCCCTTCTGGCCTGCAAAGTTTCTGTTGAGAAATCAGCCAACAGTCTTATGGGAGCTCCCTTGTAGGTAACTAACTGCTTTTCTCTTGCTGGTTTCAGGATTCTCTCTTTGTCTTTAACCTTTGGCATTTTAATTATGATGTGTCTGGGTGTGGGCCTCTTTGGATTCATCTTATTTGGAAGTCTCTGGCTTCCCAGGCTTGTGTGTCTATTTCCTTCACCAGGTTAGGGAAGTTTTCTGTCATTATTACAACAGATAGGTTTTCAGTTCCTTTACTCTGTCTCTTCTCCTCCTGGTATCTTTTAATGCAAGTGTTGGTACACTTGATGTCCCTTAAGTTATCCTTTTTTCTTTTAGCTGTTCTGATTGGGTGTTTTCTGCTACCTTAATCTGCTGAATCACTGATTTGATACTCTGCTTCACTGTTTATTCCCAGTAATGTACTCTTCATTTCAGTTATTGCATTCTTCAATTCTGACTGGTTCTTTTTTATGGTTTCTATGTTCTTTTTTATGCCATTGAAGTTGTCACTAAGTTTCTTGAGCATCTTTATAATCCTTTTAACCGTTGTTTTGAACTCTGTATCAGGTCAATTGCTTGCCTCCATTTCATTTAGTTCTTTTTCATTTAGTTCTTAGCCCTGTTCTTTCATTTGAGGCATGTTTCTTTGTCTCTCCATTTTAGCTGCCTCCCTATTTGTTTCTGTGTATTAGAGCTGTTACATCTCCTGGTCTTGGTAGAGACGCTTTGTGTAATAGGTGTTCCGGGAGCCCAGTAGTGCAGTCTCTCTGATCACCTGAGCCAGGTGTCCAGGTGTGTCCCTTGTGTGGATTATGTGTGCCCTCCTCTTGTAGTTGAGCCTTGATTGCTATTTGGAGTGTTGACCCTCAGGCTGAATGGTTATAAGGACTGACGGTGACTACAGTGGAGGAGCTATTGTCCGGGGACTGACACCACATAGCAGAATTTGCTTTAGTGGGGCTTTAGTGTCTGTTGAGTCTGCCCTTTGGCTGTGTCATTTGTGGAGGTTGTTAGGTAGGGTGCTCTGTTTGGTCAGAAGATGGCCACCAGGTGTGTTAGTTCTGGGGCCTCTTGGGAGGTGCAGGCCAAGGTCAGCTGCTGCCTGTTCCCTGCCTGGGGCCACCTGGTAGGAGCTACAAAGTGATCTGCAGATGGTTGCCACTTGGGAGAGGCTAACCTGTGAACCAAGTTTGGCTGCCAGTAGCGCTGGGCTTGGGGCTGCTTAGCAAGAGGTACAGGGCACACTGAGGCCAGATGCTGCTTGTTTGTGGTTCAGGAACCCTTGAGAGATTTTTGGAAAGTCTGCTGCATGAGCCAAGATACGCCATTTGTATGGAAAAGCCACCGGAAGCAGCTTGAGTGGGCCCACAGGGTGGGTGGGACAAGCTCAGGAATCACCAGGGCCCTATGACCAGTGTTAGCCAGGTTGATGGAAACCTCAATGTGGCACCAGCCTTTGTCCACAGGAGGAAAGCTCAGCAAAGGGACAGTGGCTTCTGCCAACATTTCTGTCTGGGAGAAAGCTGTCCCTCCAGCTCTCGCCCCAAAGCCAGACTATTCAGTTCCTCCCTGTATGTCCCTGGTGCCTTCGAGCTGTTGCTCCAGTGTGGAACTCAAAGCGAATGGGTAATTCCATGCATGGTCCCTTTGAGAGGAACACCTGAGACTCCAGCAGCCCTCCATTTCACTCAGCCATAAGCTGCACCAATTTTCACAACCAGAAGTTACGGGGATTTCTCTTCCTGGCACTGGAAACCTGGTCTGGGACTACTACTCGCTCCTAGGGGGATCTCTGAGATGTCCCTTCCAATTTTTATCTGCCACATGTGGGTGTGGGACCAGCCCATTTCACATCTCTGCCCCTTCTACCAGTCTCCGCATGGCTTTTTATGTATATCCCTAGTTATAGGACTTCTCTTCAGCTAAACTTCAGGCAGTTGTCAGTGATGTTCTGTAATTTAGCTGTAATTTTGAAATGTTTATGGGAAGAGGTGAGCACAGTGTTTACCTATCCTGTGTGTTTTTTCTTACAAACTAGTGTATGCTTAATAGAGATGGTGGTGATGTATTATAACCCTTTTAATATCAGTAAATGGTGTTTTGGAGGAAACCTAAAAGATGGACTTAAAGTGTTTTTCAAATATTCTTTAATTACTAATAGCAAGTGTATTAATAGATTGTAGATTATAGACTCCAAAATAAAAGGTTTTTCTCAATCTTGTTTCTAATGCTGTTTCTCAGATCTTTATTCAGTTCAGTGGTACTGGAAAAGAAATCGGTATGTTCTGTTCTATTATCTATGTTTCAGAGGGTCATGGGACTGATAAGCTATTGAAGTAGAGCTGGGGTGTCTTGAAGTCTAAAAAGACCATGGGGCATCTGTGAGGCCTAGAAAAGTTTGTTTCAGCATTTTAGTTGTATGAGAAATGGTCATTGCTGTGAGGAATGATTATATTTGGTATTGCTTTACTTATGTAATTGTTTACCTTCTGTTTCTAGTCAATACAATTTTAGTCTACTTAGCAGTAGGTTAAGTATTTAACCTATTTAACACCCAACCTCTATTAAATTCTTGTTAACTCATCAGTTGTCACACCCAGGACCTTGCCTTCTGGTTTCTTAAATCCTAGTATTGTGGATTCCAGACATAGCCTTCTGTCCTGTAGCTCTGTTTTCCCCTATTTCCTTTATAGGTGTTCGGTGAATTCTCCTACATTTTGACTTTGTTAGCAGCCCTTTTGTCTTTACTTCTTTCTCACCTAGCCTAGAGTACCTGCTCTCTTATTTGTAACATGGTTGTGACTTTTAGACAGCTCTTTCCCATTGTCCATGAAAGCTTATTTAAACTCAAAGCAGTTCCTCTTGATCAGATTCTCACCTTGTTCACTGGGAGTGGAAGCCAATCAGAAATCAAATCCCTGAACTTTCTGTATCCCCCACAGTCCTCACCTGCCTTGGCAAACACACTCATTTATTAGCTTTAGCTTTCTTTTTCTTTTGTTTTTCTCCAACATCTTCCTCTCCAATCTGGATGCCTTTTATTTCTTTTGCTTGCTAACTACCCGGACTAGAACCTACAGCACAGTGTTAAATGGAAGTGGCAAGAGTACATCCTTGTTTTTTGTCTCTGATCTTAAGAGGAAAGCATGACTTAAGAGTTACCATGACTTCCCAGTTCCTTAGCACCATTAAGTATGGTGTTAGCTGTGGGTTTTTCATAAATGCCCTTGAGCAGGTTGAAGAAGCTCCCTTTGTTTCCTGGTTTGTTGAGTGTTTTTATCATGAAAAAAACAAACGAACATCTATTGCGATGATCATGTGGTTTTGCCCTCTATTCTATTAATATGGCATATCACATTGTGCCTTTCCATTTTTACTAAGACACCTTTCTAGTTATGCTGGATTCCATGTACTTCTGGATCTTTGGGATCTCTTCTGAGTTTTCCTTTTAACTCTGTGGCTACTTCCCAGTATCCTTCATAGTCTTTTTTCTCCATATATTCATTCATTATATCTGATGTTTCCAAGGTTCCTCATTGAGTTCTCAAGTAGTCTAGAAGTTCCTCTAGACTTTGAGTCTGTAAATTATCCCTCTGTGATCTAATCTGTTCCTATGGCTTCAGATACTCTAGTATGCTGTTAACTTATAAATCTATATCACTCCTGAGTCCCACCTCTATTTATTAGACAGCCTCCTGAAAAGCTCCATTTAGATGTCCCCTTGGCATTTTACCCTTAGTTGAACTCATCCTTAAACCTATGCCTCTTCTTATATTCTCTATTTCAAAGAAGTTACCATGACTTCCCAGTTCCTTAAAACCTGAAAATTAAACTCTGGCCAATGTGGCTCAGTTGATTTGGTGTCATCCCATGCACTAAAAGTTTGCCGGTTCAATTCCCGGACAGAGCATGTGCCTCGATCTCCGGTTGGTTGCGTGTGGGAGGCAGCCAATTGATGTTTGTCTCTCTCTCTCCCTTCTCCCTTCCTCTCTCTCTAAAAATCAATAAAAATATTTTTTAAAAACCTACAAATTACCCATGACTTCTCCTACTCCCTCTTCCTATTAGAAGTCACCAAATCCCATTGGTTGTACTCCTTTACTATATTAGGAATGTGTCCACTTCCTTCTACCAACAGATCTAAAGATTAGTTCTGACTTTCATAGTCCTTATCTGGGTTATTGAAGCTGCCCTGACTGGTCATTCAACCGTCAGTTGATCTTTTCTTTCTCATTCCCTGAGTCTGTATTAAGTTCCTTGGGTGCTTCCCTAATGCTCTATGGATACCTCTAACATTATACTCCTCACACTATATGCTTAATCATATGCTTGCTTCCTTGTATCCTCCGCTATACCATAAGTTACTTTAAGAGCAGGGACCACCTCTTAATCATCTTTATATCCTTAGCACTTAGCATAATGCATGACTGTAATATACATTTGTTAGTGGTTTGTTAAATGAGTAAATTAATGAATTAATCAAAAAACACAGTTTAAAAAAATAAGTGTGTGTTGGGAGGCCTGAAGATAGAGCAGTGAATTCTAACTTGGAAGGGTTACATGAAGAGAGATGCCTTTCCATTTGGATGTTTAATTAAGTATGAATAGCAGTTTTGGTGGGAGGGTAGGTACCATTTCAGGTATAGAGGAACCTAAAAGTTCAGATATTCTTTTGAGAACTATTTGGAACATAAGTTTCAGTGGGGGTAAGTTGGGAGGTGGAAAGGTAAATTGAATCAGATTGTTGAAAATCTTTAATAACATACTAAAGAGATTGGCCTATATTCTCTGAACATTGTGAAACTGTAAAGTATTAAGTAAGGAAAAGATGCTCAAAATTTGATTTTGGAAAGTTGTCCCAAAGCAGCAGAATGGATTAGACTGAGATGAAGGATGCTAATACTACTCCCATATAGTAGTCTAGGCAAGAGATAATGAGGACATTTACTAGGACAGAGTTAATATAAAGAGACAGATTTCAGATATTTGCTGGTAGAATTTGAGCTGTGAGAGAAAGAAATGGTAGATTATTTCAAAATTTTTAATGAGAAGTATGGAGTTTTAGGAAGTATGTAGGAGTGTGAGAGAGTGGTTGGATGGAAAGTCCATGAATAGGGGAACCAGGAAAAGGAAAATTTGGAGTTTAGATTATAATGAGTACTGTTTTAGACTCATGTAACGTGAGGTCAGCAGAATCTCCACGTAAGGATATGATGCTGGCAATTGGCTCTATGGATCAGGAAAAAGCTGAGGGGTAGTGATCGAGACTTGTGAGTTATTTACATAAAGGTGAGCGTTGAAGCCATGCCAGTAGATAAGGAAATTAGATAGGAAGCTCCTTTATGGGACACCCTGATGCAGCAAGAGGTAAAGTCAGAGTTAGCTGCTTCTCAGTTTTGCCTTAGATAACCATTCACTCCACTCAAAGTCACTGTTTGTGTCCCTTGTGCTAGAAGTTGCTGGCACAAAAATAAGACAGGAGATGATGTTTAGATTCATTTAGAATTTACAGAATATATTTTCAGAGCTTTTACAGAAGTATATGATGGTATATTATACACCAATAGATTTTATGTTTAAAGGAACTCTTTATATTATGTAGTAGTGCTTGAACAGAGTATGATGAGAGGGCTACTTGCAACATAATTATTAAATATACTCATAGTGCCCTGTCCAGGTAGCTCACTTGGTTAGAGCGTCGTCCCAATACACCAAAGTTGCAGGTTTGATCCCCCAGTCAGGGCACATACTAGAATCAACCAACTAATGCCTAAATAAGTGGAACAACAAATCAATGTCTGTCTCTCTCTCTCTCTCTCTTTCTCTTTCTCTCTCTCTCTCAAATCAATAAATAATTTTTTTAAATAAATATACTTAAAACATTGAGGTATCTAGGCTTTATTGTAGATCAGTGAATCTGAATCTTTGGGGTGAGGCTAGACTTCTCTTTAATTTTCTGAAGTTTGAAAATCACTGATATACATGATGAAATTGCTACTTGATTACATTTAAAAACTGGGATCCTTTTGAGATTGCCATTTTGATGTCAGAGAGTAAAGGAGGCATTACTTTCCATTTGTAACTTTTTTAAATACTAACTTCTATTTTTCCTTTCAGTTGAGTGTGCGAGGAAAAAATAAAAAAGAGAAACTTGAAGATTTCTTTAAAAACATGGTTAAATCAGCAGATGGAGTAATTGTTTCAGGAGTAAAGGTATGATTTTATTTGATTAACAGGAGTATTGGTTTGAGAATTGACTCCTTTTAAAAGGAAACTAGATTAAGAATTTAGATGTACAGAAGATTATATTGGAGTAAAAGAGAAATTTGGACAGTAGAATCCTTAGGCCTGGAAAGCTGGGTCCCCTGCCTTGGGTACACTCTTTAGAATTCCCTTTTCCAAGGGTGAGAGATCTGCAGGTCCAAGGGTATTTGCCCGCCTGGAGCCGACGCCCCTTCCCTCCAAACCAAACTGTACTCCAGTTATGTAGAACCCTGTTTACTTGGCCAAGTCCCAAGCCTTCCTCCAGGTCCTGCATGGGCTTTTTCCCTGAGTTCATCCTGTAGTGGGTGGACTATGCTACTGGTGTTTGCACTCCATGGGTTATCAAGGGGTAACTAGCTGTGGGACAGCTGGGTAGAGGGAAGACATGGGAGAAGATCAGTGTACAGGATGGATTGTCCAGCCACATGCACATGAAATCCTTCTGGACGCCCTACAGAGCTGCAGCATGGGACACAAAGAGGGACTCGCTCCATTCGTACACTTGCCCTTGGCCTTACAAATGTTAGGGACAGACCTGGATTCAGATTGTGAATTAGAAGAGTGAAGTTGAGGTTTTGATCTTGTCTCACAGTAGATATATGACATTGAGAAAAGTCTCTTTCTCTGAATCTCAGTTTTCCATTTTCAACATGCAGTTGATAATGGCACCTGGCTCACAGGATTGTTGGAAAGATTGAATGAGATAATATGTGTGAAAATACTTAACAAAGTTAATTACCGAAATAATACCTAATTTTTCTTAACGATGTTCTAAAAATGGTACACAATTTATCTGAAGACTCTTACCATTAAAATATAAGAGGAAAATGCTTATATTACATTATCAAGCAATTACTAAGAGATAAATAATGCTGCTTTGTCATCATTACCTGTTTTATAGATACATTTACAATAAAACTTAGGTGCGAAATATTGTTTGTTTGATGTACACTTTCATTTTTCAGAGACAGGTCAGTTGATATGTTGACTATGCCGTGTGATGTTTGGTAGCCCTCATTTTCTTATTTCATCTTCACTACAACCCAGCAAGTTAGATAGTGTTATCCCCATTTTTAGTTAGGAAAACTAGTACAGATGAATTACAGATTTAAATGACATTTGCCAGTATTAACTTTGGCTTCTAGTGTTCTGTTGATGTGGGTCTTAAATTACATCATTTCAACTGGTGCTTTTTAAATAAATGATGGGCATTTTAAAAGGGAGGAAAGTACAGTTAATTTTTATTTTTAATGTTTATCTAGCTTTGCTCCAAAAAAAAGATTGAAGACAGTGGTTGATACAGTAATTGCTCCCAGCCTTCTGAAATGGCCCGTAGTATACATAATGGACTGACTTGTCTATCAAAATTTTTTCTTTTTTTCTTAAAAACAGTTGGTCACTCCCACTGGCCATAATGTATTTGTTGAGGTGTGGAGGCAGAGCATGAGTAGGAACACATTTCAGAGTACAAGCTGTGAACGTGAACCATATTGCGAGCTCAGAGCTTTCAGCTGCAAAACCATAGATTTCTTACTTAATAGATAGAAATTCATGTTTATTAAAGTCTGAACTTGTTGGTAAAATCAGTATAACATCTGGTTATTAAGAATAGTGATGCTGTTTCACTGATTATCTTTTATGATTATAATAACAAAATGGTTTACATAGTACACTAAAGCAAATAAATGAAAAAAGTTCATATTTTCTTTTGATCCTATAGGATGTAGACGATTTCTTTGAGCATGAACGAACATTCCTTTTAGAATATCATAACCGAGTTAAGGATGCATCTGCTAAATCTGATAGGATGACAAGATCCCACAAAAGTAAGGTTTTTCTCTGTGACTAAAGCTTATATTTTTTAATGGAATAATTACATATAAAGTTATTATGTTATTTACAGTTTGTAAAAGTTTTGATATAGACCAGTATTTCTTAAACTGTGCTCTATGAAGCCTTTGCTCTGAGACCCTTTTTAGCAAGTCTGTGAGGACAAAACCATTTTCATAATACCATGATGCCTTTTGCCTTTTTCATCGTGTTGACATTTATACTCATGATGCAGAAGCTGTGATGAATAAAATTGCTGGTGCCTTAACACAAGGCAGTGGCATCAAACTGTACTAATAATCACTGTATTCTTTTCCCCCAGTGCATTTGCAGTTTAAAAAAAAAAAATCAATTAAGAATGTCCTTGCCCTAGCCAGTTTGGTTCAGTGGTTAGAGCATTGGCTCGCGGACTGAAGGGTCCCTGGTTCAATTCATACCTCTGTTGCAGGCTTGATCCTGGCCTCGGTCGGGATGCATGCAGGAAGCAACCAATCAGTGTGTCTCTCTCACATAGATGTTTCTCTCTCTTCTCTCTGCCTTCCACTCTCTCTGAAAAGCAATGGGGAAAAAATACCCTTGGGTGAGGATTAAAAAAAAAAAAGAATGTCCTTGAGTACACTTTTTTTCCTCAACCCTTAAGTCAGAGGTGGGGAATTTTGTTTCTGCCAAGGGTCATTTGGATATTTATAACATTATTCTTGGGTCATACAAAATTATCAACTTAAAAATAAGCTATGAAAAAAGCTCCTAGATTTATTCAATTTCGAGTCCCACCTGCAGTTGCCTTGGCAAGGCCAGACCAAATGATTTCTTGGGCCATTCCCCACCCCTGCCTTAAGTGATGAAATAAGAGGTATGCATAAAGTACTTTGTATACTGAAGTATGATGATTCTCTCTAGTAAAGCATTTTAGTGATTGAGTTGCAACTGAGCTAGCTACTTTTTTCATAAAACACCATTTTTTACTTAAAAGAATGGCTGACAGACTATGATTATTTAGACTTTAGTATTTCTTAGACATTTTCCTAAAAATTCACTAAGTAAGCCTGTCACTTTAAGGAAAAAAACTGACAGTATTTGTTGACAATATAAAAGTCAAGCTCTTCAGCAATAATTAGAATTTTGGAAAACTTGTTTCTATTACCATGAGCTTGCTTCATAATAATTAAAGACTTGTCTGAGATTAATGATAATATTAGTGATATTTTTGATCTTGTATACTGAAATGTGTTAGCATTTCAAGTGTGTCAAGATTTGCATTCTTCATTGAACCAGTACTTTCTAAATACATGATGTTATAAAATTGGGTTTGTAAATGATCCATTAAAAATGCAAGATAAGGCCCAGCCAGCATGGCTGAGTGGTTGAGCATCGACCTATGATCCAGGAGATCGCAGTTCGATTCCTGGTGGGAGTACATGCCCAGGTTTTGGGCTTGATTCCAGTGGGGAGGCATGTAGGAGGCAGCCGATCAATAACAGCGCTCTCATCACTGATGTTTCTCTCTCTCTCCCTTTCCCTTCCTTTCTCTGAAGTCAATAAAGACATTTAAAAAAAAAAAAAAATGCAAGATAAGCTAATGGGTTTTTTAACAGCTTTCTTGAGGTATGATTGGTGATCAATAAGATGCAGTGTTCAAAGTACACAGTTTGATAAGTTTTGTTTGTTTTTAATCCTCACCAGATGATATTTTTTCCATTGCTTTTCACAGAGAGAGGAATTGGTTTGCGGGGGGGGGGGGGGGGGGGGGGCAGAGAAACAGTGTATCAACTGGTTGCCTCCCACACTCACCGGACTGTGGCCAGGAATCTAGCCTGCAACCAAGGTACGTGCCCTTGGCTGGAATCAAACCTGGAACCCTTCAGTCCACGGGCCAACACACTGACCACTAAGCCAAACCAGCTAGGCCAATTTGATAAGTTTTGACATGTGTGTGAAATCACTACAGTCAAATTAAATGAACTTATTCATCACCAACAAAAGCTTCCTTGGGGCCCTTGGTAATCCCTCTCTCCCACTGAGGCCTCCAGGCAACCACTGATCTGCTTTCTATGTCTATAGGTTAGTTTGCATTTCAAGTGGAATCATACAATGTATACACTTTATTGTCTGTCTTTGAATTCAACAAAATTATTTTGAAATTCATCCATGTTGTTCATATCAATAGTTCATTACTTTTTATTGCTGAGTGGTATTCCATTTTATGGATATGTCATGATTGTTTATCCATATCTGTTGGTGAACATTTGAGTTGCTACTTTTTGGCTATTACTAATAAAGCTTACATGAGCCATTTTATGTGAGTATTTGTATAGACCTATCCTTTCATTTTTCTTGAGTAATACCTAGAAGTACAATGGCTGGATCATGTGGTAAGTATATAACTTTTCTAAAAATTGCCAAATTTTTCCCCAAAATGATTGTACCATTTTACATTCCTACCAGCTGTGCGTGAGTGTTGTTCTTCATCCTTGTTAACAAGGATAATCAGTCTTTCTAATTTTAGCCATTCTAATAGGTCAGTAGTGGTATCTTGATGTGGGTTTATTTTGCATTTTTCTAATGACCAGTGATATTAAACATCTTTTCTTGTGTAAGTCCTCCAATTTTATTCTTCTTTATAAAAGTTGTTTTTGCCCCTCTAGGTAATTTATATTTTCGGATTTTAGAATCAGTTTGTCACTTTCTACAGAAATGCCAGCTAGGATTATGATTGGAATTGTATAGTCTGTAGATCAATTTGGGGAGGATTGACATTTTAAATTGATCTTCTGTACATGAATATGGCATATTCTCCATTTAGTTAGGTCTTTAAATTCTCCCAGCAATGTTTTATAATTTCCACTGTGCAGATCTTACACATCTTTAGTTAGATTGATTCCTAATTATTTTCTGATGCTTTTGTAAATTATGTTTTTTACCTTTCAGTTTTCAGTTTTTCTTTGCTCATGTGTAGAAATACAGTGTATTTTCAATATTGATCTTATATCTTTCAACTTTACTAAGTAAACTCACTAGTTCTGGTAACTGTTTTGTAGATTCCTTAGTATTTTCTACATAGATGATCATCTACTAATAAAAAGTTATACTTCCTTTCCAGTTTGTATGCCATTTCTTTCTTTCCCTTTCCCCATTGTCCTATAGTCTACCCTCTACTACAGTGCTGATGGAAGTGGTGAAGGAAGACATCTTTGCCTTGTTCCTTTTCTTCTGGGGAAAGCATTTGGTCTTAAACCATTAATTATGATACTAGGTGTAGGTTTTTCCTAGATGCCTTTTATTAGATTGAAAAAATTCTCATAAATTCCTAGTTTTCTGAGAGGGTTTTTAAAGTCAGGGATGAATGTTGGATTTTGACAAATGCTTTTGCAACTATTGAGATAGTCATATGGTTTTTCTTTTTTAGTCAATTAATATAGTTAATTGCATTGATTTTTAAAATATTAAATCAACCTTGTTTTGGGGATAATTATCACTTATACCTATGGAGTTTAATGTAATAGAGTACAAAAAGTTTATTTATAGGATTTTAGATTCCCCACTGGAACTAGCCCTTAAAAAAATTACTACTGTTGAGTTTTATTGTGGTATCAAAGAAGAAAATCCACAATTATCTGAAAATAGTAAAAATACCTCTTCCTTTCCCAGCTACACATCTGTTAGAGGCTGGATTTTCTCCACCTAATTGAAGAAAAGCAATATATTGCAGCAGTTTAAATGCAGAGGCATATGAGAAAATCTAGCTATCTTCTATTAAGCCAGACACAAAAGAGATTCACAAAAATGTAACAGTGTCATTCTGCTCACTAATTTTAAAATATATATAGTTATGTTATTTATGTTAACATATAATGGTTTTAATAAATTGTTATTTTAAAATGAATTAGTAGATATAAAAAATTTTTTTAACCTAAAAAAAATAAGTGCGTATTGATTGCTATAACTGGCATAAACAAAAGGTCTTTCGGGTCTTCATTAATTTCTAAAAGTGGAAAGGAGTCCTAAGACCAAAAAGTTTGAGAACCTCTGATACAGAGACAAGTGCAGGGTGCAGTTTATACCTCCAACTGTACCTAAAAGTATGAAATAGGACTAGACAAGGCAGTTGAGGAGGGAGTGACTGGAGGGGGGATTGGCCTGGCGTGCACTCCGCACCTCGAGAGCGTTATTGCGCGTGGATCGGCTGTTTTTGGAAGACTATTGCCCAGAAGAAACGATGTTTGGTTTTCACAAGCCAAAGATGTACCGAAGTATAGAAGGCTGCTGTATTTGTAGAGCCAAGTCCTCCAGTTCTCAATTCGCTGACAGCAAACACTATGAGAAAGACTTCCAGAGCTGTTTTGGGTTGCATGAGACTCGTCCAGGAGACATCTGTAATGCCTGTGTCCTGCTTGTGAAGAGATGGAAGAAATTGCCAGCAGGATCAAAAAAAAACTGGAATCATGTGGTAGATGCACAGGCAGGACCCAGTCTAAACACTACATTGAAAGCAAAGAAAGTGAAAACTCTATCTGGAAACAGAATAAAAAGCAACCAGATCAGCAAACTGCAGAAGGAATTTAAACGTCACAATTCTGATGCTCACAGTACCACCTCAAGTGCCTCCCCAGCTCAATCTCCTTGTTACAGTAACCAGTCAGATGATGGCTCAGACATGGAGATGGCTTCAGGCTCTAACAGAATGCCAGTTTTTTCCTTTTTAGATCTCACATACTGGAAAAGACAGAAAATATGTTGTGGGATTATCTATAAAGGCCGTTTGGGGGAAGTCCTCATTGACACGCATCTATTCAAGCCTTGCTGCAGCAATAAGAAAGCGGCTGCTGAGAAGCCAGAGGAGTAGGGGGCCAGAGCCTCTGCCCATCTCCACTCAGGAGTGGTGACTGAGGTTTACGTAGAAGGGGAACAAAAAAAACAATTTAAAGTTTAGAAGAAAAAAACCCACACCACAGCAACAAAATGACCCTCTTATTTTTAACCTGGATACCTGCTATTCTGCCAAAAGACAATTTCTAGAATAGTTCTGAATGGGTTACTTTTCCTTCACTTCCACACAAGCTCTGAAGCCAGTGTCTAGCGTACTAAGAGAAAAAAAGACATGTACATACTCTTTAAGAGGCTGAGTATTTCATAGAAAAGCTGAATGCTGCTATAAGGTGCTCTTTAAGTCTTTCTCTTTTACATCCCCTTCTAATGAATGAAACTTGGGGCACGTTTCTCAGAGGGCTTGCCGAGTGTGTAAATAATTGACTTTTGTTTGTGTTCCACGACTGGTGACTTCATTGAAAATCTACACAATTCAGTTTTAGCTCTGGATTACTTCAGTTGACCTTTGTGAAGGTTTTATCTGTGTAGAGTGGTTGTTCAACTTGTTTTAACCTTTCACGGTTTGGGGTATTTTTTTCTTCACTATATTAAAGTAAAATTCTAATAAAAGAAAAGAGGTGTGTTAACGTGGAGTGGGCCGGTTTTGGTTTGGCGTCATTTAGGCAGGCTTTCTGAACATTGAGATGTTAGATGGTAAATCCTGAACGCGGGACCCTTCAGTTCTAAAATCTTTATGAAAAGCCTGTTACTTGAACCCAAACCGAAGTACTCTTATTGCCTCTTTTCTACAAGTTCAGGAAGAATATTTCCCGTTCACACTTTTCATAACGAGGGAGGATCATTTGCCTACCTTATAATGAAATGACAGTGCTTATTTTTAAAGCTGGATTTTTAAAATTGGATAGTATGAATAACAGTAAGGAGTGAGCCACTTTTTATGGGCACCCTGTAGTTTTATAGTTCTTAATCTAAAGTTAAAGTTTTATATTCTTTTGGAAGAAACTACAAGCCACCAAATGTACAGGCTATAGAGTGGGTTGGGGCGGCTCTCCCACCGCCTTTAAGGTGTATTGTAAATCTCGGCCATTCTCATCTGCCTCCTGAGTTATTTTGAAATGGTTCCCTTTTTTTTTGTACATTTTGGCTACAGTATTGGTGGTAGAATATACTATAATATGGATCATCTCTACTTCTGTATTTATTTATTTATTACTAGCCCTCAACCACAGTCTTCTTTTCCCCATCCACCTCTCTCTGCCTGTAGGATGTACTGTATGTAGTCATGCACTTTGTATTAATATATTAGAAATCTACAAATCTGTTTTGTACTTTTTATACTGTTGGATACTTATAATCTGCTGCGGTCCAGCCGCAGCGGGAGTCAGGGGGCCGAAGGTGGGCAAGGCGTCGGCGCTGGGAGACAGCAGACTACACGACTCGGAGGTGGTGTGACACTGTTCCACTTTATTGAGAATCAGCATAATCTTTTACACTTTCTTTTTTGGCTACGATTACCTTTTTTTGGTTGGCAAGCAAGAAATATTATTCACAGGTTAAACAATACAAGTTTCGATTTCATCAGAACGGAACAATTTTGACTTTTATTTTTTAGAATAGAGGAGAAAGGAAAAATCAGTGACCTATAGAGTGATAGATGTGGCTTTGTTTGCAGCAGTAATGTATTAGTTTGTGAGACAGAAATTTTATATAATGTTTGCCTGTGCTTACTACTTCTTCCGGTTATATTTTAACTATGGACCTATTCTTAAGCTATTATATTCTTCTTGCCATTTTCTTCTAAGAACAGAGTGCCTTTTGCCATAGCTATTGATTAACTGCTTAAGAATGCTTTTCTTTTGTTTCTTTGGGAGCGAGCACCAGCGTGGCCGCTGCCTTGCCAAGCGTTTCATGAAGGGCAAGTTCTCATACTGAACATGCCTTCCATTTACATTAACTATTTTGATACTGTTCTCATTGGAAGCACCTGTATAAGGCTGAGGGGGGTCTGGTAGCCTTTCCATACTGTTAGCCCTTTTTAGGGGGATGCCATAATCTGCCATTTATTCTGTGTGCTACCCAGGGTGGTCCTTGTACAGTAGGCAAGGGGCGATGGCCTTTTTCCTGTCCTCGGCTAATCTTGCAATCATAGGTGGAGGCACTTGAGGATAGGCGGCTGCGTGAGCTCAGTTTTCTCTAGTTCCTCCGTAAATTCCTTACTGGGGGCGCCAGGGGGAATTTTCCTAGCTTCTTCTAATAACTATTTGTTAAAGCATCCGGCACATGTGATAGTGACTGGACTTGGGGAAATCGGTATTTCTTCAGAAGTGAGAACATTGTTTACCATTCCCAGGTTAGTTATTGATTTTACGACCCAAAATCCCCCTCCAAGGAGGAGAAGAGATATTCCCATTAAGCCAATTACTCCCACCCACATGCCACATCTCTCCTCAGAAGACGCCTTCCTTGAAGCTTCCTCTCCACATCCGGATTTTGTCAGACGACATGGTTGGGAGAGGACGTGGCAATAATCAAAACTTTTACTAGGTTATTGAATAAATTTAGTCTTATTAGAAAATAAATTTTTTTTAAAAAAGTATGAAATAGTTTTGGATATAACAAAACTAGAAGTACTGAATAGTTTGGGATGTAACAAATACTCCCATTTTGGAGTATTGTTACATGCCATGATAGAAAGGAAATAAAGAAATATCTGGCTTGGGCCCGGCCGGGTGTGGCTCAGCGGTTGAGCGTCGACCTAGGATCCAGGCGATCAGTGTTCGATTCCCGGTCGGGGCACATGCCCGGGTCGCGGGCTGCAGCTGATCAATGACTTTCTCATCATTGATGTTTCTATCTCTCTCCCCCTCTCCTTTCCTCTCTCTGAAATCAATAAAGATATATTTAAAAATTAATATATATATATATCTGGCTTGGTAACTTCTCTTACGTCATTCTTTTAGGAGGGTTGAGTTATTTTTTTTTTTTTCTTTTTAAATATATCTGTTGATTTCAGAGAGAGGAAAGGAGAGGGAGGGAGAGAGAAGAGATAGAAATATCAATGATGAGAGAGTCATTGATTGGCTGCCTCCTGCACGTCCCCTACTGGGGATCGAGCCCACAGCCCAGGCATGTGCCTTGACCAGGAATTGAACCACGATCTCCTGGATCCTAGGTCGATGCTCAGTCACTCAGCCACGCTGGGCTGGGCTATATTTTCTTTTTTTATATCTTTGTGATTTGCAGATTTCTATTGATGAAGTAGTAGTTTATACTTGCCTGTTTAATAATTAAGAACTATAAACTAAAAGTGTGGGAAACTTGAATTCCTTCCTAGATTCATTACTGATTCGCTTTGGAGCCTTGGACAAGTCACATAATTACTCATGTGTTGGTTTCCTTGTTTATAAAATGACATTAAAGATAAAATATCTCATACTTTCTGTTAAGAAAAACTTTGTCCCAGACCCTCCATCAGGACCTGCACTTACTTCCCCTGCACATTGAAGTCATATGGCACACCCGTGGACTCCAACTGCACCCTGCTTGCCTTCCTGAGAAAAGCCATACTCCACCCACTGGGGCCAGGCCCCAGCCCCAGCTCGTGAGAGTCCCCTTCCCCCCCAAACAGAAAAACTTTGTAAACATTAAATGTTCGTTCTAGTATTGATTATAATAATTAGGAATACCCTTAAGTTTAGATTTAAATGGAATCCTACTATTTAAATTTATTAAAGAATTATTTAGTTTATAAACATTGGCATACAGTATTTATTATGTGCCAAAGATTATGTTAGGCATTGGTGATTTCAAGATGAAGAAAATGCAGTCTTTACCCTTAAAGAGTTAATTTTGCAGGCAAGATAAACATGAAAAACAAAACTTACAATATATTGTAACTAGTCCTATCATAGTGGTGTGTATTAGTGCTATGGAAACATAAAGAACTACAAATGAAAAGAATCATCTGTTAAGAAAACTAAAGAAAATATTAGTGATGATTACTTGTTTGGCCAAATGAAATAGTTCTTTAAGAGAAGTGATAGTGAAACTATTTTACAGAATCATGAAATAAAAACTTTTCATAATGAATGAACCTAGCATGGACTGTGAAAAATTGAGCTTTTCAACATCGCTGTGATGTATAAAATCAGGGCAGTTTGCATATTTTTTGTGATCACATAATATAATAGCTAAAGGAGGGTAGTGTTCTCAGAACCAGATACTGTATTATTAGAATCTAGGTATTTCTTGCTCTAAAAAATAATTTCAGGGTCAGTTTAATAAGCATAAAATACTAATATATTTAATATTAAACACAAAAATCATTTTTGATTCCTGCCTCTCCATAACCAACCTTTAAAGTGACTTTTAAGTTTGTTTTTTTCTCTTTTTAGAAACAATTTTTTTAATTGATCTCAGAGAGGAAGAGGGAGAAAGAGAGAGAGATACATCAATTTGAGAGAGAAACATCAACCTGTTGCCTCCCACACACACCCTGACGAGATTGAACTGGAAACCTGGGTATGTGCCCTAACCAAGAATTGAAACGAATCCAAAACCTGGTATACAGGATAATTCTCCAACCGAGCCACACCAGCCACAGCTAAGTTTTATTTGTTTGTTTTAATATTTTTATTGATTTTTAAAGAAGAAGGGAGAGGGAAAGAGAGAAAAACATCGATGTGAGAGACATCTAATTGGCTGCCTCCTGCACGCCCCCTACAGGGGATTGAGCTCAAAACCCAGGCATGTGCCCTGACTGGGAATTGAACCGGCTACCTCTTGATGCTCAGGAAGATACCCAACTAACTGAGCCACACCAACCAGGGCTGTTTGTTGTTTTTAAGTATAATTTTATTGATTTAGAGAGAGAGGAAAGGAGAGGGAGAGAGGGGGAGAAACATCCATAGGCTACACCCTGCATGCACCCTAACCGGGGATTGAGCCCGAAACCCAGGCACGTGCCTGGAACTGGCAACCCTTCAGTGCACAGGACGACTCTCAACCAACTGAGCAACACTGGCCAGGGCATAAGTTAGTTTGTTTTTAACTTAAACTTTTAGGTTAAGATAATAGTGAAGAGTCTCACATATAGAAGTTACTATTCATGGGAAGAGGGGGATGAAAGAGAAAATTAGGGGACGTCTGTAATACTGTCAACAATAAAATAAAATTTAAAATTCTTTTTAAAAGTTACCATTCACAGTCTGAAGTTTTTACTCAAAAAGTTTCTTTATAAAAGATAAATTTTAGCCTTGTGGGGTTAATGTAATTTTGTATGGCAAAATAAAGTATAACATAAGCATTACTGTTTCATTAGGGAATAAACACATTAAAGCCTTGTAAAAAATACTAGTATAAGTGGTAATTTTCATACATTAGGCATGCCTTGGATTTCATTAATTAGTACCGTACTTACTATGTGCCAGGTATATACTAATATTTATTAACTTATTTAATTCTCCAAATAATAATATAAGGTGGGTACCATTATTATCCCCATTTCCAGATGAGGAAACTGAGGCACAGACAAGTTAAATGGTATGTATGCCCAAGGTCATACATATCACTAGTGAGTTAGGAAGCTGGGATTGGGTCCTGGGCACTTTGGTTCCAGGTCCACGCTCTTACCCATTGCACTATACTATCCTTTCTCTGAACCAAATAGAAGCATCTATTATATATAATCTTTTCTCAACAAGTGCATTCTTCTGTGGGGCAATCCCTAGGAAGAGTGTTGTGCTAAAGTTTAGAACTTTGCTTTTAGTACCCAAGGGTAATGGTGGCACCATTTATCTAGCTTCCCAAGCTCCATAATTTCCCTTCCTACATCAGGTCTACTGTTTGTAAATCTTCCCATTTCCTAAGTATCTTTCGGCTTTGCTCTTTCCTCTGTGCCCTCTCTGTTCCCACTATCTTGATCCTGGCCCTCAGTATCTGACACAATAGTTTCCTAGTTGGTTACTCTGCTTTCTGTGTCTCTCACTTCTGGTCTTTACTCCAGGAAGCAGTATTTTATTTTATTTTTAACTAAAATCCTTATCAGATCGATTTCACCACTACTATGATTGTAAAATGTTTAATAACACCGATTCCTACAAGACTAAATACAGACTTTATCATGGCTTATAAAAACTCCTTTTTTTAAGATGCTTCCAATTTATTTTTTCATCTTCATCTCCCTCTACTTCCCCTCTGTACCCTTCAGTGCCATAGTCCCGGAAGGCTCTCTGAATATCCTAGTATGTTCTTTTATGCCTCCATGCCCTTCCCTTTATCCGAAATACTCTCCCTTACACATTACCTGGTAAAGATTTGCTCATCCTACAAGCTCAAACTCATTCTGTAGTGTCTATACATCCTTCCCTGACTTACTCAAATGAAATCATCTGTTTCCCTTGCTCCCAAAGTAGTTTGTACCTCCTTCTAATATAATATCATATTGTATTATAGTTTTTCTCATTTCCTTCACTAGACTTTGGGTATCTCATATTACATACACATTGTTTGGCAGGTAGATAGATGCTCAGTATTTTTGAATTAATGAATAAATATTGAATTCTTTAAACTTTTTCCATAGGTGCTGCAGATGATTACAATAGAATTGGTTCTTCATTATATGCTTTAGGAACTCAGGATTCTACAGATATATGCAAGTAAGGATTCTGATTTTTTTTAAAAACAGTAAATATAAATAAAACAAAAGTTTTGTTGGCAGCCTGGGCATACACCGTACTATACACCCAGCAAACATTTTAGAATATTTTTGTGAAAACACATTGATAATAAGGAGTTTCTTTATAAACTTAGGTCCGTGTTAATTTTTATTCCCTTTCTCTCATTTTTTAAAATATGTTTTTATTAATTTTAGAGAGAAGGGAAAAGAGAAAGAGAGAGAAACATCCATCGGCTGCCTCCTCCACACCCCCTTCTGGGGATTAAGCCCCAAACCTGGACATGTTCCCTGACCAGGAATCAAACTGGTGACCTCTTGGTTCATGGGTCGACACTCAGCCACTGACCCACCCTGGCCAGGTTCTCTATTTTTTAAGTTTGAAAAATAAAAATGGACCTTAAGATATATATATTTTTTAAACTTTACAAAGTTTTATTTAATGAAACTAGGCTGGAGGGGGTATAAGAGAGAGTTAGAAAGACAGACTTTATGTCAAAATATTGTTAGGTTTTGATAAAGTTTATTATAAATTAAAAATGCTGTTTGGAATTAGAACATATATATGTATGTATTTCATTGGAGGCCAAATTGACTTTTTTTTTTTAATCCTCATCTGAGGATATTGTTCCGTTGCTTTACAGAAAGAGTGAAAGGGAGAGAGAGAGAGAGAGAGAGAGAGAGAGAAACAGAGAAACAGAGAAACAGAGAAACATCGATGTGAGAGAGACACATCAATTGGTTGCTTCCTGGACATGCCTCAGCTGGGGCTGGGGATCGAGCCTGCAACTAAAGTATATGCCCTTGGCCAGAATCGAACCCAAGACCCTTCAGTCAGGCTGATGCTCTAACCACTGAGCCAAACCCGCTAGGGCGACTTTTTTTTTTTTTTTTTTTAATTTTAGAGGAAGGGAGAGGGAAAGAGAAAACATCAACGTGAGAGAGAAACATTGATCAGTTGCCTCCCACACATGCCCCAACTGGGGATCGAACTCGCCACTTTTCGGTGTACAGGATGATGCTCCGACCAACTGAGCCACACCTGCCAGGGCCAAATTGACTTTGTTTGTTTTTTAATCCTCACCCCAGGACATACTTAGAGAAAGGAAGAGAGAGAGAGAAACAGCAATGTGAGAAGAGAGAAACTTTGACTGGTTGCCTTTCATGCATGTCCCAACCTAGAATGGAACCAGCAGCCTTTCAGTTCACAGGAAGACATTCAACCAAAGTGAGCCATTCTGGCTGGGCCCAAATTGACTTTTAAAGTAAAATTTAATGCTGTCACTTTGCACTTTTTAAAGAGGCTGGCTGTTCTAGTTTTTATAGTTTAGTAAATGTTAGGGTAGTTGGATAAGGAAGGTGTTGTGCAAGTTGGTGTAAAAACGCTTTCTGAAAGGTTGCTTACACAGCTGTCCTCTATTTACTTTATGCTAGTTTTTCACTGTAATCTAATGGTACTTGATTTTAGTTTCTCCTGTAATATTGTTTAAATCCAACTCTTCATTGAAAAATAATTCACTTCTTTTTAAATGTTAAGTGAAAAAACTATTTTCATAGTTCATGCCTTCCTCTAAACCACATCTTTGAACTTTCGTCTAGTATATCTCAGACATGTAAGATCCAAGTTTTTCAGCAAAGCAAGGTACTGTAGCTTAAACTACTTAACATGCTACCTTCCCAAAGAGTTCTTTTTTTTTTTTTTTTTTCTTTTAATATATCTTTATTGATTTCAGAGAGAGGAAAGGAGGGGGGGAGAAAGAGAGAAACATCAGTGATGAGTCATTGATTGAGCCCGCAACCCGGGCATGTGCCCTGACCAGGAATCGAACCCCAATCGCCTGGATCCTAGGTCAACGCTCAACCGCTGAGCCCAAAGAGTTCTTAATTCTTTGATAAGAAGAAAAGATCAATCTTGCCATGTGTTATCTGACGTAAACCTGTCAAAGCAAGTTTTTTTAGTAAAGTGAAGTTCATAAAATTGTGTTTCAGTTTTCAATAGTATTTGCCCTAATCCAATTATAGTGTAATCTATAATTGCCGATTTTACAAAATACCCTCTAGCAGTTTTGTATTGGGATTTTTTTAGTTGGTTGTCAGCATTTGTAAGAGGCTGTTTGGTTAAAAGTGAAAGTGAATTCTGAAATAGAAGTTGGTTATTGCTTTTTGTTGTTTTCCAAAACAAAGCAGCTCTATTTGAAAATGTTTAAAACATAACTATCAGATATCTTCAAAAACTGCTCCAACTTCAGTGTTTTCCTTTTAAATCAGCTTTTTGTCTCTTTGGATATGATTGTTCTGTAATTATTTGAAAGTATAGGCTTTATTTAGTATTATGGAGCATATTACTAAAGAATATCAAGACAAGCCCTAGCCAGTTTTGCTCAGTGGTTGGAGCATCGGTCCTCGGACTGAAGGGTCTTAGGTTCGATTCTGACCAAGGGCATCTACCTTGGTTGCAGGTTCGATCCTCAGCCCCAGTTGGAGTGCCTGTGGGAGTATCTCTTACATTGATGTTTCTCTCTTTCTGTCTCTCTCCCCTTCCACTATCTGAGAAGCAATGGAGAAAATATCCTCAGATGAGGATTTTTTAAAAAATATATCAAGACAAAATTTTTAGGTTTTATTGTATGGCTTAGTCTGTTCTCTTGAAATGGGAAGATTTTCTGTAACAACAGATTTCAAGTAATTTGTTATAGGTGGAAGTACAGAGATATTTTTGTTAAACTAAATGAAGAAAATAAGACCACTAAATATTATTATAATGAGACAAGAACATTCATTATTCATTTGTTTTGGGGCATTTTGTGTTCTCTAAACATTTGAAATGGAAAATTATTTAAAAGTATCTTCTAATAAAATATTTTTCTTTTCCAGATTTTTCCTCAAAGTTTCAGAACTGTTTGATAAAACAAGAGTAAGTACTATTAATTAACCTTTGATAATCCAAATCTCTGCATACAGTTGTGTTTAAATTGTTTAGCTTTATTGAGGAAGATGTTACACTTCAAAGGGATGAAAAAACATTTAGATTTGAAAATTTGAGAGTTTTGCAGGAAATTCGGTTTTTGTAATGGCCTTTTGGTATTTATTTATATTCTTAATCAGAAAACATGTTTATTATGGAGACTGGGTTTATTTTTATAAAAAAATGACCCTTTCTTGGGGCTTTGTAAGCTAGAAGAAAGTTAGATTCGTTGTAACTTTACCAAGACTATAGTGCTTTTGATCCCCCTTGGCACAGTGGTTTAAAATTGAGTTGTATCAAGTATACAACTGCAGGTTTCATTCGTGGTAGTAATAATTTAATAATGACATAATCTTGGTTTTCAAGGATGAGTCCTAGATACAGTAATATTTAACATTTTTATCACTTGATAAAATAGTGAAAATGTTTATTAGATGTTTAATGGTACTTAGCTGAGAGTGGTGGTGTCTAGTCCATTGTAAAATCTGATTTCAACATGACCTTTTTAATTGAGTGATAATGTAGTAGAGACAAGTAAAAGAAAAGAAGATATTCTCTCACAAAGGAAAAAGTCCTTAAATACATAAATGTTGTTATACTGGGGTCCATATAGCCCATTATTCTGCCACTGATATTTGTACCAGTGAGCATTTTCTGGGAAGATAGTTTTTTATGTGTGCATTTGGTCATAAGAATAGGGTTCTGTATCAGAATAGCCCTATGTGTCAGTTCTTTTTATTTTATTATGTTTTATTTTTGTTAATCCTCACTGGAGAAAAAAAAAATTTTTTTTAAATATATCTTTATTGATTTCAGAGAGAGGAAAGGAGAGGGAGAGAGATAGAAACATCAATGAGGAGAGAGTCATTGATTGGCTGCCTCCTGCACTCCCCCTGCTGGGGATTGAGCCCGAAACCCGGGCATGTGCCCTGACCAGGAATTGAACCCCGATGGCCTGGATCCTAGGTTGACGCTCAACCGCTGAGCCACACCTGGCCGGGCATGGAGAAAATTTTTTCCATTGATTTTTTTTCCCTTTTTTTAAAGAGAGTGGAAGGGAGAGGAGTAGACAGAGAGAAGAACATTGATGCAAGAGAGACACATTGATTGGTTGCCTCCTGAGCACAACTCTTGGGTGCACGGGGCAGCGCTCTAACCACTGAGCAACACCAGCCAGGGCTTTTGTGTCAATTCTTCTTTTTTTTTTTTTTTCTTTTTTTAATATATCTTTATTGATTTCAGAGAGAGGAAATGAGAGGGAGAGAGAGAGATAGAAACATCAATGATGAGAAAGTCATTGATCGAGCCTGCAACCCGGGCATGTGTCCTGACCGGGAATGGAACCGCGATCGCCTGGATGCTAGGTTGATGCTCAACCGCTGAGCCATGCCCGGCCGGGCAATTCTTTTTTTTTAATGTTTTGATTTATTTCAGAGGAAGGGAGAGAGAGAAACATCAATGAGATATAGACTAGCTGCCTCCTGCACGCCCCCTACTGAGGGTCGTCGAGCCTGCAACTCAGGCATGTGCCCTCACCTGGAATATACCAGTGACCTCTTAGGGCATGGGACAGCTCTCAACCAACTGAGCCACACCAGTTGGGCTGTGTGTCAGTTCTTTTGTGTTTCTTTTTTAATCCTCATCCGAGGACAGTTTTTCCATTGATTTTTCGGAGAGTGGAAGGGAGGGAGGGAGAAAGAAACACATCAATTGGTTGCCTCCCGCACACACCCCTCCAGGGGCCCAGGATGGAGCCTGCAACCTTCAGTCTGCAGGCCCGTGCTCTAACCACTGAGCTGAACCGGCTAGGGCCTGGCTGGGCGTGGCTCAGCAGTTGAGCATTGACCTAGGATCCAGGAGATCGCAGTTTGATTCCCAGTCAAGGCACATGCCCAGGATGTGGCTCAGTCCCCAGCTGGGAGTGTCCAATGATGACTTTCTCATCATTGATGTTTCTCTCTCGCTCGCTTTCCCTTCCTCTCTCTGAAGTCAATAAAGACGTATTTAAAAAGTAAAAATAAAAACTGGCTAGGACCTATGTGTCAATTCTTTTGGGGGCATTATGTATTCTCTGAACATTTGAAATGGAAAATTAAAAGCAGATGTCAAGATGGGATTAGAGCCCGGCCGGGCGTGGCTCAGCAGTTGAGCGTCAACCTAGGATCCAGGCGATCGGGGTTCGATTCCTGGTCAGGGCACATGCCCAGGTTGCGGGCTCGATCAGTGACTCTCTCATCATTGATGTTTCTCTCTCTCTCTCTCCCTCTCCTTTCCTCTCTCTGAAATCAATAAAGATATATTAAAAAAAAAAAAAAAAAAAGATGGGATTAGATGTGCAAGAGATTTATTGTGAGGAACAAAAAAGGAGCAAGAGTAGACAGGAAGAGCCTTCAGGCCACAGTGCAGGTCTACACCTGTGATAGAAGAGGGCAGAGGAAAGAGGACTAGGTAGGAAGAGTTTCAGACTATAGCACAGTTCTAAGGAAGTTTTGTCCAGGTCAAAGAGGAGTCTCTGAGCCATAGTTGCCCATTAGAGGAATTCTGCATCAGGCAGGAATGGGCTGGCACTACTGCCCGTTTTGCTTTGTCATTGGCTAGGTACAGCAGAGGCAGGGGGAGGATGGAACATAACCTTGGTATGAACGTGGTTCTGGATCCAGAGAGATTGCAGTTGGAACCATCAGTCAACTCTCCTCCTTGCAGCAAGCAGTTTCTCTTGAGGGAGATCTGAGTGGTGCATTTCCATAGCCACCACAATCCTTATTTCCTTTAGTGTTTGCATGTTGTTCTGGTTATTCTTGCTGTGTAACAAAGCATCCTAAAGTCAGTAGCTTAAAACAACAACCATTTTATTATGCTAATTAATTCTTTGGGTCAGGAATTCGTTCAGAAAGGGCACATCAGTGATGGCATGCCTGTGCTCCATAAATTCTTACTACTGTATAGTATCCTATTGCAATAATATACTTAAATTTATCTGTTCTGTTGGTGGACCATTTGGATAGTTTCTGGTTTGGAGCTCTTTACAAGTGGCACTGCTAAGACCATTCTTGTGTACCTTCAGTTGAACATACGTGCACATTTCTTTTGGACGGATATAACTAGAAGGAGAATTGGATGATTACAGGGTATCCATGTGAAAAGCTTTCTTAGATACTTCCAAACTGTTTCCCTAAGTGATTGTACCAATTTACATCCCCACCAGAAAGAATGAGTATTGGGTTGCTGCACAAGCTTGTAATACTTGGTGTCTTCTTTATTGTAGCTATTCTGGTAGATGTGTAAGGTTTTTTTAATTTTAACTTTTTATATGACAGTAATTCCATATTTACAGAAAAGTTGCAAGAATAGGACAAAGACTTCATGTACATGTATCACCCAGATTTTCTGAATGTTAACATTTTCTACATTGCTTACAGTCCTTTTATTCCAAAAGTCCATATTCCTTGTATTTTCTGCCCTTTGTGTACATTCTGTTTTTTAATAGGTAAAATTTTCTTTTATTTATGGCCAAGTAGTATTACATTGTGTGAATGTACCACATTTTCTTTTCCTTTTTTAATTTATATTTATTGATTTGAGAGAGAGAAAAAGATGAATTTGTTGTTCCACTTATTTATGCATTCATTGGTTGATTCTTGTATGTGCCCTGACCGGAGATTGAACCCGCGACGCTCTAACCAACTGAGCTACCCAGCCAGGGCTACATCTCTCTTTTTTTTTTTTAAGATAAATAATTTTTAATATATAGCCAATATGATTATCAATGATTCCCCTTAATCTAATCAAATACCCAAAATACAGATATTTCCAGTTGTCTCATAAATGGCTTTTTACAGTGGAATTTGTTTAAGTTGGGATCCAAACAAGGTCCCCATATGGTATTTGGTTGACATAGTACATCTTTCTTTATCAAACTGTATCTCTCCAGACAGTATGGAGAGTTCTCATCTTTTTAGTCTGACATGGTTATTTCCCATTTGATCCCAGTTTAAACTAACCACATCTGTTTATTGCTCCGTGGTGTCTTCAAGCACATTTTGTTAATATTTTGACTGTGTTTTTTGGTTGTCCTCAGTAGGAGAATTAGTTTCAATTATCTAGTCTACCATTGCCAGCTTTATCACTTTAAAATCATGTGTACATACCAGTTGCCATTGAAGTGAATAGAGAGAAAATATAAGTGAAGCTGAAGGATGATATTGAAACTCTTTATAGCCAAGAAATTGAGTCAAATATAGAGTTCTTCCATAAATTCACTAATTTCATTTGATCTCATCTTTTTTCTGTTCATTTTTTGTCAGTTACAAAGAAAAGTAATAGACTAGTAGAAAAGAGAAGGAAAGAAACCTAAATTACATAGGAATTAATGCTACAGTTATTTATAACTTTAATTTTTTTATAGTAATAAGGAAAACACTGAGCGTAGAATACAAGTGATGATTAAATGCCCAATTTTTCCCCTTTTTCAGAAAATAGAAGCACGAGTGTCTGCTGATGAGGACCTCAAACTCTCTGACCTTTTAAAATATTATTTAAGAGAATCTCAAGCTGCTAAGGTAACTTTATTGTTCATTGTTTTTTTAAGTGGACTAACAAAAGGCCATCTCTTTAAAGTTGTTAGACTAAGATTGTCAAAGATGATTTATTTCTTGATTTTAAATTACATTTTCTTTTTATTTACTTATTGATTTTAAAGAGAGAAACATCGATTTGTTGTTCCATTTATTTATGCATTAGTTGGTTGATTCTTATATGTGCCCTTACCAGGGATCGAACCCACAACCTTGGCATATTGGGATGATGCTCTAACCAACTGAGCTACCCAGCCAGGGCTAAGTTATGTTTTCAAGTGTGAATTTTTTTTTCTCCTTTCAGAAATTGTAGGTCAGGGAAAAATAAAAATTTCCTCTGTAAGCTTTGGATACAATATAGTCTAAATTTTTTTTTTATGAATTTGATATATTTATTCAAGTAAAATGCCTGCAAAATTAAAAGTAAAACCCCCAAATAACAGTTGTATAGCTAAAGGATTCCTAATTTGGTCTATATCCTTTATTGAAGGTGAGGGATCCATAAAACAAGGATAGGTTTTATTTTAAGGCAACTCAAATTTCCTTTTGGAAATCTGTCTAGGTACAAGACTAAAACTCTAATAAAAAAAATGTTTAACATCCCTGCCTGGGTGGCAGTGCGTGCAGGAGGCAACCAACTGATGTATCTCTCTCACATTAATGTATTTTTTCTCTCTCCCTTCTCCCTCCCTCCCTTCCATGCTCTCTACAAATCAATGGAAAAAGTATCCTTGGGTGAGGAGTAACAAAAAACAAACCAAAAAAAATGTTTAACAGAAACATCTTAAAAGCACAGAAAATTTAGTGACTTAGATACTCAGAATCACTGTTAATTTATGAATTGAGATATTGCACAGAAAATTCCCATTTGATCAGTGAAGCTTTGAACACCATTCCTTCATTTCGTATCAAATTATAAATAATCCTTTTAACTTTGAGGACTTGCATATATACCATCCATATCAAATCATTTTAAATCAGATTGTGCCTTACAAACTATTTACATTGGATGGGCCAGGATAAAATGAATTGTTCACTTTTGAAGACTTTAAATTTATTATTTTATTATAATATGTAGTAGTTATATAGATAACTTTTTAGAATGAAACATGGCTTTTAAAGTAAATCCAAATTTTTTAGTAACCACAAGAAAGAATTGAAACTTAATTGTAACAATTTTTTTTAAAAACCACAGTGATGTATCACCATACACCTTAATTAGAATGGCTAAAATTTTTAAAATTCTGCCAAAAATTATAGCAACTGGCCCTGGCTGATGTGGCTCACTTGGTTGCGTATCATCCAGTGCACTGAAGGGTTACTGGTTCGATTCCCAGTGTGAAGTGTGCAGGAGACAGCTAACAGATGTTGTGTTCTCACATAAATGTTTCTCTTTTCTCCCTTCCTCTCTCTCTCAAAATCAGTAAACTACTTTAAAAAATTATAGCAACTGGAACTTTCATACACTGTTAGTGGAAATATGATGCAATGCTTTGGAAAAGTGTCAGAGTTTCATTAAAAACTATGATCCAGTCATTCCAGTTTAGATATTTGAAAGCATATGTCCCCACAGATGTTCAAATCAGCTTTATTTGTAGTAGCTAAAAACTGGCAACAACAACCTTAATGTTCACCAACAGATGAGTAAATAAGCAAATTATGGCATAGCCATACAGTGCAGTATTCCCCAGCAATAAAAAGGAATGAGTGACTCATACAAGCAACAACATGGATGAATCTCAAAATAAAAGATTGTGAAAGAAGCCAAACAATAAAGAACGTAGTTTATACTAGAGTTCACTCTTAGTGTTGTACATTCTGTGGGTTTTAACAAATGTGTGATGACATGTATCCACCATTATAAGCGTCATACAGAATAGTTTCACTGCCCAAAAATCCTCTGTGCTCCATCTATTGATCCTCCTTCCCCCTAACCCCTGTTGGTCTTTTTTATTGTCTCCATAGTTTTGCCTTTTCCAGAATGACACATAGTTGGGCCTTTTCAAATTGGCTTTTTTCACTTAGTAATATGCATTTAAGTTTCCCCTGTGTCTTTTCATGGCTTTATAACTCATTTCTTTTTAGCACTGAATAATATTCCATTGTCTGGATGTACCAAGTTTATTTGTCCACTGACCTACTGAAGGACATCTTGGTTGCTTCCAGGTTTTGGCAGTTATGAAAAAGCTACTATAAACATTCATGTGCAGGTTTTTGGGTATACGTAACTTTTTGACTCTTTTGAGTAAATACCAAGGAGCACAATTGCTAGATCATATGGAAAGAATGTTTAGTTCTGCCAAACTATTTTCCAAAGTGGCCGTACCATTTTGCATTTCTGAGAGTTCCAGTTGCTTCACATTCTTACCAGCATTGGGTATCGTCAGCGTTGTGGATTTTGGCCATTCTAACATATGTGTGATGGTATATCATTGTTTTAATTTGCATTTCCCTGGTAGGTGATGTGAAGCATCTTTTCACATACTTACTTGCCATCTGTGTATCTTTGGTGAAGTATCTGTTAAAAAACTTGGCCTTTAACCCATTTTTAAATTGAGATGTTCATTTCCTATTGTTGAATCATAAGAGTTCTTTGTGTATTTTAGATAGCAATCCTTAATCAGATATGTATTTTGCAAATATTTTGTCTTTGTCTGTAGCTTGTCTTCTCATCCTCTTGACAGTTGTCTTTGGCACAGCAAATTTTTTTTTTTTTTATCCTTACCGGAGGATGTTTTTACTGATTTTTAGAGAGAGAGGAAGGGGGAGAGAAAGAAACATCGATCTGTTGCTTCCAATACCTCCCCCAACCAGGGATAGAACCTGCAACTTTTTGGTGTACAGGACGACTCTCCAAGCAACTGAGCCGCCTGGCCAGGGCTGCATAGCAGAAAATTTTAATTTTAAAGCAGTCCACCTTATCAGTTATTTTTTTCATAGATCATGCCTTTAGTGTTACATCTAAAAAGTCATCACCAAGCTCTGGCCAGTTTAGTTCAGTGGTTAGAGTGTCAGCCCATGGACTGAAGGATCAAGGGTTCAATTCCAGTGAAGGGCGCATACCTCAGTTGAGGCTCAATCCCTAACCCCAGTTGGGGCATGTGCGGGGAGGCAGCCAGTTGATGTGTCTCTCTCACATTGATGTTTCTCTCTCTGTGTGTCTCCCCCTCCCTTCCACTCTTTTAATATATATATTTTATTGATTTCAGAGAGAGGAGAGGAGAGGGAGAGAGAGAGATAGAAACATCAGTGATGAGAGAGTCATTGATCGGCTGCAGCCCGCAACCCGGGCATGTGCACTGACCTGGAATGGAACCCTGATCGCCTGGATCCTAGGTCGACGCTCAACTGCTGAGCCACTCCCGGCCGGGCTGCCTTCCACTCTCTTTAAAAAATCAACGGAAAAAATATCCTTGGGTGAGAATTTAAAAAATAAAAATAAATAGAAAGTCATCACCAAACCCAAGGTCACCTGGATTTTCTCCTATGTTATCTTCTAGGTGTCTTCTAGTTTTACCTTTTACATGTAGATCTGTGATCTATTTCAAGTTAATTTTTGTAAAGGGTGTAAAGTCTGTGTATAAATTTATTCATTTGCATGTGAATGTCCAGTTTTCCTAGCACCACTTGCTGAAAAGACTGTTCTCTATTGTATTGCCTTTCCTCCTTTATCAAAGATCAGTTGACTATATTTTCGTGGGTCTACTACTCGGCTCTATTTTGTTCTATTGATCTATTTGTCTATCTTTTTCTAACAGTGACACACTGCTTAGATTATTGTAGCTTTATAGTAAGACTTCAGTTTCAAGTAGGTAGTGTCAGTCCTCTGAGTCTGTTCTTCTCCTTCAATGTTGCCTTGGTTATTCTTTGTCTTTTGCCTCTTCACATGAACTTCAGAATCATTTCGTGGATAACTACAAAAAAAGTTTTCAGCTTTTACAAATAAAACTGGTATGAATCGATAGCTCAAGTTGGAAAGAATTGATTCTGACAATACTGAGTTTCCCTGTCCATCAACATAGAATATCTCTGCATTGATTTAGTTCTTTGATTTCTTTTATCATTTTTTGTTTGTTTGTTTTCCTCCTATAGGTTTTGTGTATATTCTGTTAGATCAGTACTTTAAATATTTTATTTTCTGGGGTGCAAATGGTATTGTATTTTTAATTTCAAATTTTACTTGTTCATTGCTGGTATATAAGATAGCAGTTGACTTTTTTTTTTTTTTTTAAACATATCTTTATTGATTTCAGAGAGAGGAAAGGAGGGGGAGAGAGAGATAGAAACATCAATGATGAGAGAGTCATTGATCGGCTGCCTAGCCTGCAACCCGGGCATTTGCCCTGACCAGGAATCGAACCCGGATCTCCTGGATCCTAGGTCGATGCTCAACCCCTGAGCCACGCCCGGCCGGGCAGCAGTTGACTTTTGTGCATTAATATATTCTACAACCTTATTATTCTCATTTATTAGTTCAGGAGTTTGTCAATTTTTTTTTTTCCTCATATTTCCGCATAAGCAGCCATGAATAAAGACGGTTTTATATATTTCTTCCAAATCTGTATACTTCTTATTTCCTTATTGCATTATCTAGGATTTCCAGTACAATGTTGAAAAGGAGTGGTGATATGCGACATCCTTATGTTTTTCCTAATACTAGTGGGAAAGAAAGCTTATAATTTCTCACCATTAAGTGTGATGTTAGTTGTAGGTTTTTTGTAGGTGTTTTTTAAATCAAGTTGAAGTTCCTTCTATTTCTAGTTTGCTGAGACGGTCAATTGATTGTTGACAAAGGTGCTAAGACAGTTTAGTGGAGAAAAGGAAAGACTTTTCAACAAATGGAATTGGACAACTGAATAGTCACATGAGAAAGTAAAGTTCGACCGCCTTTCTCACATCACATATAAAAATATACTCAAGCCCTAGCTGATTTTGCTCAGTGGTTAGAGCATCGGCCCACAGACTGAAGAGTCCCAGGTTTGATTCTGGCCAAGGGCACGTACCTCGGTTACAGGCTCAATCTGGGCCCTGGTCAGTGCTCGTGCGGGAGGCAACCAGTGGATATGTCTCCCTCACATCGATGTCTTCTATCTCTCTCTCTCTCCCTTCCACTGTCTCTAAAAATCAGTGGAAAAAATATCTTCAGATAACGATTAAAAAAATAAAAATGTACTCAAAATGGCCCTCGCTGGTGTGGCTTAGTTGGTTCGAACATCATCCCATGCAGTCTTGGTGCATGCAGGAAGCAACAGATCCATGTTTCTCTCTCACATCACTGTTTCTCTCCCTCCCTCTCCCTTCCTCTCTCTCTCTAAAATCAATAAAGAAGCCCAGCCAGCTGTAGCTCAGCAGTTGAACATTGACCCAGGATCCAGGAGATCACAGTTCGATTCCTGGTCAGGGCACATGCTCAAGTTGCAGGCTCGATCCCTGGTCAGGGGCATGCAGGAGGCAGCCAGTCAGTGACAACTCTTTCATCATTGATGTGTTTCTCTCTCTCTCTCTCCCTCTCCCTTCCTCTCTCTGAAATCAATAAAGACATATTAAAAAATAATAATAATCATTTAATATGTGTCCTTTTGTGTATGGCTTTTTAAACCTTGCATAAAGTTTCAAGTTCATCTGTGTGACAGCATGAATCAATACCTTCCTTTTTATTGCTAAATTATATGTGTGTGTGTGTCTGTGTGTGTGTGTATTTCTCACCCAAGGATTTTTTTTTTTATTGATTTTAATTTTTTTTTTAATTATATCTTTATTGATTTCAGAGAGAGGAAAGGAGAGGGAGGGAGAGAGATAGAAACATCAGTGATGAGAGAGTCATTGATCGGCTGCCTCCTGTACGCCCCCCACGGGGGATAGAGCCCAAACTAGAGCATGTGCCCTGACCAGGAATCGAACTGGAACTGGGATCTCCTGGATCCTAGGTTGATGCTCAACTGCCAAGCCATGCCGTCCAGGCTAATTTTTTTTAAAAATAGGTTTTTATTTATTTTAGAGAGGAAGGGAGAGGGACAGAGAGAGAGAGAAGCATCAATGAGAGAGGACCATCGATTGGCTGCCTCCTATACACCCCCTACTAGGGATTGAACCCAACTCGGGCATGTGCCCTGACCAGGAATTGAACCTGTGCCCTCTTGATTCATGGGTCGACACTCAACCACTGAGCCATGCCAGTTGGGCTGATTTCATTTTTTAATGAAATATCCAGAATAAGCAAATCTATAGAGACAGAAAGCGTTAATGGTTGGGGTGGGAGGCGAGGGTGGAGAGTGACTGTTGTTAATGGATATGGGGTTTATTTTGGGGGTGACAAAAAATGTTGTAAAATTGTAGTGATGGTTAACTCTGTGAGCATCCTAAAAACCATTGAATTGTGAACTTTGAATGAGTGAGCTATATGGTGTATGGATTATATCCAAATAAAGCTGTTATATTTAAAAAACACAAGAGTAACTGGCATATGATATTCACTGTATGAGTGTTATCTCTGAGGAAGATTAGGTGGCAGCAGTGCTAGTGGTGGCGGTGGTGGTGTTGGTTGAGTGTAACTAACAAAAATGTGCGGCATGTATTATTGTGAAACATTCTGTCTTATAGGATCTCCTCTATCGAAGATCTAGGTCACTAGTGGATTATGAAAATGCTAATAAAGCACTGGATAAAGCAAGAGCCAAAAATAAAGATGTTCTACAGGCTGAAACATCCCAACAGTTATGTTGTCAGAAATTTGAAAAAATATCAGAATCTGCAAAACAAGGTATTGTTATATTAACCTTTAACAAGGTATGCTTTACACTAATATATAAATTAAATAGTTAATCCTAATTTCTTTCACAGAACTTATAGATTTTAAGACAAGAAGAGTTGCAGCATTCAGAAAAAATTTAGTGGAACTGGCAGAGTTAGAACTGAAGCATGCAAAGGTAATGTCATATTAAAGGTTTAATAATTTAAGGAACTTAAAATTTAAAAATGAGTCAGTTATGAAATTGATTCTAAGGGATACTGTAAGAACTATTCCTGAATTGAAATTAAATTTTTCAACATTATTTCACTCCTTAAAAATATTTGGTTTTAGTAAATAAATACCCTCTACAGCTTTTTTTACAGTATTTGTTTACTTTTAATTAAGTCCTTTCTTGTAGTTAATATAAAGATAAAGCTTAGCTCAAACCTTACGGTAATTTTTAAAATAGAGAATCTTAGAATTGAGAGAGACTTTTTAAATGATCTAATTCAAACAAGAATAATATCTATAATGACTCTGATGGTCAGCTCTGCAAGATTCTAGTATCTAATATGGCAACCAGCATTATTTTTTTGACTAGTTGTTTAAAAAATAAATCTTCCTGAATAGAAACAAATGTCACTTGAAAATTTATTTAGCCCGGCCGGGTGTGGCTCAGCGCTTGAGCATCGACCTAGGATCCAGGCGATCGGGGTTCAATTCCCGGTCAGGGCACATGCCGGGTTGCAGGCTCGATCAATGACTCTCTCATCATTGATGTTTCTATCTCTCTCTCTCCCTCTCCTTTCCTCTCTCTGAAATCAATAAAGATTTTTTTTTTTTTTTAAATTTATTTAATATTGCTATCTTCAGTCAGAGGGACTGGAAATTAAAAATGTATTCAGCCCAGCCGGGCGTGGCTCAGTGGTTGAGCATTGACCTAGGATCCAGGAGATCACAGTTCAATTCCCGGTCAGGGCACATGCCCGGGTTTGGGCTCAATCAATGACTCTCTCATCATTGATGTTTCTCTCTCTCTCTCTCTCCCTCTCCCTTCCTCTCTCTGAAATCAATAAAGATTTAAAAAAAAAAAAAGTATTCAGAATTTGCAAAACTATAAGTATTAAAGAAATTTAAATAAACTTTAAATTTTTGATACATTTATAGCATTTACACTCTAAAGTTATTAAAGCTTAAACACAAATCTCTGTAACTCTGACATACATATTGGTCAAAATTTTATCATGTGAAATAAGGAGGATAAGTTTTCATTCATATTTTACAGTTTACCTTTCAGATATATGAATACTTTATATCTTCTCTCCTCCAGGGTAGACATCTTTGTGCTAAAAATTTTTCATCCTATATACCTTAACAAGCTTTTTACAATATTATTGACCCTCCTGTCACTGCTCTTTTAAAATATTGCACTCAGAGTGAAAATATTCTTTTATACATGGACTGATTATTGTACACTTTCTTTCTTTTTTTAAATATATCTTTATTGATTTCAGAGAGAGGAAAGGAGAGGGAGGGAGAGAGAGATAGAAACATCAATGATGAGAGAGTCATTGATCGGCTGCAGCCCGCAACCCGGGCATGTGCCCTGACCGGGAATCAAACCCTGATCGGAAATTGAACCCTGATCGCCTAGATCCTAAGTCGACGCTTAACTGCTGAGCCACGCCCGGCCAGGCTACTTTTTTTTTTTTAATAAGTGTTTATTTGAGCCAAACTGTCTGGAAGCACCGTCTCAGTGCTCCTATGGACATGTTTCTTACAACATGTTTTATATGTATAAGATACGGGCAGTTTTTACTACCACATTGCACCAGCTTGATTTGGCTTATAATCACAACTTTTTTTTTTTTTTTAATTAGTCACTTTTTGAGCCCCTAATCTCTAGTTGTGTGTTTAAATTGTTTTTAGTAATTTTTTTATTTTTGTAATAAAAAAATATAAAATATACCATCTTAACCTTTTCATTTTAAATCCTCACCCATTGCCTGGCCAGGCGTGGCTCAGCAGTTGAGCACCAACGTAGGATCCAGGAGATCACAGTTCAGTTCCCAGTCCGGGCACATGCCCAGTTTATTGGCTCGATCCCTAGTTGGGGGCGTGCAGGAGGCAACCGATCAATGACGATCCTCTCATCATTGTTGTTTCTCTCTCTCTCTCTCCCCCCCTCTGCCTTCCTCTCTCTCAAATCAATAAAGATATATTAAAAAAAAAAACTCTCACCTGAGGACATTTTCTCCATCAATTTCTAGAAAGAGTGGAAGGGAGGGAGGAGGGGGAGAAGAGAGATAGAGTGAGAGAAACATCGATGTGAGAGAGACACATCTATTGGTTGCCTCCCGCATGTGCCCCGACTGGGGCCAGGGACTGAGCCTGCAACCAAGGCACGTGCCCTTGACTGGAATAAAAGGGTCTCTGGTTTGATTCCAAGTCAAGGTCACGTACCTCAGTTGCAGTTTGATCCCCAGCCCTGGTTGGGGAGCGAGCAGGAGGCAACCAGTCCATGTGTCTCTCACATTGATGTTTCTCTCTCTCTCTCCTCGTCCTCCCTCCCTTCCACTCTCTCTAAAAATCAGTGGAAAAAATATCCTCAGGTGAGGATTAATAATAATAATTAATGACATGATGATGATAATAATATGAAGATCAAATTTAATCTATAAGTTAAATTGTATTGGGATATGGCCAAGCTCAATCATTATGTTTTGTCTATGATTGCTTTCACAGTACTATAGCAAAGTTGAGTAGTTGAAAGAGACTAGAAATCTCTCAAAGTCTAAAATGTTTATTATTTAGCCCTCGACAGGAAAAGTTTGCCAACCACTAGTATAGATTGATGTCAGCCTCTGATTGCCAGATTTTATACTTTTTCAAATCCCTTCTGAAATGTGTTCTTAGCGTTCAGTTTTCTGATAGCTCTTCTAGTCCCGTGGCACTCAACTGGAGGCAGTTTTGTCTCCAAGGAGACATTTAGCAGTTTCTGGAGACATTTGTGGTTGTCACAACTTGGGGTGGGTGGATTACTACTGGTGTGTAGAGTCCAGGGATGCTGCTAAAATCCCACAGTGCACAGGACAGCCCCACATGAAAGGTTTATACAGTCCCAAATACCAGGCTTGCTGACGTTGAAAAACCCTGCTCTGAAGCTCGCCGAAATAGCTCAGTTGGGAGAGCGTTAGACTGAAAAACCTTGCTGTTTAATATTTCTTAATGATTTTGTAAATCTGAACAGAGTTCCATTTTGATCCCAGAATCCGTATATGTTATTCCAAAGACTAGATTAGTCAGATTCACAGCAAGGTGGTTTGAAACTACCTTGGATTTAATTTATTATAACTGGGATATGTGTTGTCACATAATTGAAATCTTGTTATAACAGAAAACTAGTTAGGTCAAATTTTTGTCCTTGAAAAGTAGTCTCAGATTCTTTATTAATGAAGTATAAAATGTATGGTAAGGGCAGTAAAAAAAAAAAAAAATGATAGTGCCCACTAAGGGTGTGAAGTGAGTCCTCACAGGCCCTGTTAGTAAGTTGTGGGTTAATGCACAACCTTTTGTCGGGCAGTTTGGCAGTGTGTCAAAGTGCAGGATGTGCATCTTTTGACTCAGCTGTAGACTTGAGGAATATGCCTTTAAGAAGACAATTTCACAAGTATAGACAGGCTCGGAGTCATTTGTCACTGTCTGTTGATATACTGCCAAAAAATTGACAGTAACCCAAACACCTAAAGTTGTTAAATGTGTGTGTTCACTTAATTTCAGACTTTCAGGTAGTTGTAAGGAGAGTACAAAGAATTCCTGGGTACCTTTCACCCAGATTCCCCAAATGTGCAGATTATCACATTTGCATTATCCTTCCTCTTTACACACACACACACACACACACACACCTCATACACACCTCATTTTGCCTTAAACCATTTGAATAAGTTGTGGATATGATGCCTCATCACTCTTAAACACTTCAGTGTGAATTTCCTAAAACCAAATAATTGTCTTAAATCATCATTACAATAATAAACATCAGAAAATTAATTTTGATACTGTGCTTATCTAATCCACAGGCCTTTATTCACATTCCACCAGTTGTCCCAATAATGTCCTTAACTTCAAAGGAAACTTCAAGATGATGTGTTGCATTCAGTGCATGTCTTTTTAGACTTCTTGAATCTGGAAAAGTTCCCGAGTCTTTGTATCACATAGCATTGGAAATTGTTCAAAGTACAGGCCTACAAAATTCCCCTTAATTTGGGTTTGTCTAATTAGGTTTAGGTTGTGCCCTTTTTGTAGAAATACCACAGAAGTGATGCTCATGTCTTCTCACTGCATCATGCAGGAGGCACATGCTGTTTATAACATTGATCATTGGTTAAAGTGATGTCTGCAGGATTCTCAGTGGCTAAGTTACTGTTTTACGCTTTGGAATTATGAAGTATTCTGCAGGGATTGTGTAAGCATCTTATCCCTCCGTCACCACTGTCCAGAGTGGTAGGCACTAGCCTGGTGTGGCTGTCAAACACTTGAGATGGGTAGTGGATAGTGCAACTGAGGAACTGAGTTTTTATTTACTTTTTTTTAAACAAGATTTATTTTTTTAGATTTTTTTTTTGAAATTGATTTTTAGAGAGGAAGGAAGAAGAGAGAGAGAAACATAGACGTGAGAGCAAAACATCTATTGGCTGCCTCCTGCATACCACCTACCAGGGTAGATCCTACAACCTGGACATGTGCCCTGACCTGGAATCAAACCCAGCAACCTTTCAGTGCATGGGACGACACCCAACCGAGGATACCAGCCAGTGCTTATTTGCTGTTAATCAACAGAAATTTAAATTTTATGTAGCTGCACGTAACTAATGGCTACAGCATTGATATTTTAGCATCATACTGTTTTTTGGCATCTATCCATGATTTTTACCTGAATCAAATATTATGATGGTTGCAAAATGGTCACTTCCTAATTCCGTCATTCTTTATATACTTCGATTGACCTTCTCGAAGTAGGTTTTCCTTCCACCCATTTTACATACTATGTAACCTAAATATTGGGGTAAAAGTATGTTTAGAGTTGTTTGTATGGAAATTAATACAAAACTTACAAATAGTAATACCAGAATAAACTGTGTGTTTCAAATACAACTGTAAACCTACTTTTGCCCTACCCACCCTGTACTTAAATTTGTCTTGATGCGTCTCTTAAGTTTGGATGGCAGTTTACATATTTTACAAATGGGTTCTTAGGTATGAATTTTACAAAACACTTTTGTCTGCAATATTACTATTTTTATAAAAACGCTTTAAATCTATACTAATGTATTCGTGAATGGCTAAAAGAAAATGGTAAGCACCTATCTCGCAGCCAGAAAATGTTCAGCAGTTTAGCTTGGACACAAGGGGCATATTTTCTCCCTCATCAGGATATGCTGAATCAAAACATTAATACTGGTCTAGATGGAAGCTCACTGAAGAACCTAGTATGTGGAAAATACTGTACATGAAGCAAATAACATAATCGTATGTCTTTAACCCTTTATCCGTGTATAGTAAGTAGCTGTTTCCAGAATTCTTCTGTCTTAACAAATTAACAGTTACGTGATTTCTCAAACTTTGTATTTTGAATGAGACCCTTCCAGACTATTGGAACGTGATCCTCTACTCTCCCTTCCTGTTTAGGGTAACCTACAGTTGCTGCAGAACTGCCTGGCAGTGTTAAATGGAGACACATAAGCCACACTCCACCTTCGGGTTAAAAAGGGCTGCCTTCCTTCAGATTTTATTTTTGTTTTCTTCATGATGTTAGGCATTTATACTGCTCACTGGAAATGAAAGAAACAGCTGACAAAGTGCACCTACTCTCCTCTTTTCTGAGAAACAATGGAGCAGGGCCGTCCCGGGTGCTGCCGACCTGTGGTGAACGCTGCTACACTCCCGCACCTACTGCTCCCCGGGGCGGCTGTCGCTCGTCCTGCGCTCGTCTTGCAAAGCCCAAAGTTCAGTCCTTTTTTAAAGTAGCCTCTATAACTCTGTGTATATTATGAATAGTATTCCTTATGGCTGCCAATCTTTATTTCCCTTTAAGTAATTTCTGAAGTTTAACCCTTTCAAAATATATTCTTCAAACAAGATAAAGGTCGCCACTACCTTTTTTTCTTTTTTTTTTTAATTTTGTTTTTAAGAAAACATTGTATACCACCTTAGCTCATCCATGTATCCTGGTAAAGCATCTTAATCAGACTTATTTTTAATCAACGAATATTTCTTAGAAGTTTTGGGACAGACTTTATGTAATCTTTCTAAGTATGATTTCTGAAGAAAAGCAAATGCATTAGTATGTTTGCCTTAAACTTGTAGACTAAACCAACTATTGTCAAATAAACGGTGATAAGAGTGGTGGTTTTTAACTCTGTGGTCATTGTATCACTCTGAAATCTGGAGTAGCTATAATGAAGCTATCTACTCCTCTGTCATGCTTTACAGGGCAGGTCTTAGTCTTTATTTCCCTTAGAGTGACAGCTTGGACCAAGTTCACCAATCCCTTTACAAAAGAGTGGACTGCTGCTGTGCTTTTGGCACTTCATGGAAGATGGAATCGGGCAGAGGCCGGTTAGAGGCAGCTGTTCCTAACATACAGGAGCTGAGACTCTGGTGTGCCCTGGTTCCCTGGATGCCATCCCCAGGTGGGCCGATTAACCCCGTGACACGTGCTGTGGAGCCGGTTGGTAGTGACGCCAGCGTGTAGGTTAGTATGCGGAGAGGGAAGTGTGCCCTAGGGAACGGCTCCTGCCGGTGGGGAAGAAATGGAAATGTGCGCCATGCAGCTAGGGTACAGCGAAGGGCACTAATTGTCGGTAGTTACGTTACAGATATATCGGCCTTTCTAATGTGAGCGAACATTATGTCATGAGCCTGTTTAAAATTCGATTGAGCGGCTGGGTTCTTGCACTCAGCCTTTGTCTAAGGTTTCTCCCACTTGGAAACCACGGGCATTGGTTGGTCACTGCCTGGATGGGGTCCTGGTTTCTGAAGAGCGCCCGGTCTGCGTCCCGAGGCGAGTGGGCATGACTCCCGCCCTCCTCCACGGCCCCCGCTGTGCCGGTTCACGTTTCTCTCCTGCACGCTTGTTCTCCGATGCCATTTAACTGTCGCTTTTTTCTGTTGACTGAGAGACCTGTGTGTTCTGTCCTTCGTGTCACCTTCACTGGTGAAAATATGCCTCTGCGGCGCTCACCAAGTGGGTGACGGGGGGATGGAGAGCCCTAGCTTCTGGAGTCGGTGGGGTTCCTTCACGGGGTGCCCTTGTGGCCTCAGGCAGGCTCACTTGACCTCTCTCTGCCTCAGTTTCTCTACTAGACAGGACATACCGACCTACCTCACAGGGGTGTTGTGAGGATTAATAAATGTTGGTACAGTGCTTTGGAAATGTGAAGTTGCTCTGTAAATGCCAAGAAATAGCAGGCACAGGGCAGAAAGCTATACATACCCGTCAGTTCACGTGTTTGTACCAAGGTGGCCTTTGGCGGGGGAGGGGGTAGAGTGGATGGTAGGTGCCTTGGCCCCTTTCATTTTTAGAGTACTTGTGGGGGGTGGGGGAATACTGGAAGCAGCAGTGTGGGGGCAGGGGGTGGAGGGTTGCTTAAAATATAAAAGAGTTGACTTTGCAAGGGTCTTCTCACTCACAAGTCCTACAAATGGCATTGATAAAACACTTATTCACCATCTCGTGCCTGAGGAACGCAAAGGTGGAACAGAAAGACAGACACCTGCTGGCAGAGACCAAAGCCCTGCATGGATAGTCTAGGGTTTCCCTCTGGTGATGCTTCATGCCAGCGATTTTCAACCGTCGTGTCACAGAGTTTTTAAAACATGTGATACCTGACTGTTTAGTCAGAGGCACTGGCCTCTTTTCCCTTAGATTGTCAAATAAAAATATGACAACAGCCAACAAACACAACTGTAGCCGTCGGTGCCAATGAATCAAAATTATACCTTGGTTTGGTTTGGTTTGGTTTGGTTTGGTTTGGTTTGGTTTGTGTTTGTTTGTTTTTGTTTTTGTCAGATGGGTCAAAAGTATATTTTTGTAAGTTTGTGTGCCACGAGATGAAAAGGGCTGAAAATCGGTGCTTTATGCTCTGAGGAGGAGGAACAGGAGCAGGCCAGGCAGCGGGGACAGGGATGGGGACGGCCTGGGGTAGTCAGTGGTTGGCTGGGAACCAGGAGACTGGGATGAGGGGCTTATGACACGAGAGTGGAGGATAGCAGGAGAAGAAATTGCTAAAGAAAGGGGGTCAGGCCTGTGGACCACTGAGGCTCGGACTGGTGGTACCTACTTTGGAAGAGCTTATACAATATTCTTAATGTTTTGTAGTGAAACCATGGAAGTCGAGACGCTCAAACTGATCTTTTTTAAGTGGGGCACTATGCAGAAAATAGAGCAAAATGGGAGCTGCGGCAAGGGCTTAAAAGGAGAAGTGCCGGTGCTTTGGGAGAACAGGGAGGGACTCAAGGCCTGAAAACCAGGGAGTGCAATTGTACTTGAACTTTCCATTAAGCCGTCTCTGGAGAGAGCGATCCTAACGTCCGTCTCCACCCGCGCCCATCCTTTTTCCCGTGGACCTGCAATACGAAAATTAGGTGTGGAGAGGGGGAGGAGCCCTCTTAAGTAGGATAGATATGACTTTGACTATACAGATAACAAACACACACAGCAGGCACGTTAAGAGAGAACTGAATCTTCATAACTTCTCACTGCTACCCAGGGCGCCGGGACAGCGACAAGAGCTGGAGCTTGACTTCCTGAAGCTTTGAAGCCACGCACTCCCAAAACAAAGCCGCTAAAGCTGGGTGTTTCCTCTTACATAAACTTTAAAACACAGACAAATCTTTAAAATGAATTAAGTGCAGACAAGCCCAGAGGCCTAAGAGAACAACTGAGTTCTGTTTTTGTAACCAACGCAAGTCAGGGGAGAGCGCGAACGCAGTCCCCCACTACCACAAATTATGCAGTCGAGTTTCCCACATTTGGGGAAATCGCAGGGGTCAGCACATCCGGAGTGCAATGGATAAGCCTCGCCCTGGGAAAACCACCTTCGTGATCATGGTATCTCCCCTGCCAGGTAAGTATGAGTTGCCGCGCACGCCTCCACCCCGGCCCTCGCGCTCGCCTCGCTCTTCACACACGGTCACTTTCCTCACCACGGCCCCGCACCCTCGCTGCCTCGGGCACCCTCGCGCAAGCCTCGCCCGTCGCGAAAACCACCCGGAGGGCCTTTGGATCTGGGGCGCAGGGAGGTTGGGGGCGCGGGGTACTAGGACCGGCAGCCTCTGCGCTCCTGCTCATCGGCATGCGACACGCCCTCACAGTGACGTCAGGGCGTCCTGTCTCCTGGCCTGACGCGCGCGGGTGGCCGCCAGGCTAGGCGACCTCTCGCGGGCCCCGGAGGACCGGATCTCGCTGCACCCGGCGCCCGGCAGCTTTGGCCCCACCGAGGCTGTGGGGCAGGGCCTGGGCTTGGTCTCGACTTCATTTCCGCGAAAATGACGCGCAACGGTGTCCATTAAACTTCGATACTAAGATCAGGGCTTCGTCACCGATTTCACATGAAGCTGTGTGAGCCTCATTCATGATCTTTCCGATTCTACAGTAACCTAATCTTGCAACAGTGAACGGAGAATCTGAACAGAATGTCAGGTGGAGGCGTCCGTCCGTTCACGGTGTAGGTGCGGCTGTGGGCCGGGGAGGGGTGTTGCACGTCTTTGAAAATCAAATGAACAGAAGAGTCCCATTTCCGCCCTGGGGAGTTAGGTTGCCTGCTTCAGGCCGCCCGGTTTTATCTTTTTCTCTTGGGCGCCAGAAGAGTCCTTCCTGAGATCCCGCGCAGGTTAAAGGTGCTTCCTCCCCAGGGGTGAGCGGAGCGATTGGGCCGCGGCGCGCGGCTGTCCCTGCGCGGTCAGTGCCGGGAGCAAAGCCCGGCGCGGGGCGGACCCGAGGGGAGAGGCCAGGGGCGGGCCTGGCTGCGCCCAGGTCCGAGGGAAAGCGCTGCGGCGCCCTAGCCGCCTGCGGGGCGTTTCAGGAGGTTTCCTTCCTCAGTGTGCATTTCCTGAACAGGAAGGTTCTCTTGCCTAGCCCCAACACGATTATGGAAATCAAGAAATCGGCACTGATTCAATATTTACAATATTATTCTCATTTACGGACATTATTCGATTTTCATCGATTGTCCCTATAATGCCCTTTATGACAAAGGGAAATTCGAAACCACATGTTGCATTCAGTTGTCGTGTCTCTTTAACCTGCTTTGACCTGAAATCGTCCCCGGGTCGTTCTTCGCAGGCAGTCTTGACGACTAGAGGCCAGTTGTCCTGCAGCATACCCTTCAGGCTGGGCGCTGTCCTGTTTCTTCACAATCACGTTCAAGTATGCACATTTGAAACGAAGACCGCGTAAATGACTTTGTGACCGTTATGGGCTGGCTTGGGTCCTTCCAAAACATATTTTCAGGTCCTGACCCCGGGGGCCTATGAATGTGACCTTCCTTGGAAGTAAGATCTCTGCAGACACGGTCGAGTTAAGGTGAGGTCGCTAGAGTGGGCCCCCAGCCACTAGGAGGCTGTTACCCTTCCAAGAGGAAACGGCCACGTGAAGAGAGCGACACAGGAGGAGAAGCCCTGTGACGACAGAAGCAGAGGCTGGAGCGATGGACCCGCAGGCCGCGGGTCACCCGTCGCCGCCGGGAGCTGGGACGCGGGAGGAAAGGTCCCGCCCGGGGTCCGAGTGCGAGCGCGCCCCGCCCACAGCTTGCTTTGGGATATCCAGCTCCCAGAGCCGCGAGAGAATGAGTGTCTGTCGTTTTCCGCTCCCCCGTTTGCAGTCGAGGCTCACCTTAGAGCGGATGAGGGCTGGGGTCCAGGGAGACGGCGAGCGTCACACAAGGCCCGTGGTCACTGCGTGCGCACGGCGGGAGGTCTCGCCTTCTGGTTGGTAAAAGCGCAAGGCCCGGGGCGGCGACCTTCTGCCGGCGGCTGGCGCCAAGCCCGCCCCGGAGCGCCAGACGTTTCGGGGTGCGCATCGCGCCCACCGGGGAGAAGGTCACGCACACCCGCCAGGTTTATGATGAGAAAGACTACAGGAAAATTCGATTTATAGGTCGTCAGAAAGAGGTGAATGAGAACTTTGCCATTGATTTAATAGCCTGGGAGTGAAGTGGAGAGTCGCGTAGTATCATGTGACGGCGGTGGGGGGGCTCTTGGCCACCCGGAAGTCTACATAAACTTGGACAAAGAAACCAAAACTGGGAGGTGCGGTTACTGCGGCCTCCGGTTCAAACGGCACCATCACTAGGGCAGAGCGTGCACCCGGGTCTGGGAGGCTGTGCGCCTGAGCATCTCAGCGTCCACAGGAAACAGGGAAGGTCCTGGTGCTGCACGTGGGGTGCTCCTACTGTGAATAAAGGGCGTTGTTGTCAAGCAAAAAAATAAAATAAAAAAATAAAAATAAAAGTAAATAAAAACGCAAGGCCGTCCCTTCGACACCTGCCCTGGCCAGGGCGTGGTGCGGCTCAGCGGGCTGGAGAGTCATCATCCCCTACACCGAGAAGGTGGCGGGTTCGTTTCCCAGTCGGCCAGGGCACAGACCTAGATTGTGAGTTTGATCCCCGGTTGGGGCACATACAGGAGGCAACCGATCGATGCCCCCCGCCCCCCAACACCCTTTTCCTCATCAATAAGCATACCCTCTGATGAGGAGTTCAAAAACAAAACAGTGACGCCTGCGAAGCACAATAAATTGAGGCGCAGTCAAACGAGGTGTGCCTGTCCTTTGCTATGACAGCCCTAAAAAATTAATGCGGTGTCCTCCTCTGGGCATCACACGTGGAGGCGCTTGGGGTCAGTTTATTCGATTACTGGTGGTGGTGACATTGATTACTTGGTTAAGGTGGTGTACCAGGTGTCCGCTGATGGGTAACAAAGTGCCCTAAAACCTAGTGATTTTAAACAAGGACCATTTTACTTGCAGTTCTTGGGCTCGCGGATTCTGGCTGGGCTCAGCCGGGCAGGTCTCCGGGTCTGGAGCGGGATCGCTCATAGGGCTGCAGAGCGTCGGGGCCTGGGCAGCCTAAGGGACCTCGGCTGACCCGGGCCTCTTCCAATAGGCTCCAACAGGCTAACCTAGCCTTCTCCTCATGGTGGTCGCAGGACAGCAAGTGAGAGCGAGTCCCGGTGAGAAAGTGCTTTCCAGCCTTCTTGCTAATGTTGCATTGGCCAAAGCAAGTCACCGAGCCAAGTCCAGAGTCGGTGCGGGAGGGCCCTGCAGAAGCGCACGCCCGGGGGCCCGTGGGCCGGCGCCGCGGCCGTCTGCCGCCCGAGGTGTCTACCAGGCTTGCCCTTTGGGACGATCAAGTGGTTTGTGTAGCGATCCTTTGAAGATAATTTGTAAATACCCTGTTCCTCATCAGACTTTAGCACGATAGTCTTTACCGCCTGTGGGTGACTCTTGATGATTGCCAAGTCTTGATTTTCTAGCTCCGTCGCTCATTCTACATTCAACAGATGGCGTTCTGTTGGAAGGAGGAACTTTCCCTCCTCCCCTTAGGTACAATCCATATGAACTCACGGCTGTTATTCGGGTGTTTATAATCCATCACTGTTTTTATTTAGTTGGGCGTTCAAGTGTTCTGTGAAAGCCCCTTCGAGTTAGCTACCTTGTGAGATGTTCCTTTCGCTTTGGGAGCGTTTCCTTAGTTCCCCGCGCGAGATGCTGCAGGCTCTTCCAGGGAAGGCGTCGCCTTCCCCGGCTCCTCGGGAAGCGTCCCTTTCTCCACAGAGCCTGGCTCCTTCACTGGGGAATGGCATTTAAGGCAGGAACCGGCCGCTCGGCTGGCTTATCGTCGCCGGGCGTCTTCACTGCCAGGCCCCTTCGGCGCCCAGAGCTGGGAAACGCACACAGCGGCGCCTCGGCTTTGGAATGTAACCCCTTCCGGAGGACCCTGCGAGCCCCGAAACGTTCCAACACCGAGGCCCGGTGTCCCATAGACAGTGACGCAAAATGGATTAATCCGTCCCAGACCTTTAAAATCAATCCCTGAAACAGCAATTTACCGTGAATTTTACTGCCTAATGATACCACAGATCCATAAAATGATACACAATGAAAGCAATAAACACAATATACTGTACCGTAAAAGCAAAAATAAATAAACACAACGTAAAAACAGTACTGTAGATGATAAAAATGAAAATGTAATTTTTTCTTACCTACAATGATGATAGTCACGGCTTGGATGGGGGGGCCGACACACACAGTCTCATGTGCTCCAGCAAAGGGAGGGCAGAGTGGACTGGAGCCCTGTGAGGAGAATCTAGGGTTGAGAGCTCTGGAGATAGAGCTCAGAGGGCACCCCTCTGGATTCCTGTGCTGAGTCATTCCCCCATGCTGCAGAGGCCATCTTTCTCAGACAGATCTTTGCCAGCCAGGAAGCTTTTGCCTGAGGGGGTGGGGGGAGCAATTTCCTCACCCATTGGAAAACCTCTCACCCCATGCTGTAGAGTTTATACCTTGCTGGGGCCTAGGGCCTGAGGCTCATTAAGACACTCATATTAATCAGGCTGCAGGCAGAGATGGACCTCTGGGTCCTTTGAGCTTTTGTCTGATATGCTTCTGGACCTGGGATTTGGAAAAGCAGACTTTGGTGTGTGTCCCAGTTTCTCTGGAGACATAAACGCAGGTGGTCTAACTCCCAATACGTGGCTATACCACCGTGAGGGTCGAGAGACACTTTAGTTCAATGAGACCGAGCCAATAATTCAAGTTTCAAGAAGGGAGACAGAGACAAACATGAAGCAAATCACACAGGGTTTATTTACCAGTTCCCAATGGTTCTTGGCACCAGCAGGCCACCCGGAGGATCCGCTGAAAGACACACACGAGGTCTGGGGGTGTGGCCGCAACGGCGCCGGTCACTGCAGCCCTCTGGAAGTTCTCCTAGAGAGGTGCAGGGCAGAGCAAGGCAGGGTCAGCTTTCCCGGAGCTGGGGATGAAGTCTGTGGAGGGCAGGCAAGCATCCAAGGATGTGGCCGAAAAGCCGCTGCTTTTAACAGCTGAGTTGAAGGTGTGGTGCGCCTTCAGTGTGTCTTATCAGGGTCCTACAGAGCGCGGGCCTGCTTGGAAGCCAGGGCTACAAAGTGTTAATCTTATTGTGGCACGCAGGCATCACAATTACACTCAGTCACACAAGATGAAGTTACTTATTTCAAATCTAATACACACATCAAACTTATATTCCTCACTCTAATACACACACAAATCTATTTCTATAACAGCGTGCATCTCGGTTCTGTCCAAATGCACCCAGCCCCAGCAGAGGGGACCACAAGACATGAATCGTTGATAGCCCCAAACAAGGTACTCAAAGCTAGTCACAAACAGCGCCTGACATTGGCCTGCACCAGAGACCCTCCAAATAGACCTAGCAGATCTACTTAATACATAGAAACAAACTCAAATAGGCAGTCCAAATGGGGAGGCAAAAACCAAGCCCCAAATGAAAGAACAAGAGAAGTCTCCAGAAAAAGAGCTAAATGAAATGGAGATAAGCAGTCGATCAGATAGAGAGTTCAGAATACTGACTCTAAGGATGCTGAGAAAAGACAGGGAAACTATGAAGGAAATTAAGAATGACATAGCAGAAATAAAGAATACATTAGAAAGAATAAACAGCAGATTAGGGTAAGTTGAGGATTAGATCAGCAAATTAGAAAATAAGGTATAAAAAAATCACTCAATCAGAGATTTAAAAAAGCAATTAAAGCCCGGCTGGGCGTGGCTCAGTGGTTGAGCGTCGAACTAGGATCCAGGCGATCGGGGTTCGATTCCCGGTCAGGGCACATGCCCGGGTTGCGGGCTCGATCGATGACTCTCTCATCATTGATGTTCCTATCTCTCTCTCTCCCTCTCCTTTCCTCTCTCTGAAATCAATAAAGATATATTAAAATAAATAAGCAAATAAAACAAACAAGCAAATAAATAAAATTGGTCTAAAGTGAGACACAGCATTAGCATTGACAGTGGTAGTGGTGTGACTTACAGCAGCTTTATCAGGGTGATATTTTTCAACAAAATTTGCACTTCAACCCATTTTGCACACATTTCTTTGATCACTGCAACAGAAGTACTCTCTCTGCCCTCCTCCTCCTCCTCCTCCTCCGGGGACAATTCCTCAGTCGTGTCGTCCCGTCGTGTCGTGTCCCCCCCCCCCCCCCCCCCGTTGCTGCTCCGTCAGAACGTTTGGAAGGTCTTCTGTGGCGAGTTCAGTCCCGCGGTCCTCAACTAACCCCGCCACATCGTCGCTGCTCACTTCCAAGCCCGTGGACCGTCCCAGAGACACAGAATCCTCAACGATAGGAGCAGCCTCTTCAACGTCCTCAAGTACACGTTCAGGGACGGCTTCTGGCCACAATTTCTTCCATGCTGACTTCATTGTTCTGTGAGACACAGGCCTCCGTGCTTTGACTATGAGACGCAAGCAACGTAAGATATTGAAATGATTCTTCCAGAACTCTCTGAGGGTTAGTCTGTGTCCGAGGTCACCTCAAAGAGCCTTTGGAACAGTGCTTTGGTGTAAAGCTTCTTAAAATTAGACATGACCTGCTGGTCCATGGGCTGGATGAGTGGAGTCCTGCCGGGGGCAAAAACTTGACTTTGATAAAACTGAACTCTTCCATCAACTCGTCCTCCAAGCCTGGAGGGGGGAGCTGGAGCACTATCCATAACAAGCCGGCGCCTCACTGGAAGAGTTTTGTCTTGGAGGTGTTTTTGTATGCTTGGCCCGAACGCTTCATGAACTCACGCAATAAAAAATTGCCCGGTTACCCAAGCTTTGCTGTTTGCCCTCCACATCACATGCAATTTGCTTTTTATGACATTGTTTTTCTAAAATGCCCTGGGGTTCTCCGAATGGTAGACTAGCAAAGGTTTCAGCTTAAAATGCCCACTTGCATTCCCACAAAATAGAAGGGTTAGCGTGTGTTTCTTGGGCTCGTGTCCCGCCAGTGATTCCTCCTCCTTTGTTATGTAGGTCCTCTTTGGCATTTTCTTCCAAAAGAGGCCCGGCTCATCACAGTTGAAAACTTGTTGGGGCAGGAGACCCTCCGCCTCTACATGATCTTTAAGTTCCAAAACAAATTGGCCGGCGGCGTCGCTGTTGGCACGGGCAGCTTCCCCATGTCTCACCGTGCCCTGTGTGCCAGCTTCTCCTCTGAAGCTTTTCAAACCACCCTCCGCGTGCCTTGAAAATATCACTCTCAGCACTTGTCCCAGGGGTGTTTTTGATGAGGTCAGCATGCAAATGAAAAGCTTTGCACAAATCATGCTCTCAGAAATGCTGCTACCGGCCAACGGTTGTTTTTCATTTATCCATATGGAAAGCAATTTTCCCACTTCTTCAATTGTCTGTGTTCTTTGTCTTGTAAGTGTTTTAACACCTCTTGCAACATTGGCTCCTTTAATGGCTTCTTTATTTTTTAGGATGGTACAAACTGTAGATCTGGCCATACCAAACTGCGTTGCCGGGTCACATACACGGACACCACTTTCATGTTTGGAAATAATCCCCTTCTTCCCCTCTACTGTCGTTCTGTTAATGATTCTCTTGGCTTTGCAGCTTTTATCCATTTCTCACAGCAAGGGGTGATTGGCAGAGGGCTCCTGAGATGACATGAACGCAGACCGATTGCACACAGTCACAAAAACAAGTTGTTTGCAAGAGTGCTGCTGAGATGAGATGGGCACAGACTCATACATAGTCACCAAGTAAGCCCAAATATCACCTCGGTGCTACTGATATCGTCAATTCCAATTTCTAGCTTAACACCACTTCGTTCCTCCTTGCCCTCCCATTCCGTACTTGACTCCCAACATCCATTTACTCGTTCGTTCAGTTCTACAGTACACACAGCACTGTTACAGAATCGTTTTGGTCGCATAGCTGTGAAAAACGAACCTACCGTGGGACACTTTAGTATTGGTTGTCAGTTCTTGTCCTTAGACTTGCAGCTGCTTATAGTCAAGGTATTGCTCTGAAAAGTCATTTTGGTTATTTTTCCTTTCTATTTTCACATTTTTGCTAGACAAAGGGTGGCAGGCTACATATATTTATGCTTTTAATTTTTTCACTAAACACAGTCAATGAATCGTATCTAGAAATAAACCTGGAGGTCAAGCAAGCCTGCCCTAACCTGCCCCAGGCCACAGGGGCAGCCAAAGAAAAAGTAAACAAACTAGAAATCCCAAACTGTGATCTTCCAGTGGGAAAACGTACATATGAAAGGACAGTAAGAAAAATCGGACCCCTCGAACAAACTTTAAACTACCAAGTAATGTTTATTTTAACTAGAAGGCTCAGCGGGCACCTCTCCCCAATCTTCTCTACCAGGCGGCTCAGAAGGGGGGACGGGAGGCCCTGACGTCAGGAGGAGGGCGTGTCGCATGGAGATGAGCAGGAGCGCAGAGGCTGCCGGTCCTAGTACCCCGCGCCCCCAACCTCCCTGCGCCCCAGATCCAAAGGCCCTCCCGGTGGTTTCCGCGACGGGCGAGGCTTGCGCGAGGGTGCCCGAGGCAGCGAGGGTGCGGGGCCGTGGTGAGGAAAGTGACCGTGTGTGAAGAGCGAGGCGAGCGCGAGGGCCGGGGTGGAGGCGTGCGCGGCAACTCATACTTACCTGGCAGGGGAGATACCATGATCACGAAGGTGGTTTTCCCAGGGCGAGGCTTATCCATTGCACTCCGGATGTGCTGACCCCTGCGATTTCCCCAAATGTGGGAAACTCGACTGCATAATTTGTGGTAGTGGGGGACTGCGTTCGCGCTCTCCCCTGAGTCTTGCTGGTTTTCAATGTCAGACTGGGGACGCTGATCTCTAAGGCGGCGTTTGGTGCTCTTGTGGTTTGTTCTCATTCTCGCTCTTGCGGTCTTGTTGCTGGAGCTCTGGCGGGCGGTGAGGTTTTCTCCATCGAGATACTGACGTTCTGTTATCTTTTTCGTTTTCCTGCTGGACTTTCTTCCCCACGTGGTTTAACCTTCTACTTGCTGTCTAATCTTTGCAAGAGCTGCTCAGTTGCAGTAAGCTTTTCTTTTTTAATTTTTACTTTTTTGACTTGAGAGGAAAGAAACATCGATTTGTTCCACTTTATGCATTCTTTGGTTGTTTTTTGTTTTTTATGCCAGTAAATTGGTTCATTTTATTCCTCTTTTTCCCTTTGCTTCTATTGCTCACGCTATTCCAGATGCCTGCCCCCCCTTCCCTCGGACCATCACCACACTGTGGTCTGTGTCTATGGGTTATGCATATACGTCCTTTGGTTAATCCCTCCACCTTCTTGCATCCAGTCCCCCGCTCCCCCCCTCCTCTCTGACAGCTGTCAGTCTGTTCAGGGAATCCATGCCTTTGTTTCTATTTTGCTCGCCAGTTTATTTTGTTCGCCACTTCATTTTGTTCATTAGATTCCACATGTAAGTGAGGTCACGTGGTATTTGTCTTTCTCTGAGTCGCTTATTTCATTTAGCATAATACTCTCCAGGTCCATCCATGCTGTCGCAAAAGGTAAGGTTTCCTTTTCTACAGCCAGGTAGTATTTATTCCATTGTGCAAATGTGCCACAGATTTTTTTATCCACTCATCTACTGATGGGCACTTGGGCCGTTTCCAGATCTTGGCTATTGTAAACAATGCTGCCGTGAACATAGGGTGCATGTATTCTTTCTGATTGGTGTTTCGGGATTCTTAGGATATATTCCCAAAAGTTGGATCGCTGGGTCAAAAGGCAGTTCCATTTTTAATTTTTTGAGGAAACCCCATACTGTTTTCCACAGTGGCCGCACCAGTCTGCATTCCCACCAACAGCGCACTTGGGTTCCCTTTTCTCCACCCCCTCGCCAGCACTCGATTGTTGATTTATTGACGGTAGCCATCCTGGCAGGTGTGAGGTGATACCTCATTGTGGTTTTAATTGGTTGATTCTTGTATGTGCCCTGACCAGGGATTGAACCCGCAACCCAGCTGAACTACCTTACCATGGCAGAATCAACATTTTAACAAGATTCCCAGTCCACTCTATACACCGGCGACTTCCAAACATTATTCGTCTCGTGGCACACATAAGCTAATTAAATTCTGCGGCACACCACAAAATATATATATTTTGCTGATCTTGTCCCCCCAAAACTGTATAATTGTGATTCATTCACACCGGACAGCTATTGTTCGTGGTGTTGGCTGTTGTCATTTTTTTATTTGACAGTCTAAGGGGAAAAGAGGTCAGTGCTCCTGACTAAATAGCCAGCTATTTCATGTTTTAAAAATTCTTGGGGCACACCGGTGTGCAACGGCACGCCGGTTGGAAAACCGCTGCTATACATGTTAAAGCTTGAGAAACACTGGTTTAACATACTATACATTTTAGTTTCCTGTCTAACTTTACCCACTGGGATGTAAATTCCATGAGGCTAGGGATTCTTGACCGGTGATTGCACCATTCATAGTTGGCTAGAATAGTGCATGGCTATAATAGGCTTTAATATGCTTATTGGATTGATTTCTTGATCTCAGGCTTTAAAAAAAAAAAAAAAGTTTCCAGTAGGTTCCCAAGTTCTACCTGAGTCCAGATCAGATTAATAATGCTCTGTCCTTCCTACAGAGAAATCACAGAATTGGAAACACTCCCTGTTCGGCTTCCTCAGTAATGTCCCTGAACAGCATTTGCTTGAACCCCTAAGTGAGAGCTGTAAAATACACTCCCTGAGCGCAAGGGAGAGGATCCTCTCGCCTACACCATTAGCCTCCAGCCTAGCCTCCTTCAGGCCCTTCTCACTTTAGGAGAATGGGATCACTGTACAGACATCGGGAAAAGGGCAGGTCAAGAGCAAGCGCCTTATTTTTCTCACATACCTGCCCCTTCTGTCCGTCCATTGCTTCACCCTGGTAAAAGCTGTAGCGGAGTCAGAACTTTACTTTTACCCTTTTTGGGTCTCCAGCGGGGCCTGAGAATTTATTAAAAGGACGTAAAACAGATTAACCGAAGAAAAGCATCCAGATTTTTACGTGTACATCGGGAGCCCCCGTAGGAAAATGACAACCCAAAGAAGTGAGGCCAGACGGGCTTCCAAAGAGCCCTGGTTTCTTTCATTGGAGAGCAGTATTTAGGGACAGAGATGTAGTGCTTAATGTTTATCCATACTGGTGTGTCATTGCTTTTAAGCCCTGCATCTATTTTATTCGATGGATTATAATACACTGTTAGCGTTAACTTGATTTGCCCGGTGGGAGGAACCCTTTCAAATTGGCTCTTGTGTTCTTGACATGACCCCATCGGTCACTGTACATTTCTTTACTTTTAAGCATAGCTACATGTTCCAGGCTCGGCCCCTATTTTCCCCACCTAAGAGCCTGGCCTCCCTCTCCCCCCGCCCCCCAGATGCGGACGTGCCCCTCCACCTCCCTGTCCACAATGACCTAGGTTCACTTTTTGGCCCAGGGAGCCTTACTGGAAAGTGATGGAGAAAGGATATTGGGCTAGGTGGGGGGCCCACTTTCAGGGCTTCATGAGGCAGATAGATGCCAAGTACTCGTGGCCAGTCTGGGGGCTTGGCTTCCCCTCCTCTGCCCCCCTCACCCGACTCCTTCGGTAGAGGCGGCTGCTTCCTGAAATAGGCCAAGTCTCCGTGGCTTCCTGGCGAGGCGCTGCAGTCCCAGGCGGAGAGGGAGAAAACGCCCCGTGCCGGTGTCGGGGTCGGACTCCTTGCCCCGGCTCCGCGTCTTTTACAGACCTTACGGATCCCGCCGGGTGTGGGCCCAGCACCCGAGGCCGCTCGCTCACCCGGCGGAAGTCCCACAGAAGCGCGGCGACGCCCCCTCCGACCCGGCGGCAGGCGCCTCCGCACGGCCGAGGGCGAGGGGCGGCGCCCCGGAGGGCCCCCGCTGCTCTCAGTTACACCCCAGGCGGAGCGAGTCGGCCGCGCCGGGGGCTCACGCTCACCCGTGCTAGTGCCCAAAGCCCACCGCCCCCCTCACCCCCACCCCATTCCCCCGAAGCACCAAAGCTAGGTTCCCAAGCTACCCCCGCATCCCTCAGGGGCCACAGCCAGTGAAGGTCTAAGGCTCCGTCCTTGGTCCCTGTCCGCCGGTCCCCGCACACGGCGACGTTCGAGGCCGGGGCCTCTCCGTAGCTGCAGAGCCCTAGACTCTCCTGGCGGCCCCGTGTCAGGCTGCGGTGGACACGGCCTCCCGAACACGGCCTGGGGCTCAGCCCGTCTCGGCAGCGGGACAGCGGGCGCGGCTGGCACTGCAGCGGGGAGGCCGCGGGCGGCCGGCGGGCCAAGGAGAGGAAGACGTGCGGGGAAACGCAGATCCCAGCGTGAGAGGCAGAACCCGAACCAGAACCGAAAAGTGACTTGTGGCCCCCGGGGTCAGGGCTGGGCACCCGGGGCCTCAGAGAGCCACCCTCCCATAGCGGCTCCACTGCCAGTCCTCTCGAGGATGCGCTCCCACTGTGTGTACGTCGAAGCTCTGGAGTTTCCTTCCCTCGGGACCGGCGGGCGAGAGCAAGGAGCGCCCCGCACCCCCACCCCCACCCCCACCCCCACCCCTACCCCCACCCCCACCCCCACCCCCACCCCCACCCCGGCTTTGTACCCAAGGCGTAGCCGGCTCCTTCTTGTTGAAAGACCAGCCCCTCACTTCCCGGGTGCTCTCGGGTTGGGCCTCCGAATCCTCCCCTTCGGGCCCTGCCAATTCAGCCGTAAGGGCCCAGAGCTAGAGTTAGCCCTCTGGTCGGAACCCGCTGGCCAGCGGCCTAGGGCGGACCTGGGCGCCAGGCGGGGGCGCCCTTCCCGACGGGGCAAAAGCGTCAGGCACCTCCTTCGAGCCGGAATCGAACCAGCGACCTAAGGATGTCCGCACGAGACGCAGCCTACAGTCCTCCGCTCTACCAGCTGAGCTATCGAAGGGCGCACGCTGCCAGGCCCCGGTCATCACTTTTTCTTGAGATGACGGACGCCAAGCCACTGGAGCGCCCGGTCTAACCCGCCCCGGCTTGGCCGGAAGCCCCTTTGAAGAGAGCCGGCCGCACGCCGCCTCCGCTCCCTCTCCGGGCGGACCGAGCGAGTCCTGGGCGCGCGCCCGCCCCCGGGGCTAGGCGGGGGCCCGGCGCCGCGACTGCGGTTTTCAGGACGCCCGGGTCCGGGCTCTCCCCTGTCGCCTCATCTCCCCTCCCTGTGCCCCTTTGTACAGGGGGCGGGGCGGAGGGGGAGGGCAGAGACCCGCGGCCGGAAAGCCGGTGGGAAGGGGAGAGGGGGAGCGTTGGCGAAACGGCTGCGTGGGGCGGGGGCGGGGGCGGGAGGCCTCCGGGAGGAAAGGAGGAGGGCGCACGGGAACCCGCACCGGCGCCGGGTAGGCGGCTGCGAACCGCCCGGCCACCTGCTGGTTTTTAAGTGCCTTTAGTTCAAAAGTATCCTTATGCCAAAAATGCATATTTGGCGTGTCATATTCTGCCACCATCATCTAGCCCGGATCGTGCAGTTCTGCTGATTGACCTCCCTGCTGTGGTCCTTGCCGCCTTTGCAGCCAAAGTGTTTTGTTTCCTTGGGGGGGGGGGGGCGGCGGAGCGGGGCGCGCTAAGCTCAAGCCATTCCTCTGCTCTAAACCTTCTAGTTCGCTCAGATTGAAAGCCTTACAGTGTGGTCTACGAGACCCTCATGACCTTGGCCCCACCCAGTCACCTCTCTGACTTAATTTTGTACTTCTTTTCAATTTTGCTCCGGACACAGGGCCTCCATGCTATTCTCCAAACCCAGTCTTACCTGGGCTTTTGCTCCTGATCTTTATGCTAAGGACGCTCTTCCCCCAAACATGGCGGTGACCTACTCCCTCCCCTCCTTCAGGTCTTTGCTCACATAGCACCTTCTCGATGTGGCCTCTTCTGACCACCCAGCTTAACACAGCCACCTGCCCCGTACTGCGACTCCTGATCCCCTTTTCTCCTCCCCTCCCCTTTTCCCCCATAGCTCTTTTTTTTTTTTTTTTACCTTTTAATTTTTATTATGTATTACATAATACACTGCATAACCTTCTAGGAGGGGTAGATGAGCATAACTGAGTTATTTTTCATCAATCAGGAAAATGCTTCCTTAGTGACTGTTCTCCAAACCCTTTGACACATAGTAACGATTAACTCCAGAGATGCGCCTATCTCTTTCCATCCAAGTCCACGGGCACGAATAATAGGCAACCCTTTTTTCCTTGCCCCCGTTACCGAACCTATGGACGCGCGCAGGGGCGACTCCGGGGATGAGTGTGCACGTGCCCATGATGGCGAGCCCGGGGAGCACCTCGAACCACACCGCCGCAAGGTTACCAAGGCCAAACAATACCTTCCAGGTCCTTCCCCCATAGCTCTTAACGCCTAACATACCAATTAATTTACCCACTGTGTCCAGTGTCAATTTTCTTCCACCCCACTCCTCTAAGGAAAGCAGGGGCGCCGAGGAGGCTTCTCGTCCCCAAATTCCTGAACAGTGTCTGGCACGGGCTATGCACTCGATACGCAGTTGTTGACTGGAGAAATTTTCAATGGCATCAAAGAGGAGGTGAGGCTATAAAAAGAAGGGGCCGGGGTTCGCGCAGGGGGAGGTGCGGCCATCTTGCTCGATCGGGAAGCAGGCCTCCTTACGTTGCGAACTGCAGAACTCTCAGCGTCCAGCGACCCATCCGAGCCGCTTCCCGCACCGAGAGACTCGACCCGACTGTAGCATGGCTTCCAGCAGCCTCAGGGCCCGTCCCCAGGAATGACCTCCCGTCCCTCGTTAATTAAATGCCTGCCTGGGAAAGTTCAACACCCGACCTCCCTCGCCTAGAGCATTGATATGGCTTTGAGACGTAATCGGGCGGGACAGAGCCTGTCTCCCGGTCTCCAGGAGGATAGCATCCTAGCCTCAGTCGGTGCCCGCCAACGGGCACGGCTCGCCCTCCTGCCTTCATGCTGACCAGCCCTTTGCAAGTTTTCACGTCTCTTGTGACTCTACTGAGTGCCCCCTACCCCACCTTCCATCTCCCTTTAAAATGCCCAAATCTCCTCCGCACAAATCGGGGTGGAGCTCATCTTTTCCCACTCTGTCAGTAGTTACTGAACAAAATCTGTTTCACCACTTTCACTACTGTCTGCTGTGTTCACTGGGACAGGGTCCAAGTCAGAAAGGACCAGAGGGCACTTTGGGGCCACTGCGTGTGCGTGCCGGGGCAGTAGGAGCGGAGAAGGCAGGCAGAAGGGCGCCTGACCCTGACCAGTGGGGCTCCTGGGAGACGCCCGCCTGACTGCGGTTGAAGGGGGCCGCTCAGCACTTCAACCTGGTTTTCGTTCCCCGTTAGGAGGCGGCGAGATCCGGTCCTCCCGGGTCGGGGACTCTTCGTCTCGCGGCCACCGGCTCGCGTCCGGCCGGGGTCGGAACGGAAGACCTGGCGCCGGTGACGTCACGGACGACGGTGACTCGTATGCAGATGAGCAGGAGCGCAGAGGCTGCCGGTCCTAGTACCCCGCGCCCCCAACCTCCCTGCGCCCCAGATCCAAAGGCCCTCCCGGTGGTTTCCGCGACGGGCGAGGCTTGCGCGAGGGTGCCCGAGGCAGCGAGGGTGCGGGGCCGTGGTGAGGAAAGTGACCGTGTGTGAAGAGCGAGGCGAGCGCGAGGGCCGGGGTGGAGGCGTGCGCGGCAACTCATACTTACCTGGCAGGGGAGATACCATGATCACGAAGGTGGTTTTCCCAGGGCGAGGCTTATCCATTGCACTCCGGATGTGCTGACCCCTGCGATTTCCCCAAATGTGGGAAACTCGACTGCATAATTTGTGGTAGTGGGGGACTGCGTTCGCGCTCTCCCCTGGCGTGGCGGTGCAAAAAGTAGACCTCGGGGGCGCTTAGTTCTCCTTTCCTGAGGAGCTATGGGCGTTTGAGTTGCGGCTCAGACACCGTGCGTGTCTGCGGGTTGTTGTGACTGTTCCAACCGCTGCGCCCGGGAACTCAGGGGCTCTAAAGAGGAGACCGCGTGTATCCTGCTCAGAATGCTTGGGAGAAGTGCTCCTGTGCCCACGTAGTTCCTAGTTGGGCTTTTGTTGTTGTTCCTGCTCGGTCGGTGGGTCGGTCGCTTGGTTGGCTTTTCGTTACGTTACTTTCGGTTTGCTTGCTTTTCGTTTCCCTTGCTCTAGGAGATGTATCTGCAAAAATACTGCTAACGCGAGGTGTGAGACGTTACTGCCTGTTTTCTTCTAGGGTTTTTTATGGTCTCACCGCTTTACATTTGAGTAGTTTATCCATTTGGAGTTCATTCGTGTGTTTGGTGTAAATTGGTGATCTAGCTTCATTTTCATGCATGTACCTGCCCAATTTTCCCAGCACCAGTTATTGAAGAGACTGTCTTTACTCCATTGTATGCTCTTGCCTCCTTGGTCAAGTATTAATTGGCCGTCATGGCGTGGGTTGATTTCTGGGGGGTCTCTGTTGTGTTCGGCTGATCTATATGCCTGCTCTTGTGTCAGTACCAGGCTGTTTTGATTACAGTGGATTTGTAGTATAGTTCCATGTCCTGTGTTGTGATCCCCTCCAACTTTGTTCATTTTAAGATTGCTGAGGCTATTCGGGGTCTCTTTTGGTTCCATATAAAATTTTGGAATATTTGGTCTAGATCTGTGAAGTATGCCGTTGGTATTTTAATAGGGGTTGCAATAAATCTATAGATTGCTTTGGGTAGTATGGATATTTAATAATTTAATTACATCAATCCATCAACATGGTATATTTTTCCACTTGTTTATTCCTTCTATAGATTGCTTTGGGTAGTATGGACATTTTAATTATTTAATTCTATCAACCCATGAAGATGGTATATTCTTCCACTTTTTATTATATCTTCTTTTTTTTTTTTCAACGTTCTGTAGTTTTTCCAATACAGGTCTTTCCACCTCACTGGTTAAGTTTATTAGTATCTTAATTTTTTTGTTGTTCCAATGATAAATGGGATTTTTTTTTAGTTTCTTTCTGAGGGTTCATTATTGGTGTATAAAACTGCCATCGATTTCTGGGTGTTCATTTTTGTACCCTGATACACTGCCAAATTCATTTATCAAATCTAGTAGTTGCCGCCCAGCGGGGCGTGGCTCAGCAGTTGAGCATGGACCTAGGCTCAGCGGTTGAGCGTGGACCTAGGATCCCCCAGAGCGCGGTTGGATTCCCTGTCAGGGCAGGTGCAGGGGTTGCCGGCTGCATCCCCAGCAGGGGGCGTGCAAGAGGCAGCCCATCCATGACTCTCATTGATGTTTCCCTCTCCCTCTCTCTCTCTCCCCCTCTCTCTCTCCCTCTCCCTCTCTTCCTCTCTCTGAAGTCAATACAGATATATTTTTAAATAAGTAAATAAAAACAAGTAAGTAAGTAAATAAATAAATAATAAATTAGTAGTTCTCTAGTGGACTCTTTAGGGTTTTCTACGGACAGTATCATGTCATCTGTGAATAATGACAGTTTTACTTCCTCCCAATTTCGATGCCTTTTTATGTTTTCTTGTCTGGTGGCTGTGGCTAGGACTTCCAGTACTATGTTGAATAAGAGTGGTGAAAGCAGACATCCCTGTCTTGTTCCTGTTCTTAGGGGAAATGCTTTTAGCTTTTGCCCATTGAGTATGATGATGGCTGTAGGTTTGTTATATATGGCCTTTATTATGTTGAGCTATGATCCCTCAATTCCCACTTTGCTGAGAGTCTTTATCAAAAATGGGTGTTGGGCCTGGCCGCCAAGGCTCAGCGGTTGAGCAGCCACCTATGATCCAGGCTATCCAGGTTCAAGTCCCAGTCAGGGCACGTGCGGAGGTTGAGAGCTCCGTCTCCAGCAGGGGGCAGGCAGGAGGCAACTGATCAATGACTCTCTCATCATTGATGGCGCGCTCTCTCTCTCTCCCTCTCTCTCTCTTTCTTTTGCTTTCTTTGTTAATCTTCACCCAAGGATACTTTTTCCATTGCTCTCAGAGAGAGAGAGTAGAAGGCCGGGAGGGAGAAAGGGGGGGGGGGAGGAGAAACACTGATATTAGAGAGACACATCAAGTGGTTGCCTCCTGCATGCTTTCCGACAGAGTCTGTGAGAACCTGCAACCCAGGTATGTGCCCTTGACTGGGAATAGAACTGGAGACCCTTTGGTGTGCTGGCCAACGCGGTAACCACTAAGCAAAACCAGCCAAGGCTTGTGTGTTCATTTTCATTTGTTTCCAGGAAGGTTTTAATTTCTTCCTTGATCTCATTGGTAACCCATTTATTGTTTAATAGCATGCCATTTAGCCTCCATGTGTTTAAATGTTTTTGAGTGTTTTTATTGTAGTTGATGTCTACTTTCATGCCACTGTGATCCAATAAGATGTTTTATATGATTTCAATCTTCTTGAACTTGTAGAGAGTTAGTTTGTGCCCTAACATGTGGTCTATCTTTGAGAATGATCCATGTGCACGTGAGAATGTATGTTCTGCAGTGTTGGGGGAAATGTTCTATAAAAGTTAATTCCGTCTGACTTACAGTGTGTTGTTTAGGATCACTGTTTCCTTGTTGATTTTCTGTCTAGAAGATCTATCCAGTGATGTCTGTGGGATGTTAAAGTCTCATACTATGAGTGTATTGCTGTCAATCTCTCCCTTACAGTCCTCCAGACTTTTAAATATATATATATTTGGGTGCTCCTATATTGCGTGCATATATGTTTACCAGGATTATATCCTCCTGTTGGATCGATCCCTTTAGCATTATTTAGTGACTTTGTCTCTTGTTATGTCCTTCATTTTAAAGTCTATTTTGTCAGATATGAGTATTGCTACCCCAGCTGCTGCTTTTTTTTTTTTAAATTTTCAATTGCATGGGGAAAAAATTTCATTCCTTCGCTTTCATCCTGTGTCTTTTGTTCTGAGGTGGGTCTCTTGTAGACAGCATATATATGGGTCATGTTTTCTTATCTATTTGGCTACCCTATGTGTTTTGATTGGAGCATTTCAACCACTTAAATTTAAGATTATTGATAAGTACTTATTTATTGTGATTTCTTCTCTTTATGTCTGTGTTCCTTTTTCTCTCTATTTCTTATTTTTACAACAGTCCCTTTAGCATTTCTTGCAGTGCTGGTTTGGTGGTAATTACTTAGATTTTGTTTTTCTTTGTCTGCAAAGCCCTTTATTTCACCTTAAATTTTGAATGATAGCCTTGCTGGATAGAGTAGTCTTGGATTCAGTCCCTTGCTTTTCATTACTCCTTCTGGCCTGAAAGATTTCTATTGAGGAATCAGCAGACATTCTAATGGGAGCTCCCTTGTAGGTAACTTTCTGTTTCTCTCTTGCTGCTTTTAAGATTATTTCTTTGTCTTTAACATTTGCCATTTAAATTATGATGTGTCTAGGTGTGGGTCTTTTTGGGGTTTGTCTTCATTGACACTCTGTGTTTCCTGAACTTGAATGACTTTTCCCTTCCCCAGCTTAGGGAAGTTTTCTGTTTTTTTTTTTTTAATTAATTAATTAATTTATTTATTTACTTACTTATTTTTTAATCCTCACCTGAGGTTATTTTTTCCTTTGCTTTTCAGAGAGAGTGGGGGGTGAGAGAAAGAGAGAGAGAGAGAGAGAGAGAGAGAGAGAGAGAGAGAGGAAAACATCAATGTGAGATACATCAATTGGTTGTCTCCCACATGCACCCTGACTAGGGCCAGAATTGAACCCAGAAACTTTAGTCTGAGAGTCAATGCTCTAACCACTGAGCAAAACTGGCTAGGGTGTTTTCTGTCATTTCTTTTTTTAAAAAAATTTATCTTTATTGTTTAAAGTATTACAGGTGTCCCATTTCCCCCCAAATAGACCCCCTCCACTTCGCTCCCACCCACTCCCCAGGCCTTCACCCTGTTATTGACTGTGTCCATGGGTTATGCATATATGCATATAACTTCTTTGGTTAATCTCTTCCCACCACCACCCCCCTTCCCTCTTTCCTCTGAAGTATGATCATCTGTTACATGTGTCAATGTCTCTGGATCTATTTAGTTCATCAGATTCTTTTGTTCATTAGCTTCTTCTTAAAGAAGACCCTTCAACTTTTGCTGTAGTGCTGGTCTGGTGGGGATGAACTCCTTCAGCTTTTTCTTATCTGTGAAGCTCTTTATTTGACCTTCAATTCTAAATGATAGCTTTGCTGGGTAGAGCAATCTTGGTTGTAGTTCCATGTTTTTCATCACTTTGAATATTTCTTGCCACTCCCTTCTGGCCTGCAAAGTTTCTGTTGAGAAATCAGCTGACAGTCGTATGGGTGCTCCCTTGTAGGTAACTAAATGCTTTTCCCTTGCTGCTTTTAAGATTCTCTCTTTGTCTTTAACCTTTGGCATTTTAATTATGATGTGTCTTGCTGTGGGCCTCTATGGGTTCCTCTTCTTTGCGACCCTCTGTGCTTCCTGGACTTGAAAGTCGATTTCTTTCTCCAGGTAGGGGAAGTTTTCTGTAATTATTTTTTCAAATAGGTTTTCAATTTCTTGCTCTCTTTCTTCCCCTTCTGGCACCCCAATAATACAAATGTTGGGCCTATTAAAGTTGTCCCAGAGGCTCCTTATACTATCTTCATATTTCTGGATTCTTTTTTCTTTTTGCTGTTCTGGTTGGGTGCTTTCTGTTTCCTCATATTCCAAATATCTGATTTGATTCTCAGTGTCTTCTACTCTACTGTTAATTATTCTTCATTTCAGTTTGTGTAGCCTTCATTTCACATTGGTACTTTATTATGTTATCGATTTTCTGTTATTTTCATAATAGTATGCTTAAACATCCTTATAAGCAAAATTGTGAAGTCTGTATCTGTTAGCTTCCTTGGATCTATTTCATTTAGTTCCTCTTCTAGAGATTTCTTCTCTTCTTTCCTTTGTGACATGTTTCTTTGCCTCCACATTTTGGCTGCTCCCAGGTGTTTGTTTCTATGTATTAGGTAGAGTTGGTATGTCTCCTGGAATTTGTAGAGTGGCTTTGTGTAGTAGGTGTCCTGTAGGGTCCAGTGGCTCAGCCTCCCCAGTCACCTGTGCTGGGCCTTCTAGGTGCTCCCCTGTGTGGGTTGTGTGCACTGTCCTGATGTAGTTGAGCCTTGGTTACTGTTGGCATCACTGGGAGGAATTGATCCCCAGATCAATCAGCTGTGAGGACCAGCCGCAATTACTGCCAAAGAGCTGCTGTGCTGGAGACACCCCTATGGAGCAGGATTTACTTCAGTGGGGCTTTGGTGTTCACCAAGTGCACCCATTGAGTATGTCACTCGTGGCTGTGGTAGGGTTGTAATCCAGCATGGTCGAGTCTGGCCACCAGGTGCACTGTCTCTGGGACCTCCTGGGAGGTGCAAAGTCAGCCTCTGCCAGTGCCTTGACCAGGGCCACCCAGCATGAGCTGCACACCAAACCGTAGTTGGCTGCTACTTGTGCTGGGCTTGGAGGTGTCCAAGAGAGGCCAAGCTATGAGCCAATGCAGGCTGCCAGTAGTGCCAGGCCTGGGGCCACTTATCAAGATGTATGGGCACGCTGCTGCTTATTGGAGAGATTTTAGAGAGTCCTAAGCATAAGGCTAGAGAGGCCACTTGCACAGAAAAGCCACTGGAAATGGCTTGGATGAGCTTGCAGGTGGGGAGGGGCGAGGCCTATAGGAACCAGTGGGGCAGGGCCAAAGGTGTGATTCAGGTGCTGGAGATTCAAATATTGTGCCTGCCTGCCGGCTGTGCGGGGAGGGCTCGCCAAAGGAGCAATGGCCTCTGCCAGCCCTTCTGCCTGGGAGGAAGCCGCCCCTCCACCTCTCGCCCGGATTCCAGGCAGGTTAGTTCCTCCCCGAGTGTCCCAGGTCCTTTCAGGCTGCTGCCCGGCGCTGGGGCTCACAGGGAGCATATCTGAGTGAGTCTGTGCGCGGGCCCTTTAAGAGGAGCAGCTGGGGCTCCCGCAGCCTCTGGGACCCTCAGCGACAGTCCCAGCTTTTTTCACAGCCCTAAGTTGTGGAGACTTCTCTTCCCAGCCCCAGAGCCCTGGGCTGGGGGCCTAATGTGGGGCTCGGATCCCTCACTCCTCTGGGAAACTTCCACAGCTAAGATTCCCTCCCGGGTTTAAACCGCAGCACCAGGTGTGGGCCCATAGTCGCGTCTCCCTGATTCAGCCCCGATCCGCTTGCATCTCCGCCCCTCCCACCAGTCTCAGTGCCTCTTCAGTTCCCTGGTTGTGGGGCTTCTGTTCAGCCAGATTTCAGGAGGTTCTGAGTGATCGTGGTTCTGTATTTTAGTTGTAATTTTGATGTGGTTGTGGGAGGCGGTGGGTGCAGCTGTTACCTACACCACCATCTTGATTCCCTCCTCTCTGTCATTTATTATTATTTTTTAAATATATTTTTATTGATTTCAGAGAGAGAAAGAGAGAGAGATAGAAACATTAATGATGAGTCATTGATCAGCTGCCTCCTGCACACCCCCCTACTGGGGATCGAGCCCAAAACCGGGGCATGTGCCCTGACTGGGAATGGAACTTTGATCTCCTGGATCCTAGGCCAACGCTCAATCACTGAGCCACGCCCAACCGGGCTCTATCATCTCTTGAAACGGGTTCTCTATTCCTTTCTCAGATTTTTCTTCTTCTGGTACTTCTATGATGTGGATTTTGTTTCATTTCATATTGTCCCCAAACTCCTTCAAACTATACTCCTGCTGTTACATTTTATTTTAAATATATCTTTATTGATTTCAGAGAGAGGAAAGGAGATGGAGAGAGAGACATAGAAACATCAATGATGAGAGTCATTGATTGGCTGCAGCCCGCTACCCGGGCATGTGCCCTGACCGGGAATCGAACCCTGATCGCCTGGATCTTAGGTCGATGCTCAAACACTGAGCCACACCTGGCTGGGCTACATTTTATTTCTAATTGCTTACTGGGTGTTTTTTTCTACCTTCTCTTCTAATTCGCTAGTTTGGTCCTCAGCTTCTAATATATTGTTGATTCCTTCCAGGCTATTCTTTATTTCAGCTGTCATTCTTCATTTCCAAATGATTCTTATGGTTTCTACATCTTTTTTTATACTTATGAAGTTTCCACTGTTTCTTACAGTTCTCATTAACTTGCTTGTAGTTCTCACTAAGTTGTTTGAACATCTTTATAACCATTACTTTGAACTCTATATCCGATAAACTGCTTGCCTCCATTACATTTAGTATCTTTTCTGGCCATTCCTCCTTTTCTTTCATTTCGGGGTTGTTTCTTTGTCTTCCCATTTTAGCAGGTCCATCTTCTGGCCAACAGGTCAGGCATGTTGGGTCCTAGTGACAGGTCCCTGCCTCCTGGGCTTCCGTCCTGGTCCCCGCATACAGAGTCCTGGCAGCAGTGGCAGGCTTGCCTGTTCTGGGGCAGTTCCCTGTGTCTGGGCATGCGGTGTCACAGCGGGGCAGGCCAGACACACAGCCAATCCAGGGGCACGGGTTTAGCCGATGTGGGTCGCAGCATCAGGCCCCTGCCTCTGAAGACATCTGGTCACAGCACTGGTGCTTTGAGCACCTGTCTGTGGCCTCAGGATGCTGAGTCACGGCCCCTCCCTGCATCATGCCCCTGAGGAGGACCCCATGGGTCCTCCAAAATGATGTACTTCAATCTCAAGTGGAGGTAAGGGCCCTGTGGAGCAGCATGCTTCAGCAGCACCAAGAAGCTCCTCCACTCATGGTTCCCAAACCACCTGCCCAGAGTTCCCGCACTGACAATCAGATGCCCACCCACACTCACACCCCCGCATACTCTCCCTGGCACATGTTCACACTCTTACTCTCCCTCCAGTCCTGCCCACCTTCATGTTGGTTCCCCTACAATTTGCTTCTGTTCAAAGTGCTTTAGCCATACCCTTTTTCTTTACTTTCAGAAGGCACTTAGTTACCAAATCAGTGGACTTTTTGGTACTATACACTGAATGTTTCTGGAGTTCCCTGGGAAATATTAGCAAATCAGATCCAGCATTATGTAAAAAGATCACACACCATGACCAAGTGGGATTTAATCCAGATATTCAAGGCTGGTACAATATTTGCAAATCAATAAATGTGATACATCATAAAAAAAATTGTAAGACAAAAATTACATGATCATATCAATAGACAAAAAAATCCAGCACCCATTTAATTCCATCTTCTGTATTCTCCTTTCTCCCCTCCCCTCCCCTCCCCTCGCCTCCCCTCCCCTCCCCTCCCCTCCCCTCCCCTCCCCTCCCCTCCCCTCCCTTCTCTTCCTTTAAAATATGTCCTTATGGATGGATTTCAGAGAAAGGAAGGAAGAGGGAGAGGGGGAGAGAGAGAGTCAGAGAGAGAGAGGGAGAGAGAGAGAGCGCGCCATCAATGATGAGAGAGTCATTGATCAGTTGCCTCCTGCCTGCCCCCTGCTGGAGACGGAGCTCTCAACCTCCGCACGTGCCCTGACTGGGACTTGAACCTGGATAGCCTGGATCATAGGTGGCTGCTCAACCGCTGAGCCTTGGCGGCCAGGCCCAACACCCATTTTTGATAAAGACTCTCAGCAAAGTGGGAATTGAGGGATCATAGCTCAACATAATAAAGGCCATATATAACAAACCTACAGCCATCATCATACTCAATGGGCAAAAGCTAAAAGCATTTCCCCTAAGAACAGGAACAAGACAGGGATGTCTGCTTTCACCACTCTTATTCAACATAGTACTGGAAGTCCTAGCCACAGCCACCAGACAAGAAAACATAAAAAGGCATCGAAATTGGGAGGAAGTAAAACTGTCATTATTCACAGATGACATGATACTGTCCGTAGAAAACCCTAAAGAGTCCACTAGAGAACTACTAATTTATTATTTATTTATTTACTTACTTACTTGTTTTTATTTACTTATTTAAAAATATATCTGTATTGACTTCAGAGAGAGGAAGAGAGGGAGAGGGAGAGAGAGAGGGGGAGAGAGAGAGAGGGAGAGGGAAACATCAATGAGAGTCATGGATGGGCTGCCTCTTGCACGCCCCCTGCTGGGGATGCAGCCGGCAACCCCTGCACCTGCCCTGACAGGGAATCCAACCGCGCTCTGGGGGATCCTAGGTCCACGCTCAACCGCTGAGCCTAGGTCCATGCTCAACTGCTGAGCCACGCCCCGCTGGGCGGCAACTACTAGATTTGATAAATGAATTTGGCAGTGTATCAGGGTACAAAAATGAACACCCAGAAATCGATGGCAGTTTTATACACCAATAATGAACCCTCAGAAAGAAACTAAAAAAAAATCCCATTTATCATTGGAACAACAAAAAAATTAAGATACTAATAAACTTAACCAGTGAGGTGGAAAGACCTGTATTGGAAAAACTACAGAACGTTGAAAAAAAAAAAAGAAGATATAATAAAAAGTGGAAGAATATACCATCTTCATGGGTTGATAGAATTAAATAATTAAAATGTCCATACTACCCAAAGCAATCTATAGAAGGAATAAACAAGTGGAAAAATATACCATGTTGATGGATTGATGTAATTAAATTATTAAATATCCATACTACCCAAAGCAATCTATAGATTTATTGCAACCCCTATTAAAATACCAACGGCATACTTCACAGATCTAGACCAAATATTCCAAAATTTTATATGGAACCAAAAGAGACCCCGAATAGCCTCAGCAATCTTAAAATGAACAAAGTTGGAGGGGATCACAACACAGGACATGGAACTATACTACAAATCCACTGTAATCAAAACAGCCTGGTACTGACACAAGAGCAGGCATATAGATCAGCCGAACACAACAGAGACCCCCCAGAAATCAACCCACGCCATGACGGCCAATTAATACTTGACCAAGGAGGCAAGAGCATACAATGGAGTAAAGACAGTCTCTTCAATAACTGGTGCTGGGAAAATTGGGCAGGTACATGCATGAAAATGAAGCTAGATCACCAATTTACACCAAACACACGAATGAACTCCAAATGGATAAACTACTCAAATGTAAAGCGGTGAGACCATAAAAAACCCTAGAAGAAAACAGGCAGTAACGTCTCACACCTCGCGTTAGCAGTATTTTTGCAGATACATCTCCTAGAGCAAGGGAAACGAAAAGCAAGCAAACCGAAAGTAACGTAACGAAAAGCCAACCAAGCGACCGACCCACCGACCGAGCAGGAACAACAACAAAAGCCCAACTAGGAACTACGTGGGCACAGGAGCACTTCTCCCAAGCATTCTGAGCAGGATACACGCGGTCTCCTCTTTAGAGCCCCTGAGTTCCCGGGCGCAGCGGTTGGAACAGTCACAACAACCCGCAGACACGCACGGTGTCTGAGCCGCAACTCAAACGCCCATAGCTCCTCAGGAAAGGAGAACTAAGCGCCCCCGAGGTCTACTTTTTGCACCGCCACGCCAGGGGAGAGCGCGAACGCAGTCCCCCACTACCACAAATTATGCAGTCGAGTTTCCCACATTTGGGGAAATCGCAGGGGTCAGCACATCCGGAGTGCAATGGATAAGCCTCGCCCTGGGAAAACCACCTTCGTGATCATGGTATCTCCCCTGCCAGGTAAGTATGAGTTGCCGCGCACGCCTCCACCCCGGCCCTCGCGCTCGCCTCGCTCTTCACACACGGTCACTTTCCTCACCACGGCCCCGCACCCTCGCTGCCTCGGGCACCCTCGCGCAAGCCTCGCCCGTCGCGGAAACCACCGGGAGGGCCTTTGGATCTGGGGCGCAGGGAGGTTGGGGGCGCGGGGTACTAGGACCGGCAGCCTCTGCGCTCCTGCTCATCTGCATACGAGTCACCGTCGTCCGTGACGTCACCGGCGCCAGGTCTTCCGTTCCGACCCCGGCCGGACGCGAGCCGGTGGCCGCGAGACGAAGAGTCCCCGACCCGGGAGGACCGGATCTCGCCGCCTCCTAACGGGGAACGAAAACCAGGTTGAAGTGCTGAGCGGCCCCCTTCAACCGCAGTCAGGCGGGCGTCTCCCAGGAGCCCCACTGGTCAGGGTCAGGCGCCCTTCTGCCTGCCTTCTCCGCTCCTACTGCCCCGGCACGCACACGCAGTGGCCCCAAAGTGCCCTCTGGTCCTTTCTGACTTGGACCCTGTCCCAGTGAACACAGCAGACAGTAGTGAAAGTGGTGAAACAGATTTTGTTCAGTAACTACTGACAGAGTGGGAAAAGATGAGCTCCACCCCGATTTGTGCGGAGGAGATTTGGGCATTTTAAAGGGAGATGGAAGGTGGGGTAGGGGGCACTCAGTAGAGTCACAAGAGACGTGAAAACTTGCAAAGGGCTGGTCAGCATGAAGGCAGGAGGGCGAGCCGTGCCCGTTGGCGGGCACCGACTGAGGCTAGGATGCTATCCTCCTGGAGACCGGGAGACAGGCTCTGTCCCGCCCGATTACGTCTCAAAGCCATATCAATGCTCTAGGCGAGGGAGGTCGGGTGTTGAACTTTCCCAGGCAGGCATTTAATTAACGAGGGACGGGAGGTCATTCCTGGGGACGGGCCCTGAGGCTGCTGGAAGCCATGCTACAGTCGGGTCGAGTCTCTCGGTGCGGGAAGCGGCTCGGATGGGTCGCTGGACGCTGAGAGTTCTGCAGTTCGCAACGTAAGGAGGCCTGCTTCCCGATCGAGCAAGATGGCCGCACCTCCCCCTGCGCGAACCCCGGCCCCTTCTTTTTATAGCCTCACCTCCTCTTTGATGCCATTGAAAATTTCTCCAGTCAACAACTGCGTATCGAGTGCATAGCCCGTGCCAGACACTGTTCAGGAATTTGGGGACGAGAAGCCTCCTCGGCGCCCCTGCTTTCCTTAGAGGAGTGGGGTGGAAGAAAATTGACACTGGACACAGTGGGTAAATTAATTGGTATGTTAGGCGTTAAGAGCTATGGGGGAAGGACCTGGAAGGTATTGTTTGGCCTTGGTAACCTTGCGGCGGTGTGGTTCGAGGTGCTCCCCGGGCTCGCCATCATGGGCACGTGCACACTCATCCCCGGAGTCGCCCCTGCGCGCGTCCATAGGTTCGGTAACGGGGGCAAGGAAAAAAGGGTTGCCTATTATTCGTGCCCGTGGACTTGGATGGAAAGAGATAGGCGCATCTCTGGAGTTAATCGTTACTATGTGTCAAAGGGTTTGGAGAACAGTCACTAAGGAAGCATTTTCCTGATTGATGAAAAATAACTCAGTTATGCTCATCTACCCCTCCTAGAAGGTTATGCAGTGTATTATGTAATACATAATAAAAATTAAAAGGTAAAAAAAAAAAAAAAAGAGCTATGGGGGAAAAGGGGAGGGGAGGAGAAAAGGGGATCAGGAGTCGCAGTACGGGGCAGGTGGCTGTGTTAAGCTGGGTGGTCAGAAGAGGCCACATCGAGAAGGTGCTATGTGAGCAAAGACCTGAAGGAGGGGAGGGAGTAGGTCACCGCCATGTTTGGGGGAAGAGCGTCCTTAGCATAAAGATCAGGAGCAAAAGCCCAGGTAAGACTGGGTTTGGAGAATAGCATGGAGGCCCTGTGTCCGGAGCAAAATTGAAAAGAAGTACAAAATTAAGTCAGAGAGGTGACTGGGTGGGGCCAAGGTCATGAGGGTCTCGTAGACCACACTGTAAGGCTTTCAATCTGAGCGAACTAGAAGGTTTAGAGCAGAGGAATGGCTTGAGCTTAGCGCGCCCCGCTCCGCCGCCCCCCCCCCCCCAAGGAAACAAAACACTTTGGCTGCAAAGGCGGCAAGGACCACAGCAGGGAGGTCAATCAGCAGAACTGCACGATCCGGGCTAGATGATGGTGGCAGAATATGACACGCCAAATATGCATTTTTGGCATAAGGATACTTTTGAACTAAAGGCACTTAAAAACCAGCAGGTGGCCGGGCGGTTCGCAGCCGCCTACCCGGCGCCGGTGCGGGTTCCCGTGCGCCCTCCTCCTTTCCTCCCGGAGGCCTCCCGCCCCCGCCCCCGCCCCACGCAGCCGTTTCGCCAACGCTCCCCCTCTCCCCTTCCCACCGGCTTTCCGGCCGCGGGTCTCTGCCCTCCCCCTCCGCCCCGCCCCCTGTACAAAGGGGCACAGGGAGGGGAGATGAGGCGACAGGGGAGAGCCCGGACCCGGGCGTCCTGAAAACCGCAGTCGCGGCGCCGGGCCCCCGCCTAGCCCCGGGGGCGGGCGCGCGCCCAGGACTCGCTCGGTCCGCCCGGAGAGGGAGCGGAGGCGGCGTGCGGCCGGCTCTCTTCAAAGGGGCTTCCGGCCAAGCCGGGGCGGGTTAGACCGGGCGCTCCAGTGGCTTGGCGTCCGTCATCTCAAGAAAAAGTGATGACCGGGGCCTGGCAGCGTGCGCCCTTCGATAGCTCAGCTGGTAGAGCGGAGGACTGTAGGCTGCGTCTCGTGCGGACATCCTTAGGTCGCTGGTTCGATTCCGGCTCGAAGGAGGTGCCTGACGCTTTTGCCCCGTCGGGAAGGGCGCCCCCGCCTGGCGCCCAGGTCCGCCCTAGGCCGCTGGCCAGCGGGTTCCGACCAGAGGGCTAACTCTAGCTCTGGGCCCTTACGGCTGAATTGGCAGGGCCCGAAGGGGAGGATTCGGAGGCCCAACCCGAGAGCACCCGGGAAGTGAGGGGCTGGTCTTTCAACAAGAAGGAGCCGGCTACGCCTTGGGTACAAAGCCGGGGTGGGGGTGGGGGTGGGGGTGGGGGTGGGGGTAGGGGTGGGGGTGGGGGTGGGGGTGGGGGTGCGGGGCGCTCCTTGCTCTCGCCCGCCGGTCCCGAGGGAAGGAAACTCCAGAGCTTCGACGTACACACAGTGGGAGCGCATCCTCGAGAGGACTGGCAGTGGAGCCGCTATGGGAGGGTGGCTCTCTGAGGCCCCGGGTGCCCAGCCCTGACCCCGGGGGCCACAAGTCACTTTTCGGTTCTGGTTCGGGTTCTGCCTCTCACGCTGGGATCTGCGTTTCCCCGCACGTCTTCCTCTCCTTGGCCCGCCGGCCGCCCGCGGCCTCCCCGCTGCAGTGCCAGCCGCGCCCGCTGTCCCGCTGCCGAGACGGGCTGAGCCCCAGGCCGTGTTCGGGAGGCCGTGTCCACCGCAGCCTGACACGGGGCCGCCAGGAGAGTCTAGGGCTCTGCAGCTACGGAGAGGCCCCGGCCTCGAACGTCGCCGTGTGCGGGGACCGGCGGACAGGGACCAAGGACGGAGCCTTAGACCTTCACTGGCTGTGGCCCCTGAGGGATGCGGGGGTAGCTTGGGAACCTAGCTTTGGTGCTTCGGGGGAATGGGGTGGGGGTGAGGGGGGCGGTGGGCTTTGGGCACTAGCACGGGTGAGCGTGAGCCCCCGGCGCGGCCGACTCGCTCCGCCTGGGGTGTAACTGAGAGCAGCGGGGGCCCTCCGGGGCGCCGCCCCTCGCCCTCGGCCGTGCGGAGGCGCCTGCCGCCGGGTCGGAGGGGGCGTCGCCGCGCTTCTGTGGGACTTCCGCCGGGTGAGCGAGCGGCCTCGGGTGCTGGGCCCACACCCGGCGGGATCCGTAAGGTCTGTAAAAGACGCGGAGCCGGGGCAAGGAGTCCGACCCCGACACCGGCACGGGGCGTTTTCTCCCTCTCCGCCTGGGACTGCAGCGCCTCGCCAGGAAGCCACGGAGACTTGGCCTATTTCAGGAAGCAGCCGCCTCTACCGAAGGAGTCGGGTGAGGGGGGCAGAGGAGGGGAAGCCAAGCCCCCAGACTGGCCACGAGTACTTGGCATCTATCTGCCTCATGAAGCCCTGAAAGTGGGCCCCCCACCTAGCCCAATATCCTTTCTCCATCACTTTCCAGTAAGGCTCCCTGGGCCAAAAAGTGAACCTAGGTCATTGTGGACAGGGAGGTGGAGGGGCACGTCCGCATCTGGGGGGCGGGGGGAGAGGGAGGCCAGGCTCTTAGGTGGGGAAAATAGGGGCCGAGCCTGGAACATGTAGCTATGCTTAAAAGTAAAGAAATGTACAGTGACCGATGGGGTCATGTCAAGAACACAAGAGCCAATTTGAAAGGGTTCCTCCCACCGGGCAAATCAAGTTAACGCTAACAGTGTATTATAATCCATCGAATAAAATAGATGCAGGGCTTAAAAGCAATGACACACCAGTATGGATAAACATTAAGCACTACATCTCTGTCCCTAAATACTGCTCTCCAATGAAAGAAACCAGGGCTCTTTGGAAGCCCGTCTGGCCTCACTTCTTTGGGTTGTCATTTTCCTACGGGGGCTCCCGATGTACACGTAAAAATCTGGATGCTTTTCTTCGGTTAATCTGTTTTACGTCCTTTTAATAAATTCTCAGGCCCCGCTGGAGACCCAAAAAGGGTAAAAGTAAAGTTCTGACTCCGCTACAGCTTTTACCAGGGTGAAGCAATGGACGGACAGAAGGGGCAGGTATGTGAGAAAAATAAGGCGCTTGCTCTTGACCTGCCCTTTTCCCGATGTCTGTACAGTGATCCCATTCTCCTAAAGTGAGAAGGGCCTGAAGGAGGCTAGGCTGGAGGCTAATGGTGTAGGCGAGAGGATCCTCTCCCTTGCGCTCAGGGAGTGTATTTTACAGCTCTCACTTAGGGGTTCAAGCAAATGCTGTTCAGGGACATTACTGAGGAAGCCGAACAGGGAGTGTTTCCAATTCTGTGATTTCTCTGTAGGAAGGACAGAGCATTATTAATCTGATCTGGACTCAGGTAGAACTTGGGAACCTACTGGAAACTTTTTTTTTTTTTTTAAAGCCTGAGATCAAGAAATCAATCCAATAAGCATATTAAAGCCTATTATAGCCATGCACTATTCTAGCCAACTATGAATGGTGCAATCACCGGTCAAGAATCCCTAGCCTCATGGAATTTACATCCCAGTGGGTAAAGTTAGACAGGAAACTAAAATGTATAGTATGTTAAACCAGTGTTTCTCAAGCTTTAACATGTATAGCAGCGGTTTTCCAACCGGCGTGCCGTTGCACACCGGTGTGCCCCAAGAATTTTTAAAACATGAAATAGCTGGCTATTTAGTCAGGAGCACTGACCTCTTTTCCCCTTAGACTGTCAAATAAAAAAATGACAACAGCCAACACCACGAACAATAGCTGTCCGGTGTGAATGAATCACAATTATACAGTTTTGGGGGGACAAGATCAGCAAAATATATATATTTTGTGGTGTGCCGCAGAATTTAATTAGCTTATGTGTGCCACGAGACGAATAATGTTTGGAAGTCGCCGGTGTATAGAGTGGACTGGGAATCTTGTTAAAATGTTGATTCTGCCATGGTAAGGTAGTTCAGCTGGGTTGCGGGTTCAATCCCTGGTCAGGGCACATACAAGAATCAACCAATTAAAACCACAATGAGGTATCACCTCACACCTGCCAGGATGGCTACCGTCAATAAATCAACAATCGAGTGCTGGCGAGGGGGTGGAGAAAAGGGAACCCAAGTGCGCTGTTGGTGGGAATGCAGACTGGTGCGGCCACTGTGGAAAACAGTATGGGGTTTCCTCAAAAAATTAAAAATGGAACTGCCTTTTGACCCAGCGATCCAACTTTTGGGAATATATCCTAAGAATCCCGAAACACCAATCAGAAAGAATACATGCACCCTATGTTCACGGCAGCATTGTTTACAATAGCCAAGATCTGGAAACGGCCCAAGTGCCCATCAGTAGATGAGTGGATAAAAAAATCTGTGGCACATTTGCACAATGGAATAAATACTACCTGGCTGTAGAAAAGGAAACCTTACCTTTTGCGACAGCATGGATGGACCTGGAGAGTATTATGCTAAATGAAATAAGCGACTCAGAGAAAGACAAATACCACGTGACCTCACTTACATGTGGAATCTAATGAACAAAATGAAGTGGCGAACAAAATAAACTGGCGAGCAAAATAGAAACAAAGGCATGGATTCCCTGAACAGACTGACAGCTGTCAGAGAGGAGGGGGGGAGCGGGGGACTGGATGCAAGAAGGTGGAGGGATTAACCAAAGGACGTATATGCATAACCCATAGACACAGACCACAGTGTGGTGATGGTCCGAGGGAAGGGGGGGCAGGCATCTGGAATAGCGTGAGCAATAGAAGCAAAGGGAAAAAGAGGAATAAAATGAACCAATTTACTGGCATAAAAAACAAAAAACAACCAAAGAATGCATAAAGTGGAACAAATCGATGTTTCTTTCCTCTCAAGTCAAAAAAGTAAAAATTAAAAAAGAAAAGCTTACTGCAACTGAGCAGCTCTTGCAAAGATTAGACAGCAAGTAGAAGGTTAAACCACGTGGGGAAGAAAGTCCAGCAGGAAAACGAAAAAGATAACAGAACGTCAGTATCTCGATGGAGAAAACCTCACCGCCCGCCAGAGCTCCAGCAACAAGACCGCAAGAGCGAGAATGAGAACAAACCACAAGAGCACCAAACGCCGCCTTAGAGATCAGCGTCCCCAGTCTGACATTGAAAACCAGCAAGACTCAGGGGAGAGCGCGAACGCAGTCCCCCACTACCACAAATTATGCAGTCGAGTTTCCCACATTTGGGGAAATCGCAGGGGTCAGCACATCCGGAGTGCAATGGATAAGCCTCGCCCTGGGAAAACCACCTTCGTGATCATGGTATCTCCCCTGCCAGGTAAGTATGAGTTGCCGCGCACGCCTCCACCCCGGCCCTCGCGCTCGCCTCGCTCTTCACACACGGTCACTTTCCTCACCACGGCCCCGCACCCTCGCTGCCTCGGGCACCCTCGCGCAAGCCTCGCCCGTCGCGGAAACCACCGGGAGGGCCTTTGGATCTGGGGCGCAGGGAGGTTGGGGGCGCGGGGTACTAGGACCGGCAGCCTCTGCGCTCCTGCTCATCTCCATGCGACACGCCCTCCTCCTGACGTCAGGGCCTCCCGTCCCCCCTTCTGAGCCGCCTGGTAGAGAAGATTGGGGAGAGGTGCCCGCTGAGCCTTCTAGTTAAAATAAACATTACTTGGTAGTTTAAAGTTTGTTCGAGGGGTCCGATTTTTCTTACTGTCCTTTCATATGTACGTTTTCCCACTGGAAGATCACAGTTTGGGATTTCTAGTTTGTTTACTTTTTCTTTGGCTGCCCCTGTGGCCTGGGGCAGGTTAGGGCAGGCTTGCTTGACCTCCAGGTTTATTTCTAGATACGATTCATTGACTGTGTTTAGTGAAAAAATTAAAAGCATAAATATATGTAGCCTGCCACCCTTTGTCTAGCAAAAATGTGAAAATAGAAAGGAAAAATAACCAAAATGACTTTTCAGAGCAATACCTTGACTATAAGCAGCTGCAAGTCTAAGGACAAGAACTGACAACCAATACTAAAGTGTCCCACGGTAGGTTCGTTTTTCACAGCTATGCGACCAAAACGATTCTGTAACAGTGCTGTGTGTACTGTAGAACTGAACGAACGAGTAAATGGATGTTGGGAGTCAAGTACGGAATGGGAGGGCAAGGAGGAACGAAGTGGTGTTAAGCTAGAAATTGGAATTGACGATATCAGTAGCACCGAGGTGATATTTGGGCTTACTTGGTGACTATGTATGAGTCTGTGCCCATCTCATCTCAGCAGCACTCTTGCAAACAACTTGTTTTTGTGACTGTGTGCAATCGGTCTGCGTTCATGTCATCTCAGGAGCCCTCTGCCAATCACCCCTTGCTGTGAGAAATGGATAAAAGCTGCAAAGCCAAGAGAATCATTAACAGAACGACAGTAGAGGGGAAGAAGGGGATTATTTCCAAACATGAAAGTGGTGTCCGTGTATGTGACCCGGCAACGCAGTTTGGTATGGCCAGATCTACAGTTTGTACCATCCTAAAAAATAAAGAAGCCATTAAAGGAGCCAATGTTGCAAGAGGTGTTAAAACACTTACAAGACAAAGAACACAGACAATTGAAGAAGTGGGAAAATTGCTTTCCATATGGATAAATGAAAAACAACCGTTGGCCGGTAGCAGCATTTCTGAGAGCATGATTTGTGCAAAGCTTTTCATTTGCATGCTGACCTCATCAAAAACACCCCTGGGACAAGTGCTGAGAGTGATATTTTCAAGGCACGCGGAGGGTGGTTTGAAAAGCTTCAGAGGAGAAGCTGGCACACAGGGCACGGTGAGACATGGGGAAGCTGCCCGTGCCAACAGCGACGCCGCCGGCCAATTTGTTTTGGAACTTAAAGATCATGTAGAGGCGGAGGGTCTCCTGCCCCAACAAGTTTTCAACTGTGATGAGCCGGGCCTCTTTTGGAAGAAAATGCCAAAGAGGACCTACATAACAAAGGAGGAGGAATCACTGGCGGGACACGAGCCCAAGAAACACACGCTAACCCTTCTATTTTGTGGGAATGCAAGTGGGCATTTTAAGCTGAAACCTTTGCTAGTCTACCATTCGGAGAACCCCAGGGCATTTTAGAAAAACAATGTCATAAAAAGCAAATTGCATGTGATGTGGAGGGCAAACAGCAAAGCTTGGGTAACCGGGCAATTTTTTATTGCGTGAGTTCATGAAGCGTTCGGGCCAAGCATACAAAAACACCTCCAAGACAAAACTCTTCCAGTGAGGCGCCGGCTTGTTATGGATAGTGCTCCAGCTCCCCCCTCCAGGCTTGGAGGACGAGTTGATGGAAGAGTTCAGTTTTATCAAAGTCAAGTTTTTGCCCCCGGCAGGACTCCACTCATCCAGCCCATGGACCAGCAGGTCATGTCTAATTTTAAGAAGCTTTACACCAAAGCACTGTTCCAAAGGCTCTTTGAGGTGACCTCGGACACAGACTAACCCTCAGAGAGTTCTGGAAGAATCATTTCAATATCTTACGTTGCTTGCGTCTCATAGTCAAAGCACGGAGGCCTGTGTCTCACAGAACAATGAAGTCAGCATGGAAGAAATTGTGGCCAGAAGCCGTCCCTGAACGTGTACTTGAGGACGTTGAAGAGGCTGCTCCTATCGTTGAGGATTCTGTGTCTCTGGGACGGTCCACGGGCTTGGAAGTGAGCAGCGACGATGTGGCGGGGTTAGTTGAGGACCGCGGGACTGAACTCGCCACAGAAGACCTTCCAAACGTTCTGACGGAGCAGCAACGGGGGGGGGGGGGGGGGGGACACGACACGACGGGACGACACGACTGAGGAATTGTCCCCGGAGGAGGAGGAGGAGGAGGAGGGCAGAGAGAGTACTTCTGTTGCAGTGATCAAAGAAATGTGTGCAAAATGGGTTGAAGTGCAAATTTTGTTGAAAAATATCACCCTGATAAAGCTGCTGTAAGTCACACCACTACCACTGTCAATGCTAATGCTGTGTCTCACTTTAGACCAATTTTATTTATTTGCTTGTTTGTTTTATTTGCTTATTTATTTTAATATATCTTTATTGATTTCAGAGAGAGGAAAGGAGAGGGAGAGAGAGAGATAGGAACATCAATGATGAGAGAGTCATCGATCGAGCCCGCAACCCGGGCATGTGCCCTGACCGGGAATCGAACCCCGATCGCCTGGATCCTAGTTCGACGCTCAACCACTGAGCCACGCCCAGCCGGGCTTTAATTGCTTTTTTAAATCTCTGATTGAGTGATTTTTTTATACCTTATTTTCTAATTTGCTGATCTAATCCTCAACTTACCCTAATCTGCTGTTTATTCTTTCTAATGTATTCTTTATTTCTGCTATGTCATTCTTAATTTCCTTCATAGTTTCCCTGTCTTTTCTCAGCATCCTTAGAGTCAGTATTCTGAACTCTCTATCTGATCGACTGCTTATCTCCATTTCATTTAGCTCTTTTTCTGGAGACTTCTCTTGTTCTTTCATTTGGGGCTTGGTTTTTGCCTCCCCATTTGGACTGCCTATTTGAGTTTGTTTCTATGTATTAAGTAGATCTGCTAGGTCTATTTGGAGGGTCTCTGGTGCAGGCCAATGTCAGGCGCTGTTTGTGACTAGCTTTGAGTACCTTGTTTGGGGCTATCAACGATTCATGTCTTGTGGTCCCCTCTGCTGGGGCTGGGTGCATTTGGACAGAACCGAGATGCACGCTGTTATAGAAATAGATTTGTGTGTGTATTAGAGTGAGGAATATAAGTTTGATGTGTGTATTAGATTTGAAATAAGTAACTTCATCTTGTGTGACTGAGTGTAATTGTGATGCCTGCGTGCCACAATAAGATTAACACTTTGTAGCCCTGGCTTCCAAGCAGGCCCGCGCTCTGTAGGACCCTGATAAGACACACTGAAGGCGCACCACACCTTCAACTCAGCTGTTAAAAGCAGCGGCTTTTCGGCCACATCCTTGGATGCTTGCCTGCCCTCCACAGACTTCATCCCCAGCTCCGGGAAAGCTGACCCTGCCTTGCTCTGCCCTGCACCTCTCTAGGAGAACTTCCAGAGGGCTGCAGTGACCGGCGCCGTTGCGGCCACACCCCCAGACCTCGTGTGTGTCTTTCAGCGGATCCTCCGGGTGGCCTGCTGGTGCCAAGAACCATTGGGAACTGGTAAATAAACCCTGTGTGATTTGCTTCATGTTTGTCTCTGTCTCCCTTCTTGAAACTTGAATTATTGGCTCGGTCTCATTGAACTAAAGTGTCTCTCGACCCTCACGGTGGTATAGCCACGTATTGGGAGTTAGACCACCTGCGTTTATGTCTCCAGAGAAACTGGGACACACACCAAAGTCTGCTTTTCCAAATCCCAGGTCCAGAAGCATATCAGACAAAAGCTCAAAGGACCCAGAGGTCCATCTCTGCCTGCAGCCTGATTAATATGAGTGTCTTAATGAGCCTCAGGCCCTAGGCCCCAGCAAGGTATAAACTCTACAGCATGGGGTGAGAGGTTTTCCAATGGGTGAGGAAATTGCTCCCCCCACCCCCTCAGGCAAAAGCTTCCTGGCTGGCAAAGATCTGTCTGAGAAAGATGGCCTCTGCAGCATGGGGGAATGACTCAGCACAGGAATCCAGAGGGGTGCCCTCTGAGCTCTATCTCCAGAGCTCTCAACCCTAGATTCTCCTCACAGGGCTCCAGTCCACTCTGCCCTCCCTTTGCTGGAGCACATGAGACTGTGTGTGTCGGCCCCCCCATCCAAGCCGTGACTATCATCATTGTAGGTAAGAAAAAATTACATTTTCATTTTTATCATCTACAGTACTGTTTTTACGTTGTGTTTATTTATTTTTGCTTTTACGGTACAGTATATTGTGTTTATTGCTTTCATTGTGTATCATTTTATGGATCTGTGGTATCATTAGGCAGTAAAATTCACGGTAAATTGCTGTTTCAGGGATTGATTTTAAAGGTCTGGGACGGATTAATCCATTTTGCGTCACTGTCTATGGGACACCGGGCCTCGGTGTTGGAACGTTTCGGGGCTCGCAGGGTCCTCCGGAAGGGGTTACATTCCAAAGCCGAGGCGCCGCTGTGTGCGTTTCCCAGCTCTGGGCGCCGAAGGGGCCTGGCAGTGAAGACGCCCGGCGACGATAAGCCAGCCGAGCGGCCGGTTCCTGCCTTAAATGCCATTCCCCAGTGAAGGAGCCAGGCTCTGTGGAGAAAGGGACGCTTCCCGAGGAGCCGGGGAAGGCGACGCCTTCCCTGGAAGAGCCTGCAGCATCTCGCGCGGGGAACTAAGGAAACGCTCCCAAAGCGAAAGGAACATCTCACAAGGTAGCTAACTCGAAGGGGCTTTCACAGAACACTTGAACGCCCAACTAAATAAAAACAGTGATGGATTATAAACACCCGAATAACAGCCGTGAGTTCATATGGATTGTACCTAAGGGGAGGAGGGAAAGTTCCTCCTTCCAACAGAACGCCATCTGTTGAATGTAGAATGAGCGACGGAGCTAGAAAATCAAGACTTGGCAATCATCAAGAGTCACCCACAGGCGGTAAAGACTATCGTGCTAAAGTCTGATGAGGAACAGGGTATTTACAAATTATCTTCAAAGGATCGCTACACAAACCACTTGATCGTCCCAAAGGGCAAGCCTGGTAGACACCTCGGGCGGCAGACGGCCGCGGCGCCGGCCCACGGGCCCCCGGGCGTGCGCTTCTGCAGGGCCCTCCCGCACCGACTCTGGACTTGGCTCGGTGACTTGCTTTGGCCAATGCAACATTAGCAAGAAGGCTGGAAAGCACTTTCTCACCGGGACTCGCTCTCACTTGCTGTCCTGCGACCACCATGAGGAGAAGGCTAGGTTAGCCTGTTGGAGCCTATTGGAAGAGGCCCGGGTCAGCCGAGGTCCCTTAGGCTGCCCAGGCCCCGACGCTCTGCAGCCCTATGAGCGATCCCGCTCCAGACCCGGAGACCTGCCCGGCTGAGCCCAGCCAGAATCCGCGAGCCCAAGAACTGCAAGTAAAATGGTCCTTGTTTAAAATCACTAGGTTTTAGGGCACTTTGTTACCCATCAGCGGACACCTGGTACACCACCTTAACCAAGTAATCAATGTCACCACCACCAGTAATCGAATAAACTGACCCCAAGCGCCTCCACGTGTGATGCCCAGAGGAGGACACCGCATTAATTTTTTAGGGCTGTCATAGCAAAGGACAGGCACACCTCGTTTGACTGCGCCTCAATTTATTGTGCTTCGCAGGCGTCACTGTTTTGTTTTTGAACTCCTCATCAGAGGGTATGCTTATTGATGAGGAAAAGGGTGTTGGGGGGCGGGGGGCATCGATCGGTTGCCTCCTGTATGTGCCCCAACCGGGGATCAAACTCACAATCTAGGTCTGTGCCCTGGCCGACTGGGAAACGAACCCGCCACCTTCTCGGTGTAGGGGATGATGACTCTCCAGCCCGCTGAGCCGCACCACGCCCTGGCCAGGGCAGGTGTCGAAGGGACGGCCTTGCGTTTTTATTTACTTTTATTTTTATTTTTTTATTTTATTTTTTTGCTTGACAACAACGCCCTTTATTCACAGTAGGAGCACCCCACGTGCAGCACCAGGACCTTCCCTGTTTCCTGTGGACGCTGAGATGCTCAGGCGCACAGCCTCCCAGACCCGGGTGCACGCTCTGCCCTAGTGATGGTGCCGTTTGAACCGGAGGCCGCAGTAACCGCACCTCCCAGTTTTGGTTTCTTTGTCCAAGTTTATGTAGACTTCCGGGTGGCCAAGAGCCCCCCCACCGCCGTCACATGATACTACGCGACTCTCCACTTCACTCCCAGGCTATTAAATCAATGGCAAAGTTCTCATTCACCTCTTTCTGACGACCTATAAATCGAATTTTCCTGTAGTCTTTCTCATCATAAACCTGGCGGGTGTGCGTGACCTTCTCCCCGGTGGGCGCGATGCGCACCCCGAAACGTCTGGCGCTCCGGGGCGGGCTTGGCGCCAGCCGCCGGCAGAAGGTCGCCGCCCCGGGCCTTGCGCTTTTACCAACCAGAAGGCGAGACCTCCCGCCGTGCGCACGCAGTGACCACGGGCCTTGTGTGACGCTCGCCGTCTCCCTGGACCCCAGCCCTCATCCGCTCTAAGGTGAGCCTCGACTGCAAACGGGGGAGCGGAAAACGACAGACACTCATTCTCTCGCGGCTCTGGGAGCTGGATATCCCAAAGCAAGCTGTGGGCGGGGCGCGCTCGCACTCGGACCCCGGGCGGGACCTTTCCTCCCGCGTCCCAGCTCCCGGCGGCGACGGGTGACCCGCGGCCTGCGGGTCCATCGCTCCAGCCTCTGCTTCTGTCGTCACAGGGCTTCTCCTCCTGTGTCGCTCTCTTCACGTGGCCGTTTCCTCTTGGAAGGGTAACAGCCTCCTAGTGGCTGGGGGCCCACTCTAGCGACCTCACCTTAACTCGACCGTGTCTGCAGAGATCTTACTTCCAAGGAAGGTCACATTCATAGGCCCCCGGGGTCAGGACCTGAAAATATGTTTTGGAAGGACCCAAGCCAGCCCATAACGGTCACAAAGTCATTTACGCGGTCTTCGTTTCAAATGTGCATACTTGAACGTGATTGTGAAGAAACAGGACAGCGCCCAGCCTGAAGGGTATGCTGCAGGACAACTGGCCTCTAGTCGTCAAGACTGCCTGCGAAGAACGACCCGGGGACGATTTCAGGTCAAAGCAGGTTAAAGAGACACGACAACTGAATGCAACATGTGGTTTCGAATTTCCCTTTGTCATAAAGGGCATTATAGGGACAATCGATGAAAATCGAATAATGTCCGTAAATGAGAATAATATTGTAAATATTGAATCAGTGCCGATTTCTTGATTTCCATAATCGTGTTGGGGCTAGGCAAGAGAACCTTCCTGTTCAGGAAATGCACACTGAGGAAGGAAACCTCCTGAAACGCCCCGCAGGCGGCTAGGGCGCCGCAGCGCTTTCCCTCGGACCTGGGCGCAGCCAGGCCCGCCCCTGGCCTCTCCCCTCGGGTCCGCCCCGCGCCGGGCTTTGCTCCCGGCACTGACCGCGCAGGGACAGCCGCGCGCCGCGGCCCAATCGCTCCGCTCACCCCTGGGGAGGAAGCACCTTTAACCTGCGCGGGATCTCAGGAAGGACTCTTCTGGCGCCCAAGAGAAAAAGATAAAACCGGGCGGCCTGAAGCAGGCAACCTAACTCCCCAGGGCGGAAATGGGACTCTTCTGTTCATTTGATTTTCAAAGACGTGCAACACCCCTCCCCGGCCCACAGCCGCACCTACACCGTGAACGGACGGACGCCTCCACCTGACATTCTGTTCAGATTCTCCGTTCACTGTTGCAAGATTAGGTTACTGTAGAATCGGAAAGATCATGAATGAGGCTCACACAGCTTCATGTGAAATCGGTGACGAAGCCCTGATCTTAGTATCGAAGTTTAATGGACACCGTTGCGCGTCATTTTCGCGGAAATGAAGTCGAGACCAAGCCCAGGCCCTGCCCCACAGCCTCGGTGGGGCCAAAGCTGCCGGGCGCCGGGTGCAGCGAGATCCGGTCCTCCGGGGCCCGCGAGAGGTCGCCTAGCCTGGCGGCCACCCGCGCGCGTCAGGCCAGGAGACAGGACGCCCTGACGTCACTGTGAGGGCGTGTCGCATGCCGATGAGCAGGAGCGCAGAGGCTGCCGGTCCTAGTACCCCGCGCCCCCAACCTCCCTGCGCCCCAGATCCAAAGGCCCTCCGGGTGGTTTTCGCGACGGGCGAGGCTTGCGCGAGGGTGCCCGAGGCAGCGAGGGTGCGGGGCCGTGGTGAGGAAAGTGACCGTGTGTGAAGAGCGAGGCGAGCGCGAGGGCCGGGGTGGAGGCGTGCGCGGCAACTCATACTTACCTGGCAGGGGAGATACCATGATCACGAAGGTGGTTTTCCCAGGGCGAGGCTTATCCATTGCACTCCGGATGTGCTGACCCCTGCGATTTCCCCAAATGTGGGAAACTCGACTGCATAATTTGTGGTAGTGGGGGACTGCGTTCGCGCTCTCCCCTGACTTGCGTTGGTTACAAAAACAGAACTCAGTTGTTCTCTTAGGCCTCTGGGCTTGTCTGCACTTAATTCATTTTAAAGATTTGTCTGTGTTTTAAAGTTTATGTAAGAGGAAACACCCAGCTTTAGCGGCTTTGTTTTGGGAGTGCGTGGCTTCAAAGCTTCAGGAAGTCAAGCTCCAGCTCTTGTCGCTGTCCCGGCGCCCTGGGTAGCAGTGAGAAGTTATGAAGATTCAGTTCTCTCTTAACGTGCCTGCTGTGTGTGTTTGTTATCTGTATAGTCAAAGTCATATCTATCCTACTTAAGAGGGCTCCTCCCCCTCTCCACACCTAATTTTCGTATTGCAGGTCCACGGGAAAAAGGATGGGCGCGGGTGGAGACGGACGTTAGGATCGCTCTCTCCAGAGACGGCTTAATGGAAAGTTCAAGTACAATTGCACTCCCTGGTTTTCAGGCCTTGAGTCCCTCCCTGTTCTCCCAAAGCACCGGCACTTCTCCTTTTAAGCCCTTGCCGCAGCTCCCATTTTGCTCTATTTTCTGCATAGTGCCCCACTTAAAAAAGATCAGTTTGAGCGTCTCGACTTCCATGGTTTCACTACAAAACATTAAGAATATTGTATAAGCTCTTCCAAAGTAGGTACCACCAGTCCGAGCCTCAGTGGTCCACAGGCCTGACCCCCTTTCTTTAGCAATTTCTTCTCCTGCTATCCTCCACTCTCGTGTCATAAGCCCCTCATCCCAGTCTCCTGGTTCCCAGCCAACCACTGACTACCCCAGGCCGTCCCCATCCCTGTCCCCGCTGCCTGGCCTGCTCCTGTTCCTCCTCCTCAGAGCATAAAGCACCGATTTTCAGCCCTTTTCATCTCGTGGCACACAAACTTACAAAAATATACTTTTGACCCATCTGACAAAAACAAAAACAAACAAACACAAACCAAACCAAACCAAACCAAACCAAACCAAACCAAACCAAGGTATAATTTTGATTCATTGGCACCGACGGCTACAGTTGTGTTTGTTGGCTGTTGTCATATTTTTATTTGACAATCTAAGGGAAAAGAGGCCAGTGCCTCTGACTAAACAGTCAGGTATCACATGTTTTAAAAACTCTGTGACACGACGGTTGAAAATCGCTGGCATGAAGCATCACCAGAGGGAAACCCTAGACTATCCATGCAGGGCTTTGGTCTCTGCCAGCAGGTGTCTGTCTTTCTGTTCCACCTTTGCGTTCCTCAGGCACGAGATGGTGAATAAGTGTTTTATCAATGCCATTTGTAGGACTTGTGAGTGAGAAGACCCTTGCAAAGTCAACTCTTTTATATTTTAAGCAACCCTCCACCCCCTGCCCCCACACTGCTGCTTCCAGTATTCCCCCACCCCCCACAAGTACTCTAAAAATGAAAGGGGCCAAGGCACCTACCATCCACTCTACCCCCTCCCCCGCCAAAGGCCACCTTGGTACAAACACGTGAACTGACGGGTATGTATAGCTTTCTGCCCTGTGCCTGCTATTTCTTGGCATTTACAGAGCAACTTCACATTTCCAAAGCACTGTACCAACATTTATTAATCCTCACAACACCCCTGTGAGGTAGGTCGGTATGTCCTGTCTAGTAGAGAAACTGAGGCAGAGAGAGGTCAAGTGAGCCTGCCTGAGGCCACAAGGGCACCCCGTGAAGGAACCCCACCGACTCCAGAAGCTAGGGCTCTCCATCCCCCCGTCACCCACTTGGTGAGCGCCGCAGAGGCATATTTTCACCAGTGAAGGTGACACGAAGGACAGAACACACAGGTCTCTCAGTCAACAGAAAAAAGCGACAGTTAAATGGCATCGGAGAACAAGCGTGCAGGAGAGAAACGTGAACCGGCACAGCGGGGGCCGTGGAGGAGGGCGGGAGTCATGCCCACTCGCCTCGGGACGCAGACCGGGCGCTCTTCAGAAACCAGGACCCCATCCAGGCAGTGACCAACCAATGCCCGTGGTTTCCAAGTGGGAGAAACCTTAGACAAAGGCTGAGTGCAAGAACCCAGCCGCTCAATCGAATTTTAAACAGGCTCATGACATAATGTTCGCTCACATTAGAAAGGCCGATATATCTGTAACGTAACTACCGACAATTAGTGCCCTTCGCTGTACCCTAGCTGCATGGCGCACATTTCCATTTCTTCCCCACCGGCAGGAGCCGTTCCCTAGGGCACACTTCCCTCTCCGCATACTAACCTACACGCTGGCGTCACTACCAACCGGCTCCACAGCACGTGTCACGGGGTTAATCGGCCCACCTGGGGATGGCATCCAGGGAACCAGGGCACACCAGAGTCTCAGCTCCTGTATGTTAGGAACAGCTGCCTCTAACCGGCCTCTGCCCGATTCCATCTTCCATGAAGTGCCAAAAGCACAGCAGCAGTCCACTCTTTTGTAAAGGGATTGGTGAACTTGGTCCAAGCTGTCACTCTAAGGGAAATAAAGACTAAGACCTGCCCTGTAAAGCATGACAGAGGAGTAGATAGCTTCATTATAGCTACTCCAGATTTCAGAGTGATACAATGACCACAGAGTTAAAAACCACCACTCTTATCACCGTTTATTTGACAATAGTTGGTTTAGTCTACAAGTTTAAGGCAAACATACTAATGCATTTGCTTTTCTTCAGAAATCATACTTAGAAAGATTACATAAAGTCTGTCCCAAAACTTCTAAGAAATATTCGTTGATTAAAAATAAGTCTGATTAAGATGCTTTACCAGGATACATGGATGAGCTAAGGTGGTATACAATGTTTTCTTAAAAACAAAATTAAAAAAAAAAAGAAAAAAAGGTAGTGGCGACCTTTATCTTGTTTGAAGAATATATTTTGAAAGGGTTAAACTTCAGAAATTACTTAAAGGGAAATAAAGATTGGCAGCCATAAGGAATACTATTCATAATATACACAGAGTTATAGAGGCTACTTTAAAAAAGGACTGAACTTTGGGCTTTGCAAGACGAGCGCAGGACGAGCGACAGCCGCCCCGGGGAGCAGTAGGTGCGGGAGTGTAGCAGCGTTCACCACAGGTCGGCAGCACCCGGGACGGCCCTGCTCCATTGTTTCTCAGAAAAGAGGAGAGTAGGTGCACTTTGTCAGCTGTTTCTTTCATTTCCAGTGAGCAGTATAAATGCCTAACATCATGAAGAAAACAAAAATAAAATCTGAAGGAAGGCAGCCCTTTTTAACCCGAAGGTGGAGTGTGGCTTATGTGTCTCCATTTAACACTGCCAGGCAGTTCTGCAGCAACTGTAGGTTACCCTAAACAGGAAGGGAGAGTAGAGGATCACGTTCCAATAGTCTGGAAGGGTCTCATTCAAAATACAAAGTTTGAGAAATCACGTAACTGTTAATTTGTTAAGACAGAAGAATTCTGGAAACAGCTACTTACTATACACGGATAAAGGGTTAAAGACATACGATTATGTTATTTGCTTCATGTACAGTATTTTCCACATACTAGGTTCTTCAGTGAGCTTCCATCTAGACCAGTATTAATGTTTTGATTCAGCATATCCTGATGAGGGAGAAAATATGCCCTCTGTGTCCAAGCTAAACTGCTGAACATTTTCTGGCTGCGAGATAGGTGCTTACCATTTTCTTTTAGCCATTCACGAATACATTAGTATAGATTTAAAGCGTTTTTATAAAAATAGTAATATTGCAGACAAAAGTGTTTTGTAAAATTCATACCTAAGAACCCATTTGTAAAATATGTAAACTGCCATCCAAACTTAAGAGACGCATCAAGACAAATTTAAGTACAGGGTGGGGAGGGCAAAAGTAGGTTTACAGTTGTGAGTATTTGAAACACAGTTTATTCTGATATTTCTTATATTTTCGTTAATCCTCACCTGATTATATTTTTTCCACTGGTTTTAGAGAGAGTGGGTGGAGGGGGTGTGGGGGAGGGGGAGAGAGAGAGAAACTTTGATGTGACAGACACACATCGATTGTTTGCCTCCTGCACATGTCCGGACCAGGGCCAGGGACCGTGCCTGCAACGGCGGCGGGTGGCCTTGGCTGGAATCGAACCCGGGACCCTTAAGTCCACAGGCCAATGCTCTAATCACTGAGCAAATCTGGCTAGATCCTGGACCAAGTTTTTAAATTAAGATTTAGTTACAGAGGAGAAACAAGATGGCAGCGTAGGTAGCAGCTGTGCCCACCGCCTCTTACAACCCATCAAATCACAACTAAAATACAGAATCACCGTCACTCAGAACCTCCTGAGATCTAGTTGAACCGAAGCCCTACAAGGCGGGAACTCAAGGAGCACCGAGACCGGAAGGAGGGGTGCAGACAAGGGCGGGTCGGGGCTGAATCACAGAGACACGGTTGTGGGCCCACACCCGGTGCCGCGGGTTAAACCCGGGAGGGAATCTCAGCGGTGGAGGTTTCCTGGAGGAGTGAGGGGTCCCCGCCCCACAGCAGGCCCCCAGCCCAGGGCTTCAGGGCCAGGAAGAGAAATTCCCCCAACTTCGGGCTGTGAAACCCAGTGGGGAATGTTGGTTGCTGTGGGACACAGAGGCTGCGGGAGCCCCAGGCTTTCCTCTTAAAGGGCTGGTGCATGGACTCACTCGGACGCCCTCCTTCTGGGCTCCAGCTCCGGGCAGCAGCTTGAAAGGAACTTGGGACACTTGGGGAGGAACTAACCTGCCTTAAACTGGTGCGAGAGGTGGAGGGGTGGCTTTCTCCCAGACAGAAGAGCTGGCAGAGGCCATTGCTCCTTTGGCCAGTCCGCCCCCACACAGCCGGCAGGCAGGGGCCATATTTGAATCGCCAGCACCTGACTCACACCTTTGGCCCCTCCCCACCTGCAGCTCATCCAGGCCATTTCCAGTAGCTTTTCTGTGCAAGTGGCCTCTCTAGCCTTATGTTTAGGACTTTCCTAAAATCTCTCAAACAAGCAGCAGCGTGCCCCATACATCTTGATAAGTGGCCCCAGGCTTGGCACTACTGGCAGCCTGCATTGGTTTATGCCTTGGCCTCTTCTGGACACCTCCAAGTCCAGCACAAGTAGCAGCCAACTACAGTTTGCTGAGTAGCTCATGCTGGGTGGCCCTGGGCAAGGCACTGGCAGAGGCTGACTTTGCACCTCCTAGAAGGCCCCAGAGACAGTGCACCTTGTGGTCAGACTTGACCACACTGGATTACAACCCTACCACATCCACGAGTGACACTCAAGGGGTGCACTTGGTGAACACCAAAGCTCCACTGAAGTAAATCCTGCTCCATAGGGGTGTCTCCAGCACAGCAGCTCTTTGGCTATAGTTGCAGCTGGTCCTCACAGCTGATTGGCCTGGGGGTCAGTTCCTCCCAGGGATGCCAACAGCAACCAAGGCTCAACTACAACAGGACACTGCACACAGCCCACACAGGGGAGCACCTAGAAGGCCCAGCTCAGGTGACTGGGGAGGCTGAGCCACTGGACCCTACAGGACACCTACTACACAAAGCCACTCTACAAATTCCAGAAGACATAGCAAATCTACCTAATATATAGAAACAAACACCTGGAAGCAGCCAAAATGTGGAGGCAAAGAAACATGTCACAAAGGAAAGAACAGAAGAAATCTCCAGAAAAGAGCCTAAATGAAATAGAACCAAGCAAGCTAACAGATAGAGTTCAGAATTTTGGTTTTAAGGATGCTCAAGGATATCAGTAAGACTATTACGAAAACAAGTGAGACCATCGAAGACCTAATAAAATACCTATCAGAAATGAAGGCTACATGAACTGAAATGAAGAATAATTTACAGGGAATAAACAGTAGAACAGAGGGCACTGAGAATCAAATTGGCAATTTGGAACATGAGGAAACAAAAAGCACCCAACCAGAAGAGAAAAAAGAAAAAAGAATCCACAAATATGAAGATAGTATAAGGAGTCTCTGGGACAACTTCAAGCTGCCCAACATTTGTATTATTGGGGTGCCAAAAGGAGATGAAAGAGAGCAAGAAATTGAAAACCTACTTGAAAAAATAATTACAGAAAACTTCCCCTCCCTGGGGAAGAAATAGACTTACAAGTCCAGGAAGCACAGCGAGTCTCAAACAAGAGGAACCCAAAGAGGCCCACACCAAGACACATCATAATTAAAATGCCAAAGGCTAAAGACAAAGAGAGAATCTTAAAAGTAGCAAGAGAAAAGCAATTAGTTACCTACAAGGGAGCACCCATACGACTGTCAGCTGATTTCTCAGCACAAACCTTGCAGGCCAGAAGGGAGTGGCAAGAAATATTCAAAGTGATGAAAAACATGGAACTACAACCAAGATTGCTCTACCCAGCAAAGCTATTATTTAGAACTGAAGGTCAGATAAAGACCTTCATAGATAAGAAAAAGCTGAAGGAGTTCATCACCACTAGACCAGCACAGCACTACATGAAATGTTGAAGGGTCTTCTTTAAGAAGAAGCTAATGAACAAAAGAATCTGATGAACTAAATAGGCCCAGAGACATTGATGCATGCAACAGACTATCATATTTCTGAGGGAAGAGGGAAGGAGGTTGGAGGGTGGGAAGAGATTAACCAAAGAAGTTATATGCATATATGCATAACCCATGGACACAGTCAATAATGGGGTGAAGGCCTGGGGAATGGGTGGGAGCGAGGTGGAGGGGGTCAGTTGGGGGAAAAAATGAGACACTTGTAATACTTTCAACAATAAAGATAAATAAGAAAAAAATTTAGTTATAGACGTAAAATGGAGGTTCATACAAATTACAAATGTTCACCATTTTGTAGGAATAACTAGTATAATAGTGAATTCTATATGATCAAATCCATATTTTTAAAACATACTAATGCGTTGGGTTAAAACTAGCAAGGTGCAAGTTAACAGCTATAAAGGTAGCCTGCAATTACATTTTAAAAATTAAATGCTCAGTAAATAAAATAACTCTAGAGATCTGTTGCACAATGTGAACATACTTTACACTATTGAACTGTACACTTAAAAATGGTTAAGATGGTAGCCCTCGCTGGTGTGGATCAGTGATTAGAGCATTGGCCCTCACACCAAAGGGTTTCAGGTTCTATTCCAGGTCAAGGGCATGTACCTGGGTTGCAGGTTCCATCCCTGGCCCCAGTCTGGGCTTGGGAGGCAACCAATGTGTGTCTCTCTCACATCGATGTTTCTCTCTCCCTCCATCCCTTCCTTCCTCTCTCTGTTCCACTCTCTCTAAAAATCAATGGGATAAATATCCTTAGGTGAGGATTAACAAAAAAGAAAATGGTTACAATGGTAAATTTTGGATTTTTTACCACAAAACTGAAAAAATTACTAAAAAAAATTTAACACAACTGCAGGTTGGAGGTTGAAGAAGTGACTAATAAGAAATTAAAAAAAGGTGTGATTATAAGTCAAATCGAGCTGGTGCAATGTGGCAGTAAAAACTCCCTGTGTCTTATACAAATAAAACATGCTCTAAGAAATGTGTACATAGAAGCATTTGCGATCTTGCTTCCAGACTTTGCCCTCAGTTTGGCTCAAATAAATGCTTATTAAAAAACAAAGAAAGAAATGTGTACAATAATCAATCCTAAAGGAAAAAGAAAGTCAAAATTCTAACCTTGAAGAAAGAAAACCAGGGCAAAGTATGAACTTAATTTACTGTGCAAATTTTGCAGTGGTTGAGTTAACTATATAGTAATGGTAAGAGAAAATATTTTATAACACTTGAAAAAAATTGTAAATATGCTATTATGCTTTATAGTTAATTCACGATTTCCAAAATAGTCCATTTAATCTGTTCAACTCGCAATTTGTTTTTAGATGGCAAGCCAAACAAATTTTTAGTTAATAAACCAGAAATTTTATATCTCTGCTACTGTGCCCATTGAGAGGGGGAGTCTATCTCTTACCTGGAATCTGGACTTAATGACTAGCTTCACCAATAGAATGGTAGAAATGATGCTCAGGGAAATCTGAGGCTTGGTTGGAAGAAGCCTTGCAGCTTCCACCTGAGTCTCCAGGAACCCTGTCCAGGAGAGTTGATCTGTCACGTAAGAAGGCTGACTACTCTGGGGCTGCCATGTTGTAAGGAAGCCCAAGGCTTTGTGGAGAACGATATGTGGAAAGAGAGATGCTCAGCTAGTTCTCAGTGGTTTCAGTCCCAAACTGACATCAGGGAGTAGAGAATCCCTGCCAAAACTGTAGATTTGTGCTAAAAATAGATGATCGTTTTTGTTTCAAAGTTTTTAAGTTTTGGGGTAGTTTTTGTGCAGCAAGAGAGAAATGGAACAGGGCAACAGATGTAAGCAATGAAATAAGTAATGTGAAGTAGAATGGGGCAAAGTGGATTAAGGGATAGAGAAGATGGGATAGAGAGAAGGGGTGGGGTTGAGGACTTAAACTTTTGACAGTGTTAGGGAAAGCCTCTCTACTTCTCTCTGTCTGCTAGATATTCCTGCTTTCCTTTGCTTGCTTACCCACCATCAGCACATATAATCCTCAAACAGCCACCCCAAAATGGAAGTATCAGATCCTGAATTTACTTGTCCTGTTACAAGTCCTAAGACCACAGCCACTCCTTAAAATCTCTAACTCTTAATTTTAATTTTATGAAGATAAGTAATGGCCCAACTTTTGTGGAACAAAATGAACATGGATGTAAGGGCATATCCCTGAGGATGGCCACAATTCCCTGAAAAGGAAAAAATGGGTTCCCCAGCAGGGGTTTCCTTCACATCACTGTGATTCATGGGAGAGTATTATACCTCTCAAAAGAATTGGGTGGCCCAGCCCGGCGTGGCTCAGCGGTTTAGGATCGACCTAGGATCCAGGAGACTGAGGTTTGATTCCCAGTCAGGGCACATGCACAGGTTGTGGGCTCGATCCCCAGCAGGGGGCATGCAGGAGGCAGTAGATAAATGACTCATCATTGCTGTTTCTCTCTCTCCCTCTGCCTTCCTCTCTCTGAAATCAATAAAGATATATTAAAAAAAGAAAAGAATTGGGTGGAACAATAGTTAAAAACCAGAAAAATACTTGTCATATGAGTGGTACATTATCCTACAAGAGTTCAAAGCAGAGAAAGATTCCATGTAGAGGGAGAATCTGAAAGGATATCATAGAAAAGGTACAATGTGAGTTCCCATAACTACAGCATTCTCTGTAGTTACTGACCCAATCATTTCTTGCAGATGGATCTTGAAAGATAGGTAGGGTTTGGATGGTGGAATTAAAAGTGGGAGAGGGTGCTCCAGGGAATAGTGTAAGCAAATACTAGTGATGGAAGGCATAACACATATTCTTGAATAAGCAAATTGTGCTAGATATGTGTAGGGAAATCAGTTTGGCATGATGGATTGAACCATACTGTAGGCCACCACCAAGAGTGCTGCAGGATAAGATCAGATCAGCGGGTAAAGATAAAATATTGGAACTTTTTAGGAAGGAAATCATCCGGAACAAAACTGTGCTGGAAGAGGGTTACTTGCCAGTAGAGAGTAGCACGGATTGGAGAGGGAACAAAAGCAAGACAAGGCTGTCAATAGGAGCCTGTATCAATAGCCAAGGTGAGGGGTAGGAAGTTGAGATGTGGATGAGAGAGAAGTTGCTAACAGATCTACAGGACTTGGGAATTGAGGGCTCACCGAGGGACAGAGAAAGAAGTCAACCAAAGAGTCCAAGACTTTCAGCCTATAGCAGTTGTAAGGAGGGAGGAAGTGACAGAAATCAAGAGTCAAAAGTAGCTATTGGCCCTGGCTGGGTAGGTCAGTTGGTGAGATCATCGTCCAGATAACCAAGGTTGCCCGTTTGATCCCGGTCAGGACACATACAAGAAATCAATCAATGAATGTATAAATAAGTGGAACAACAAATCGCTGTTTCTCTCTCTCTCACTCTCTCTCTCTCTCTCTCTCTCTCTCTCTCTCTCAAATCAATCAATAAATAAAAAAATGAAAAAAGTAGCTATTGGCTGAAGTATAGGAATAGGGTGGAAGATGTCGAGTTGGATTTAGTCACTTTGAACTGCCAGTGGTACAGCAGGTGGAGATATCTAGCCAGGCAATTGGAAATCCGACACTGTACTTGGAGGAGATGGCAAGGATCCAGATAAGACAGGGTAGCTATCTGAATGGGATTAAGAAGCGGGGAGAGTTTCCCTAAGGAGGCGGGAACCTGAGTATAGGCTGGTGCAGAAACCTGGGAGGCTGCCCGTCATCTGCCTCCGCTCAAGCATGGAGTGGAATCGGGTAAGGGCTGAGCAAGGGTCGGGACTGAGAAGAGGCCAAAAAAAGGCAATTGGGAAGTAACTGGTGACAGCCTAGCAACTTTTCGGTAGAAAGTCAGGGCCGCTTGCCGCATCCTCTCTCAACCATGTCGTCTGACAAAATCCGGATGTGGAGAGGAAGCTTCAAGGAAGGCGTCTTCTGAGGAGAGATGTGGCATGTGGGTGGGAGTAATTGGCTTAATGGGAATATCTCTTCTCCTCCTTGGAGGGGGATTTTGGGTAGTAAAATCAATAACTAACCTGGGAATGGTAAACAATGTTCTCACTTCTGAAGAAATACCGATTTCCCCAAGTCCAGTCACTACCACATGTGCCGGATGCTTTAACAAATAGTTATTAGAAGAAGCTAGGAAAACTCCCCCTGGCGCCCCCAGTAAGGAATTTACGGAGGAACTAGAGAAAGCTGAGCTCACGCAGCCGCCTATCCTCAAGTGCCTCCGCCTATGATTGCAAGATTAGCCGAGGACAGGAAAAAGGCCATCGCCCCTTGCCTACTGTACAAGGACCACCCTGGGTAGCACACAGAATAAATGGCAGATTATGGCATCCCCCTAAAAAGGGCTAACAGTATGGAAAGGCTACCAGACCCCCCTCAGCCTTACACAGGTGCTTCCAATGAGAACAGTATCAGAATAGTTAATGTAAATGGAAGGCATGTTCAGTATGAGAACTTGCCCTTCATGAAACGCTTGGCAAGGCAGCGGCCACGCTGGTGCTCGCTCCCAAAGAAACAAAAGAAAAGCATTCTTAAGCAGTTAATCAATAGCTATGGCAAAAGGCACTCTGTTCTTAGAAGAAAATGGCAAGAAGAATATAATAGCTTAAGAATAGGTCCATAGTTAAACTATAACCATAAGAAGTAGTAACCACAGGCAAATATTATATAAAATTTGTCTCACAGAGTAACAGAGGTGGTGGCGAAGGCAGCGGCGGCTATTGGTTTTCAGCCTCTTCCCCGCAGCGTCGCTAAGAAGCGCAGCGGAACTCGACTCGACCCATCCCACTTACTTACTCCCTGCTCAGGGCCGTAGCTCCCATCTGCACCTTCTAGCCATCATGGCAACTTCATCTGAAGAAGTTCTACTAATTGTAAAGAAAGTGCATCAAAAGAAGCAGGATGGAGCTCTATACCTCATGGCAGAAAGAATTGCTTGGGCACCTGAAGGCAAAGATAGATTTACAATCAGCCATATGTATGGAGATATTAAATGCCAGAAAATCAGTCCAGAAGGAAAAGCTAAAATTCAGCTTCAGCTGATCCTGCACGCAGGGGACACAACTAACTTTCATTTTTCCAATGAAAGCACAGCAGTCAAAGAGCGAGATGCAGTGAAAGAACTTCTTCAGCAGCTACTGCCCAAATTCAAGAGGAAAGCAAATAAAGAACTTGAAGAGAAAAACAGAATGCTGCAAGAAGATCCTGTTTTATTTCAGCTTTATAAAGACCTTGTTGTGAGTCAAATCATCAGTGCTGAGGAATTCTGGGCCAATCGTTTAAATGTGAACTCAACAGAGAGTTCCTCCTCCTCCAATCATAAGCAGGATGTTGGCATTTCAGCAGCATTTCTGGCTGATGTCCAGCCCCAAACAGATGGATGTAATGGTCTGAGATACAATTTAACCTCTGATATCATTGAGTCCATATTTAGAACCTATCCAGCAGTAAAAATGAAATATGCAGAAAATGTTCCCCACAGCATGACAGAAAAGGGATTCTGGACATGTTTTTTTCAGTCCCATTATTTTCACAGGGATCAGCTGAATACAGGGTCAAAGGACCTCTTTGCAGAATGTGCCAAAATAGATGAAAAAGGGTTAAAAACAATGGTTTCATTGGGAGTGAAAAACCCACTACTTGATTTGACAGCTTTGGAAGATAAAACATTAGATGAGGGCTATGGCATTTCCTCTGTGCCCTCTACTTCTAATTCTAAATCCATAAAGGAGAATAGTAATGCTGCCATCATCAAGAGGTTTAACCATCACAGTGCCATGGTCCTGGCAGCAGGTCTCAGGAAACAAGAAACACAAAATGAACAAAATGGTGAGCCCAGCAGCATTGATGGAAATTCCAGAGATGCAGACTGCTCTCAGCCAGCAGTCAAAAGGGTGAAGTTACAAGAGTCCATTGAATATGAAGACTTGGGAAAAAATAATTCCATAAAAATGATTGCACTAAACCTCAAGAAGTCAGATAGGTATTATCATGGTCCAACTCCAATCCAATCGCTACAGTATGCAACAAGTCAGGACATTATTAATTCTTTTCAAAGTATTAGACAAGAAATGGAAGCTTATACACCCAAATTAACTCAGGTTCTCTCAAGTAGTGCCGCCAGTAGCACCATCACAGCACTGTCACCTGGAGGAGCACTGATGCAGGGAGGAACACAGCAAGCCATAAACCAGATGGTGCCAAATGATATTCAGTCTGAATTGAAACACCTGTATGTGGCTGTTGGGGAACTTCTTTGGCACTTCTGGTCCTACTTTCCTGTTAATACGCCATTCCTAGAAGAAAAGGTAGTGAAAATGAAAAGTAATTTGGAACGATTCCAAGTTACAAAGCTCTGTCCATTCCAAGAAAAAATTCGAAGATAGTATTTAAGCACAAACTTGGTAAGTCACATAGAAGAGATGCTCCAGACAGCCTACAACAAGCTGCACACTTGGCAGTCATGGCGTCTGCTGAAGAAAATGTGAGGTGTTTGTGGCTCACAGGTTTTGTGAGATTGAGAGAACTGTGTCCTGCAGTGATTCTGGAAACCTGGCCTGACACATGCAGACGATCACACAGAGTGACAAGAATGTCTGCACCACACCACCTCTCAGAGCTGATGCTATTATACTTGCACATTGTGAACTGAAAGGAAAGAAACTGATTAAACTAAAAGCTAGGGAGGTTTAAGGCAGAACCAAAATGAGCTAAGTTGCAAAAATATATATATTTATATATTTTAAAAAAGACACTGTTTACTGCAGTTACTCAGGAACTGCTTTTGATTCATATTAAGCTGCTTTCAGAAATTAAAAAAAACCACCACTTTTTAAAAGGGTGCATTGATAAAATCTAAGGTTCTTGTTTTCTGTGTGAATTTGTCCAAGTTTATGGCACAGGGTACACCTTAAGTACTTCTCCTCCATCCTCCACTTGGATCCTGGGGTTTTGCTGAATTCTAGCTGTACCTTACATCAGCCAGCTAAAGAGAGTCCTTTGAAACAGGCAGAGGGAGACTGTTTGCTCACCAGCAGGAAACAGTTGTGCTCAGAAGACATCATTGGTCCTGTGTTTCCTGTGGAAATAAGAAACAAATATTGCACTGAATGTTTGTGGTTTGGAGTCCCTAAATGATAAAGAGGGAACATAATTTGCAGAAAGTCATGTGGGGTTTTATGCAGAATTTTGTCAGAAGACAACGGTGCTGCACGTTTTTCTTTGAGTGCAAATGTACATTGCTAAGATTTTTTTAAAAGATGACATGTGCTTTGAAAAAATTGCATTTTTAAGAGTTTAAAAATCTTATGAGAAATATAAGAGATCTTACTTATTTTCACCTCTTTAGAAAAAAATAAAAGATGTTTCTCATATCTCCAAAAAAAAAAAAAAATTTCTGTCTCACAAACTAATACATTACTGCTGCAAACAAAGCCACATCTATCACTCTATAGTTCACTGATTTTTCCTTTCTCCTTTATTCTAAAAAATAAAAGTAAAAATTGTTCCGTTCTGATGAAATCGAAACTTGTATTGTTTAACCTGTGAATAATATTTCTTGCTTGCCAACCGAAAAAAGGTAATCGTAGCCAAAAAAGAAAGTATAAAAGATTATGTTGATTCTCAATAAAGTGGAACAGTGTCACACCACCTCCGAGTCGTGTAGTCTGCTGTCTCCCAGCGCCGGTGCCTTGCCCACCTTCGGCCCCTGACTCCCGCTGCGGCTGGACCCCGGCAGCCGCTGTCAGACTGAGGCGTGAATACCGGGAAGGCGAAGCAGCGGCGCGGTGAAAAGAAGGTAGAATGGCTTGAGGCCGAGAGGTTGGAGGGAGTCCTGGGTCTGAGGACCTACAGGTTGCATGTCCCTCAGCATCTAAATTTTTGCTTTTCACCTCACGCAGAGAGATACTGCACGTGGATTGTCAGCTCACAGGCCGCCGCTTAGGAGGCCGGGGATTACTACATTCTGTAATACGGTCGGTGCTTCCCGGTGAGCAGAAGCGGCGGCCGGCAGCGGCTGGATACAGTCCCCCCTCCCCGCCCCCTCGCTGGGACAATCTGCGCAGGCGCGCGGGCGGGGCTGGGGGAGCGGAAGTGCTGGCGGAAGTGGAGCTCGCAACGCCTTAGGGAAGGGACCAGCGGGGCGAACGGGTACTCTGCCGACGCCTGCAGACCGTGTCGGAGGCGGGAGCCACCATGAACCGGCTCCAAGATGACTATGACCCCTACGCAGTTGAAGAGCCTAGCGACGAGGAGCCGGCTTTGAGCAGGTGGGCCCCTGCTCCGCCCCGGCCCCGAGGCTGCGGCCGGGCCTTAGCCTTCTCCCTTCGCTGCGCCTGCGCCTGCGCCTGCGGGGCCCGTGCGGACCCTCTGCCCGGCGGTCCGGGCCCCTCTCGCACCCCGCTGTAGCCTGTGGGACGCCGAGGGGAGTCCTGGTGAGGTCTTGCGGCCACGGGGGAGGCGGGGCCGAACCCGCGCGGGGAAGGGGGCTGTTCTGGAATCCTGCGTAAGTCTTCAAAAGCCGGGCGACGAATCCTGCCTCTGCAGCTTACAGCAGTGTGACCCAAGTCAAATCACTTATCCTCGGTTTCTCATCTATAAAAAGGAAATATAATAACTATATCGTAAGTATGTTGTAAGGCTCCTGGGACTTAATGTGAAGTGACCAGCTAGAAGACTAATACGCCATAAACAAAAATAAGGGGATATTTAACAGACTTTTTTCCAGCACCTGTTATAGGCTTGCTCTGGCTACAGAGATCAGTCATAAGATTTTTGCCTTTTACAGGCTTACAGTATAGTAGGGGAAATAAGATGCATACCAACAAGGTATATATCTTGGAAATAAGTATGTATCTTGGAAGAGCATTGTAGAAAACGATGATCTTTGATAGGCATGGATGCAGTTCCGGGGGAATTTCCAAAAGGAAGGACTTAACCCTCCCTGAGGGAAACTTTCAGTTACGTTGGCAAGAGATTTCCAGGCAAATTTAAGCCATTTTAAAGCTGTCAGCAGATTCTACTTATAAACTTGAAAACATTCTGTCCGATTGAGCTTTCTGTAAAACTGTCCTACCTTCAATCACAGTGTTTCCTCCCATTATCCTGGGGAGGGGTCCTAGGCGTGGGAGATCAGGCTGCTGTGAAGATTTCTGTTGTGGGGAGTGAGGATGGATTCCAAGATTTCCTGTGAAAAAGTGTTTCAGTTAATGGGGCAGGTCTGTGAAAGGAGTTATATAGGCTTCAATTAGTAATTCAGTTTGGAATATAGGAGTGTTTCCGGGAGTTTTTCTGCCATTACCATCTCCATATTCACCTGTTATTTATTTAATATTTTTCTTTAAGTCAGTGTACATTTTTGTAGTAAAATATCTTAAAGCTTTTGTCACTGGTAAAGTAACAAAAATAAATACTATGAAAACAATGCTTTAAGACAGTGTTGCCTGCTTAAGGCTCTGAATCCAATGCTTGTTTTAAAAAGGGAGATTGGTGTTAGAAAGGTGTTTAATAGGTACTGTCAGGGTTTGATTTTACCCCACTTATAGGCTAGTATTTTATAGCCTCTTACTGTTTCATGGAAGCTGGCAGAAGATCTGTGACTCCTGGGTTACAGAAAGCTCACAGCACAGTAGGCAGCATGAGCATTATGTTTGTATTGGTTGCTCTTTCTAACTTCTACAGAGATTAAGCGGAGAGAGACCCAGATGGATACTACACATTCACGGGGTTAGCATTGTGGCTGAGGACCACTTGATCTTGGAGATTCCACCTCTTTTGCAGCAGGCAGTAAATGAGCCTGCTCTTTGTCCTGGAAAGTGACATTACCTCATCCTTCAAGCTTTTTTTTTACTGTAAACACAACCTTGAGAAATGGCCTACGTAAAAAGTGTTGAGAACCTTTCTTGGCATACTCAACAAGAATATGCAGCGCCCATGATACATTGCCTTGCCCAGCAGTGCTAAATGCTGAGACTCTTGAAATAATCACAAGGACTGAAGAAAATGTGCCTTATGATTCAGTGTTGTTTATTTATTTATTTACTTTTTTATTTTTTAACAATATATCTTTATTGATTTCAGAGAGAGGAAAGGAGAGGGAGAGAGAGAGATAGAAACATCAATGATGAGAGAGTCATTGATCAGCTGCCTCCTTCACGCCCCTCACTGGGGATTGAGCCCGCAACCCGGGCATGTGTCCTGACTGGGAATTGAACCCCGATCGCCTGGATCCCAGGTCGACGCTCAACTGCTGAGCCACGCCTCGCCGGGCCAGTGTTGTTGTTTTTTAAATTAAACCTTTTATTTTGAGGTAGATTCACATGCAGTTTTAAGAAATAGTACACAGAGATTGTGTCCCCTTTACTCAGTTTCCCCCAGTGTTAACATACTGCAAAACTGTAGTACGGTATCACAACTGGGATATTGACATTAATACCGTCACGTTATAGAACATTTCTATCAGCATGAGAATCCCTCATATTCCGCACTTCCCACCCCCATGTCCTCCTTAACCTCTGGCATCCACTAGTCTATCCTCCATTTCTATAATTTTGTCATTTTCAAAAAATATGTAAGTGGCATCCTGTGGTATGTAACCTTTTGGGGTTGGCTTTTTTCACTCAGCATAGTTCTCTGGAGATTCACCCCCATTTTTGTAAGTATCAATAGTTCATTTCTTGTTTATTGCTGAGTAATATTCTGCATTTAACCATTCACTCATTGAAGGACATCTGGTGGTTTTCCAGTTTAGATTATTGTGAATAAAACTGCTATAAACATTCATGTATAGGTTTTTGTGTGCATATAAATTTCATTTCTCCTGGATAAATGCTCAGGAGTTTAATTGCTGGGTTGTGTGGTAATTGCATGTTTAGTTTTATAAGAAACTGCCAAGCTGTTTTCCATAGTGGCTTCAGTGTTATTTAATGGGCTGTCCGTCTATTCTGCTACTCCTTAAAATAATCTGTTATGTCCCACTCTTTGGAAACAGTGGAATATAGAGTAGATCAGAGTTTCTCAACCTTGGTAGCATTGACTTCTTGGGCCAGATAGTTGTCTTTTGGAGGGGCTGTCCTATGCATTGTAGGATGCAGGAGCCCCTCCTCCTGCCTTCTAGTTATGACAATCAGAAATGTCTCTAGCTATGCTAAATATTACCTAGGGGAGCAAAATTACCCAAGTTGAAGACCACTGAGGTAGTTCAAGGTTGAAAAGATAAGTTGAAACCAGATTGTGGAAGGCTCTTTAGAATGCTGTGCTCAGAGGTTTGTCCATCGATGTTTTTTTTGGAGCGGGGTAGTGATGTAATGAGAGTTCTTTAGGAGTAACGTTCTGGCAGCAGGGTTAAGGGTGGAAGAAAAACAAGAGTTTGGAGGTTTGGAGATCCTTAGGATATGATGTAAATTTAAGAGGACCCTAGTGAATATAGTGGCCATGAAGAAAAAGAAAGCATGCTGGTAAGGATGAAGAATTTCTCATGGGAAATTTTCTTGGCAGTAGAAGCCTCTATCATAAGCAAAATTGATATGAAGTGGATTTTTCTGATTTACATTCTACTGGAGGCTCAAAAGTGGTGTTCTAGAAGACAAAAATAGAGAATTAAAAACCAGGAATAGTCTGGAACTATTCATCAGACCATGTGTAATTGAGTGTTATTTATGTACTATTGATTGTATTAGAATATCTTAGGCATTTCAGCTATTCCTGCTGATATCTGGCTTAATTTCATCATACTGCTATTGATGGGGAAACCTAGGCACAGAAGGCCAAGTAAATTGGCAGAAATTGCTCAGGATAATTTGGAATAAAATTTAGCTTTCTCCCTCTTTATAGTTCTCTATTGCACTGTGCCTTTTAAATTGTAGTGTTTAATTACTATCTGTTAACATTTTGTGTGGCTATATTAGAATATGTTAGTTACATATTTTAGGTTTCATTTAAATGTACAGAGTTTTAAATATATCTTTATTGATTTCAGAGAGAGGAAAGGAGAGGGAGAGAGAGACAGAAGCATCAATGATGAGAGAGTCATTGATCAAGCCCGCAGCCCGGGCATGTGCCCTGACCTGGAATTGAACCCTGATCGCCTGGATCCCAGGTCGACACTCAACCCCTGAGCCACGCCTGGCCGGGCTAAATGTCCAGAGTTTTAAAAAACTGGAGTAAACTTTTCATTGCTGATAGAATTAGAATTGGTGCAATACTTCTGGAAAGCAGTGTGATAATTCAGGAAGTCAGAAAGATGTTTGTGTCTAATTCTAGACATTCATCCTAAGGAAATAAAATTATATATACAGAGACATTCATTGTAGTGTTTAATAGCAGAGAGCTAGAAATAAATGTACAGCATTTACAAGAGGAAGTATTATCCAGACATTAAAAAATGTATTTGGAAATACACAAAATGGTTCATCTATTAAGTGAGAATAGCTCTATGTAATATGCCAGATAAATCAAATGTAGCCTTATAAAACTTAAAATTGTTGAGCAGTGAGGTGATGGGAGTTGTAAGTTATTTTAATTCTTTAATATTCATGTTCTTTATGATTTAAATGTATATTAGTTCTGAAGATGAAGTGGATGTGCTATTACATGGAACTCCTGACCAAAAACGAAAACTCATCAGAGAATGCCTTACTGGAGAAAGTGAATCTAGTGAAGATGAATTTGAAAAAGAAATGGAAGCTGAATTAAATTCTACCATAAAAACAATGGAGGTCAAATTATCCTCCCTGGAAACAGGTAAACTTTTAGTTAGATTTTAATGTAGATATTTTTCTAAGGTACATATGGGCAAGAACCTCATTTGTGCTCTTTTGTGTCCCCAGTACCTTCAGTAGGTCCTCAGTAAATATTTATTGAGTAAATGAATGAATGTGTTTGGCAACTTGAGCATAGTTTTCTTTGATGACTAGTGAAGAAGTTTCTGTGTTGTTGGAGATTATTTAGTATCTTTTACTTGCATGTTTTCCTTTTGTAATTTTTACCCCAGGATTAAAAAAAAAAAAGACAGGCTTATAGAAGTATATTTAGGGTTATATAGCACTGATATGGCAGGTTGAATGATGTGTCAGCACAAATTCCTGTCTCATTTTAGTAAGTAATGAAACATATTTTATCTTCATACGTGGTCTTAATGTAAACTGTACCTGACTCAAACTCTGTGATTTGTGATAGTAGCACTCCTCAGCATTGGTTTCTATGTTGATATGCTATGTATTAGCTGTTAAGAATCACAGTGTATATGATAATAATAATAAAAGCAAAACTGGATTTTAATTAAGGGGAAGAATTAGGGATGCAGGCATATGATGACATAAGTAAATGTCATGGCACTAGGCACAGATGAGTCCTTGAGTCATTCCCCTGCCTCTCTGTAGAGCTCTTAACCTCTTTCCCCTAAAGTCCCTTTAAAACAAGATGTTTATTCCCTGTTTTCCACAGTGTATTGCATGGCTGAAAGGTAGAGAGATGTATGCTGGCAACCTGAAAATATGGCTATTTGATTAGATTTGTGGGAAGGGAGAGAAAATAATCTCATGATCTGCAACGTTTAATCAGGAGGGGCAGTTCTCTGTATTGCATGGGGCACCAATTCAGTAAGTCATTGATGTGAAGTGTTTTTCTATCCACATGAGATTGGAAATGAGCTGATACTACTTTGAGGTGATGGAAGAATATACGAAGATTTTTTTCTTGTCAATTATGTAAGGTTCAGTCTGTAAATTTCCCTGTGGTTTGAACAGGGTCTTCTTCAGGAAATGGGAAAGTTGGAACAGCTTCCACAAAGTACTATGATGACATATATTTTGATTCTGATTCTGAGGATGAAGACAAAGCAGGTAAGTAAAATGTTTACCAGGTTTAGCAGTTATATTTTATGAAAAAATGTCCACCTAGAAGTTATTCGGTAGTAGGATTTCCCTGTGTTCGATTTTTTCAAGGAAATTGCAGGCTGTTGATGTGAAAACAAAAACAGGATTGATGAATAAGAACAGATATGATACAAATATTGAACTATAATGTTGTACACCTGAAATGTATATAATCTTGTATACCAATTTTACCACAGGAAAAAAACAACACATAGGAATGTATACATATGAGGACATGGGACCAACAACAGTAGTGCATAGGCACAAACGGGGAGAGGGAGAATATGTCCCAACTCAGTACCTCCCTCCTTCGGGCTCTTGGCCACCCTCTTCCTTCAGGTTCCTTAGCACGGCAACATTTGTTTTCACACCTGCAAATAGTTTCTATATTTTTGCCCCCTTGCATAATTTTCCCTGACTCATTGCTTTTAAAAATTTTTTTGTTGGCCTCTCTATTCTTTGGAATTGATTTTGTATAAATTTTTTTTTTATAATCCTCACTTGAGGATGTTTTTTCCATTGCTTTTCAGAGAGAGTGGAAGGGAGAGAGAAAGAGAAAGAGAGAAACATTGATGAGAGAGACACACACACTGATTGGTTGCCTCTTGCACTCTCCTTGACCGGGGCTGGGGATCGAGCCTGCAACTGAGGTTTGTGCCCTTGGCCAGAATTGAACCTGGAACCCTTCAGTCCAGGGGCCGACACTGAGCAAAACTGGCCAGGACGATTTTGTGTAAAATTTGAGTAAAGTTGAACATGTTGACAAGACCTAAGACAAAATTATATCAGTAATTACACTGGAATACACAAGTAATAAATTTATATGGTAAAGAAATAACTTTATTTTTTATATATTGTTAAATACTGACCTGCTCAAGTACATTTTGAAATTCTAGTGTATGTGTGACCATATATTTTTTCCATTCATTTTTGAAATATTTTTCTTCTGATATCAGTAGCATTTTATATATGGGAACTTGTAGAGAATTTAGATGTCAAAAATAGTTTCTGTTCTTGACTTGCTTTGAGTAGCCTTTTTGGACTCAGAATTTTCATTATTTAAACTCTTTGAGATACCAGTTTTCAGTGAAAAAAAATTGTGCCTCCTCTCTTATCATTTTAATACCTTGTTAATTGGACAAGAACTGTACTTGGAGGAATAGTTAAAAATTTTTTAAAGGAAAATATAAATAGAAAAAATATGTAGCTTAGGAAATGAGAGTCTTCATTCTGTAGTAAAAAGGTGTGAACTTTAGATATGATACTTAGCCATGTGCTTAACATTTTTGAAATTAGCACAGGTGAAAAAAAAGAAGAAACGACACAGGATTCCAACAAATGATGAATTATTATATGATCCTGAAAAAGATAACAGAGATCAGGCCTGGGTTGATGCACGGAGAAGAGGGTAAGAACTTAATATTTAGAATCTTTAGAGAAAATGATTAAAAGATAGTTTTCACTATATTCATATTTTGAATGTATGTGTATATTTTTATACAGACATACATAAAGAAGTTTGAGGAAAAACTGCTAATTAGTTTATTTTGAAAATAAAGCAAATTTCAGTTAGTTGATTTTTAAAGAAAACTTTTGAATTCAAACTGTTGTAGTCAGTCTCTCCATTTAAGCTGAATTTTAAAAAATAGACACAATTTAAAACTAGTTGGAGATTAACTAGTTTATGTTGATGAAGAGTGGATGTTATGTTTTGCATCTGAATTGTTTTTTCTGTTTACAAATTGGATTTTTAAAAATTGAAGTGAAATTCACATAACATAAAAGTAATAACTTTAAAGTGGACAATTCAGTGACATTTAGTATATTCAGACTTCTATTTAATATCCAACCATTTTCATCATCCCAAGAGGAAACTCTGTATTCATTTTTAAATTTGATTTTATGAAGACCAATATGTCGTAAAACTAAAAACTAGGCGATTTGCCACTATTACACAATGCTTCCTTAACCTGGCTGTGCTTCAGGGTCATCTGGGGAGAATGAAATGCAAACCCTTAAGTTATACTCTAGGAGGTTTTGATTCAGGTAAGGTGGGGTCCAGGAATCTATATTTTTCAAGTCCAGATGTATTTTGATGTTGTGTGAGTCTTTATACACCACCTTTTAGCCTTCACTCTCCCACTTTTCCCTTTTTTCTTCTTCGTTTCACCCATGCACCACTTCCTCCAGCTGCCCCTTGCTTTATTTATTTATTTATTAAAATAGCTCTTTATTGATTTCAGAGAGAGGAAGGGAGAGGGAGAGAAAGATAGAAACATCAATGATGAGAGAGTCATTGATCGGCTGTCTCCTGCATGCCTCTGATTGGGGATCAAGCCCACAACCCAGGCATGTGCCCTGACCGGGAATCAAACTGTGATCTCCTGTATCCTAGGTCGATGCTCAACCACTGAGCCATGCCCGGCCAGGCCCCTTGCATTTATTTAATGGATATTTTTTGATCACCCACAGTAAAATGGACATTTTAAGTGCTGTGAATGATATTGTGATAGTCAAGGAGCTTACAGTCTAGCTCCTGATTCTGGTGACGGAATTTGTCAGTGAAGTAAGATGGAATATATTTTCATCTTTATATAATTTTGAGGAGAAATAACATTTTATTGGCTTATTCACATTTCTGCATTAAGTGGTAGTTGCCTTTTAAGATCATTAGAAACCAGCTTCAAATAATGAATTCAGTACATTTTAAGCACCACGAGGGCAGTCATCTTGTTTAATGCTGTATCCTAAGCATCTTGCACATTGTTAAATTGGTACTCAGTATCTATTGAGTGAATGAATAAGTTACTTTCTTGGGGTTTGGGTTTTGAAATTTGCTAAACATTTAAGAATAAAATATGTACCACATGTTTTCAGTATTTTCCCCCACAAACATTTAAAGAGTTTAGGAAGTAAAGCCTTTTGTTGTTCAGGTTTCAGGAGTTTACCATAAGCGCCCCCCTTCCCCTTTAAACTTATTTTCTGTCTATTTTTATTTTTTTAAAAATATGTCTTTATTGATTTCAGAGAGAGGAAGTGAGAGGGAGAGAAAGAGATAGAAACATCGATGAGAGATAGTCATTGATCAGCTGCCTCCTGCATGCTCCTAATGGGGATCGAACCTGAAACCCGGGCATGCGCCCTGACTGGGAATTGAGCCTCAATCTCCTGGATCATAGGTAGATGCTCAACTGCTGAGCCATGCCGACCAGGTCCCCCCTTTTTAAAAAAATTATGTTTTTCTTGATTTCAGAGAGAGGAAAGGAGAGGGAGAGAGAGAGAAACATCAGTGATGAGAGTCATTCATCGGCTGCCTCCTTGCATGCCCCCTACTGGGGTTTGAGCCTGCAATCCTGGCATGTACCCTGACCAAGAATCGAACCATGATATCCTACTTCCTCAACCACTGAGACATGACGGTCGGGCTTGCTATTATTATTAACTAAATTCCATACTTTATTCAGATTTCCTTAGTTTTTACCTAATATCCATTTTCTGTTCTAAGAGCCCATCCAGGATACCATGTTGTGTTTAGTTGTCATGTCTCATTAGGCTCTTCTTCCTTGGTTATGATGACCTTAACAGCTAATTTTGTTTTTTGTTAATTGTCATTCGAAGATATTTTTTCCATTGATTTTTAGAGAGAGTTGAATTGAAGGAGGGGAATAGAGAGAGAGAGACAGAGATATTGATGTGAGAGAGATACATTGGTTGGTTGCTTCCTGCATGCACCCTGAATGGGACCAGGATTGAACCTGCAACCCAGGTACATGCCCATGACTGAGAATCGAACCCTCAACCCTTCGCTTCTAGGGCTGATGCTCTAACCACTGAGCACACCGCCCAGGGCATCCTTAACAGTTTTGAGGAGCACTGGTCAGGTACAGTCACATGCTGCTTAGTGATAGAGATATGTTCTGAGAAGTGCGTCATTAGGTGATTTGGTCATTGTGCTAACATCATAGAGTTCACTTACACAAAGGTGGTATATAGCTTTCTACACACTTAGACTATATGGTCTAGCCTGTTCTTCTAGGCTACAAACCTGTAAAGCATGTTACTGTGCTGAATACTGTAGTATATCACAATGTAAGTATTTCTGTATCTAAGCATATTTATACATAGAAACGGTACAGTAAAAAATATGGTATAAAAGATAAAAAATGGTTGTCTTGTGTAGGGCACTTACCATGCATGAGTGGAGCTTTCAGACTGGAAGTCGCTCTGAGTGAGGCAGTGAGAGAGTGCTGAGTGCATGTGAAGGCCTAGGACTTTCGTGTACACTACTGTAGACTTATAAACACCATACACTTAGGCTACACTAAATTTACAAAACATGAGATTAAATTAAGCAAGAGAAAATGATCAAGAGACTTGGTAAACATGAAACAAATGAACATAAAAGACAAACAAAAACCCATAGACACAGTCAACAGTATGGTGGTTACCAGAGAAGAGGGGTAGTAAAGGTGGTCAAATACATTGTGATGGAAGAAGGTTTGACTTTGGGTGGTGGACACACAATGCAATATACAGGTGATGTATCATGGAATTGTACACTTGAAATCTATATAATCTTATTAACCAATGACACCCCAATAAATTTAATAAAGTAAAACAGAAAAAAAGAAACTTGGTAAACACAAAATGTATAAAGCTGCTGCCAGCATAATACGGCACACTGTTTTAAAACATGCTTTTTATTTTTCTAAGTAGAAAGAGTACACTCAAAATTAATGATAGCCCAGCTGGCGTGGCTCGGTTGGTTGAATGTCAGCTTATGAACCAGGAAGTCATGGTTCGATTCCCGGTCAGGGCACATGTCCAAGTTACTGGTTCGATCCCCAGTGGAGGGGGGTGAAGGAGGCAGCTGATCAATGACTCACTCATCACTGGCATTTCTCCCCTCCCTCCCTCTCCCTTCCTCTCTTTGAAATCAATAAAAACATATTTAAAAAAATAATGATAAAAGTATATGTAGTAAATACATAACCCAGTAACAGTTGTTTATTATCATTATTAAGTATTATGTACTGTACATAATTGTATACACTATACGTTTGTGCTACTGGAAATACAGTGGGCTTGTTTACACCAGCATAACCACAAACACGTGTAATGCATTGCTGAGTTGCTCTACAGTGTAACCACGGCTACAGTGTCACTAGGTGATAGGAATTTTTCAGCTCCATCATAATCTTATGGAACCACCATTGTATATGTGTTCTGTTGTTGACTGAAAGGTTATGTGGTGCATGACTGGGTATTATAGGAGGCCTCTCTAATTGGAATTTGTCTGATGTTTTTCTTACGATTAGATAGGGATTATATAGGTTTTTGGGAGGAAAACCAAAGATGCAAAGTGCCATTTTTATCACATTATATCAAGGGCACATACTATCAACAAGATTTATGACTGTTGATGTTTACTTTGATCATCTTGGTGAGGTAGTCTTGGCAGGTTTCTCTATTATAAAGTTACCCTTTACCCCTCTTTCCATCCTGTGGTTTTTGGAAGGAAGTCATTATGCGCAGCCCAGACTTAAGAAGTGGGAAGTTATGAGTGGAGAGTATCATCATAAATTATTTGTAATTCTGTATGGGAGATTCGTCTATTCTCCCCCATTTATTTATTCAGTCATTATATCAGCATGGACTCATGAGTATTTGTATTTTGGGTTATAATCCAATACTGTTTTATTTTGTTGCTCTAATTGTTTTAACTTTGGCCATTGGGGGTGCTTTCAGTTGGCTCCTGTGCCCCTTTGACATACCTGCTGCATTGGGTTTTTCTTTTTTTTTTTCTTTGGACTTCCTTACTTTTTGGCACTACAAGATGCTCCAGGTTCATTTTCTATGCCCCATTCCTAGAATCAACCATTTTTCTAAGGATTACTGAAACTTTTATTGGAGAGTAGCATTAGAAATCAATATCTGACTTTAATGGTCTCCCCCTACTTTCTTTTTCTGTTCAAGCTACCATGGTTTTGGAATACAGAGGCCACGTCAACCACAACAGCCTGTCCCAAATAGTGATGCTGTCTTGAATTGCCCTGCCTGCATGACCACACTGTGTCTTGATTGTCAAAGGTAACAATATACACATACACACAAAACAATAAAAACAAAACTTGTGGGCCTTTTTTAAAATCTGAAGTAGACTTTTGAGGTACTTAGGAATTCTGATAAAGTTCTGTTCTCATATATCCTTGGTGCTACATGGCTAATCTTTATATAAATAGTTTTATTTATACATAGTTCTATCACAAGTAGTGTAAAGTAAAGCACTTGCCAGTACTGACAAGGATTCTGTGAAACTCTTTATGTTGTGGAATGATATAATCTCTCCAATACACTTTTTTATTGTGATAAAGTACATGTAACATAAAATTTACTTTTTTTTTTTTTTAAATCCTCACCCGAGGATATTTTTTCCATTGCTTTTCAGAGAGGGTGGAAGGGAGAGAGAATGAGAGAGAAATATCGATGTGAGAGGGACACATTGATTGTCTCCCACACGCACCCTGACTGGGGCCGGGGATCGAGCCTGCAGCTGAGGTACGTGCCCTTGGCCGGAATTGAACCTGGGGCCCTTCAGTCTGTGGGCAGATGCTCTATCCACCGAGCCAAACTGGCCAGGGCAAAAATGTACTATTTTAACTATTAAAAAGACTTTGCAATTGAAGACTACTTCTTTTGAACATTGTTTATTGTCAACCAGAACATTTTAAAAAATTTTAAAATTTTTTCACAGCTTTATTGACATGAGATACAATTGACATTGTATGAGTTTAAAGTATATAACATGATGATTTGATATACAAATATACTGCAAAATGATTATCACAATAAGGTTAGTTAACATATCCATCACCTCACATAATTACTTTTTTTTTTGTGTGGTGAGAACTTTTAAGATCTACTCTCTTAGCTACTTTCAAGTATGCAGTATAGTATTGTTAACTATAGTCATCATTACATCCCCAGAACTTATATATCTTATAACTGGAAGTTTGTACTCTCTGACATTTTCACCCATCCACCCTCCGCCACCAACCACCAATCTGCTTTCTGTTTCTATGAGTTCACTTCTTTTTAGATTCCACATATAAGTGAGATTATACAGTATTTGGCTTTCTCTGTCTGACTTATTTCACTTAGCATAATGCCCTCAAGTTTCATCTATGTTGTCACAAATGGCATGGTTTTCTTTTTTTTTAATGGCTGAATATTCCATTGTGTGTATTTACCATATATATATATTTTTTAAAGTAACCGTAACACAGTTGACAGTTAATTTTTTTTTTTTTTTAAATATATCTGTTGATTTCAGAGAGAGGAAAGGAGAGGGAGAGAGAGAGATAGAAACATCAATGATGAGAGAGTCATTGATCGGCTGCAGCCCGCAGCCCGGGCATGTGCCCTGACCAGGAATCGAACCCTAATCGCCTGGATCCTAGGTCGACGCTCAACCTGAGCCACGCCCGGCCGGGCACCATATTTTTTTATCATTCATTTGTTGTTGATGGACACTTGTTTCCATGTCTTCCTATTGTAACTAGTGCTCCAGTAGGTTTGTGGTAGGAAGATCGGAGAGGTAAAGTGTCAGTTTCATCATATTATATTAAGGGCACAATTTATCAACATGATTTATGACTGTTAATGCTGACCTTGATCACCTACCTTGCAGTGGTGGGGGTGTAGCTATCTCTTTGAGATAATGATTTTATTTTCTTCAGATATATATACCCAGAAAGGGGATTGCTGATAATATGGTAGTTCTCTTTTTAGTTTTTGAGGAGCTTCCATACTGTTTTCCATAGAGGCTGTACCAGTTTACATTTCCACCAGCAGTGTACAAGGGTTCACTTTTGTTCTCTCTTGTCTTTTTGATAATAGCTATTCTGACAGGTGCGAGTTGATACCTCATTGTGGTTTAGATTTTCGTTTTCCTGATCATTAGTGATGTTGAGCACCTTTTTATGTACCTGTTGGCCATTTGTATGTCTTTGGAAAAATGCCTATCAGGTCCTTTGCTTATTTTTTATTTAAAAAAATTAAAAAAAAAAATTGATTCCAGAGAGAGGAAGGGAGAAGGAAAGAGAGATAGAAAATCAGTGATGAGAGAGTTATTGATCGACTGCCTCCTGCACACCCCTGACTGGGGATCGAGCCCACAACCCAGGCATGTGCCCTGACCGGGAATCAAACCTCGATCTCCTGGATCCTAGGTCGACGCTCAACCGCTGAGCCACGCCTGGCCGGGCCGAATGGCACCACTTGTAATGAGAGGAGGACAGAGTCTCAGGTCACAACAGAAAGACAGTCAAAGGTTATTTAAACATTACCTCTCACGTGTTCTACAGCTTATCTTTCTAAGTTTGAAGACCAAACCAAATTTTTTTCTGAGGTAAAAATTACTTTTTATCATTGTCTATTAACAGGTTTCTTCCTATTCTTAAAATAACTCAACATTTCTATAAATTTCCCATTTTGTTCTCATGTCTTTACTTGGTTGGAATTTCAGTAAGTTTTTGGTGGTCTCAAATTTCATCTAAATTGATAACTATTAAAATAGAACATAAATATACATTCTTCATTTTATTTTCCTCTTAGGCATGAATCATACAAAACTCAGTATAGAGCAATGTTTGTGATGAATTGTTCTGTCAACAAAGAGGAGGTTCTGAGATACAAAACCCCAGAGAACAGGAAGAAAAAGCGAGGCCATAAGAAGATGAGGTCTAACCACGAAGATGCTGCGCAGCAGGCAGAGACAGACGTGGAAGAAATCTACCACCCAGTTATGTGCACCGAATGTTCCACTGAAGTGGCAGTCTACGACAAGGACGAGGTCTTCCACTTTTTCAATGTTTTAGCAAGCCATTCCTAAATAGCGAGGTTGGCGTTTAATTGCCCAATACTGTATGTAAGGCAAATGTGGACAGTTATTTTCCTTCTGCCTGTTCATACCAAGTGACATTCTGAGGTTGGTTGAGGAAGCAGTGTTTTATTCTTTTTGAAAGAATGGTTACCAACCTTCATCTCTCCCCCATCTTTAAAAAAAAATTTCCCCAGCTCTGTTGGGACTGATTATTCATTCCCTTTTTGATGGACTTTGGAAACTTGGGGCTTTTTATTTATTAAAGCTCTTTAGAATTAAAATGTTCTGGAGTTATAAGTAATCTTTGTTTTAGAGTGTTATTTTTTATTTTAGACATACTCTTGGTGTATAAACTGGAAACTGTTTCCTGACTTCTGTCCATATGTATTATTTTGCTAAGAAGTATCTTTATTTCCCTTCTACCCCACGGGGTGGAGTGACAGTATTTAGCAACTGTTACAATGACTTGGCGTTAGTATTGCTGGGTGCCTTGAGTGATTAATGTAGGTCTTTCCTTAAAAGAATTGTATTTACTAGTATTCTAAACTTAATGAATTAACATAGTGAATAGAAATTTGTGGTGAGAAAGAGCAGCCTCACCTTCCAGCCTTAGACATAAAAATCGTCTTGCTGCTCCTTGTGTCTACTCCTTATTCCGGAATTTCTGTTGCCAGAAGCCAAGTGTTGTTGTTTTTTTTTTCTATTAAGTACATCAGTGATTTTCAACATTTTTCATCTCATGGCACACATAAACTAATTACTAAAATTCTGCAGCACATGAAAAATATTTTTTGCACTTCTGACCAAAAAAAAGGTATAATTTTGATTTGTTCACACCAGACGGCTATTGTGTTGGCTGTTGTAATTCTTTTATTTGACAGTCTAAGGGAAGAGGGATCACTGCCCCTGACTAAGTAGCCAGGTACTGCATGTTTTAAAAATTCTTGCAGCATAGCAGTTGAAAAATCACTGAAGTACATAAAAATCATTAGTGGCAGCTGGGAGGAAATTACATCTGTACATTTTAGCTTTTTAAAAATTAAAAAATAAGTTCTAATTGATTTCAGAGAGAGGAAGGGAGAGGGGGAGAGAGAGAAACATCAATGATTAGAGCGTCATTGATCGGCTGCCTCCTGCACGTCCCACACGGGGGGTTGAGCCAGCAATCTGGGCATGTGCCTTAACTGAGAATTGAACCACGATCTCCTGGGTCATAGGTTGATGCTCAACTGCTGAGCCACGCCAGCTGGGCCATTTTAGCTTTTTAAAAGAGTGATGTGATTGGACTTGTTTCTAAAAACAACATTAGGAAACTTAGGGTCCTCTTGTTAATGTAATAGAGATGGGATAGAGTGGAAAGAAATCAGGAAATATGTTTTAATTCAGGCTGAACCATGGTAATCTTGGGCAAGTCTGTTCCTTTGAGTGTAGTTTTCTCATCTATAAAATGGACAGTGGTTCCTCACAGAGGTCAGGGCTCAACAGAGCTTGAGGGGGACCTCTGCATACTCCTTCAGAGAATGATGCACCTCCAGAAGGAAAAACATGTCTTTCTCACTGCCTTGCCTTCTGTGTTTTCTAAAAGGTACATGTTAGGAGAGCTGGAACCAGTGATGGTGAGGTGTTCGTATGAATTGGGTAGAGGCAGAAAGATGATGAATAATAATATGCTGAGCCCTGGCCAGTGTGGCTTAGTGGTCAGAGCATCGGCCCGAGCACCGAGGGTCATGGATTCAGTTCCTGGTCAAGGGCACATACCTAGGTTGCATGTTCCATCCCTGGCCCTGGTCACGGTGTGTTTGGGAGGCAGCTCATTGATGTCTCTCTCTCAATCGATGTTTCTCTCTCCTCCTCCCTCCCTTCTACTCTCTCTAAAAAAAATCAATGAAAAAAATATCCTTGGGTGAGGATTAAAAATAAATAATAATAATATGCTGATATTTGGTTAGAAGCATTATATGTACTTATTTTTAAAGTTGATTTTAGAGAGAGAGGAAGAGAGAGTAACATTGATTTTGTTGTTCCACTTATGCATTTATTGGTTGATTCTGAGTAGTGCCCTGACCAGGGATTGAACCCGCAATCTTGGCTTATTAGGACTATGCTCTAACCAACTGAGCTACCTGGCCAGGGTGCATTATATATACTTCTAAATGTTTCAACATATTGCTAGATGATATGTTACAAAAAACACTACAGGCCATTTACTTTAACGTTGTGTTTGCCATGTTGTAGCTTTGCAAGATTTCTTTCTTACTGTCATTGCAAACCTATCTTCTTCCCAGATCCCACAACCACTCCTCCATCGTATCATCTCCATTTCAGTGGGAGGGTCTCAGTGGTCTTATGCCTAAAGATCATTTAGAGCAGATATTAAAAAGGCACATTGTTGAGGTCCTTCTCAGAAGGTGATTCAATAATAAAATGAGACAGGAAATCACAATGTATAAAGATGTAATTTATGACAACATAAAGGGGAGGGACAGAAGTGTGTAGAAGCAGACTTTTGTATTATATTGAAGCTAAATTCAAGCTAGTTGGAAACTGAAGATGACAGCTGTAATCCCATGGTTAACTATGAAGAAAATTTGAAGTGACCCAAAAATATACTATAGTATTATAAAATATAAAGCTATGTACAACTGTTCTTTTTGTCCCTTTAACTTAAAAAAATCCTTGAATTATCACTTAAGTAAATTAGTGCTGAATGCTGTTTTGGCTTGAAGCAGAGAGAGCTGTGATGGTTTTTCCACCTCAGTTTTTTTTTTTTAAAGCGTATTTTTAAAAAAAAAAAAATCTTTATTGATTTCAGAGACAGGAAAGGAGGGGGAGAGAGATAGAAACATCAATGATGAGAGAGTCATTGATCGGCTGCCTAGCCTGCAACCCGGGCATGTGCCCTGACCGGGAATCGAACCCCAATCTCCTGGATCCTAGATTGATGTTCAACCGCTGAGCCACGCCTGGCCAGGCTCCACCTCAGTTTTAATGCCTAGCTTAGGATATATTTTCTGTTCTTCTGTTTTCTTAGGATACTGCCTACAGTGTTATTACATTCAGATTATTAAAAAATTGTATTGCTTTTGTGAAAGAAAAACAGTAAAATGGAGTTGATATTGTCAAGAGAGTGATCTAAAATGGAGCCAGGCTGGTGTGGGGAGCTCTGGGAAGCTGGCTAACTCATCTACCTCCATGTGAAATTGAACTTTTTAACTGGGCTAAATCAAATGGCTACACCCTGATACAGGTCCTGGAACTAGACTTGCGTCATTGAACTCTTAAAAAATAATATTTTTTCATCTAGCAATAGACATATGCAATTAATCGTGTATAGCATAGGCTCAGTCTGCTTGTCAGCACCAATCACAGCTCTTTCAAAGCAATTTATGTAATCCTTTTGAAAGTTCCCCCTTCCCTGTCTTTATAAACTGTCTCTTTTCTCCTTTAAACGTAGTTGGGTTTCTACCCAAATCTATGTTCTGAATTGCCATTCATAAAGACTCTCAAATAAAGCTTTTGTTTGCCTTGCAATATTTGGTCAAAATTGATTGACACTTTTCATATTTTGTAATTGTAAATGTTTTTCTCTTACCTCTGTGTTAAATAGCTACACACGGACCTTTAAAGGATTGCTTGTGGCCTTAATCTGTCCCAATTCCCCTTTTAAATGAAGCATAAATTATTATTTAAATGAGGTTTAAATTAATGTGTGGGCTGGAGCTGTGATTTCATCATCCCACTGAAACTCTTTTTTCCTGATCAACTTGGCTCACTATTAGTTTTTAAAAAAGTTTTTAAAATTTATTTTAGAGACAGGAAGGAAGAGAGGGAGAGAGAGAAACACATCGATTTGTTGTTCCACTTATATGTTCATTGGTTGATTCTTGTATGTTCCTTGACCAGGGATCAAACCCACAACTTTGGTGCACCGGGACAGTGCTCTAACCAACTGAGCTACCCAGCTCACTGTTAGTTTCATTGCTGTGTAACAAGTGACCACAAACTTAGTTGCATAAAGTGACACACGTTTGTCATCCCATAATTTTTTGTGAATCAGGAGTTGGCACAGTTTAGCAGTGTCCTCTCCTCAGGGTCTCAGAAGGTTGTAATCAAGTTGTTGGCCAGGTGGCATTCTCATATGGAGACTTGACTGGGGAAAATTCCACCTCCAAGCTCCATTAGGTTGATGGCAGAATTCACCTTCTCATGGTTATAGGGCTGAGGTAACTGCTTTCTTGCTGGTTGTAAGAGCTGCCCTACAGCCCGGCCGGGTGTGGCTCAGCGGTTGAGCGTCGACCTAGGATCCAGGCGATCAGGTTTCGATTCCCAGTCAGGGCACATGGCCGGGTTGTGGGTTGCAGCCAATCAATGACTCTCTCATCATTGATATTTCTGTCTCTCTCCCTCTACTTTCCTCTTTCTGAAATCAATAAAGATATATTTAAAAAAAACCCAAAAGAACCCTGCTCTACATCTACATGTGACCTCCTGTTTATGGATCTGGTCTTCCCTGTTGCCAGCATCTCCACCTTCTACAAAATGAGCGGTCTTGTTCTTTACTCCACCTGGTAGAGAAGCTAATTTGAAGGGCCACAGGAAGTTGTGTGCTTCTTTGAAGTGTTTCCTGACAGTACAGTTCTCATGAATCAGGTGCTCCATGCAGATGATGCCAAATGTACCAAAAACTCGAGCAATCAGTGTGTTACGTCAGAGCAGTTCGCTTTTTGTTGATTTTGCCATAACCACGCTTGTAGATCAGTTCATTTACTGACTTCAGGTGTGGGCATCCCCATGCAATCTATGGTTCCACAATCCTCAGCGTGTTCATTGAAACCTTATTGAACTTAACAAAAGGGCCACTGAAGGTCTGATGAAGGTGAAGGAGCTGCAGCATCCTCAGGTCCTTTAGGCTCACACCACTGATACCTCATCCTGATGGCAAATGCCAGTTTGGGTTCCGCAGGTACATTGAAGTTGCCAGCTTTTCCTGCCATCCTAGTCATTAGAAGCTCAGAGCTGTACATCTGCCTATATGCCTTGTGATAGTGCTTAGCTTTTTCATAGATAAGCTTCCTTCTTGCCTTTCAAGGCATCTTTTGGGCAAACTTCTTTCTCAGGTGCTTGATCTTCAGCTCTGTGAAATTCCTGTGCTTTTTCTTAAGGGTTTCTGGCACAACAGGAACCTTCTTCTTTTGTACCCTCCATGGTCCCAGCTAGAAAAGAGGTACGATTTGAAATTAAAAGTTTTTATTGATTTTAGAGAGAGAGGAAAGGAGAGGGATAGAGAGAAACATTGATACGCTGCCTCCTGCATGCCCTCTACTGGGGATCGAGCCCAAAACCCAGGCATGTGCCCTGACCAGGAATCAAACCGGTGACCTCTTGGTTCATGGGTCAACACTCAACCACTGAGCTACACAGGCCTGGCTGATTTGATTTTTAAAGTAACCATTGTGCATATATGGGAATTCTTGAGAAATGCAAAAATCTATTATGCTAATTATTTTCAAATGTAATGAAATTTGTATATATTTTAAATTTAAAATTAATTTTATATGCAAGTTTAATGTAAACATCTCTTAATTGTATTGTTTTATTTTTATTTAGAACCAGTACCTGCCCTTGCCCTTCCCAGATCTCAGACATTTTCCTGTGTATTTTCTTTTCTGGAAAAGCTTGTGGGCCGTGGGCACTCTTCCTGTAAGGTGGAATGGATAAATGGGTTTTGTTTGGGTCTTCTTATGGTTTAGTAAGGGGACAAAAGGTTAGCAGAAGTTTACCAACATCTCATACTTGGATAATTAAGCAATTTCAATAATAATTCTTAATAGTATAACAGATTTTACTGATCCTTAATAGATGTTGGCTTATAGGATTTAGGGAAGCACAGAAAAATATATTTTTTAGACTAAAGCAACTCTAGGCAAAGCAGTTTTTATTTATAATGGTGTATTAGTTTGCTAGGGCTGCCATAACAAAATAACAAAGACTGGGTGGCTTAAACACTGGCCAGGGTGGTTGGTAACTAATGATTTTTATTACTCATTTAAATGGATCTTTAGAAGAATTACTTTCTGACTTTGTTGTATAGAAATGCAACTGCTCTTTTACCTCTGCTTTTTTCTCTCTTTTTATTTCAAAATAATTATAGATTCACAGGAAACTGCAAAAATAATATACAGAGTCTCATGTACTCTTCACCCAGTGTCACCATGGCTCCATTTTATATAACTATAATACAATGTCCCCAGAACCAGGAAATTGACACTGGTACAATGTATATGTATACTTCTATGCCATTTTAGCAAATGTGCAGATTTATGTAATCAGCACTGCAATTGAGATACAGAACTATTCTATTACCACAAAGATCTCCCTCATGCTAACCCTTGATAGTTGTATCTACTTGACATTCCACCACAATTTCTAAATGCTGGTAAGTGATAATCTGTTCTCCATAACTGTAACTTCATCGTTTTGGAGATTTTATCTAAATGGACTCATACAATATGTAGCCTTTTGAGACTGGCTTTTATCACTCAATATAATGCCCTTAGGATCCACCCAAATTGTTGCATGTGTCAATAGTTCATTTCTTTTTTATTACTGAGTAGTATTCCATTTTCTGGCTGCATTTCAGTTTGTTTAGCCATTCAGTTATTGAAGGCGCTATTACTTTTCAATAAAAAGGCAAGTGCCACTTTAATTATAATTCTGAATTGCTTATTTTTGTGTTAACATCCATGTTTTTATAAAGCACAATAACTAAGCTAGGTATTATTAATGTTTAGTGGTTAAGATTTGAAATATACATATGTATTTATAACTAGCAGGTGATTAAAATTCACACCTTTATATAAATATTTATAACTCTATGATCAATTTAGATCTAAGTTTCCTTAAAAAGTGATATTACCTGACATCGTTGTCGGGCAAGCTAAGTACTTGAGAAGCACTTCCTATATCATTCATTTAATACAGCAAGTTTTGAACCATTTTCATCTCATGGCACACAAACTAATTAATAAGTTCTGTGTCACACCAAAAAATATTTTTTGTCGATCTCACAAAAAAATAGGTATAATTTTGATTCACACTGAATGGCTATTGTGTTGGCTGTTGTCACTTTTTTATATGACAATCTAAGGGAAAAGAGGTCATCTGTGCCCCCAACTAAATAGTCGGGTATTGCATGTTTTAAAAATTCTTGTGGCACACTGGTTGAAAGAGAGAAACATCGCTTGGTTGCCTCTCTTACGCTCCCCAAGTGGGGATCGAACCTGCAGCCTTTCAATGCATGGAATGAGGCTCCAACTAACTGAGCCACACCAGCCAGGGCTATGCTCTTAACATTTTTGAGGACTCCCAAAAGCTTGTTGTCTGTGTGTTATATCCAGACTAGATTGAAAATATAGGAACTTAAAACTAATAATTAAAAAAATATAAACCAGAAAGAGTATATGCACACCTATTTTCATAGCAGCGCAATTTACAATAGCTAAGATCTGGAAATAGCCCAAGTGGATAAAAAAGCTGGTTTGTTTGTTTGTTTATTTATTTAAATATACAATGGAATACTATGCAGCTATAAAAAAAGAAGGATCCCTTACCCTTTGGGACAGCATGGAGAGACCTGGAGAGTATTATGCTAAGTGAAATAAGCCAGGCAGAGAAAGACAAGTATCATATGATCTCACTCATATGTGGAATCTAATGAACAAAATAAACTGATGAACAAAATAGAACCAGAGGCATGAAAACATGGAACAGACCGACGACTCTCAGAGGGAAGGGGGGTGGGGGTGGGTGGGAAGAGATTAACCAAAGACCTTATATGCATATATGCATAACCCATGGAACAGACAATAGGGTGGAAACTGGGTGGAGGGGGGCAATGGGGGGGAAAAGGAAGGACATCTGTAATACTCTCAACAATAAAGATATAAAAAATTAATTCACTTAAAATAATAAACCCATTACATTATATATTTTATATAAAATATTTTCTGAAACAGAAAATTAGTGCCTTTTTTTACATTTTTGTAACTGTCTGGCTTAATAGAAAATGGCTGGATTTTCATATCTCTTTCTGCAACTAATCTATTATTTTGGTTGAAGTATATGAAGGAAATTTCACCTCACATGGATTATCAGGTTGTAAAAGAGTACGTTAATAGCATTTCAGATAGTTGTTGATATTCTTTTTTGATACTACATAAAAACTTGACAAGTTAGTTACTTTAAGATTAGATGCAATGTCAAATCTAAATATCAATGAATGTTTCATTTTCTTATCTTGCCCTTTGAATGGATCTTTTCCCTTTGCATATTTGGTGCATAACAAATTAACCCCAAACTCAGGGGACTAAAATATATTTTACCTTGTGGTTTCTGTGGGTCAGCAATTTGGGGATATGGCTTAGTTGGGCAGTTACGTTGTAGGTCTCTCAACAGGTTGTAGTTAAGATGGCTGAGGCTGCAGTCATTTGAAATCTTGACTGGAGCTTGAGTACCTGCTTCAGAGATGGCTCAGTCACCTGGCTGGCAAGCTGGTGTTGGCTATTGGAAGAAGCCTTAGTTCCTTGCCATGTGGACCACCTATAGGACCGCTTGAGCATCCTTACTGCTGGCTTCCTCTGGAATGAGTGATCTAAGACTAAGACCTGCAGTATCCTTTATGACCTAGCCTTGGCAGCAACACACCATTCCTTCTGCCTTATTCTATTGGGCACAAAGCCCACCCATGATTCAGAGTGGGAAGTACTGTAAAAATACGTGAGTAGCAGGAAGCAAGGGCCACTGGGGCCATCTTGGGGACTGGCTACCTGAATCTTTCAGTTTATCTAAATGGAAAGCTGTAATGACTCTCGTAAACCTTATACAAAAAAAATTATCCCCTACCTTGGAAATGTGATATGCTAGTGCTTATTCACTGCAAGAGGGGTCTTCCATTTGCAGTAGGTTTAAAGTTCATGTGAAACCCACATAATTAGAAAGACTATTTAAAAATGGGTTGGGCCCAGCTGGGCGTGGCTCAGTGGTTGAGAGTCGACCTAGGATCCAGGTGATCCGGGTTCGATTCCCGGTCAGGGCACATGCCCGGGTTGTGGGCTTGATCAATGACTCTCTCATCATTGATGTTTCTATCTCTCTCTCTCCCTCTCCCTTCCTCTGAAATTAATAAAGATATATTAAAAAAAATAAAAATAAATAAAAATGCATTGGAATTTAAAAAAAAAATCATCACCTGAGGATATGTTTTTTATTGACTTTTAGAGAGACAGGAAGGAAGAGAGAGAAACATCGATCAGTTGCCTCCCAAATGAGCTCCGACCAGGGATGGAACCTGCAACTTAGGTCTGTGCCCTGACTGGGAATTGAACCTGCAACCTTCTGGTATATGGGATGATGTTCCAACCAACTGAGCCACACAGCCAGACAGATGGGTTGGAATTTAACAGTGCTATCCTTTGGCACTATGATGCAGAAATAGTCCTTGACAGGATGTTACTTTAATATGTAAGGGGTCCAGAAATAGATCTGATGGCTCTGTGTCTTTAAAGAGCACACAGTTTGTAATCATCATGGAAGGATTTCAGGGATGTATGCTGCTTATGAAGCTCTCAAGAGAAAATCTAATGCATAAAACAGATAAACTACAAATGGTGTTTGAAATACAGAAGGGTTTTAATTCTTTCAAATTTGAGAGCAATCTTTTGCACCTACATTTCTTTACAGATTAAAAAAATTTAATGATAGTGTTTAGAATCAGAACAAATTAAGAATTAATGTCGGGGGTAAAAATGTTGGGGACTAAATGCCTAGAGAAGATAAATCTAAGTTAAGGTAAAGCAGCAGGAGATTGGAACATTCTGACCTTGGAGGTGAATTCCTGGCATAACTGCCTCATGTTTTTGTTTGACTCTGTAGTTTTTTTTTTCTCTCTCTCTCTCACACACACGCACCAACCTTGACTCAAACTTAGCATTTTATGAATTTATGAAAGTTATGAAATTAGTAACTTTGCTAAGGTTTAGGGTGGAGTATTTACAAGAAAGGAATTCTGTCTCAGGGCCCTTTGCCAGACTTGCTCACCTGCTTTGTAGTCTAGGTCTCCAGCTGCTTCTGTCCAAGGACTTTTTTGTTACAAGGAGAGTCAAAAGCTTCCTTTTTGCCCTTCTCTCAGGTCCACACCCAATCTCACAGTACTGCAGAGCAGTGGACCCCACACCAACAGCATCATCATGCCCTGGAAACTTGTTAGAAATGCAAACCTTCAGGTCCCACTATATGCCAACTAAATCAGAAACTCGGGGGTGGGGTGGCGGGCAGCTAATGCATTCTAAAGTTTGAGAACCAATAGAAAAAACTTAAAAAAAACACACATGTCAAGGAAAAATCAAGCGAGAGGACATTTGAACATTCACCCAAATACAGACACCTGATACTACCTCCGCCCTGCTCCTGCCAGCGGGCGTGCGTTGCTCCTACTTCCAGGGCCAGAGCCACCACAGCCCCAAACCCACTAGTGGTGTGGGATTTCGCCTTGCCCCTGATCAGTGCCAGCCAGCCAGGGGGGTCTTTTCTCTGCATCCCATTTCTCGGCCAGGACCGAAGACTAGCTGTTTGACGAGGCTTTGAGAGAGCTTGTGGAACGTGAGAATCTGCAGAGCGGGTTCCCCGGCGGCGGGATTGTGGAGAGCGCTGGTGAATACTTGCAGTGATTCGTTTGTATGGGGGATGAAAATATCTTGAGCTAAGTGGGAGAAAAATTGCATTGGCCTTATCACAGATCCAAGGACCGAGGAGGACATTTTATTTGTTTGTTTATTATTAATTAATTAATTTATCACCTGAGGATGTGCTTATTGATTGATTTTAGAGAGAGAGGAGGACGGGGAAGAGAGAGAGAGAAACATTGATGTGAGAGAGAAACATCAATCAGTTGCTTTCCTGACCGGGGACTGAACCCACAACCTTGGTATGTGCCCTGACGGGGAATGGAACCCACAACCTTTCTGTGCAGGGGACGAACCACACTGGCCAGGGCCTGCTTTGTTCAGAATATATCTATTAATCATTTGCTTTCCCGTCCTGCTTTTGGGATCATGCCTAAAAAAACTTTCTCCCCTTTTCCCTCTTCTATGCTTCTCTTATCTGTTTTTTTCTTTTCATTAATGTCATTGGTCCACCTAGAATTTATTTTGGCATGAAATTTCATTAAATGAATACATTTCAAGGACAGGGCCATCTTCATTTCATGCTTCCCATCTACTGTGTCTCCACATTATTAAAAACCTTCTTTCGTTTTTTGTACATTTGTAAAAGTATCGCACGTTTTCAAAATTTAGCCCTAGATTTTTGTTTTTGTTTTTGCCATTGCAAATGGCATCTTTTGTTCATTATATTTTCTAACAGGTTAGAGTTGGAGCAAAGCCATCGACTGTTGCAAGCAATTGCTGTATTTTGAGACTCACCTCCCTGTCCAGCTTTGAGTTTTAATAGTTTTCAGGTGATTCTCTTAAGTTTTCCTCCTTCCACCGGCAGGCAGTGCTTCCCCACTCATGCCCGGGGTTTGGCACTGCCTTGTTCCTCTGTGAACACCCTCTTCATTCTTTTCCTCTAGACTCTGCTTTCTCCAAGTTTCAGTCCTTCAACCACTCAATACATAGTCTCTTCCTCAGAGAGCTCCTCCCCTTTTTAAAAAGTTTCAGCCTCAATGCAGTGGCTCTCAAGTCTATGTTGAGCCTTGACTCTAATTCTGAATGTCCAAAAGCATATTGGGTTTTCCTAGGACCTCGCGAAATCTGCTTACCTAAAATGGAACAAATTGGCTAGGAGAGGATTCCTTTATGCCAGTGGTGGTATACAATTCATAGCGGTGTAGGCTTAAATTGTAAAATTTTTCTGTGAATTGTTTTTCTTTGTTTTCCATTTCCAATTAGTTATCAAGTCTTTCTTTTTCCTTTCAAATACCCTATATTCATTTATCTTTTCCTTCTAGTCATCCTCCAGGTCATTTTCATCTCTCCCGAACCATTGCAACCTCCTTACGCCCGGTTTCCTTGCTCCCAATCTCGCCTTCATTGATTGGCTCAGCTATTCAACATTAACTGAGCGCCTCCTGGGTGCCAGGTGCAAGAAATTTACAGGTGAATGATGGGCCCTGCTCTCAACGAGTTGAGATGAATGGGGCAAACAGGTAACCCAATCATCACAATATTGTGCGGTGTGTGCCATGGCATCACTGTGCCACCAGGTGCCCCCAGAGTACAGGAAGGACTAGGGACAGCTCTGGAGAGGAGGTAATGTTTGAGCTGAGTCTCGCAGAATTAGCATGAATTGGTCAGGAACTCAGCCCTCTGAGGTTAACTTTTATTTATTTTTTTAAACCAAAGTCGTCTTTGGGAAATTTTTTCCTTCTAAGTACAAATTTTCCATATATCTTAATTTTTTAATAGTAGACTTTCAGGCTCTTAAAATGCTATTTTCACATTTCAATCATTGTAATTCAAACATAGGGTAAAATTTCAAGCTACCAAATGACTATATTTACTAAGAAACTAAACCTCAGGTATACATTGCTACTCTTTCTCCCTGCCCCAGCTGTCTAATCATCTCCCCAATACTATACTATCTAGATTGCTAAGTAGCATTTTGGAGATCAACGAAGTTTTCTTAGATTTGATGCTGTCCTAGCTCCTCCAGATCTGTAATTTGACAAAGTCAGATTTATTAACTTATTGCAATGAGGGAGGCCACACACCAGAGGACCAAACGAAGGATAGAATTAATGTAACGTTTGGGGGAAGGGAGGAGATAAAAATTAAAGTGAAGCAGTATTTTGACAGGCTAAAAGCCAAATAAGGCTCAATAAAGGAATCAATGTAGGTCTAAACTGTGAAGTGGCCCCAGAGTGTCGTTTCCTAGGAAACGACACAGTTTAGATGTGGAGCACTGTTTTCCTGAAGTTTTGCGCCAGGTTGTACATCAAGACTACTTCTCTCTTTTTTTTTGCATGTACCTGTCCAATTTTCCCAACACCATTTATTGAAGAGACTGTCTTTACTCCATTGTATGCTCTTGCCTCCTTTGTCCAATATTAACTGACCATAATGGCGTGGGTCTATTTCTGGGATCTCTGCTCTATTCCATTGATCTAGATGTCTGTTGTTGTACCAATACCAGGCCGTTTAGATTACAATGGCTTTGTAATACAGTTTGCTATGCGATAGAATGATCCCTCCCACTCTGTTCTTTTCTCTCAAGATGGCTGCAGCTATTCAGGGTCTTTTTGGTTCCATATAGATTTTTCGAATATTTGTTCTAGTTCTGTGAAATATGCTGTTGGTATTTTAATAGGAATTGCATTGAATCTATAGATTGCTTTGGGTAGTATGGACATTTTAATGATATTAATTCTTCCAATCCATGAAATGGTATATTCTTCCACTTGTTTATATCTTCCTTTATTTCTTTTTTCAGTGACCTGTGCTTTTCCAAGTACAGGTCTTTTACATCCTTGATTAAGTTGAAACTAGATCACCAACTTACTCCATACACAAGAACAAATTCAAAATGGATAAAAGACTTAAATGTGCCCAGCTGGGCATGGCTCAGTGGTTGAGCATCTCCCTAGGATCCAGGAGATCGCAGTTCAATTCCCAGTCAGGGCACATGCCTGGGTTGTGGGCTCGATCCCTGGTTGCAGGAGGCAGCCGATCAATGACGACTCTCTCATCATTGATGTTTCTCTCTCTCTCTCTCTCTCTCCCTTTCTCTCGCTGAAATCAATAAATATATAATAAAAAAAAGAAGCCTGTAAAAAAAAGACTTAAATGTAACATGTGAAACCATAAAAATCCTGGAAGAAAACATAGGCAGTAAAGTCACAGACATCCCACATAGTGGAATTTTCACTGATACATCTCCTAGGGCAAGAGAAACAAAGGAAAAAATAAACAAATGGGACTACTTCAAACTAAAAACCTTCTGCACAGCAAAAGAAAACAGCCTCAAAATACAAAGGAACCCGATGGTATGGGAGAACATATTTGCCAAGGATGCATATGATAAGGGGCTAATTTCCATAATGTACAAAAAGCCCATACAACTCAAAAAGAGGAAAACAAACAATTCAATTAAAAAATGGTCAAAGGACCTGAATAAACACTTCTCCAAAGAGGACATACAGATGATATTAATTCTTCCAAGAGGCATATAAAGAAATGCTCAATGTCATCAGAGAGATGCAAATTAAAACCACAATGAGGGAACACCTGTCAGAATGGCTCCATCAACAAATCAACAAACGACATGTGCTGGCGAGGGTGTGGAGGAAGGGGAGCCCTGTACACTGCTGGTGGGAATGCAGACTGGTGCAGCCACTATGGAAAACAGTGTGGAGGTTCCTCAAAAAATTGAAAATGGAGCTGCCTTTTGACCCAGTGATCCCACTTCTAGGAATATATCTTAAGAATCCTGAAACACTAATCAGAAAGAATATATGCACCCCTATGTTCACAGCAGCACAGTTTACAATAGCTAAGATCTGGAAACAGCCCAAGTGCCCATCAGTAGATGAGTGGATAAAAAAGCTGTGGGACATTTACACCATGGAATACTATGCAGCGGTAAAGAAGAAGGATCTCGTACCCTTTGGGACAGTATGGATGGACCTGGAGAATATTATGCTAAGTGAAATAAGCCAGGCAGAGAAAGACAAACATCACATGATGTCACTTATATGTGGAATCTAAAGAACATAATAAGCTGGTTGCCAGGCCAGGCGTGGCTCAGCGGTTGAGCATTGCCCTAGGATCCAGGAGATCGAGGTTTGATTCTTGGTCAGGGCACGTGCCTGGATTTCAGGCTCGATGCCCAGTGGGGGGCGTGCAGGAGGCAGCCCATCAATGACTCTTTCATCATCGATGTTTTGATCTCTCTCTCTCTCCCTTTCCCTTCCTCTCTCTGAAATCAATAAAGATATATTTAAAAAAAAACACAATTAACCTTTAAAAACACACACATAATAAGCTGATGAACAAAATAGATTCAGTGACAGAAGCATGGAACAGGCTGACAAATCTGAGAAGGAAGGTGGGGGTGGGTGGCTGGGGAGAGATTAACCAAAGAATTTATAGGCATAAATGCATAACCCATGGACACAGACAATAGTGTGGTGAAGGCCTGGGGCGGGGAGTGGTTAAGGGGTGGAAGAGGTTAATGGGGAAAAAAGGGGACATCTGTAACATTTTCAACAATAAAGATAAAATAAAAATAAATAAATAAAAAACAACAACACTGCTTTTCTTTGTCAAAGTGACTTGGATCCTCCAGTCAGGAGTGGAATGTTTCATTTTACTGATACAGTTTCAAACAGCAAAATTTCTAATAGTCTATGACTTTAGAGAACAAAAGCTTTTGGTGTGTTAGAAGCAGTACTCACCAGAGAAAGGGGTTGTTTTTGATACTTTCCAGCTTTAATGTGTCATTGGGAGAGACATTTTTCTTGTGACTTAGCACCTGCCTTTACCTGTGCCCGTTATCCCAGCCTGGGTAATGGCAAGGGGGATTTTTAATTTTCTCAGTCCCACTACATTTTGACGTTTTCAGTGCTTACATTACAAATAAAACAGGCTCTGTAGACAAAAGGCAGAGGGTTCAGAGGAAGGTGAGTGCTCCTCAGTGAAGGCCGTTGTTGGTGCCACTGTGCCCTGTCAGCTGTGCCCCGGCATTGGTAATGGACCTCGACTATCCTCTGTTATGCATCTGGGCTGTGAGCTTCTTGAGAGCTTCTGAGCCTTTCAAAGATTCCCTCTGTACTGCTGGTTCCTGGGACCCAACGCTGAGTGAACTCACACATGAGTCATCAGGGTTGCTCACTTCCAAGTTTCTATAATTTGTCACTCTTCCAGCATATGTAAGGTGGAGGTAGCAAGTGCCACGTGGCCCCAGAATCCCAAGGGCTGTAAAAGTGCTTTGGACTCCTGGTGGTGTTGATCACTGAAGAATGTGGGGAGGGGGTGGTGGAGTTAGAGACGCGGGGGGTGGGTTTCCATATGTGTCAGAATCAGCTCACTCAGTCTTCATGTAGAGCCTGAAGCCATGTTCTGAGCCGCTTGCAGAATCTCTGGCCCAGCCTGTAAAAGCCAGGCCTCTCCTTTAGCTGTGGAGGCGTGGAAGCGACGCCCTGCCCAGCACAGCTGCCACCAGAAAGTGTGATGATGCTCTTCCAGGAACATCACAGAGTTTAAAAGAAGCAGTGTCATATTTAAATAGACTCAGCCTCTTGAACTGCCTTCACTGGTGTGCAAGCCACCTGCGTTGTGGGAGTAGCCAGCACGCGTCACTTCAGAGGCCCTCAAGTTGAGTCACTTTGCCTTGGGTGTTTTCATTGCCAGGTTGGGTGTCTTTAGCTCAGGATTCGTGGGCACATGCAGAAATGCCAGCTTTTGCAGGGCTCTAGGTAGCAGGCCAGAGTAATCTCCTTTCTCCTTTTACTGTAGTAAGTTGCTTTATAAAGTAACCTCAGCTTTGTGTGGTCAGCTTCTGATTCAGCATTATTTTACTGAATCATATAGTGACCCCTGAATCCACCGTGTAACCATACTATACCAGTTGTCAATGCAGTTTTCAGCTATTTAATGACATGATGAATAATTCATGGGGAGGATCAGTCGGTCAGAATATACCGTGTGCCTTCAGTAGCTTTCCCCTGCAGATCTCAAGAGAGATCACAGATGCTCCAGGCTTGCATGGAAAGTGCCCTTCGCCAATGTGTCTTGAATAAAAGAATTATTTTCATCTTCAGGTAGTGCATGAAACTTTGCCCTTTATCACTGAAAATATCTCAGGACTTTTACATTTTAATTTTTATGAAATCAATATATAAACTGTTTTAAGGATACAATAGCACCGAAAGGCAACAAAACAGTGTTTCCCTTCCCTGGCCACGATGCTGCTACCAGGGTCATCTCCTTCCAATTTAGTTGTTTTTTCTGGTATTCACTTCCTCTGTCTAATTAATATACTTAACACCATGGATTTTCCATTTGTCAGCTTTACATAATTGTGCTTACTTTCTATATGGTCAGCAAGGACCTAGAGCTTTCTTATACTCCGATTCCTCTCAATATGAATATAGCACAGGCTTTCTTTTCAAAATCAATATTAAATAGTTACATTATTCAATCACTTAATAATGTAACTAAGCAGTGCAAGATGGTCAGAATTTGTTTTTCCTAGAGTTAAAAATTGCTTTTACTTTATCCGTTGGCTTAATTTATTTTCTTTTTAAAAAATATATCTTTATTGATACCAGAGAGAGGAAGGGAGAGGGAGAGAGAAACATCAGCGATGAGAGTCATTGACCGGCTGCCTCCTGCACGCCCCCTGCTGGGGATGAGCCTGCAACCCGGGCATGTGCCCTGGTCGGGAACTGAAAATCCAACCACAGTCTCCTGGATCATGGGTCGATGCTCAACCGCTGAGCTACGCCAGCCAGGCGATTTGCTTTATTTTCTTGAAAATTGAAATGTTTTCCCACATCTTATAACTGCTTCTCAATGAATCATTCCACATGGTGAAGCTTATCAGATAATCCATCCCTTCCACGTGTTCCCAGGAACCACCCCCTGGGAGTCCTCGATCTTACTCTACTCCCTCTAGCTTTGCTGTACACTTGCCGTTCTGCGACCTCCCTTTTGCTGTAATATGGGGAATTCGCTTTATTTCGCTCCTAGGTTGGATCTTACATCCTGAATTCTGTCTCACTTAATTTTTTTTTTTTTTTGCTAGAGCATGTCCTCCAATACCTGCGAAAGGGTGTAGTGACTTAATATGTAAACTGACTTCATTCTTTGATCAAATTCAATTGAAAGTTTGGCCAGGTAAGAATTTTGATGAGCTATAATTGTAACTAAGAAAATTAAAGGTATTGCTCACTGCATTCTAGTTCCCAGAGTTGCTATCAGAAATCTGATGCCGTTGGATTCCTTTTTGTTGTACATGACAGAAGCAGGCGCTGTTAGTGCTCATCCGTGGTCCCTCCACAGCCCCCATTCCCTGCGTGCCGAAGTCTTCTTACTAAAGTGCCCAGAGAGCTTGGCCCAAGGGCTTTCTCAGGCCCAAGGAGCCTACGAGGCCCATGCCCGTTACCTGATGAAGAGCCGGCTAGGCAGCTTCAGAGCAGTCGTCAACCAGCGATGGAAGGAGTTGGTCGTCAATACCCCTTGGGTGGGACAACTCTGAGGTGTGTTCTACACTGTCTCCCAAAGGTCCCTTGTGGTGTTGAGCCCCAGTTGTCCACATTAAAGCTTCTTTTATTCCTCTATCTCACCACTTTCCTACTAAGGTGTCTTTGGGATCATCTCCCAAATAAGTCACTTATACTCAACCCCTAGATTCAAGGTGTACTTCTGGGGACACCTAACCTAAGGCAGCCTGTATTCCACCCCTCATCTCTTTTTCCTTTATGTTCTGAAATTTCACAATCATGTGTCTTTAGTTTTTGTTTTGTTTTTTTTGTAAATTTATAGAAAGGGTCACTCAGATGGCACATTCAATCTAGACCTTCAGTTGTGGAGTGTTTTTTTATTTCTTTCTGGTTTCCTTCTCACTAGGCTCTGTTCTCTTTAAGGATCGCTTGTCAGATGTAGAACCTTCCAAATTTATTCTTATTCTCTCATGTTTTCTTAAGAAAAGTAAAAGATAAAATTTTGTTTATCTGTTTGTCTTTATCCAGCCAGGATAAGTATTGTCCCACTCTTTGTCATTTTGATCTTTCTGGGAGACTTCCTCACCTTCACCTTCTAGTACACTTACGTCGTTTTTTTATTTGTGCTTTTTTGCTGGTTTATGACATAGATGTATTTTCCCTGCTTGTTACTTTTATAACATCCTCTTGTTTTGTGAATGTTATTTCTTTTTTCTTTTTTCTAAAATATATCTTTATTGATTTCAGAGAGAGGAAGGGAGAGGGAGAGAGAGAGATAGAAACATCAGTGATGAGAGAGTCATTGATCGGCTGCAGCCCGCAACCCGGGCATGTGCCCTGACTGGGAGCCGAACCCTGATCGCCTGGATCCTAGGTGGATGCTCAACCGCTGAGCCACGCCCGGCCGGGCGTGAATGTTATTTCTTCACCATCTGCCAGCCCTTCCCCGGTCCGCCTCCCGCCCCAGTCACCACACCTGTTGGAGTGACTCGCTGCCTCCCCTGTGCTTCTACCCTCCTGTTCGTGACTGTTCGACTCGTTGCATTCAGCCTCATAGCTTGTCTCTCACTGGTGGAGTCTAAGACTTCTCAGGGCAAGACGATGTCTTTCTCTTCTCATAATTTTAGCCTGTGTCTTGTATTGAAATGTAATGAAAGCTCCTTCTAAGAGAATTAGAAATTGAAGCACTCTTTGGGGATCTAATCTGAAACAAGAAGAGGTAGCTGTAAGTTAACAGCATCGAGGAGTTAATTTATCAATTTCTAGGTTACTTGGGCACCTTATTAATTTTCTCCCATTTAGATGGCTTTTTAGCAGCTTCACCCCTTCCAGATCAGGGTGGCAAGAAACCGAGAGTGAGATTACTATAAGATTTGTTACTATTTAGTAAGTAAAAAAAAAAATTAAGTATTTAGACCTGGCTGGTTGCTCAGTGGTTAGAGCGCCAGCCCATGGACTGAAGGGTCCTGGGTTCGACTGCGGCCAAGGGCACTTACCTCAGTTGCTGGCTTGATCCCCGGCCCTGGTCAGAGCTTGTGTGCGAAGCAACCAATCCATGTGTCTCTCTCACATTGATGTTTCTCTCCCTCTCTCCCTCTCTCTCTCTCTCCCTTCCATTCTCTCTGCAAAGCAATGGGAAAAATATCTTCAGGTGAGGATTAAAAAAAAATTAAGTATTTAATTAGAAAAATGGTTGAACCTGGGGGTTTAGCTTCCAGTAAATTTCTTTTTTCTAGGAGAGAGAGAGAGAAACATCTATGTGAGAGAGACTCATCGATTGGCTGCCTTTTGCATATGCCCTGACCAGGGCTGGGCATTGAGTCCACAACTGAGGAATGTGCTCTTGGCTGGAACTGAACCTGGGACCCTTCAGTCCATGGGCCGACGCTCTAACCACTGAGCCAAACTGGCTAGGTAGGGCTATATTCCATAAATTTTATTCATGCATTTCTGACTCTCCCTGGCACAAATAATCAAGATCTAAGTGCTTGTTGCCAGATGCATCTTTTGTTTATTTAAGCCACTGAGAGGCTAGCTCCAAACTCTTTCTCATTGACACTCTAAACTGGTAGAACATTGTGACACTAAGGCCAAAAAGGAATTAGGTAGAGTTTATCTTTTAAAATGAACATAATCAATTTGATTGTCATTAATGGAAACACCTACAAGCTCTTACTCTGATACTCAGATCAATGTGCTTAACTTTGAAGTAGGAAATTCATCAGAAAGAACGATTTTATGCTAATTCAAAATGCAAAAGCGGTAGCTTGCTCATTCTATAGGATGCCTGTATAATGGGTCCAGGCTGCTCACTTCCCATGCTGAGGAGATGTGGGCAGCGAGCTGGAGGGCCTTCCTGAAAAGCTTTCCCTGACTCACCCTCTCCTGATTTCCTGTCCGTGCCTCTGGCCTTTCCTCATCAGTCTCTTATTGGTTCTCCCTCTCCTTCCAGACTTACGTGTTGGTGTGGGAGTTCCTGGGTGTGGTCCCAACCTTTGTCTCTGGGCTCCAGACATGTGCATCCAGTGGCCCATGTTCTCTACCTTGATGTCTCATAGGCACCTCAAACCCATCAGGCATCTCCCTGCTGCCCCCTCCCACCTCTGAACACTTTACCTGGATAACTTCCATCCATCCTTCAGGTTTCACCTTTATACTGACTGAATGCCCAATACGTGCTTGAATGTCCCATCCTCAGGGAACCTTTGGCTCATGTCCCAGATCAGGTTTAGGCTCCCTGTTACCAGGTAAACCTTGCCCTTCCCATAAGAGCACTTATCACAGCAGATGTTCCATGATTTCCTTTTTTTTAAAAAGTATGTTTTTATTGATTTTTAGAGGGACAGAAACATTGATGTGAGAGAATGTGAGAGAGAAACATTGATCAGTTGCCTCCTGCATGCACCCCTACCGGGGATCAAGCCCGCAACCTGGGCACATGCCCTGATGGGGAATCCAACTGGAGACCTTTCTGTGCATGGGACAATGCTCAACCAACTGAGCCACACTGGCCAAGCCAGAAGCTACATGACTTTTAAAACATGTCTATCCCTTGCCTGGCTAGCATGGCTCAGAGGTTGAGCATTGACCTATGATCCAGGAGATTGTGGTTCGATTCCCGGTCAGGGCACATGCCCGGGTTGTGGGTTTGATCCCCAGCAGGGGGCGTGCAGGAGGCAGCTGATCAATGACTCTCATCATTGATGTTTCTATCCCTCCCTCTCCCTTCCTCTCTCTGAAATCAATAATAATAAAAAAATATGTCTATCCCACTAAACTTAAGATCCACAAGAGCAGAGGTAATGTCTATCACTGTATCCCAGTGCTTAAGATAGTGCTTGGCACATAGTAGGTGCTCAATAAATGTTCGCAGAATGCATGAACATAAAAGGATTTAATGGAATTGCTTGTAATCTAGTTGAGGAAAGACAACTTTTTCACATGCAACAGATGTTTACAAAGCAAAGTTGACAAGGAAGTGGTTAGACTACATGACTTTTAAAGTCTATCCAATCCTGAGACTCTGTGATTCTTAACCTCACATCTAAGTTAACATAGAGCAGTCCATACATTCTGAGGTAATGCAAAGCAAAGGTGTGATCAGAGTTGGGTATGGTTAATTCAGGAATATTTCCTACCCATACAGATGAACTTAAAGCTCAACTTAAAGCAGCATTTCTCAGTCTGGGCACCATGAACATTTTGGGGCCAGACAATTCTTTGTTGTGGGGGGCTGTCCTGTGCATTGTACAGTATTTAGCAGCATCCCTGACCTCTACTCTCTAGATACCTATAGCAACCCCCCCAGTGCTGACACTGAACATGTCTCCAGATATTGCCAGTATTCCCTGGGGAGCAAAATCACCCCTGGAGGAGAACCACTGACTTTCAGGAGGAGAATAAATTGCATTGCCTGAGGCAGAAGCTTTCCAGAGGATGGCATTTATAGAGGCACTAAGTCAGGAATGAGCAAATCATGCTTAGGAAATAGCAAGATTCTCTTGGTTGGAATGGGAAGCACTGGGATAAAAAGTTGGTCAAGTCGGGGGAGAGCTGACTTCTGCTCATAAAGGGTGGTTTGGGGTGGGCATCGTCATATGTTTGAAAAATGCCAGTTCTGTGGAAGTAAAAAGTATGACTGTCAAGGGCAGACCACTGATGAAATAAAGTGACAGAAAGAGCTCCTTGGGGAATGGGTGGTGTTCCTCACTGGGCTGGGTGCCTCCTGTCTGGGCTCCGGTGGCCCCCACGTGGTGCTTCATCGGAGCAGTTGCGTCCAGGAAGCACCGAGACTGAGCGCTCCTCAGGGCCCGGCGGGCTGACCCGGCACAGCGCCTGCCCAGCACACTGACGAAGGTCATTAAACGGGCCCTGAGCTGGGCTGGCCTGGGAAGGGTGAAGGACAAAGCTGACAGGAAAGGCAGCGATCTACTTTGTTGTGTGATGTCTATCCTATTGAGTTTTAGAATATCAGTAAATCAGACACTTTTTTTTTTTTAAACAACTCCTTGTTAGTCATCAGATTTTTATTCTTCCGATTTCCATCTTTATCCCAGGCTGGAACAGGAAGAGAAAGGTGATAATTTCTGGCTTAATTAGCCGTGACTCTTAGGTGTGTATGTATGGCACATTTTAAATTATTTTTTAAATCAGGGGATGATGTCACGAAAACTTTCATATTTTAAAATGACTTTCCCCCTGCAACATCCAAGATAAGTATAACAGGCAACTATTTTTTAAAATTAATTTTATTCCTAACAGTAGTGACTTTGGGAAACTGTGCTAATATTTCTGATGCTATTGCTGCCAAAGTATTTCTTTTTCTTTTTTTATTTCTTGCTGCCAAAGTATTCTAAGTATTCAAAGTATTCTTTCTTTCTTTCTCTTTCTTTCTTTCTTTCTTTCTTTCTTTCTTTCTTTCTTTCTTTCTTTCTTTCTTTCTTTCTTTCTTTCTTTCTTTCTTTCTTTCTTTCTTCTTTCTTTCTTCTTTCTCTCTTTCTCTTTCTTTCTTTTTCTTTTTTTAAATATATCTTTATTGATTTCAGAGAGAGGAAAGGAGAGGGAGAGAGAGAGATAGAAACATCAACGATGAGAGAGTCATTGATCGAGCCCGCAACCCGGGCATGTGCCCTGACCGGGAATCGAACCCCGATCGCCTGGATCCTAGGTCAACACTCAACCACTGAGCCACGCCCAGCCAGACACTTCTTTCTTTTATTTATTCCTTCAACAAATATTTGCTGAGAATCTATATATTATTTTGTCCCAGGCACTGCTGGGACATCGAGATGAAGAGGCCTAGGGCTTGTCCTCCAGGAGCTCACTGAATGGTGGGGCGACAGTGACAGTGACAATGCAGGGAGGGCGGCCTGGGGTCCGAAGGAGTGAAAATGACATGAAGGAGGCAGCCTCGGAGCTGAGCTTCGAAAGGCCAGCTGGGGCTGCCCAGGAGGAGCAGGAGTGGACTCGGGTGTGTCCAGGGGAGGGACGAGCGGGTCTTTTCTGCAGGCAGAGGGGGTGAGAGGGCGCGTCCGCAGGAGCGCGGGCAGAGGGCAGAGCAGGAGCGTGAGAGCCGTGCCCACCACGCTGCGATGATAAAAAGCCACCGAAAGGTTCTTACGAAGTTCACTTTGGCCATAGTGAGAAAGGCTTGGGTCTGGGAACAAGACAGAAAGCTGAGGTATGAGGCTGACGCTGCTCATCTGCACAACCTGGGCAGGGGGCGGCACATGGGGGAGGTGCCTGGGACAGTATGCACCCCCCCCCCCAATTCTTGGAGTGGAAAGGCTTTGGGAACTCTCAGTGCGATAGGACTATCATCCAATATATGAACCATATATCTACGTGGTGAAAGGTAGCCACATTTCCACAATGTTCTGCAAGAACACAGCAACTGAACATTTTCCAGTAGACTAGAAAATGACAACCAGGTTCCCCCACCCTCCCCTTCACCAGCAAACGGGCTACTCAGCTGTGCCTTTAATTCGTCTAGGTGCGGGTCAGTGGTTAACCTGAGTTAGGGACTGGGAAGGAAAGGAATGCGATGGCCATGACAATGGAGTTATTCAATGGCTAGGGAAATGATTATAGCGTTCAGTCAGTGCTTTAAGGTGCGGGTAGGGGCTGAGGGAGTAGTCTAGGATAATTCATATATTTCCAGCTTGGTCACTAACTTTTAAAATTGTCTTCTGAGTCCCTTTATGGGCCAAGAAGATCAAATTCATTACTTTTTTACTCATTCCGTAGAGCATGAACCAGTTTGGTAACCTACATGAACAACTAAATTCTCCTCTAACTGCCTTAGGGATTTTTACAAAAAGGGACCAGCTTTCAAAGGATAAAGTTTACCTCCAGTAAGGGTGTGCAAGAGAACATACGTGCCCAAGCTCTGTCCTAATCTTCAAAATGTTTCTTCTTTTATCTGGAACTGGGAAAATATTTCATAATTGAAAAAAATTAGTGACAACTCAGTCATTCACTGACCTAGTGTGCTTGCTATTCTGAGAGGCTGGGACTCTCATGTCCTCAGGGCCTCTGGCTCAAGCAGTTCCCTCGGTCTGGAATGTGTCCACATGGCCCCCTCCTCCCCATTTCCAACTTCAAGCTGGGACTCGTACACAACCTTTGAGGTCCAGGTCAAAGTTCACCTCTTTTGCCTTCCTGAGACTCTCACATCCCCGCAGGAAAAATTTTGCCCCTCCCAGGCTGTCTTCTCCAGTCGACTGTGCACTTTTTTCATGGAGGCCTTGCATGCTACCTTGAGCCACCTGCATGTTCATCATTCACACACCTAGATACAGCATACGTTTGATTCATTTGGTTGAGCTGTAGAGGGTTAAAAAATGTAGAAACCAATGTTCCATCTGCCTAGGAAGGTTGGAACCCAGAGCCCTTCATGAGGAGGCTACATGAGGGTGCCCAGCCAGGGGGCAGGATCAGCAGCAATAGTGGGCATCAGGGTGGACTGGCATGAAAGCAGGTTGGGGCTGGGGCTCAGGGCCAGGATTACTGCAGATTAAGGAGGTGGGAGAAAGCAAAGCAGGGACATCTCTAGGACTGGGTAAAAAGTAAAATACAGAGATACATCTTTTACATTGGTGGGTGCATACCTGGTTTACAGAGGTATGTGGGTATAAGAGAATAATGAGGAATGCTGAAGTTGTCTCACCCCAAGCCAGGTCTGGAGAAGAGATCATTTTCACATTTTAAACATCTTGCTGACCTGTCACGAGTATACATGTGTTTCAGTGTCTGAACATTGCTGACTGGTCACGAGATAACTTGTGTCTGCACTTACATTAATTTAAGTAATTTTAAATACCTTGCTGATGGGTCATGACTGAAAAGTAGCCAGCTCCATGGGTGAGTTCTAGCTTGAAATGGCAGACCAGCAAGGTGTTATATTATTCTAGATGAACAAAAAACCCACACCAGACAGGGCTTATTCAAGGTATAGATTAATCTGTCATATAGGCCTTAGGACAAGACCTCCTTACCATAACTCTCTCAGTTAGGATTTTAATTTTTATTATTTTTTACTTTTTTATTTTTCAAATATATCTTTATTGATTTCAGAGAGAGGAAGAGAGAGGGAGAGAGAGAGAGAGAAACATCAATGATGAGAGAGTCATTGATCGGCTGCCTCCTGCATGTCCCCTACTGGGGATTGAGCCCGCAATTAGGGCATGTGTCCTAACCAGGAATCAAACCGAGATCTCCCAGATAGATCCTAGGTTGATGCTCAACCATTGAGCCGTGCCCCGCAAGGCTCAGTTAGGATTTTTAAAAAATTGATTGAAACATCCTATGTGATTACTTTTAATTATTAAGCTTGTTAGGCCTGCCAAAGTAGCTCCTTTTTGTTCACAACTCTTTTACACATATTTTTCTAAGAGCTTTAAGCTTTCTGCACCTTCCCCCTACTGTTATGAATGATCACAACAGTATTACACACTTGTAAGAAAAGCTAAAGCACATAGAATTATGTAAAGTAAAAAATAGTCTCTTCTTTCTTCAGTCTCCCTCCCCTCAGGGTTAGTTGTGTAACTGTTGTGTATTTTTTTAAGGACATACTATGGGATTACCTGGGCCACAAGGTAATTTTCGGGCTTCGGGAATTCTACATAGAACATAGTAGACAAGGTTGTAGGCCTCCTGGATATTTTTCTTTACAAACAGTCAACAAATATTCAAGCATCTACTGTGTTTGCAGTGTTGTTTCAGCATTGGGGTACCTCCATGCACAAACCAGACAATGCCATCACAGAATATATACTGTTAAAAAAAAGAAACAACAGGCCAAAATGGAGTCACTTTTGCTAAGCTATATGACCACACCAAAGCATAATACCTAATCTAATTGCAGTTTTAGCCTCTCCCAGGAGCAGAATTTTAAATCAGTCAGTCTGGGATTTCCTAATCAATACCAGTGAGGTAATCTGCATGATAAGACCCCTTCCCTTTCCCTAAAAGAAGGTGTCTTTGCCTGAAATAATCCACTCTATAGTTATTTAATTTCTTACTTGCACCCTCTTTCTGCCTATAAAAACTTCCATTTTGTGTTGAGAAAATTGGATAGGCACATGTCAAAAAAATAAAACTAGACCACCTTCTTACACCATACACAAGAATAAACTTAAAACGGATTGAAGAGTTAAATGTTAGACTTGAAACCATAAAAATCCTAGAAGAAAACATAGGCAGTAAAATCTCTGACATTTCTCTTAGCAATATTTTTTCTGATATATCTCTTTGGGCAAGGGAAACAAAAACAAACAAACAAACAAACAAACGGTACTACATCAAACTAAAAAGTTTTTAAGCGAAGAAAACTATTAATGAAACAAAAAGACAATTCACTAAATGGGAGAAGATATTCATCAATGATACAACTAATAAGGGGTTAATATCCAAAATTTATAAAAAACTCATACAACTCAACACCAAAACAAACAATCCAATTAAAAAATTGGCAGAGGACCTGAATAGGCACTTTTCCAAAGAGGACATATGAAAAGATGCTCAATGTCACTAATCATGAGAGGAATTAAAATAAAACTACAGTGTGGTATCATCTCACACCTTTAAGAATGCCTATCCTCAATAAAGCAACAAAGAAGTGCCGGCGAGGGTGTGGAGGAAAGGGAACCCGTTTGCACTGTTGGTGGGAGTGCAGATTGGTGCAGCCACTGTGGAAACAGTATGGAGAATGAAGTTTCCTCAAAAAATTGAAAATGGAACTGCCTTAGGTCCCAGTGATTCCATTTCTGGGAATTTATCGGAAGAAACCCAAAACACTAATTTGAAAGAATATGTGCACCCCTATGTTCATTGCAGCGTTACTTACAGCAGTCAAGCTATGGAAGCAACCCAAGTGCTCATCAATAGAGGAGTGAATAAAAAAGTGGTGGTACATATACACAATGGAATATTACTCGGCCCTAAAAAGAATGAAATCTAGACACTTGTGACAGCACGGATGGACTTCGAGCAGCGATTTTCAACCTTTTCATCTCATGGCACATATAAACTAATTACTAAAATGCTGAAGCACACCAAAAATATATTTTTTCTGATCTGACATAATTCTGATTCATTCACACGGAAGGCTATTGTTGTCTAGGCTGTTGTCATTTTTTTATTTGACAATCTAAGAGAAAAGAGGTCAGTGTCCCTGACTAAACAGTCAGGTATTGAATGTTTTAAAAATTCTTGCGGCACACCAGTTGAAAATCACTGACATAAACGGGTATTATGCTAAGAGAAATAAGTGTCAGAGACAGACAAACACCATATGATTTAACTTATGTGTGGTATCTAAAGAATGATATAAATGAACAAACAAAATAGAAACAGACTCATAGATACAGAGAACAGACTGATAATTGCCAGAGGGAAGGGGGTTTGGGGACTTGGTGAAAAAGGTGGAGGGATTAAGAAGGACAAGTTGGTAGTTACAAAATAGTTACAGGGATGTAAAGTAGAGCAGAAGGAATATAGTCAATAATATTGTAATAACTATGTATGGTGATAGATGGATACTGGAAATATCAAGAGATCACTTCATAAAATATATGATTGTCTAACCACTATGCTGTACATCTGAAGCTAATACAAAATAAAGTTGATTGTAAACTGTAATTGAAAAATAAAAAGTAATAAATGTTCAATACACAGACACCCCCCCCCCCTTCCATTTAGTACACTCCATGGTAATTCCCTTCTAGTTGCTATATGGGATGCTGCCTGATTTCTGAATTGCTTAAAAATTAATTAGATCTTCAAATATACTCGGTTGAATTTTGTTCTTCAACAAGTCTTTTCCCTTTAGCTGTACCTCTTGGACATCATTTCACTTTAGTCCAAAATGGACCCAACTCATTACTTTCAAAAGCCAGTCCGTTGTATGAATGTATCATGATTTGTCTGACCCCCTATTGGTGTACATTTATACTTGTGGTTTAGTTTTTCACCACTGAAAATATAATAACAGGGAACATTTTCTTGTTCTTAGCAGCTAGTGCAAGCAATCCTGCCTCCTGGGCAGAGGTGCCTTGGTAAGCCCTGCCTATAGGGTGGATGCCAGCCTCCAGGTCTGGCCTTTCAAGACCAGTCAGCAGGTTTCCTGAGTAGGGACCTGGGAGGAGCCACAGGGTTGGCCTGAAGCCCAGGTGCAGAGGCAGATCTTTGGAGGGTGTTCCAGTAAAATGCCATTGAGAGATGAGAAGTCCCACTTGTATTCTTGCCCAGGTCGGCAGCAAAAATCCCTGTGTTCTCCCTGTGCCTGGATTCCTGGTGGAAGGCATTGCAGGGGTGGGTTGTGTGTTGAGTTGGTGCAGGTGGAACTGAGTTAGTCTTCACGGATGAGGCCTGAGGCTGGCAGTCACATCCTGGGTCCTGCATACAATGCTCATGGACACCTGCCTCTCGGCATGGCTTTATTTCCTTAGGGCAAATTCCCACAGATAAAATTTCTGGTTCTCATGTAGGTTGCCACATCACCTTCTTTCAGAGGATGTAAGAATTTATACCCCTATTAACAGGGATTAAAGTCCTTCTTCCACCTCCCACCCCACCTATGACAACAATGGCTATTTACTGATCTTTTTTAAACCTTTGCTAATCTCATAGGGTGAAAATGTCCTAATCATTGCTTTAATTCGAATGTCTTTAAATACTGCTGTCAAGCATCTTTTTATATTTATAAGGTTGTATTCTTATTATTCTTATTACTATTCTTATTAGTGTGAAACACTTGTTCATTTCTTTTGCCCATTTAAAAAATAGCTTATCTTTTTCCTTTTCTTTCTTTTTCTTCTTTTTTTTTTAGGAGTAAAGTGGATTTTACTAAAGATTCTGTAGGAAGACAGGAGGATTTATATCACTAGCTTATCTTTTTTATTATTGACTAGTAAAAATTCTTTGCATATTATTAGGCATATTGGCTCATCATATATGCTGTGAATTTGATGAAGGCAAATTATATATGGCTACACCATATTATTTTAATGAGTAAGCTCCAGTTTCTTTTCCTTTTGTGTAACCTCCTCAAGTTCCTATGTAATATAATCATGTTTAATATATTTTTCAATTATTTAAATTTGAAATAGAGCATTATAAAGATATTAAGTCACACTTTCTATGCAAAGTTTGAAACAATGAAAATCTTTCCAAATTACAAATAATCAAGAACCCCATAGCCCTGGATGAGTAGCTCAGTTGGTTAGAGCATCATCCTGATACATCAAGGTTGTGGGGTCCATCCCTGGTCAGGGCACATACGAGAATAAACCAATGAATGCATAAATAAGTGGAACAACAAATCGATGTCTCTCTGTCTCTCTCTCAAATCAATAATAATAATAAAAAGAATCCCATATTCTAAAACTGGTTGGGTTACTAAATTTTAAACTGCATTTAAGTATTGCCACATGGCATTTCTTCTTTATCAGATATGCAAAAATAAAGTCTATACTTTGTCAGACTCTGTCTTGAATTCATATTTTAAATTATATAAAGTCTGCCCGGCCTGGCGTGGCTCAGCGGTTAAGCATCGACCTAGGATCCAGGCGATCAGGGTTCGATTCCTGGTCAGGGCACATGCCCGGGTTTTGGGCTGCAGCCGATCAATGACTCTGTCATCATTGATGTTTCTAGCTCTCTCTCTCTCCCTCTCCTTTCGTCTCTCTGAAATCAATAAAGATATATTAAAAAAAAAAATTATATAAAGTCTTTAGGAACACAACATTTGCATAAAATGCAACAGCCCTGTAGCCTGAATTAAATGTTTAAAAAAGGAATTTCTTATAAATCTCTGAAGCTTTTCTTATTTTTAACTTTAGGAGAAAGATTTATTTATTTTCTTGTCTTACACGTGTTGACACTGGTTGAATTCCAGTATTAGTAGTCAACTAGCATAAAGATTTATTCTGGGAGAATATCAGAGACACTAATTTCTAGAACTTGTTAGAGCAATGTCAGATAATCCAGCTTTTATTGTATGTAGAATTTATGAAATTCTCATGAGATAACGTATCGTGTGATATAAAAATACCGGGCAGCTGCTCCTAAATCCCTGGCCTGTGTCATATATGTTCCAGATGGGGTTGAAACTCAGCACTAGTGTTATTGGAGAGTCCCTTTCCCCACTAAATGCTGGGGTGGGGTCCTTACCATATCTCGAGAAAAAGAATTTTCTGAGACTTGCATGGGAGGATAAGTAATTTTTATTTGCATGGAATTACATCCCTGGGTTTCCAAAGTCCCATTTCAGTCATAGAAGAAGAGTAACGGGGGTTTCAGAAAAAGCTAGAAGCAAAGCCAGTGTCTGGGTTTCCGTCCACGTTGCAGCCCGGTCCAGTTTAGCATCAGGCTAGTTACAGTGCATTAGTCCATTGTGTGTGGGGTCCACATGGCCATGGACCATGTGGGCAAATACGGGGGAGCAGGAGTGAGAGAGCCCTATAAGCCAGGAGTCAGGTGCAATAGACCCAGAGGAACCAAGAGAGTGGACTCCTTAGGAGATTTAGTATCTCAAATTTTGGGCCCTTGCAGTGGCCACACTCATTCTAGCCAATGACCTGTTCCCAGCCAGGTGTGACTGACAGACAAGTACCTTCCTTGACATCACCCCAGCTTTACTGGGCATGTGTCCTTTCTCCTTCCTGTCCAGTCCCTTCCCCCAGGGACCAGTGGGGAATAGATAGGTGGCTCCCTGGGGAGTGTAAAGCTTTCACTTCCTGCTGAAGCTGCCCAAACGACATGCCTATAATAGTTGGCCTTCCCTTTGCTCCTTTCCTGTTATTAATAACTGTTAATTACAACAGTATCACTACCATTAATGACAGAAAACATTAATTAGCTTTAAAAAAGCAGATGTGCAATTTAAACAGAGTTGGAAACCACTTTCACCTTAAGCTTGGGACAAGCCCTTCCAAGTCCTTAAGTTGACTTAATTTTGTCTACATTAAATTAGCACAGTCCAAAGCCTATTTGATATAATTTTCAGAGTCATAGGAGAAAAGGTATTTTGCTTTACCAAATGATTATTTTGTAGAATTCTGTCTCATAGGTGAACTGCTAATCAGTTCAAATATCTCCCCCTAAAGTAGCCAAATCTCCTGCTTATGAATTTTAGACTTTAAAAGTTCAGCACCCAAAAACTGATGATCACCTGTTAAAATCTTTCACTTTTCACAGCAGAGTTTTAAGATAAATTATTTTATAGTCTATATTTGCTCCTTCAGAGGTTATTATAAAAGCTACAAAGAATGACACAATGGGGCATGGCCTGCTATTTATTTGCATCGTAAAGGAGACTAAATGTGAAATCACTATTGTATTTGTGCTTAGAAATTAGACATACTGAGTTAGAAAAAGCATGAGCTGTTAATGTGAGGTCTCAAATAGGGTCTGTTGCTTATATTCATTGGTTAAAGAGACAGGCAGGCTGGCAACTGATGGCATCCATAAGGGGACATTTATCTGGCCCTTGCTCTTGGGTCTACCTTCAGGACACCACTTCTCCAGCCAGACTCTGCACCCCACCTTCCAATTCTCATCAGATACTCTGCCTTCTCAGCCTTCTGCACCTCCCCAGCCTCCTTGCCTCCTTAGCCTCAGACTTCTCAAGCCTCAGGATCCCTACTTGTCATCTCCTTTCTCGCTCTGGATCTCCCTCCCTCAGCGCCTCTCTTTGATGGATCTGGGTATTTGGATGACCTCTTCTCTGTTGGGAGGAGGGCAAGATCATGCCACCCTTCTAATCAGTCCCACAGGTCAGTGGACTGCATGCAGGAGGTGTGCCTTTTGCAAGGGGGAGCAGGTTTTCATTTCCTTGCAGACCTGAGGTCAGAGTGGGGACCGATGGTGCTGACAGTAGGCCCTTGTGTGGTGGGGATAAGCTCCTCACTTGCAGCTGTTCATCTCCTAGGAAACCACAGAGAGCACTGACATCTGGACTACACGTCACTGACATCAGGGGTCCTGATCTACCAGTGCCACCTCATCTGCTCCTTGGCATTCTCAGAAGTCACTAGTAGTAACCTGGTGCCAAACACAACAGTGCTATTAGAAATCAGGCCTCAGTGCCTCACACACAGTAAGGATTCAATAAGGATTCACTAAATGCATGTGTGAATGAATGAACACAGTGGTTACATCAACTTTCTCGTAGGTCCTTTATTTTGACTGAAATTACTTGCCATATTTAGCCATATTTTAGCCAATTGTTAGGGCATATTTACTTTTAACGTTGCTGAGGGAAACTCCAAAGTTGATTTGCTGAGCTCTGTTCTTATTCCACAGTAACAATCTATTTGAATAAATTATGTATAAAGATGTTGATAGTCATTCTATTATGAACATTTATTTTCTTCTTTGTGCCATTCTGTATTTGCTATATTAAAAAAATTTTGCTACACTTAAAAAAAATTTTTTTTTTACCAAATATTTACTGTGCAATATATTTGGAGAGGTTTCCTTAGTTTATGCTCAAACTGATTAGCCTTACTTGACCCCCTTTCTTTCCACACCAAACCAGCAGTTTCTCTACCCTGGGAACCAGCTCTCACCCCTACTGTCATCCCCAGAGTCTCTGCTTCTTACCTTATATTTTTTCTCTTTCAACTCACAAATGGTCCCCTGATTGTTCCTGGAACAGCTTGGCTATCAGGAGCTCTGCCCAGCTCCTACAGCATGGGCTGGGCCTAGAACCTGGAGGTTACTGTGGCTACTGTCCCAGGAATGTCCTGAAAACCAAGTGGGCAGGATGAACCACATGGTTCATTGCCCGTATGTGTGTTCACGGCTCTGGGCCATTAATCCCTTAAGGGCTGGCTCTGGGTGACTGGCCTTACCACTTCCACAGCAAAGGTAGGCACTCGCTAACGTTTTAAACCAATTATAACATTCTTTCCATGGGACACATGGACATATTTCTCAGGGACTCTGAGGGCAGAGGGCATGTTGCACTGGTCTTTCTGAAACTCGCCACTAGCACAGCTGGCCCATTGTGAGCACACAGTAGTGAGAGGTGAGGGAATGCATTAATGAACTAACTACCGGGTCATTTTAACTGAAAAGATGATTTCAGTGAAAACTTTCAGGAGGCAAACAACATGGGGTAGTTTCTTGAAAATCTGTCATTCTTTTCTCAACTACTAAAACTATTTCCAGGATGAAAGTGTTCAGGGTTCATAACAAGCAGGAAGAACTAATGGTAACAGGTAAGCCAAGTCTGGGTGACAATAGGCAGCTCATTGTCTTGATAAGAGCGAGGTTCTGTGCAAACATGTGAAATGGCAGATCCTATTGAAGAAGGCAAACCTGAGATACTTGGAGGGATGACTCCATGTCACTCAGGGACAGAAATCAGGGGTGGCAAGGAGAGAAGGGAATTAAAATGGGTACAAGGTTTCTGGCCTGGAGATCAAGGCTCTTTTTGCCATGAACAGAGATAAGAAAAGTGAGTTTTGGGTGCAAGATTAGTTTGGACCCAAATATGTCTCTGAACTCCAGTGGCCATAGTTATTAAATAGGATTGTACTAGCTCTTTCTGAGGAAAGGAGATAATAGATGAAAAGCATGTTGAAATTTGAAAACTGTGAGGGACTAGACAATTATGATAATGATAACCTTTATTATTATTTTAATTATGTTTAGATATATTCTGCCAGCAGTTAGAATAAACACTTGAGTGACATTTGGTATCCAAAGGAAGGGATGAGACGACTGAGGAAGCAGTCGTGAATGGGGAAACAGAGGGGCTGGCAAGTCTTTAGAGATTGGGGAGAAATCTGGGTCTATCAAAGGAGCAGCAAGGACTCCAAGAGAAGGTTAGATAGCACAGAGTAGTGGAAACCAAGACTGCAGAATTTTTAGAAGCTGGAACTGTTCAGCAGTGTCAAATGCTGCAGAGAGGCCGAGTAAGAAGAGTGATTAAACTCCGTGGAAGTTGGAAAACCTTAGCAAATGGTTTCAATAGGGAGTAGAGGTAGAATTCAGACTTTGTAGATTTTGGAGGGGTGTTTATTAAGGCTTTAGAGCTGCTCCCCCATTCTACCATCTTCACCCGTGTCATTACTCTAAGCCCATAAACTTGCTCACACCTTTCTCACCTGAGAAACCAAACAAAACCCCTCGCTATCACGTTCTCTCGCTTTCCTTCCAAGGCCAGGTTCCTGCAAAGGCAGGACTGATCAGCTCTCTTCTTTCCTCACGTCCCACTCCCTCTGGAACCAGGTTTCTGCCCTTATCACTCCACCGTGAATGAGACATCACTTGAGCCCCAAGTTGACAAGACAAACTGGCACGTCCTTTCCTCCTTTTGCTTGTCCTCCCGGAGCCATCTGCTCTGCTGGCCGCCTCTTCCTCCCTTGGCCTGCCCGGTACATCTCTCCTCTTGGCCACCAGATCTCAGCTCCCTCTGAGTGCCATTTAATGACTCCCTTTGGACTCTCATCCCCGAAATGTCAGAGTCCCTGTGTTTATTCTGTACGCTGCCCTTCTCACTCTGTGTGCCTTCCCTGGGTGACCTCAGCAGCAATCAGGACTTCAATGACCAGGGGCTTATTGAAAACTCATGTCTTTAGCTCCTGGTCAGACTGCTCTTCTAAATTCTACACCCGTATCATATGCCCAACTGCCCCCTACACACCTCCTCTTAAATGTACCTCAGGCACCTCAGGCTCAGCCTGTCCTAACAGAATTCATATCTTTTCAGCCAAACTTCTTCCCCTAGATTCTTTGTGAATATTGTCACCATCCAGGATCTCGGCCTCTTTGCCCCATTTCTAGCCAGTTGTCAGCGCTTGCAAGATGGATTTTTGTTCACTAGAATCCCAGGGCAGCTGAGGGATGCAGATGGGCTCAGTAGGGCTTCTCTCCCAAAGAGATGCAGCGCACTGGTGGGCTATGTACAGTAGGGAGGACCGCGTACTAGGAATGGCACTTAGGGAGCTGGCCCAGTGACGGCAGGGTAGTTATGGGTGGTGCTTCCAAGCCTGGGTAAACTTAACTGAGTATCACCAAGTGCTGAGGTACTTGGAGTTCTTGAAGCTAAAGGAACAGAGCTTGCCTGTGTCTGAGTAGATCCGAACAGAGACAGCCCAGTGAGGAACATGGGTAGAGAGAAGCCCGACACAGTAAGATGCAGAAGTGGGAGGGCCAAGTGTACTTGGGTCCCTTAAGGGTAAGGAGGACCCTAGTGAATGTGGGTTATATACGTCCCATTTACAAGTTCTACCTCTGCAGTGTCTCCTACGGGATCCTCTTTTCCCCAGTAGCCTCCAGGCTACTACCTACCTCCAAGTCTTGTCCTTAAAGCAACTCTTATTAAGCCATTGGCTCTTTAAACTTTTGCACATCAAGTTAAAAATGCTTTAGCTCCTCACACAGACAGGGCCCTTCAGTATCCTGTTTACTATCCATCCCATTTCTTTACAGTCCCTGTTTACTATGCAGCCCCATTTCTTGCCACTGCCCACACATTCTTTTTGCTTTAGCCATGAATGAGGCAGTTCTTCCAGCTCTTTTAGTGCATCAGGCCTTCGTGTGCAGGGCTTGGAATATCTGTCCCACCCTCTCCTCCCCAACCCCACTCATTCTGCCATTTCTACTTTTCCTTCAGTATTCAGCTTATGCACCATTTCCCAGACGCCTTTCACAATTCCAGTCTGATTTTCTCTGGGCTATTGTGGCATCCTACGTATAACATAAAAACACCCTTTACCACATCTCACTGTAATCAGTTAACTTGCCTCTTCTTCCTAGTAGACAGTGTATTTTATGAAGGCAGATCTTAGTCTATCTGCCTTTCCATCCCCGTTGTTTAGCTCGTGAACAGCGCTTGATATTTCTAAGTGAATAAGTAAAACAGTATCAACCATGCTAGTTTTAAAGTTTAAGCAGTAGGCTATTTAACCTAGAAACCTTTTAACATTAAAAGGGCAGGGCATTTAGTGGCGTCGTTTCACGTGCTAACCATGCAGCTCATTCCTGAAGGTGAGTGCAATGTTGCTGGCCTATTTGCCAGTGGGAAAATCTGATCATTCAAGAATGTATCTCCAGGAATTATCAGTCCACAGATCTCAAGCAGCCTGTCGTCTGCACAGCCCGCCAGGTCAGTATCCTTCTGCAGACCTGACCTACAGGATGCCTATAGTCACCAAGAGAGGCGGGCAGATAGACATATTTACGGTAATTTATTTTGTCTTTAGGTTAAGGAGTGCATGGGTCTGCGGGTCTGGGTGTGTGTGTGTGTGTGTGTGTGTGTGTGTGTGTGTGTGTGTATCCCTAAACGCCTGCGCGCGGAGGTGCAGGGAGGGGGGAGGAAGGAAGCCAGGTGCCCATCACCTCAGAGGTGCCTTTCCTGACCTTGACTAGGTGACCTTCGCCTCCCCACCCTCACTGAACACCTTATTCTCTCCCTCTGCACCCATCACAACTTTACTTGCATTCGTGTCATTAGTACCTGTCTCCCCCGCTAGGTGGTAAATTGCACGGGGATGGGAACCTAATACGTGCCCATTCACCCTGCAATCCCCCTGCCAGTAGAATACCTGAGGCATCTCACATATGCCGCAAATACTTTCCAGGAGAGCGTTTCTGGGCCGGATGGGTGGACCCCGGCCCGCACCAACGCCCCGCCCACCAACGGCCCGGCGAGGCGGGGCGGACAGGACGGGGCGCGGCGCGCGCTCTCGCGCGGACTGTCCTCGGTTCGCGTGGGCGCGGCCGGGGCAGGGGAAGGGGAAGTGGGGTAGGGGAGTGAACGAAGCAAGGCGGGGCCTGGCCAATGACGGCTGGCCAGGCGGGGCTTGCGGCCGGCTACGGGGGCGCGCGCGGGGGATGGGCGTGCCCATGGGTGACGCGCCGGGGCGCGCAGGCCAATGGGCGCGGGGTGGCGGGCGGGCGGGCCTCCAGGCCGGGGGTTTAGGACACTAACCGGAGGCCTGCGGGACAGACCGACGTTGGACTGCAACGCAGGAAGCCGCACGGCGAGGATGGCGCTGGCGCGGGCCTGGAAGCAAATGTCCTGGTTCTACTACCAGTACCTGCTGGTCACGGCGCTCTACATGCTGGAGCCCTGGGAGCGGACTGTGTTCAGTATCCTGCCCAGGCATCGGGCGCGGGGCCGGGGTGGGGGCGCTGGGGCCTGGGCGGCATCCTCCGGGGCCCAGGGCCTGGAGTGCGTGGGCGCGGAGAGCGGAGAGGCGGCCCCGGGGAACCACGCGCACGGACTCGCGTCTCCACCGCGGGCGCGCGGGCGGAGGTCCTGGGGCCCAGGGCGGCGCTCCCGCGGTTGGGGCGGGGGTGGTGGGCGAGACCTCGAGATCCCAGGTCGCCTGAGTCCCTTGACCCAAGGTAGAAGCGTCTTTATAACTGGAAGAATCCCCTAGGGGGACGCCTCGCCCGGCGTGTCCTCGCCCGCACTTCAGCCGCGCCTGCCTTTGGTTCAGTCCACTGTTCCAGGGGGAGGCAGGGTCCGTGTGAGCGGAGAAAATCGCTCCGGGCTTGGACGCCTTTGACCTTTAACTGTCCCTGATTTAACTGGCTCCGGTCCTAATGAGAATGCTAACTAGTTTGCCAGCTTTTTAGTCAGGTTGTGAATTTGTGTTCCTGGCAGCCCAATACAGTTTTTGTAAGCAGTTTCTTATTGTGCCATTTCAGTCTTCAAGATGGGTAGTTTAAAAAGTGTGTTTTATGCATTCATTTGCTGTTTGCACAGTCCGTAGAAGTAGGGCCTGAAAAGGAATTCGTGGTTAGTTGTAGACAGTATTTGAAACTGCTTTGGTAGAGAGCTAATGCATACTTGTTAATGATTATTGAGGGTTTACTATGAGCCAAGCAATTGTGCTAAGCACTTTGCCTGTATCTTAACTCATCTAACTTTCCTAACCTCAATTAGTAACTCAAGCTTGTGAAGATAGGCTCCCTGAAGTCCGTGATGTCTGTCTCTCCATTTGTCTGTGTTGATATCCCTTGATACCATTCTTGCAGAAGAAACACTAATCATGAGATGTAACGTTGTTTAACCTGGGGGCCAATGTGAAACAAGTATTTTACGCAACATGCTTACTTCATGACAGGGTCTCTCCTTTTCAGTGAGCTTTAGTTTGGAGCAGCTTCAGAACAACTTTGCAGATGCAGAGTTGCATTCTGGTGGAGTGACTGAGGTGATTTCATCCCGAGCCCTGATAAGCATGTTTATTTGTATTGAACTAGCATAAGATAGTACTTAAAGCTGAGTCTTTGTTTCAACACTTTTGAGGAAGCTTAGCTAGATTACAAGGAAGTTTATTTTTATTACTGTTGGCATTTATTTCTAAAGATAAATAAGATCTTAAGAACCAGAATGCATATTTTGGATTTGATGTCTGAATGTAAGGTGTTCTCTGATTTACTTCACCATTTATTCGCAGCTGCAGTTTAGTCTCACTCTTAAGTTCTATAGGTTAGAGCTCATGAGGTCATCCTTGTGAAATGTATACTAAAATATGGAAGCACATACTATCTGATTCAAACTCATCTTAAGAGTGAATTTAAACAATGTTGTGCTAAATGGAAACTCTTTAAATCAGAAATTGAACGTACAACCCACTACAGAGCCTACTGCAGTTGTACCCCCTTATCTGTGGTTTTGCTCTTCGTGGTTTCAGTTACCCGTGGTCTACCATGGCTCAAAAATATTAAGTAGAAAATTTCAGAAATAAAGAATTCGTAAGTTCAAAATTGCTTGCTGTGATGAAATCTTGATTTGTTCTGCCTGGGATGTGAATTCATCCCTTTGTCTAGAGTATCTGTAGTGTATACACTACCTGCTACTTAGTAGCCGTTTGGTTAGGGGATATATATATATATATATAAAACTTATTACAGGATATTATAATTCTGTTATTATTCATTATTGTTAATCTCTGTGCCTAATTTATAAATTAAACTTTATCATAGGTATGTATATACAGGAAAAAGCAATATATGTAGGGTTTGGTACTATCAGCAGTTTCAGGGATCCACTGGGGGTCTTGGGAAGTATCCCCCTGGATTATGGGGAACTACTGTATAGATTTTACACTTAAAAGATTTTGTTGGCCTGTGGATAAATGCTACAGCATCACTGGTGTTATGGTTTTTCTGTATTATGTTGCAGTAGTAATAGTGTCCCATAAATCCCTAGGTGATGGTTTTTTTTGGGATGGAGAAGTAAATTATGAAATGAAACATAGTGCCTCTTTAGATTTTTGCCTTTGAAGCTTTTGACTTCTCATTGGATTATGTGACCAAGGTTACATTTTTTAAAGTACTAGTGAGAACTACAACCAACTAGCACCGGGTACTGTAGAATCCTATGATTTTAAACCTAACATTAAAAAAAAGTTATTTCAAAGTTCACATTATTAAATTAATCCAGGATAGAAATGCAATTCTTTGACATAAGCCAATCTTAAATTACTATTAGCTGTTGTATGTGTATTACTGTTTGTCAAATCAACTTCGAGAGTTATTTTGAAGTTAGGCATTTAATTATTTTATAGTTTGGAACATCAGTTTGAGATTGAACCCTCATTCTAGCTTGGAGGAAAGAACTAATGAGAAAGTTGGATTTTCCCCTGTACTTAATGGGGAGCCTTAATTACTGTGAAGTAGTTTGAATTTCATAAATTCATTAAGAATTAGTAAGCCTCACCCAGACCTATTTTGCAGCCAGTTACATGGTTTTAAAAATGCAGACATTTAAAAAACTTACATTGAACACAGTTATCACGGCTAGAAACCTAAAATTTAGTGTAAGAGAAATTTTGTTTGGCTGTCTGAAAAATGTCCTCTGAGTTAGGAGTCTTGGACAGAGGAAGATTCTAGAAGAAGGTAAATGCATTAGTTTACATTTCGTTGCTCTCATTTAATAATTTGAAGTTGTCCGTATTTTAGGGAAAACTGATAGCTATATCTGTTTCTGCACACTTTTTAGGGGGCATCTTTGAACATCTGAATTTGTTTATTCCTAAGTCAAATAGCTAAAAGTGAATTAATAGCTGTTGTAAATTGAAAGGGAAATCTCAATCGATAATGAGGGTTTTTGAAGTTATCTAAGTGAGGAAATTGTGATTAATAAAAAGTAAAATATTTTAAGGAAATGTATTTGTGTCAAGTCAGACACATTGTAAATAGTTCCTGAAACAATAACATTTATAAATTGGTTTTGTAAATCCTTCCATGCCAGGACCTGCATCCTAAATTTTCTCTTGTCTTCTGATAGCACATTTTAAATAATAATTAGCTTTTGGTTTGTCAGCCAGTATTTAAACTTTCTTCCCGTGCAGATGTGGTTTCTATCTTACAAAAAAATGCAATCCGACTCCTGCATTAAGACAGAAGGTAACAATAAAATGAATCATGTAAGTGCTAAGTAGTATTACAATGAATCCATCTCAGAGGGGACGTTTTTGACGTGTTTCAAAAGCCCCCTTTCTCTCTTGGCAGCCATCAGTGCAAAGGAAAAGGCCAGGTTTTGTAACCAAGACAGGTTTTGTAACCAGTGAGACACTCCCTGTAGTGCCTCATTGAATAACATTGTAACCATGCTGTTGAGGGCAGGTGGAAAAAATAAAAATACCTTGTTAAAATAATTTGATGCACAAGTAAAAGTCATTTTAGCTTTTTTTTTTTAAATTAAAAAATGGAGTTTTATTCTGTAACCACTGGGCTATATTTGCTATCTCTCTATGGCTTCTTGTATTTCCATGGCATTTTATACTTCTATTTATTTTAAACAAAATATGGGCAGTTTTGGGGTTATGTTAGGAATTAAATTCCCCCTGAAAAACAGGCCTTATTTCTTCAAGGGAAGAGTTTTTTAAATCACAGTACCGGGCACACAAATAATGCTCAGGAAACATTTGTTTATATCTTGATGTGTCATTTCAAAGCCATTGCGTAAATATTTGGGAATGGTAAAAGAGACCTGATTTTAAACCACTTTTAGAGTAGCTTTGAAGCTTGGCTGTTCCTAATGAACAGAATTCAGCTCTTGGAGAGAATTCAAATTTAAAGAAGTAGAAAATGCTATGATTGAAAGAACTTCCTTGATTTTTTTGGAGATGTTAAAAAATTTGCATTGCTCTGTCCACTTGTAAAAGGTATACGTTTGCTGAATTCTGTATTCCAAACATATCCTGTACCTTCTAATTGCTACATACTATTCTAGATAGTGGGACTATAACTGTGAGTAAAACAGATAAAAATATTTATTCTAATGCCGCTAGATAAATAATTAAAAAATATCGATGATTAGATTGTTAAAGCTGGTATGGAGAAAAAGAAAACAGAGAAGAGGCTGGAAGGTAAGGAAGACAGAGTGTTGTTCAGTTTTAGCTGGAGTGGTTGGGAAGGGGACATTTAGAAAGATTTAAGCAGAACAAGAATTCAGGGAAATGCGTGTTGCCAGCAGAAGGCACTGTAATATGAAGCCTCGAGGCACCAGCATGTGTGGTAGGTTTCAGGGATGCTGGGGGCCGCTGTGGCCGGGGCAGAGTGAAGCGGGTGTGAGTAGCAGGAGAGGAGGTCAGATCCCACAGGGCCTCCTAGGCATTGGAGTGAGACTTTTGGAGATAAAGTGAAGTGCCTCATGTTTTAAGTGGAGTCACTGAAATCCAGTAAGTTTTCTCGCTGACATTTTAACATTTAATAAACTAGAAAAATTAGACATAAGAATATACATTTCTTTTTTCCATGAAACTCAAAGTTCATTTTGAATGGGGAAAAAAAGCAACTTAGGAACTGTCTCCCCCCCCCCGCCCCCTATTTTTAATGTATTGAGTTGTTTAATAAGTTTCTAAGAAGATGAACTTTATTCTTTCAAGGAAATTAGAGCCAAGTTTCAGGAAAAATTCAAATTTACACATGTTCTTAGAATGATGCCTGTGTCTTTTTAGCTCAGGGAGCTGGGCAGCAAGTGCCGTGTGTGGGATGCAGGGCAGGAAGAGCGCCGTGGACTGGAGTGCTCAGAGCACTTTCAGGGAGGCGTTTCGAGTGTTCCTTGTTTTTCCCAGACTGGAAGAATGTGAGACTGGGGAACAGAGGTGTGCTGGGCTGGCGAGTACATCAGGCTGACAGGCTGGAGCAGGGACCCTTTAAGGCAGAATAGGTGGGAAGGAACATTGAAAAAGCAGGTTGGGGCCATTTACTAACTCAGCATACTTCTCTGAGTAACTTGGGCCAGAGGATGGCCTATGTGCTTGTGGTACATCAGTAAGAAAGTGAGACAAAGATCTCTGTCCTTGTGGAACTTTTATAGTAAGTGAATTATGTAGCATGTTAGGTGGTAAGCATTCCGGGAAAAAGAAAAGTAAGCCATGGGGGTAAGAAATATGCAGGTGGGATTGTGTTGCTGTTTTTATTTATTTATTTTATTTTATTTTTTTAAATGAATTTTACTTGTTTCTTTTTACTTTTTAAAAAATAAATCTTTATGGATTTCAGAGAGAGGAAAGGAGAGTGAGAGAGAGAGATGGAAACATCAATGATGAGAAAGTCATTGATCAAGCCCACAACCGGGCATGTGTCCTGACCGGGAATTGAATCCCGATCGTCTGGATCCCAGGTCGACGCTCAACCACTAAGCCACGCCCTGGCCAGGTTTGTGTTGTTGTTTTTAAAGAGGATACTAGGAGAGGCTTAATTGAGGAGTATTTGAGTAAAAACATAAAGGAGGTGAGGGAGTTAGCAGGGTAGAATCTGAGCGAAGAGAATAGCTGGCAGAGGGAACAGCCAGTGCAAAGTCCCTGAGTCCAGAGCCTGCCTGGCATATGTGAAGGCCGTTACTGAGGCAGGTATTGCTGGAGCTGAGTGAATGGGTGGGGGAGAGTAGTAGGTGGTTTTTATGTGCAAGGAGAGGGCCTTTGCACGTGTATGGACATACTGCTGGTTAAAGCATTGTGTGGCTTCCAAAAGTCAATATCTATTCTTGACAACTGAACCATAGTCATCACATCTCACCCAGGTCAGATTGTCAAGCATGGAGATACTAAATGTGTGCTAAATGAAGGCATGCCAGGTTATCGTGGACCATAGGAAAAGGGTCGCCTAATCATCGTATTTAAGGTAAACTTTCCTGAGGATGGCTCTCTCTCTTGATAAACTCTCTTTGCTGGAAAAACTCCTACCTGAAAGGAAGGAAGTTGAAGGGACTGATGAAATGGACTAGGAAGAGCTGGTGGGCTTTGATCCAAATCAAGAAAGATGGCACCATTCCAATGGAGAAGCATACGAGGATGATAAACATCATCCTAGGGGTGGTGGTCAGTGTCAGACCTCTAAATGGGGCCAGTGAATAAACTGCTGGCATTTTATGTGCAGATGTGAATGAGTGAAGGACTGTAATCAAAATATACTCACTACTTGCTATTGTTTTTATTTTGATATTCAACTATAGTAGTGTTTTAAAAGTTAAGTGAAGAATAAACTCAAGCCTGGCTGGCGTGGCTCAGTGGTTGAGCATCGACCCATGAACCAAGAGGTCACCTGTTCGATTCCCAGTCTGGGCACATGCCCGGGTTGTGGGCTCGATCCCCAGCAGGGGTGTGTGCAGGAGGCAGGCAGCCAATCGATGTTGATGTTTCTCTCTCAGCAATGTTTCTATTTCTCTCCCTCTCTCTTCCTCTCCCTCTAAAATCAGTGAACTCAAATATAAAAATAGAAAATGTACATATAGAATCCTAAAACTCTAAATGGACTTCCAGTAAAAATCAGCATGTGATTTGATAGTTAGATAAAATGTTTCATATCAGAGAGGGTGACTTCTAGAAAAATATTCTTAGCAAATAAGCTTTAATGCCTTTTAGAAAGAATTTCCTCAAGGTACTTTCAAACAAAACGTGATTTCAGAATAACCTTGACATAACCTGGACATTTTGCACAACCTTCAAACTTACGTAGAAAATGAGTTTCTTCTCAACAGTCTTCAGTATTTTGTTTGTATTTTATGCCATTTCCTTATTTATTAATTAATTAATTTATTATTATTTTTTTTAGTTGCCATTTTCTTTCATAGAAATGAACTCAGCTTTCCAGTACCTGGAAGAACTAAATGGGGAAAGCAGAGGTAGCAGTAATTGTGACTGGTAAATTAATACTTCGAATCCCCAGCCCAGTGGTATTCAGACTTTTTGTGTGGCCCCTAAGAGCACGTGCTGTGTATCCTCTCGCTCCTTTAGTTGACATCTGAAATCTTTCAGGAAGTTACAAAAGGATTTAATTTCTTGCTTTTTGTACATGTATTTTATTGTTACATATTTTTGTTAAAACCTTTAAAGTATAATTTTCTTACACAGTTCACAGAAAATGTTTATCATGTAACCTAATTGGCAAAGCCAGCCCTCATTGTGAGGACAAGTAGGCCAAGCCAGCTTTAATGCCTTCTTTTTAAATCTTCACCTGAGGATATGTTTATTGATTTTATAGAGAGGAATGAGGGGAGGGAGAGAGAGAGAGAAAGAGAAACATCAGTGTGGGAGAGAAACATTGATCCATTGCCTCCCACACGCACCCCGACCCAGGGATTGAACTCCTGACCCAGGTATGTGCCCTGACTGGGAATCGAACCTGCAGCCTTTTGGTGCAGGGGACAGTGCTTCAACCAACTAACTGAGCCACCCAGCCAGGGCCAAATCAGCCTTCATTTCTGTCCGGAAAAAGCTCAATGCTATTTTCTGTTCAAATAATTATGTAACACCTTAACTCCTGTCTAACTTGTTTTTAAGTAATGGTTAGTTTAAAATAATTTTTATTTATTTTTTATTTTCATAGCTATCTGACAGTTAGTGGTTAGTTCTCATCCACATTGATTATGTAAAGAATTATGAAAGTGGGGACAGGTAACCAACGTGTAGCGCTTGTTGGTGAATCGTTGTCACTATTAGGTTTTCCAGACAACCGCACTTGGATACGGTGTGGGACAGTCTTTGTTCCTTTGGCTCAGAAGGCTTTGTTGAGCCTGGTGTTAGTGGTATGTCTGGAGTTCACATGTCCTTTGTGGCAAATTTCTGACCTCTGAGGCGCGCTTCTGGACGCCCACTCCACGAGTGTGCTTGTGCATGTCGGTAGTGTATTCCCCTGTCACTGCCACACTGATGACAGGATGCCCTTCTTGCCACCCTCTGTTCTGCTTGGCTGTGGTTGGAAAGTGGCTCACTTCTGAATTCATATTATTAGATGGGTAGATAGGCGAGTCTTGGAGGTGTGCCAGGGGTTTGTTACTTGAATGAACTAAAGTACAACCTAAGTTAGTTATTATTCCTTTGTTTCCTGTCCCAGGCATTCTTTTATATCCTAGGGAAATGCATAATTGTAAGACGCAGGAAGTGAAGTGGGCGGAGTGAAGTTGTAAGGGGGGGTGGGAAGGAGAACCTGCAGGTCACAGCAGTTCTCAGATCCCCTTTAGGAGAGAGAACAGTGGAAGCTGGAGGTCTGTAAACTGATTCCCCTTGACTGATCCTATCCTGGAAAGCCTGGTACCCCAGGGCTTCTGGGCTTTCGTTTGAAGACTGCTCGAGTATGTTTGCGCTGCCTGGATATTTGGCTGGCTAAGTGGAGAATGTTAGCATATCCCTCATGTACACCTCTTAGGATATTAGAACTTTTCCTTTAGTAGCTTTCAGGAAAGGCGGACGATGAAGAAAACCACACAGGAGAACTAGGTGGTCTGTACAGGACAGGCGGAGAAAGTCATGGGGGGTTGATGGCAGTGGGCACAGGGCACACATAGATATTCTCTGGTGTTTCAGCAGGTGATACAGTGATTTGTCAGAAGAGGTGACTGTGGGTCCTGTCTCCACTGCTTCATATTCTTTTTTTTTAAAGTTTGTGAAAATAAAATTGGGATGTTTATTACTTTTTCGACTATCAGCAGTGAACATCACTAGAAACTGTACCTTTTTTTCCTTTTCAGATGATCTGCATTAAAATCATACTTTTCCAAAATAATTATATAGGAGATAAAATTCAGTTTTAAAAATCCTTAAAAATATTTAGATATTAAAGGCAGAAATACTGATTTTCTCCCCATTAATGATAAGAAGAAACAGCAATTCAGTTTAATCAAGATCTGACATTTATACATTTAAAGCATTTAATTGCGTTAAAAGATCAAAGGATTAATGATAACCAATACAGGTAGAGAATATCATTGGTGCATTTTCTAGGTTCATTACGGTAGTCATATATCCAGGGAATCAACAGAAGTTCTCAGATCCAGTGTCAAATAATGGAATTTGGGCAAGCACTCTTATTAATTAATTAATTAATTAAATATTTTTATTGAATTTACTGGAGTGACATTGGTTAATAAAATTATATAGGTTTCAGGTGCACAATTTTATAATATATCATCTGTATAGTGTATTGTGTGTTCACTACCCAAGTCAAGTCTCCTTCCATCATCATTTATTTCTGCTTTACCTTCTTCTGTCTCTCCCAAGCCCCCTTTCCCTCTGGTAATGTATGTGTCTATGAAGTGGTGTTTTTTTTTGTTGTTGATTTTTTCTAGAACAATTGAATATATTTGTTAATTTATTGTATCATGATACACAAACCACATGCACATTGGCAGGTTACCAAAAGTCAGAGTGAAATAAAATAAACAACCCTAAATTTAAATTAGCTTTAATTTCACTTGTTATATACTTTAGGGTCCAGTGGGTGTATACTTGAATATTTTTTAAAATTTATTTTAAAATCATTTTTATTTTCAATTATAGTTGACATACATCATTATATTACTTTCAGTTGTCCACCCCAGTGATTAGACGTTACATAACTTACTAAGTGATCATTCCGATCAATCTTGTGCACATCTGACACCACACATAGTTACTAGAATATTATTGACTATATTCCCTATGCTGTACTTTACATCCCCATGACTATTCTGTAGCAACCAATTTGTATTTCTTAATCCTTTATCTTTTTCACCCACCCTCCAACCCCCCTCCCATCTGGCAACCGTCAAAATGTTCTCTGTATCTATATGAGTCTGTTTCTGTTCTGCTTGTTTGTTTATTTATTTGGTTCAGTTGTTGGTAGATGCGTATTTATTGTCATTTTATTGTTCAAATTTTTAAATTTTTCCCCCCTTCCTCTTAAAGAACACCCTTTAATATTTCATGTGCTTCTGATTTGGTGGTGATGAACTCCTTTAGCTTTTTCTTGCCTGGGAAGCTCTTTATTTGTCTTTCAACTCTAAATAATAGCTTTGCTGGGTATAGTAATCTTGGTTGTAGGTCCTTGCTTTTCATTACTTTGAATATTTCTTGCCAATCCCTCTGGTCTGCAAAGTTTCTGTTGAGAGATCAGCTGGCAGTCTTATGGGAGCTCTCTTGTAGGTAGCTAACTGCTTTTCTCTTGCTACTTTTCAGATTATCTCTTTGTCTTTAACCTTTTGCATTTTAATTATGATGTGTCTTGGTGTGGGCCTCTTTGGGTAGTTTTTTTCTTTCTTTCTTAATCCCTTCACCTTTTCCACTTAATCCCCAAACCCCCTCCCCTCTGACAGCTCTCAGTCTGTTCTTTGTATCTGTGAGTCTGTTTCTACTTTGTTAGTTTATTTTGTTTCTTAGATTCCACATATAAGTGAAATCATATGGAACTTTCTCTGACTGGCTTATTTCACTTAGCATAATACTCTCCAGGCCCATCCATACTGTTGCAAAAGGTAAGATTTCCTTTTTTTATGGCTGGGTAGTATTCCATTGCGTAAATGTACCATAGCTTTTTAATATAGTCATCTATTGATGAGCACTTGGGTTGCTTCACAACCTTGCCTATTGTAAATAATGCTGCAATGAATATAGGGTTGCATATGTTCTTTTGAATTAGTGTTTTAGGTTTCCTTATATGTATTCCCAGAATGAATCACTGGGTCATAAGACAGTTCCATTTTTAATTTTTTAATATATATTTTTATTGATTTCAGAGAGAGGAAGGGAGAGGAGAGATAGAAACATCAATGATGAGAAAGCTGTTGATCAGCTGCCTCTTGCACGCCCCCTACTGGGGATCGAGCCTGAAACCCAGGCATGTGCCCTGACTGGGAATTGAACCATGACCTCCTGGTTCATAGGTTGACACTCAACCACTGAGCCATGTGGGCCGGGCTATTTTTAATTTTTGAGGTAACTCCGTACTGCTTTCCATAGTGGCTGCACTAATCTGCATTCCCACCAACAGTGCATGAGGGTTGCCTTTTCTCTGCATCCTCACCAGCACTTGCTTGTTGATTTATTGACGGTAGCCATTCTAGCAGGCGTGAGGTGATATCTCATTGTGGTTTTAATTTGCATCTCTCTGATTATTAGTGACATTTAGCATCTTTTCATATGTCTGGTGGCCATCTGTATGCCCTCTTTGGAGAAGTATCTATTCAGGTCCTTTGCCCATTTTTTAATTGGATTGTTTGTGTTTTTGATGTTGAGTTGTATGAGTTCCATTTAAATTTTGGATATTAAGCCCTTATCAGATGTATCATTGGTGAAACTGTTCTATTCAGTGAGTTGTCTTTTCATTTTGTTGATGGTTTCCTTTGCTATGCAGAACCTTTTTAGTTTGACGTAGTCCCATTTGTTTTGTTTTTGTTTCCTTTGCCTAAGGAAATAGATCAGAAAAAATATAGCTACAATAAATGTCTGAGATTTTACTGCCTATCTTTTGTTCTAGGATTTTAATGGTTTCAAGTCTTACATTTAAGTTTTTAATCCATTTTGAGTTTATTCTTGCGTATGGTGTAAGAAGGTGGCCTAGTTTCAGATATTTTGCATGTATCTGTCCAATTTTCTCAACACCACTTATTGAATAGACTATCTTTACTCCACTGAATTCCCCGCCCCCCACTGTATGTTCTTGGGCAAGCACTCTTGACATTGCTTTTATTTAATAGGCACTACATGCACATGATGCAAATTAGGAAACGTTTATGAATCCATGCATTATAGACAGGACAGACTGGTGCTATTGCCAAACGTTCACTGAGCCAATTAGGATGTTGCTCAAAGTTTTTTATAATGGTTTTAATGAATATAAAAACCATCTTAATGGTTTTCATGAATATAAATGCAGAAGCAGAAATGTGTACACATCTCAAAGCATCATCTTCATTTGGTCTCCTGTGCTTTCTTTGCATTCTGTTTTTGTTTTGCCGTTTCTCCTAGTGATATTAACTGCTGATGTTCTCTGCTAAAGTCTTCAACAATTCCATAGTGAAAGGCAGGTAATTATGCTTCCTTCTGTTGTTTTCAATCTTACGTCTTTTTAATTTCTGTACTTCTTCAATAAGCATCTGATTTTAGGCAACCTCTGACTGAATAGCACTTAAGATATTACCCTGATCTGTATCCAGGGGTTCCTCAGCAAGTTGTCTTGGTAACTCTGCTATCTTCTGTTCATGTATCATTTTTCTGTCAGACACAATGGCTGTTAACTGGAATTTCACTTTACTGTACTTTTGTACCCTTTTTTCTATGACTGGCCTCATGCTGCTGATCCAGCCATCTTGATTGCACACACCTAAATCAGTTGGTCCTTCTCTTAATCCGTCTAAATCATAGTGTCTTCCATTAACGGGAACATAACTGACAAAGTGAAAAGCATCTTCTTTTGTTGATGTCTTTGCATCAAATTGAAACCTTTGTTGTCTGGCGAAGCTGTTGTGTACTTGTCCCGTCACATCTGAATTGCTCAGAGCTAAATTTTTCATAGCTGCATCAAAACTTTGTGAGAATTCTTTAAGGTCTGATAATGCCTTTCCTAAGTGGACGTCTTGATGAGCACAGTTCAATAACACACTCTGGCTTGAGTAGCACAGCATTATTACCTGCTTGGCAAAAAATATCATGTCATGCCTGGAGTCCTGAACCACCGAGCCTGCTGGTTCTTCTTCTGGCTGCCACTTGAAAAGAAAAAACCCATGAGCAGGCTTTAATTTTTCAAAATTTCAGGCTCTAAATTCCATGTTTCTTCTACCTGGGCTCCTCGGCAACCAAATCCTTTAATGAGCTCGGTGAAGACCCTGGGGTCACTTTCATGAGGCATCACTCCCTGGCCTGGTACGTCTCTGCTGGCCACACACCATGTGGCTCCACCTTGGACTCCACCCCCCTGCAGCTGCTGAGCTCTGCTTCATATTCTTAAAGACTTTGTGACCCCGTCCCCCACGCCCCACCACCCACCTCCCACCCCCACTTCCTGGCTTTGGGTGTTGTAACATTTATGGTACCTAGGAGCAAAGACAACCTAAAATTGTTTTGATTAAAAAAACACAACAAACCCAATGCTCAAATTTAGTAATTAAATTATATGTTCCAGAAGATCTACTTAATATCGTATAGTGTATACTATGTTATAGTTTCATGAATTGGAATGCTTAAAAAGTAGTAGCTATGGAATGAGAGAAAGATAGTATTTATGATCAATAGTTATGAAAAGTAGAATTGCTTCCATCACAGAAATTTCAGCCATCATGTCTTATATGTGTTCCTGAAAAATCCCCAAATAACAGGGTTTATGGTACAATAGCATTGGAGCAGACCACTCAAAGTCTATTCCACTTCATAAGCAGGCTCTAACAAAAACAATAATTGGCATCTTGGGGGATAACTTGGATAGCCTGGGCAGGCAGGCTGGAAGCTGGCCCACAGGACTTTAGACATGCCTGGGCAGGGCTGACTGAAAATGCTGAAGTAATGCAGACGGCGTGCACCGCCATTGCGGAGATGCAGAGGGCGGTGCACCCTCCGCCAGGAGGCCCTGTGCGAGCCCGGAGGTGTACCCTGCTGGAGAGGGGGCCCAGGTGCAGGGGCTAATTTTTAAGTGTCTTAAAACGGAGCTAAAAGGACTCCTGCCTGTGCGGCAGCTGAGCTGAGGGATGTTTCTTGCTAAAGGTTGTAATTCTTTTCCCTTGACTGCTTTCACTTAGGGGTCTGATTGGTTTTCACCAAATAGCCTATGGTACTTCTTTGCCAAATGCTTTATTTTTATTTTCAGTAGGATGGCTCCTTAAAATAAATTCGATTTATTAAAACTTTTGAGTATTTCTAAGCATAGAAATAGTATTTTAGAATTGATTTTAAAAAAGGAGTTTGACTAATAGATGATAGGATTGTTTTATATGCCATTTTAGCTATGCTTTTTGATGTGACCAGTGCAATCAGAGACTTAAAGCATTGAAATTATTTAGATTAATGAAGAGATAAGTCATACCCACTGGGACAAGATCCCTGGCCTTTTCCCAGTGAGAAACTATTTTTGATTTCTCCAAAGTCTTGTGAATAGGTTACTAAGGTAGGCAGTGATAATGCAGAGCTCCTAGTTGGGACAAGAAATGTTAGTTACTGTGATCTTCCTTCTGATTACTCTACTTATTTTTAAAGCATTTTCTCTCTTTGTTATTGTTTGTTTGTTTGTTTTTGGTTGTTGCTGGAAAAGGGTTGGGGAAGACCCTTCTATGGGCAAAAATTTTGTATATTTTCCTATCTGGAAACTTACCAGCTCCTGATTAGTTGGTGATCCCTGTTAAAGACACAGCAAACAACATTCAGATACATGGTTTCTAATTGCTTTTAAATCCATTGAACCCATAAAATATTTATGTTATGTCAAGGTTATTAGTAACCTCTGATTGTTCATTCAGCTTCTGAACAAATTTATCTTTAGCACCTGCGCACGTCCTGGCACATTACCTGCTCAGTTCTTGAATGATTTATGAAGTGCCTGCTGCATCTAGCAGTGCACTACAGGTGGAAGCAAAGGATGGGCCGAGCTGAGGTGCTCTCCCTCTCAAGCACTTAAAATTCATTTGTAGAGAGTTATAAACACACAAAACAGAAAATCCTATTTTTTAGTTTTTGAGGTCTTTTGTTTTAATCTAGATTTCACTAACTTTATTGTATATTTCTTGAATCATGTAGGCCCCTCTAGAATATAGATCTGATTAATTTGTGTACAGCTACTGAAACTTATACAAACAGCAAGAAATTGGCAAATAGAAGGATTACTCTATCACTTTGTATATTCCAATATATGTGTGTTAGATAACACTGATTATTTTCCTATTTTCTCTGTGTGTGTGACAAAATTACATGAAAGATGATTGAGGGGTGGTGTGTAAATGCCTGCTCCAAGCAAGTGGGATCCTAAAATATTAATGAAGGAAGCAGCCTCATTTTATGGAGAAGCAGCTCGGATCTAGAGTGGTTGTGATGTCCCAGGATTGTACTATAAATTAATTACAAATTCATAGCAGGGTGACTTTGGGCAGTTCCCACATATTGGCTTGAGTCATGATGTTAAATGCCCAACCCCTCAAATAATAGTTTTAATAAGGATTATATTTTCTTTTGTTGCAGAATAGATATGATTCCAGATTCTCACATCAACTCCATTTTGTAGATAAGGTGACTGGTGATGGAGAGTTTTTGACACACGCAGGGATTGGCAGAGTCACAACTCAAACCTAGGTTGCCTTCAGCTCCATGGTGTTCCCAGTAACCATGTACTTTGCAGTGTGTCAAGGACATTTTAAACTTTGAGAGGTGTGCTAAAGAATGCGATGAATTAAGAAATCCTCTCAAGTATCAGATAGCAAATTATAGCTGGTACACTCTAAATGGTGTAGCTCTGTTTGTGAGAACACTTCTAAGGAGGTGAACATCACATATTCCCTAACCTTGCAAATGTCACAGTACAACCAGTGCCTAAGAGTGTCAGTAAAACTACCATTTTAAATGGTGCCAAGCGTAATCTCAGGGACTATTCAACTCAGTACAGTGGAACTATGTCCACTACATGGCTTAAATTGCATTTGTAGAAAGCGGCTTATAAAAGATGCCTTCTTTTTGCATTCTTTTTAAGGCTAGTAGAAGTTCCTCATGGTTCTATTGTCTACTTGTTCACTTAGTGTGAATGTCACTGTTAAGTCAGTTTAAAATACTGTCTTATGGTTGAAAGCTTTAAGATCATTTGGAGGAATAATTTTGAAATTTAATTGCATAGAAAACTCACTTTTAGAAGCTTATTTAATTAGAGATGGGATCAGGATATAGAAACATTTTGGGGGGGCAAAGGATAAAAGTTAAATTTAGTGAGTAGCTCTGGGTGAAAGGTGAGGTTAAGTTTTATATTTTTTTGAGCTGCTTATAAATTGGCATTTGCATCTAGGTTCAATTGACTTTTGATAATTTTTTGTTTATCTTGGCCTGAGTTGAGAATTGTTTATTTTATTTCTGGGAGCTAAGACTAGACTTTCTGTTTATTTCCTAGTAACAGATTATATCTGGTGATACCTAACCCAGATTTTGTAAAGGAGGAAGATCTTTCACACAAAAGTTTTTTAGTCTAGTACTATTTGTAGTTCTATTTTCCTTTACAGTTCTTACTAGAAAAAAGTTACTGTCCCTGCCAGCATGGCTCAGTGGTTGAGCATTGACCTAGGATCCAGGAGATTGTGGTTCGATTCCTGGTCAGAGCACATGCTGGGGTTGCGGGCTCGATCCCCAGTAGGGGGCGTGCAGGAGGCAGCCGATCAACTACTCATCATTGATGTTTCTCTCTGTCTCTCTCTCTGTCTCTCTCTGTCTCTCTCTCTCTCTGTCTCTCCTTCTCCTTTCCTCTCTCTGAAATCAATAAAGATCTATTTAAAAAAATAAAATAAAAAAAGTTGCTATTTAAGGCTCAAAACCCCCACAAAATAGAATATAGTGAATGTGCATGTACTACCAACTAGGTGAAGGAAAACATTCCTGATACATCTGAAGCCCCCTTAATGCCCCTTTTCTGTTGCTTCTCCTTTCTTCTTCCTCCCTTTAACCCCACCATGTAACCGCTCTTCCAAATTTAGCATATATAATTGCCATTTATTTCTTGTTACTTTTATTCCACATGTACATATCACAACATAATGCTATATAAAGTCATGAACTTTAGTATCTTTTATTTTAATCAGCCAAAACCATATTTTAAGTTTGATAAGTTCTTGTTTCACTTAGGAAAACATCATGATTTCACATCCATATAAAATTTAAAAGTTAGGCAATTTAGTGTTCGCAAAATCGAACTTAATTTTCAGATTCTTGTCTTATAGGGGCATAACCTCTGTTAAGCTAATTTATGCCCATGCCTTGCATGTTTCTTAACTAATAGTCTCCATACTAAATTGGAGAATTATAGTGCCATAAAGAGTATATGATATAATCAATCAAATAGCTGTTTTTAATAATCACTTCTTATTTGAATTGAATTTGAGCCAGTGACCTGAAGATTATTACTACACCATTTCATTTGCTCTGTGTATACTTTCATAAGACTTACATAAAAGCTGTCAAAAAACAACCGAGAAAGCATTTTAAAAGTACAGTATTGCCTGGAAATGGATTTTGTTTTTCTCCTTCGTGGTCGCTGTAAAGTTGGTCAGTAACATAATGTGCGGGCTATGTAGGGAGTACCACAGTGAATCGACAGTCACATGGTGTTTCTTTTTTTTCTTTTTTAAAAACATATCTTTATTGATTTCAGAAAGAGGAAAGGAGAGGGAGAGAGAGAGAAACGTCAATGATGAGAGAGTCATTGATAGGCGCCTCCTGCACTCCCCGCACTGGGGATCGAGCCTGCAACCCGGGCATGTGCCCTGACCGGGAATCGAACCCCGATCGCCTGGATCCAAGATTGATGCTCAACCTCTGAGCCACGCCTGGCTGGGCACATAGTGTTTCTTGAGCGAGTCCTTTATTCACCAGGTATTTGTTGAGTATGTGTTACGTTGCGGGAGATACGAAAATAAGACATTGTTCCTGAGTTCAAGGAGTTGATCATCCGGATGAGATAAATATATCTACAAATAGGTAATGTCAGGTGATAAGTGCTGTGCTATGTGAGCAGTAGGCAGTAATTCTGCCAAGATAAGAATGGGATAGGAATGGGAAAAATATGAGTGCCAGGGAAGGCCTTATAGAAGAGGAGGTAACTGAGCTCTAAGGAGGATTAGGTTTTATGAGGAGCAATATGTATGAAGGTTATAGTAGCGGTTTTCAAGTTGTGTGCTGCAAGAATTTTTAAGACATGCAATACCCGACTATTTAGTTAGGGTAATCTCTTTTCCTGTTGACTGTCAAATAAAAAATGACAGCCGCCAACATAACAATAGCCATCCAGTGCGAATGAGTCCAAATTATACCCATTTTTTTTTTGTCAGGTTGGCAAAAATATATATTTTTTGATGTACTGCAGAATTTTAGTAATTAGTTTGTGTGTGCCATGAGATGAAAAAGGTTAAAATCACTGTCTTATAGTATAGTGGTTAAGAACACAGAGTTTTGGAGTTCAACTGACTTGGTTTGGAACTGGCTCCACTGCTCTGATGTTGGGGATGCTACTTGAACATGCTGAGATGCCTGCCTGCTGGGCACGCACTAGATATTCACAAATGAAGGCTGCTGCTGCTGCTACTATTCTTTTTTTTATTTTTAAAATTTATTGATTTTTAGAGAGGAGGGGAGAGAAACATTGATTTGTTGTCCCATTTATTTATGTGTTCGTGGGTTGCTTCTTGTATGTGTCCTGACTGGGGAGCGAACCCACAACCTTGATGTATAAGGACAATGCTCTAACCAACTGAGCTATCTGCCCAGGGAACTACTATTATTCTTATGTTATTATTAAGCCACATTAAAAGGTAGAGCAGTATGAAAGTAAGGAATATTGTCTCCTAAGGCTCATGTAATATGGCTGCCCGCTGGATGATGTTTTTTGGAATGATTTGGAGTGTTGGGAGGTACAAAGGAAAAGTATCGTAATGCTCTTGGTCCCTCTCAATTCCTGTTTGCTTCTGTGGACTCCAACCTAAGACAGGTAGTTTGGACTAGATGGGAAAGGTCCTTGTATGCTTGGCTTAGAATTTCAAGTGCTGTCCTGTGGGCACTGGGAAACCTAATGCATTTTAAAAGGATCACTGTAGTAAAAGCCTCAATCATTTATCATTGATTAGGATCAGGGTTGGGAAGAACTGAGAAGTTAAATAATTTGAATGTGGGGTGAAGGAATCAAAGAAGTTTGTAGATTGGATGTCTGGGCAAATAGTTAATAATTATATCAAATAGTTTATCTCAAGTAATTATATCAACTATTTTCAAGTAGTTGAAAATAATAGGAAGAGGTCATTTTGGAGAAAATAAGTTCAGTTTTGGTTCTGTTGAATTCAAAGTCCCTTATGGAATGTCATAGATAGAAATGTTCAGTAAACTGTAGGAAATATTTGTCTGCAGTATGGAAGATGGGGTCAGGTCAACAACATGAAGGTGATTGGTTAAGTTATAAGAGCATATAGGGCCCTGGCCAGTGTGGGGAAGTGGATAGAGTGTCGGCCTGCGCACCAAAGGGTCACGGGTTTGATTCCCGGTACCTGGGTTGCAGGTTCAATCCCCAGTCCCAGTCAGGGCATGTATTTCTCTCACATTGATGTTTCTCTCTGTCTCTCCCCCTCCCTCTCCTCCTCCCTCTCCCCCTCCCTCCCTCCCTCCCTCTTAAAAAAAAAAAAAAAAAAAAGGATAGGACCCAAGACAAAATATTTGGAACTCTATTTTTGTTATTTAGAATGCTTCAGCTGTAAGTAACTAAGAAAATCTAACTCAGACTGGTTTAAGAGTGAAGGGAATTTATTGGCTTATATATTAGAAAATCCAGTGGTAGGGTGGGTTCCAGGGTGGTTTCATCAGAGTTCTGGCTCCATTTTTCTGTGATTATTTTTGTTCTACCACCTTCATGAGTCAGCTTTGTTCTGAGTCTTGCTTTCCTCCTGGAGGCAGAGTGACATCAGTGATTCCAGGAATCCATCAGCAAATTGCATGTTCTAGGCAGAGCGAGGACCCGCCTTCCTGAACTCCAGGCAGAAGTCCTAAGCTTTGAGCTGGTTCATCAGTTTTGGGGGCCGGCATTGTTACAAAGAAAAGGGTTTACTGATTGGTTAAGGTATCAGTTAGGACTTACCCCTGGAAGTGGGACAGGGCTAGGCACACCCAGAGAGCATGGCTGGTGTACTAGGAGACGGGAGGAGTGGGTGTGGGAGAGAAAAGCACAAAATTCACAAAAGGGACAGACGGGGGAAAGAGCCAGTGAAACAAAAGTGGTGAGAAAGATGGGAGGAGAGCCCTAGAGAGTACCTCAGCCCAGGGTGGAAAGAGGGAGAACTGAAATAATGTCAATTCAGATAGCCATTGGACTTGGTAGGAGGTCATTGGTGACCTGATAGCAGTGTGTATAGCCTGGAGGGGTAAAAGTCACACAGTTGTGTGTGTGATGAGCAATGAATGATATGGAAGCAGCAAGTATGTACTTTTTTAAAAAAAGAAATGGAGTGGTAAATAGAAGGTGGTAGTTTAAGGAAGAACTGGATTGAGAAAGGCTAAAAAGGAAGCTTAAAAAATGATTATGGGAGACTTTTTACCCATGCTTGCTGGAGGAGGGGAATGAATTTAGAATTGGACTCAGATCGCTTGTTTGCTCTCCGGCTCTAAAGACAGCTTCTTGTAAGGCCCTGGACAAGTCACTCAGTGTTTTGTCAGCCTCTGCGGAGTAATAGTCATAATAAACATTTCACAGGAACTCTGAAAGATAATGTGTAAAAGAGGTTTGCCATCTAAACTGTTATATAAATATTAGTTGGTAGTAAGCACATTGTTTATATAAACCCTATCTTCTCATAAAAGATTGTAAGGTATTGTAGAACTAGTAGTATGTAGAGCTGAAAGGTGTGAATCGGGGGTGGGGGGGAGAAAGAGAATATGAATGAACGAGTAAAACACGGTCCCAGTTCAGAAGCTGTTATTCCTCTTAGCATGGCCATGTGACTCTGCAAAATGAAAAGCTCTTAGGTTTTACTTAATTTTGTTAGGGCCCTTTGTCGATTTGCATATATACAGTTTCAGTTCCCTTTGGAATGAGAAGAAGGAACACTGTACAGAATGTTTATTGTTTAGGTTGTCAAAATGACTTTTATCTGATGTTGTTGCAAAGTTTGGTGATAGTGCTAAATGTTTAATAGTGGCAGGTGCCGTCAGTTTATATGTCACTGGTGTATGATTGATTTGAGCTTTGACTCCAAAGCCAATGCTTTTAGCCACATTCTAGTCTAAATCTAAAAGGGCTTGGATCATACATTCTTATTACTTATTCAAGTTGGTAGACCTTGTACAGTCATTAAATAGTTTTATTTCTACACATTTCTGTTTCTCAGGTTGAACGGTGTCACTTTCTATGCATAATTTTAAGCTGTCTGATGCTTTGAAGTATAATAGGGAGACTGGGAGTAACTACCCTGTAAGGTGATGGTGAAGGTAAAGTGAGTTTAAAAAATCTTAATATTAACGGCTATAGTTATTCTTTTTTTTTTTTTTAAAAATATATCTTTATTGATTTCAGAGAGAGGAAAGGAGAGGGAGAGGGAGATAGAAACATCAGTGATAGAGTCATTGATCGAGCCCGCAACCCGGGCATGTGCCCTGACCGGGAATCGAACCCCGATCGCCTGGATCCCAGGTCGATGCTCAACCGCGGAGCCACGCCCGGCCGGGCCAGTTATTAGTTCTTTATAAATACTTAATATATATGAGAAAGCATCAAATGAATGGGTACTTGAACATAAAACATTTGTTGAAAAAATGTTGGGATTTAGTTTTGAATAAATTCAGAAAAATAGTAAGTTTCCTTAACTGCAACTCAGATTCCATGCTGGTGTCCGTCGTGGGGATGGCGCTGTACACGGGCTACGTCTTCATGCCTCAGCACATCATGGCCATACTGCACTACTTTGAAATCGTGCAGTGACCAAGACGTGACCGGAATCAGGGAAGGGCTGCCCTCTGAAGCTGGAATGAGACTTCATCGGATGTCATAAGAAGCTCTACTAGATGTCAACGTAACCAACCCTATGGATATAAAGACTAAAATTCATGAGCAGGACAGGAAAATAATCCTGACTCATGCGTCGTGTTCTTTATTTTTAATTTTAAAAGAGGCTCTTGTATAGTAGTTTTTGTCTATTTTAACATTGTAGCCATTTGTACTTTGATATCAGTATTTTCTTAACCTTTGTGACTGTTTGACTTTTACCCTGTGAAAGCTTTTCTTAATGTAACTTTGAGTATATTTTAATTGCCTTCTATTTCTAAAACCCAGAGTCATTAGTTGGGCTTTACTGTTCTTGCTATTGTATGGCATATACATCTGCCTGGATATATTTCTACTCTTGACCAAAGTTTTATAAGAACTGGGGCAGGGGGATGGGGAGGGAGGATATTTTATTGAGAACTATTTACAAAAGACTTACCTGTAAGTTTGAACTCAGAAGTACAGTGTTAGCTCTCTAGACTCTAACAGCTTCTGCTTTAAAACGATTAAAGTGTTTCTTAACAGTGAAAAAGGAAGCTCTTACTAAAGTTACAAATAAGGAACATTTCACCTTTTAAATATTTAATTCTTATTTGGACTCATTTCCAGAAAACTTTGGTGATGATTCTTGTGACAACAGCTGGTTAAGGAGCATTCTTGTGTAATGCTTATATGCCATGGAATTTTTAATAGAAAGTAAATCAGTTCCCTCTGAGGGTCATGATTAACAATGTACTTCCTTAAGTTTAATTTCCCGATTGTAATGGGTGCTGCATACGCATTTGAACATTGCAACAAAATGTGACGAGATGAATTGTTAAAAGCTGTAGCAAAGAGAAATGTAAACTCGGCTAAAATCCTTTCTTTCACTCTTTGTATTGTTTTTCTTAAAGATTTTTATTCCTTCAATGTAAAATGACTAATTTTTTGATGTAAACTCATTAAATTCAAAGAAAAATCAGCTGCGGTAGCAGTATATTTTTTCCTCAGTGGTTAAGTATTGATCTAGTATTTATATTTCTGAACTGATTGCTGTGGACATATAAGCAGAAAGTAGATCTTAACATGTCTCTCAACATAAAAGTATTGCTAATTAAAAAAATTATACACATTATATTTTAGTATGCTTTCCATAATGTTTTGCTATTTTTTTAAAAACATCAGTATTTCTGGTCCTAAATTTTAAGGACTAGACTTGCCAAGTATTTTCTAGTCTGGAAATAATGAGTAATGAGTAAATTTTGGTATTTTAAAGAGTTAATCTCTATCACCACTTTTGGGTAGGGATGGTGAGGTTACTATGTAATTTAGTTTTGAAATAGTTAAAAGTAGTTCAGTATGGTTATGTCTGAGCTGTATTCATACTATCTCAAGCAAAATAATGAATGCATAAATATAAAATAATGAATAAATCAGGGAAGCATTCTCACCAACCAGTTCAAGTGTCTGGTTTATTTGTTAGCAAATAACAAATGGGGAGATCATTCTACTTTATCTGTTTTCAAGAAGGCATTTATTAGACAATTCTCCATGGGTCTCTTTGGATTCTGTATATCTTCAAGCAGAGGTACTGACTGCCTTTACTCTGGAATATTTTTCAGTGATGTTTGTATGATAGAGAATATAGAGAAGAGTTAGTGTCCCATCCCAGAAAAAAGGGCAGGTTTGCTCAGAGCCTTGCAAAATAGAGACTGTCTTCTGGAGCAAAGGGCACTAGAAAAGATTTGGGTTCCCTGTGCTCAGGGTTCCTCTCCTATAATGTAACCCTCTGCATGTTCTGGGATCACTTCGCCCTCTTCACATTGTCTTGTGGGAACTGGGGCTGAGGACCAGAAAAAGAAAATGATACGTCAGCTGTTGCTATGAGTAATAAAGTCCTTTGTGTCTGACCCTGGAATCTCATATCTTCTGCCAGCACCCACAAAGCTGTGCCAGGCTTTTAACCTGCAAGTAGGGTAGAGTCTCGAACCCTTCACAATTCTTGACAGTTTTGGTGGTGAGGATGGGATGCTGACGGAGACATGGTCTGCTGGAAGATGAAGGAGAATGATCCACAGGCCAGATTGAGAGATGAGACGGCTCCCTGGTACCCAGGAGTAAATGGTTAGGGTAATAACACCCCCCCCCCCCAGCATCCTACTTGTTAATGATGAGAGGCTGAGCAGTGAGAGGTAGGATTGAAACCAGCTGCCTAGGTGGTGCCTTAGTGCTTCACTCTCCTCTGGGCAGGTGGAAGTAGGAATCTTACGATAATGGGACAACTCTGAAGATTCTGTGGCTGCGAAGCCAAAGAATCCCCCAAACTGAAATAAGTGGTGTGAGCAGTGAGGGGCAGGTTATTCAATACAGACCTTTGTGTGGCTTGAAAACAGACATTAGGGAGAACCGTGAGTGAGTGCCACTGACATTGAATGCAAAGCCTTGCTTATCGACTCAGAGCTGTTCTCTTTCCCTTTGTGCCCCCTCTCCCCCCTCTTCCACCCTGACTTCACTTTCATTATGGAGGAAGATGATTAAGGGTGAGACCCAGCACCCACCTGCCTGAGGATGCTGGGGCACTGTGCACAGGGGAGAGATTCAAACTTTTATGATTTCAAACTCTTGGTTATGGCCACCCAAGTCGTTATCCTATCCAGTCCTTTGGGAGGAGCGGGCACCAGAATCCAACTCATGGAGTGTGGGCAGTTTTTGCAACGGAGCAGGGAAATTAACGTGGCCCTGTTAGGTGGAGCCCTTTGGGCCTATTCAGTGTGCAGTTGTAGCTTCCACTGATGATTGTATACAGCAGGTCCTTGAATCATGTTATTTTTAAAAATTTATTTAAAAAAATATATTGATTTCAGAGAGAGGAAGGGAGAGGGAGAGAGAGAGAGAGAGAGAACATCAATGATGAGAGAGTCATTGATCAGCTGCCCCCTGCACACCCCCGACTAGGAATCGAGCCTGCAACCCGGGCATGTGCCCTTACTGGGGATCGAACCAAGATCTCCTGGATCCTGGGTTGATGCTCAGATGCTGACCCACACCTGACCGGGCTCATGTTATTTTATTTAATGTTTCACTATGACGTTATGAGAAAAAAAATAATGGATTCCCAGCAGGGGTCGCTGTCTCTGTGCAGTTAGCACGGTCTCCCCATGTCCGTGTGGGTTTTCTTCAGGGACTCCTCTTTTCTACCACATCCCAAAGATGAAAACATGAGGCAAACTGGCGTGTCTACGCTGTCCCAGTCTGAGTGCATGTGGGTGTGTGAGTGGAACCTTCGGTAAAGTGCCTCCAGGATGGGGTCCTGCCTTGTGTCCTGAGTTGCCAGGATAGGCTACAGCCACCTGACTCTGAACCGAAGTAAGCGGGTTGGAAAGGAATTATTTTACTTGTTTTCATTCATCTTTTTAAGATGTATGTATAGCTCACACCTATTTAATGTTAATAGTGGAAATGTTTTGGGCCTTTATTTAGAAGTTTGGTGATGTTTTTGTGACCAGAAATATGCCATAGAAACTTAACTCTTGTTTCTATCAATTAGCCTATGGTAAAATTGGTTTCATTATACATCATTTCACTTAAAGTTGCAGTTTGTTTACAACATTAAATGAGCACTTACTGTATTGGTATCAATGTTTACATGCCTGTACTATGAATGCTTATAAGTACCAGAGGTGATTCTCTGTACCTTTGAGTCCCCACAACCCTAATGATCCCTTTGAGCTACAAGTTTCTGTGACTAATGATTTAATCAATTAGAATCTGGCAAATAGAGGTATCTTCCATCTGAGGTGCTTCTTGGATATTTGGGAATCCTTGGGCCCCTTACCCCTGACATGGCTATCCTTTTGAAAAGCAACTATTAACCTGCCACTGGGCTGTTTTGGAAACTGACCCACGGAGGCCTTGTGACTTTGGCATGATAGTCTCATTTTGGGATGGATCAACCAGACTCAAAGACAAACAAGGTGGGGAGGTCCAAACAAGCCTCACTGTCAAGTGGAAATGCCATATTCCAGAATGCAGCTGAGCTGGCTCCAGGAGGTTCTCAGCTTTACATGAAAAAGTGGACCTCAGTTCACAGAGATGACCGTAAGTGCAGGGTCTCAGTTCACTGATGGCTTGGCTAAGCTTAAACCTGGTGTTTCCACTGAGCTTCTGCTACTGTTGAGCTCAGTAGCAGCCTTGCAGAACCAAATGCGGGCACAATTGTTCCATTTGCTGTACAAAACTCAAGGCTGTTCTCACAGTCCTGGCCAATGCTCTTCTTGATAAAACTTGTATTTTTACTGACCTTTGGGATGTAGCTAACGGTTAGGCAGTTTGGAATTTACAGATTGGTAAGTTAATGACACGCCTCTTTGGGGCTGTAAAATATATATGACAAATCACAGCTGCTGATGGGCTATCTGGACCTCTCAGGTAGATGCCCATAATAAGGGCCAGTTCTCTGGTGTCCAGCTGCTGTTCACATCGAGACTACGCTGCCCGTTACTGCCTGGGTGCATCGTTGTCCTGGACATGGCTGCACATCCACCGTCTTAGGCTCAGCACGAATTTAAGGACCGTTTCTGATGCAGAGGCCCCCACTGCAAGTCAGACTTATGGCTGCTGCCTAAAGGGTGTCATTGTGTGTGTGTGGGTCACCCCCACCTGCTTGCTCTTGGAAGACTGAGTATATCAGACTTCTGACCTCCTCTAGGGCTATCTGACCCCTTTCTGAGCTCAGCCACATTCAGTCACCAAAGTGCCTCATTAAAGTGTGTGAACCAGGAAGAGGTAAGGAAGCTAGAGTCAAAAATCTATGTGAATTTATTTTGATATTCCAATACTCAACAATATCAGATGCCTGTGAATGATAGGGAGCATGGCATGTCCATCAAATACCTTGACTATCAGCAGTCGTGCCTCACTGCTGTTGACACTTTTTCAGCTTTACGATACTGCTCTTCCAGCTTAATCGGCTAGTTCCAGCCACTCTATTGGGGCCCTTGAAACTAATCTGTCCTGTTTTCAGTTTTCCGGACCATTTATAGCTTGATGACTGTGTGCTTTTTATTACAAATCTACTCAACAGTGTGCTGATAGTCAAGGTATTTGATGGACATGCCATGCTCCCTATCATTCACAGGCATCTGATATTGGTGAGTATTGGAATATCAAAATAAATTCAGGTAGACTTTTGCCTCTAGCTTCCTTACCTCTTCCTGGTTCACACACTTTAATGAGGCACTTTGGTGACTGAATGTGGCTGAGCTCAGAAAGGGGTCATCAGCCACTTGCTGGTTAATGATCAGAATGATCTATTATTGTTTTGAAATTTGGGATTTCCTTCTGACTGTTCCTGGGCACAATGATTTTCTGTTCACTCACGGCAGCCCTAGACTGGTAGGCTGGCAGCCCAGCCAAAAGGGGTCCTAGGGCTTTCCGACTGGCTCGGCCACCTGGATCCTCTCGTTGGGTTTATATGGCCCCATATCATCAGGCTGATCACCACTTGGCGAGTGCACTGCCTCATGAGTCACGAAGGCCAGCGTGGGTGGCATAATGAGTTTCTGTAAGTTTTATAAAATACTTTACCCCTCATGCACTTGACTCTTCTGAATGAAAGGTCTGGGTGTGAGTAGAGACTGTTGGAAAAAGGTGAAGTTACAGCTATTGGAATGGGACATACTGATTTTGTAGTGATAGTGAGAGAGCAACAAGTCCAACACTTGAGGTGAGAACAACTTTTTTTGTCAGCTTGGCAAAATTCTAATGACATTTTGTCTTTCAGAGCCACCCTGGATCCTTCCTCAGAAAGGAAATGCCCTGCTGTGGCTCTTCCAAACTATTGGAAACACCTTACAGGGAGCTGACTGCTGAACTTGCCATCTTCCTCCCCCTCTTCCAGATGGCTCTGACCATAGTTTTGATGGTCACTCTCCTTGACCTTACCAAGAAATCTATCAGATAAAACAGCTTCTGCACCCCCCAGTGCAAAGCATTGGTTACACCTCTGGATGTCTTCCATTCCCACAGCTATTGCCAGCCATTCGGTGGGGTGGGAGGGGAGGTTAATGAATGCCACCTTTCTGGTGGTGTGGACAGACAGGACAGTTTGGACTGACAGCTCTCAGGCAACCCCTCCAAAAATAGGGACTAGATTCAATTATTTAAACTGAATGGGGAATCCTAACTAAGGCTTACTGCTTGCCAGGAGTCCCTTTGAATGACATAGGTCCCACTTGTGGAAGCCAACAATTGTAAACATTTTCTTTCCAGGGAAATGTGTGTTCTCTGGACTTTATTTTTTTATGTGGAAGCCAGCAGTTAACTTGCCTCTTATGAAAACTCCTTATGGACAATCATAAGAGACCTTTGAGTGTTGAAGGAAGCACCACTGATAGATCATGTGGCCCTCAGATGACTGAGAAATCTCTCCAAAATGAGAACCTCTAGAAAGATAACTCATTCATTGTTTGTGCACACCTTGTGGGCAGTTATCCCTACAATAGGAGTTATCCAATTAGGGAAAGTAGTACAAAATTTATTCATGATTTCAGCTGAAGTGATTAACGACACCGCCTTAGCCCAGGAAGGAATTCAGGTTGGCCTCAGCTCATTAGCCAAAGTTGCCATAGATGGGAGGACTGCCCTTGATTTCTTCCTCGTGGGCCAGGTAGAGTCTGTGCAATCTCTATAACATCTTGCTGTGTCTGGGTTAATGTCTTGGGCGAAGTAGAAAGGTCAATAGAGAAACTTTAAAAAAAAAAGCCACTTCACTTTCTTAGGTATACCCAGGTGGTTTATGGGATTTGTTAAATTGGTTGTTCTAGGACTTTGGGGGCTATGGTTGAGATCAATATAGGATGGCCTCATCCGGCTGCATGGAGTCCAATCGGTAATAACCTTAATTAAATGTTGTGTTAGACAAGTTGATTTGGTTCCAGCCTCTGTTGGTTAGATTAATCAGTGGTGATGATGTGGCATATGATGTGTAGAAACAATTGTGTCTGAGGTGTGAACACTGTTGGGAAATAGTTCTTTGTGGGCCTCTCACATTTCTGCATGTCTTGTGAACAGTGGCTCTAATTGTCTTTGTTCCAGACTATCTTTTCAGGGATATTTGTAAAGGGAACAGCCTCCTTTTAGAGCAAAGGATAGGTTTGCTTAGAACCGTGGGATATACAGTGGTTACCTCTGGAACAAAGAGCAGACATGCTTCCTGCCCAGTTAAAAATTATTTGAGTTCTCTAAGGTCAGGGGTTCTTGCCTGTAATGAAACCCACTGTATATGTAGATGTCACCTAGGCCCCCTTTGTGCCTCTCTGTGGGAATTAGAGTTTGAGGAACCAGGACAAGAAAATATTAATACCAGCTATTGGTGTTGCTCTGGGCAACAAAGGCCTTTGTCTCTAACCCTGGAGTCTCATTTCTTTTGCCTGCATCCATGAAACAGTTATTTGGCTAACTTGTTAGCTTTCAAGCAGGATAAAATCTCAGTCCCTTTATACTTTTCTAATTTACTTTGAGCAATAAAATAGTACCATGGTTTAATTGAAGCATACATTTTTTTCTTGGTATTTGTTTTCTTGCTTTGTCAGCTTTCAGTCTCCTGAATACATATAAAGCCTTGATTGTGTGGGTTTTAAAAAATAGTTTACAAGGAAATTCTAGTTTCCATGAATCTCTAATATTCACCAGGGTTTTTAAGAGCACGTAATATGTTATTACACGTTTTTACAGTACAAAATGGAACTTTTTACAAAGCCTAGTTGGTCACGCTGTTCCTCAGAAAGACCTGTTTTACTCTGTCCTCAACGAGGGAAGGCTAGTTTAGTTGTCCAGGTGAGACAAAGATGGTAACATGGACCAGGGTGTGGCACTGCAGGTATAAACAACAGGATACGGTGACTAATTAGATTTAGAGGGTGAGATGGGAGAAAGAGTCCAGGTTTTTGTCTTGAGCTAGTTGGTAATTTATGACTTTCATTAATATAGGGCTGGGGGCTGGGAAGGATCAGATATAGGGGTGGTTATGCAGTTAAGTGGGGTTGTAGGTGGTAAAGAACTTTGTAAGCCATATTGAGTATGGATTTTATCCTGAGAGCAGTGGTGAGTCACTGAAGAGTTTTAAATGAGGGAGTGATACCAAATCTGCATTTTAGAAAGATTGCCCTGGCTGCAATGTTGAACATGTAGTGGAGGGGATAAAAACTCTGTAGGGAAACTATTTAGGAGGCTATTAGAGTAATTCAGGTAATGTATGGAGATGAGAAGTTTGTTGCAGTGGAGATGAGAAGTGGGTAAAATTGAGAGGTATCAGGATGGAGGAGAGGGGGGAGTCATGGTTGCTGACCAGATTTTTGGCTGACTGGTTTGTGTGGTTAGTGGTTCCATTAGTTAAAAATTAATATAAAAAGATGAATGGGTTTGGCCTAAGAGGAAATGATTTCAGTTTTTTATATATTGAGTTCGATATTAGTGAAATATTTGAGTGGAGTTGTTTAGTAGTCTGTTGAATATAGAGATACAATCAGGAAATGGATCTGGGCTGAAGATATGTAGGTAGAGCGATGTGTCATGTATTAGGGAGTCATAGATAGAGATAGATGGCAACCGAAGTCAAAGGAAAGGATGAAAAGTTCTTAGGAGGCTCACAGGAAGCAGAGGCTCTTAACCTGGTGTCTAAGTCTGTAATGCTCCTGAAAAATTATACACAAAATTCTAGGTAAATTTCTTGAGGAGTTTTCCCAGTATTTGAGTCAGATTTTCAGTCATCATTGACTTGATTAAGAACCACTGTTATAATCTATATTTGATTTTTTGCAATGAATGTGAATTAATTAGTAATTAGGAAAACCTATGGCACTATAAGCTAGATTGGAACACAAAATGAGGGAAAATCTGGCACTGTTCACTTTCCTAATCTGAAACACATTTTGGAAACCAGTAAGTTCCATAATTCCTTATCAAAAACCTTTGGGACTATAAATATTTCAGAATTCTATTTTGAGGGGGTGGGACTTTAGAAAGGTAAATGGTATATATTATTTAATATGCCCAGTGAGGTCCAGGGCAGTATGTAGTTAGTCAAATACATGTTTAGTTCTGCATTGAAATAATGTGAATATTCAGGCTAAATGAGATAAATAGAACTATAAATATCTTTGCATCTGTCCAGAGGTTTTGCTGACATATAAGTTTAGCTCAAGCCAGATTTTGCTACTAAATGGGCTGTGAACAACTTAAGATTTTGAGAGTTTAAAATTTTTTTTGAATTGTCAACAAGAGATTATCGACTTGCACTAACATTTCAGTAAAACATTGGGCAAAGAGCAGAAACATCACAAAAGATGAAATAGGAAATACCCAATAAACATACAAAAAGGTATTTGGTTTCACTGGTAATCAAAGAATGCCAATAAAAACAAGATAGCTTTTGTTACCTGTCAGATTGGCAGAGGTTGATAACCTAGGATTGGCAGTGGAGCCGAGCACCCTCACTGGTAAGCAGAATTCTAAGACGGCTTCACGATCTCTGCTCGCTGGTGTTATGCTCTCTAGAATCCCCTTTCCTTGAGAGTGGGTGGGACATGTGATTTGCTTCTACAACAACACAGTGATGAGCTGTCACCTCCACGATTGTTACATTTTGTAAGACTCTCTCTTGGCAGACTGGAGAGAGAGTCTTTTGCTGACTTTGAAACAAAGAGCCATGCTATGAACCTGTTGTGGAGAGGGCCATGCGTCAGGGAACCGTGGGTGGCCTCCAGGAGCTGTGGGCAGCCTCTGGCTGACAGCCATTCGGAAGCCAGACCCTCCTTCACACAGCACCAGGGAAGAGAATTCTTTTCTATTTGAGTGCTCAGGTGAGAACACAGCCCAGTTGACACCTTGATTGCGACCTTGTGAAACCTGAGCGGAGGACACAGGAAAGCTGCACCTGCCCTCCTGAGTCACAGGAAGTTTTATGCTTTTAAGTTTGTGGTAATTTATTATGCAGCAATAGGAGACTAATACACCCATGCTGATAGAAGTATATATTGTCTCAAACAAGAGGTATCAATATTTAAAATAAAAAAACATACCACAAGCACACAAAAATATATATGCCTTTTGACCCAGCAGTTCTACTCTTGGGCTATAGACAGTTATATAAAATTGTATGTTCAAACATATTAACTGAGATGAGGCTTAAAATAATAGAAAAGTGGTAACAAGATGAATGCTGTTCATAGAGGACTGGTGAAATTATGGTGTGTGATACTGAGGACTGCTAAGCAACCGTTAAAAATGATGCCCACACCTAGTTTTTGTTATGGAGAGACAGCAAATAAGAAACATTGTGGAAGGGAAGATGGTGGCCCTGTGAGAAGCAGCAGCGCCCCCTCTCCCAGCCACGGACTCGATTTACTCCTAAAATCCTACGTAACCAGCTTGAAAAAACCAGAGAAACATACCTGAGTGGATAGAGTGCGAGTGGGGAGCACTGAAGAAACAGCACGGAGTCTGGTAAGAGAGGGGGGGGTAGGAAGGGGGAGTCCCCCTGAAGCCTGTGCTGGGCTCCGAGCCCAGAGGCTTGGAGGCTGCAAAGCTCCCTCCCCTTGGGAGTGTGGACTGGCCTCCAAAAGCGGGGACCCCACACCCGGAGTGACGAGAGGGGAAGGAGCACCCCGTGCACAGGGCAGAGGGGCCCAGGGGAGCAGTGAGTCCTGGAGGGTACGCCACCTTCCTAGGAAACAAAGCCTCGAGGGGAGTGATACCCTGGTCTACACTAGCCACCCTGCACCCTAAAGACTCTACAGAAGACTCTGCAGTAAGACCAGGCAACTACAAGGTTGCAAAATAGTTGATAAGAGGAGGTGGCCCATGGAGAGCCTCAGATCAACCATCTACATAAGGATACCAGAGCCAAACCTAGACGGCTCCTCACATTGGGTGATACACAAGTACCTCCCAGGAGAACTGAAATCACAAAAAACAGTTACCCTCAGACAACATAAGCTGCCCAGAAGAAACTCACCTAATTGACTACCTTTTTTTCCTGCTGTTTTTTTTTGTTTTTGTTTTTTGGGTTTTTTTGTTTGTTTTTGTTTGTGGGTTTGTTTATTTTTTCTATTTTTTTCCTTAAGAAGAAGAGAAAGGGGAGAAAATTTGTTTTTTCTTCTTTTTTAAATTTTATAATAATTTAAATTTTTAAAAAATTTTTTAAACATTTTTTTAACTAAATTTCTGCCCCCTCTTTTTCGTAAAAGAATTTTGTTTTGCTTAGCTTGTTTTAGTTTTGTTTTGGTTATTTGCTTTGTTTTGTTTTATCCTTGCTTCTAATATCAAGACTTTCTTGATATCCCTGCTTAATGACTAGGACTTTATCATTATAACCAAGTTTACTGCTTTCCTCTATAGTTTTGCCCAAATCTCTTACCGGACTCCTTGCCTGCCTGGGCTTTATCTTTCTCTCTCCTCTCAATCCATTGGCATAACTTTTTTCTTCTTTTTCTTTTTTCTTTTTCTACTTTTCTTTCATTCTTTCATTATGCTCCTTTCTGTCTTCCTGTCCGATTGTTAGTTTCTCTTATTCTCTTTATTGTATTTTTGTTTTCTCATTTTCAACTACTATCCTATTCCTATTCTCTCCCTTAATTTTGTGCTGGCCCTTCTTTGAGAATCTTTTCTCTGCTTCTGTTATCTCCCAGTAGCTTCTCTATTTTTTACATTTTAGTTTATTATTATTTTCTAAATTTTCACCAGTATTAACAACAATATACATCTCTCTCTCTCTAAGCATTGCTTTTCTTTCTCTCTTTCTTTTGTTTTAAGCATTTTTTTTCGCTCGCGTGTGTGTGTGTGTGTGTGTTCTCCTTCATTCTCCCAGTTCTATTTTCACGTGGGTTGTTTTCATTGTGACTGTCAAGATATTTTGTAAGATACCTCTTTTTTCCTGGAATTTTAGTTGTATATTGTCCTGCCTTGCCAGCACCTGTACAACAGCTTACGTGTCGAGGTTGGGGCTGAGACACAGTTAGCCAACTTGAGAGGAGGGTCCTCCCAAGGACTGAACAACAACAATCTAGACCCAACCACAACAGGAGAACATAAAGAAACCACAAAAGGGGCACCCACAAGAGGGACACGCCTAGAGCAAAGAGCTCAGAGGTGTAAGGAAAACACACCTCTGGGCTCCACTGGACCCACAAGACAAAATCCCATCCCACAAGACTGGGAGACAGCAAATATATCTAATATATAGATACACTAAGACCTACCAAAATGGGGAGACAAAGAAACAACCCCCAAATTAAAGAAAAGGAAACATCGCCAGAAAAAGACGTTGATGAGATGGAGTTAAGCAAATTATCAGAAATGGAGTTCAGAGTATGGATGATGAAGATGTTCAAGGAACTTAAGAAGACTCTAGATGATAAGATCGAGAACCTTAGTGAAAACATGAAAAAAGAGATACATACCATAAATAAAACTCAGACAGAGATGAAGAATGCTGTATCTGATATCAAGAATGCACTGGAAGGAATTAAAAGCAGGCTCAATGAAGCAGAGGATAGAATAAGTGACTTAGAAGACATACTAGAAAAAAATCACACAATCAGAGCAGCAAAAAGAAAAAACACTTAAAAAGCATGAGAACAGTCTAAGGGAGCTTTGGGACAACACGAAGCGAAACAACATTTGCATTATAGGAGTGCCAGAGGGGGAGGAAAGAGAGTAGGGGATCGAGAACTTGGTGGAGGAAATAATGATAGAAAACTTCCTTAGGCTGGTGAAGGAGAAAGCCACACAAGTTCAGGAAGCACAGAGGGTTCCAAACAAGAGGGACCCAAAGAGACCCACTCCAAGTTACATCATAATTAAAATGACAAATGTCAAGGACAAAGAGAAAATATTAAGGGCTGCAAGAGAGAGATAAGCAGTGACCTACAAGGGAACCCCCATAAGGCTGACAGCTGATTTCTCAACAGAGACTCTTCAGGCCAGAAGGGAGTGGCATGAAGTTCTGCAAGTAATGAAAAGCAAGAACATGCAACCAAGATTGCTTTTTCCAGCAAGGCTATCATTTAAATTTGAAGGTGAAATAAAAAGCTTCCCAGACAAAAAAAAGGCTAAAGGAGTTCAGTACCACTAAACCAGCATTGCAAGAAATGCTAAAAGAGCTGCTTTAAGAAAGAGAAGGAATAGTGAGAGAAAGGTACATCAGCATAAAGGGGAAAAATGGCATTAAATAAGTTGATATCAATAGTAACCTTAAATGTAAATGGAATAAGTGGGCCAATCAAAAGACAAAGGGTAGCTGAATGGATAAGAAAACAGGACCCAAATATATGCTGTCTACAAGAGACCCACCTGAGAGCAAAAGACTCACACAGGCTAAAAGTGAAGGGATGGAGTAAAATATTCCATGCAAATGGAAAGGAAAAGAAAGCTGGAGTAGCAATTCTTATCTCTGACAAAACAGACTTCAAAATAAAGACCATAACAAGAGACAAAGATGGTCACTACATATTACTAAAGGGATCAATCCAACAGGAGGAAATAACCCTTATAAACATTTATGCACCCAATACAGGAGCACCTAAATATATAAAAAATTTATTGGTGGACTTTAAGGGGGAGATTGACAGCAACACAATCATAGTGGGGGACTTTAACACCCCACTGTCAGCATTGGACAGATCATCAAGACAAAAAATCAACAGGGAAATGCAGACCTTAAATGAATCACTAGAGCTAATGGATTTAATTGACATTTACAGAACATTTCACCCCAAAGCAGCAGAATACACATTCTTCTCAAGTGCACATGGAACATTCTCAAAAATAGACCACATGTTAGGGCACAAGGCAAGTCTCTACAAATATAAGAAGATTGAAATCATATCAAGCATCTTCTCGGATCACAGTGCCATGAAACTAGAAATCAACCACTATAAAAAAACTCAAAAATATTCAAACACATGGAGGCTAAATAGCATGTTATTAAACAATGAATGGGTTACCAAGGAGATCAAGGAAGAAATCAAACACTTCATGGAAAATAACGAAAATAAACAGACAATAACCCAAAACCTATGGGACACGGCGAAAGCAGTCCTGAGAGGAAAATTCATAGCATTACAGGCCTAGCTCAAGAAACATTATGTACTAGATACCACAATGGGCCCAAATACCATCTTTTTACTGTCAAAGGGCATGCTGTATTTTAGATCTGTTGTTCAAATGGGCTTGTTCATCTCTAAGTCGAGAATTAGGCAGAATTTCTCTGCCACAGGCAGTGATGGACCAGGGCAGGGGAGAAAGAGCCAACTTCTGAGGAGCAGCTGAATTGGTGCTCCCTGGAGGTAGCTCATTCCCAAGAAGACGGGTGGATATGGGTCCTACATTCCCAGTTCTTCCCAAATTTCCAAGCAGGTAAGTCACTTCAGCTCCCCAGGTGGAGAGATGCTGGGAGTGCTTTCAAGTACTTTGGTGGCAAAACTGGCCTCTGATTCTGCCCTCCAGGGAGCAGGTGCTGGAGGCAGCCTGTAGGTCTGGCCACAGAGAAGTCAGCGTTGGTAGACTGCCTTGCAGGGCACATCCGAGTCCTCTGTCTGCCCTCACTATGGTGGTAGCAAGAAACACATGTGGGCTGGGAAAGCTGGGCCAGTGTGGGCAGCCCTGAGAGTCTTTGGGTATTCCTGAAGGAGGGTCCTGGGAAAGGATGAAGCAATTTAGATGTTCAAGGAGATGTGTCTTGGTAGAGGTGGTGGGGTCTTGGGACATACTGATTACACACGTCTAGGCTGACCACTTCCAAATTTATAATGCAATTCAGACCTCGTTTCTTAGCACGTATTTTTAGTTCCTGCTATGTATTGGGCACCTTAATTTCCTTTTTGGCTCCTAAGACCTGATCCTGCATTATTGTTCCCCAGCTCAATAAATGGTATTCCCAAGCTCAGTTACCAAAATCAGAAATCTAGGATTTACCCTTATTGCTTCCCTTTCCCCAATTTGCCATTTCCAATCAACCATCAGGTTTTGTTGATTTCACCTCCTAACTAACTGATCTGAACTGCCCCCTTTTTATTTTATTATTTTTTCTTACCTGCACTACCATTACTCCAATCAAAGCTCTTTTTCTGTACTTGGAACACTTCCAAGACCAAATGTATGGGCTTTTTCCCTCCTACCCAAACCAATTCTCTGACACCAGCTGAGTGTCCTACATTTCAATTAAATTCTGACACTATCTCCCTGGAGATAGCATCAGAGTCCACAGGTTAAGGATCCAGTCCCACAAGACTACCCCCACTTCCAATGTGAATGGAGAGCCTGGCCCTCTTGTACCTCTCCCTAGCGGGGAGTTCTCATTACCCCCTCCTTAGCCTTGATAATTTGTTAGAACTCAGGAAAACACTTTACTTGCCACTACTAGTTTATCATAAGGAATACTCAGGGACAGTTAAATGGACTAGATGCATAAAGTGAGGTATGTGGGAAGGGGCACAGGGCTCCCATGCTCTCTCCAGGTGTACCACCTTCCCAACATCTCAGTGTGTTCACCAACCCAGGAGCTCTCCCATCCCCATTATTGAGGGTTTTAATTGGAGATTTCTTTATGTGGAGATGATTGGCTTAATCATTGGTCATTGGTAATTAAATTCAATGTCCAGAAACTTCCCTCACCCTGGAGGCGAGGGATCGGGGTGGGGCTGAAAGTTCCAACACTCTAATCACAAGGTTGGTTCCTCCAACCCCCATCCCGAAGCTATCTAGGGTTCCATCATGAGTCCCTCATTAACTTAAACACAGGTACGGTTGAATAACAAAAAACAATTCTCTCACCTTTATCACTCAGGAAATTCCAAGGGTTTTAGAAGCTCTGTGCCAGGAACCTAGGACGAAGACCAAATATGTTTTTCTTACTATATCGCGACATCTGTTCTTCATGACGCACCCAGACTGATCTCTGAAAGAACAGGTTAGGTCATATCACTTCCACCCGAAACCCACTGTGGTTTTCTACTGCATTTGAGACTCAGTCCCAAATCCTTAACATTTCCACAAGGCCTGGATGATCCCCATTCTGTGCTTTAGAAGCTTTTCCATGGGACTGTCAACCCTCTCCCCATCCCTCCCTGGGCCCTCTTCCCACCTCAGGGTGTTTACCCAGGTTCTTTCCTCTGCCCCTTGAGTGCTTCCCCACTCTCCTAGATTTTCCCTTGTCTACCAGCAAAGGTGTCTCTTCCTCAGGAAACCTCTGTGTCCCTCCAGACCAGGTGAGGGAGCAGTGTCACTTAGCACAAGTTTAGCAATGTCTGTTATAAATCGTTTGTATCCATTAGTCTACAAAAACTTTGAGAGTAGATCTTGTGTCTATCTTGTTTATTTCTATTTCAGTATCTGTAAATATAACTGGGATGAAAAAAACTTACATTTCAAAGAGATAAAAATTATTTTTTTCCTCAGTTCCTATTCCATGAAAGTGACACCCATTTTCCTGTTTCTTTAGAATTTTAATAGCAGGTTCTATAATGGATACTTAAAGGCTAACTCTTGAAAAAGCAGGACCCATTACAAATAGAAGTAGCTTTATTTTTCCCCTCTAAGTATAAAAATATGAGCTTATTGTAAAAAAAATTTTAGGAAAATTGGATGGCACTTACCAATTTTTGTTAAAATCATCATCTTATTATTTTAATAACTACTCATTGAGATGCTATTATATGCAAATACTTTATACACAGAATCCTTAAAGTAGTCCTGCTTGGTAATCATCATCTCTAGCTTACAAATAAGGAACGCAAGGTGCATAGAGACTTTGAAAGGTCACATACTAACAAGTGATGAGCCTGTGCATGTGAGCAGATTTATGCCCAGGGCCATTAGGAAACTCTGTGCTTCCCTTTAAGTGGCTCCTAACCAGGAGGACCATCCTGATTATTCTGATCCAGGAGATCTGCAACAGAGCTTGGACATACTTACTAGTCAGTTATGCTTTTCTACAGTTGTAGTTCTACAATACCAGACAGCTTCCTTTTCTTAATTTAGGGAAAATTACAAGCAGGCCAGACTGATTTTTGAGCATTCCACTTGGGGTGCCAAGTTGTTTGTGCCCATGTATTTGACTCTTGCCAGCAAATCAGCACTAAACATGGAAGCCCTCCTGCACAGATCTGCTTGTTAAGCTCTGGGTAAATCCTTCTGCAGTTAAGTCTCAATTTGTCTCCAGGGTCCTTTACTTCTCTGCTGTCCACCTTTTGGGCCTGGGGCATCTTGCCTGGGGACTGTGAAGCCCTGGGATCCTCAGGCTGTGGGCTCAAATTGAAGAGGAAGAAAGGAGAGATCAGAACTAAGCTAAGCAATGTTGGGGAATAGGAGAGAGAGAGAGAGAGAGAAAGAGAGAGAGAGGGAGGGAGGGAGGAGGAAAGAGAAGGGGAGGTAGAGAGAGAGAAGAATCTGACAAATAAAGGAATATTTTATGGTTACAGGGTAATGAGACTCATTTTTCTTGCATGGCTGATAATCCATCTCCGAAGGCAGTTTTATTAGGTGAGTCCCAAACATAGATTTTAAACACTTAGAAATGTCACAGGAAGGGAAACAAGACTGTGATAACACTTTAGAGGAGAAAGGTTGGATTAGTGCCAAGATGGAAAGATTTTTCATTCAGTGGAGTCAAGGTCATCGTTGGTTTTGAGGACTTACATTTGGCTACCACTCAAGCCAAAGCTTGACGGCATGATACAGCCCTGAGGTGAAGGCAAAAATGTGCAGACAGAATGAAGGCTGGTGTGTGCACTCCCAAGGGGAGGCTGTTTCAAATGCTGTCCAGCTGCAGGGGGGAGTTGCTGGTGCAGGGCAATGGCAGCTCAAGAATGCAGGGGCCCGTCTGTTTCAAAGGCACCAGAAGGACCAGCACCCTGACCGTTAGTGCTAATGCATGCTCAAGGAGAATTTGTACCGAATGGAATATTTTGTAATTTCTTGAAATTGTCATTGAGTGACCCTATCTCTTCAAATATCTTCTCACACAGAACTTGCGAAATGTCCTAAAATTGATAAAAGCCAGTGTAGGTAAGTATATAGAGAAATGGGAGTTTTCACTCATTATTGGTTGGAGTGGGAATTGGTACAAGCATCTGGAAGCCAGTTTAGTACTATTGGATGTTTTAATGTTTATATCATTTGATCCAGTAGTTACACTTTTATAAATTTGTCCTTCAGAAATATTTGTGTAGGTTTATAGTGATAAATGTGCAAGGATATACTTTCATATTTTTAAAACTTAAAAAAAAATTATCTTTATTGTTGAAAGTATTACAGATGTCCCCTTTTCTCCCCCACATTTATTTGATGAAACAAAGTACATTAAAAAATGTTCATAAAATTCACACGTATGGTTAAATGAATACTTCTGAAGTAAACATTCATGTCACCAACACTCATCAAGAAAGATAACAATGCCAGTTCCCCAGAAGTCCCCATGTGTCCTTCTCAATTACTATTCTGCTTCTCCCCTGTAGAGGTAACTTCTTTCCTGACTCTCATATTTGCTAGAACTTGGCTGTCCGTTATGGTAGCCACTGGGCACACTTGACTACTAAGCACTTGAAATGTGGGCTATTTGGAATTCAGATGTGCTGTAAGTGTAAAATTCACATGGGATTATGAAGACAGTATAAAAAAAGAATATAAAGTGCTTCATTGATAATTTTTAAAATTGATTACATATTACAATGATAACATTTTGAATATATTGGGTTAATAAAATATACAGTATATTAATTTCATGTTTTTCCTCTTTGTTTAATGTAACTACTAGAAAATTAAAAATTACATTTAGAGCTTGTTTGTGTAGCTCACAAGTAACGACTATTTTGACTTCTTGATAACAATTCTTTTTTTTTTTTTTAGATTTTATCACCTGTATAGGCATCCATAAAATAATATAGTTTAGCTTTGCCTAATTTTGAAATTTATATAAATGGAGAATGCTTTACGCACTGTACCTTACTTCTTTTGCTTATGCTTGTGCAATTAATCCTGCTCTTACATATAACTGTAATTCATCCATTTTCATTGCTATATATAGTATTCCATTTTATGAATATATACTATGACTTGTTTATCTATTCTACTATGCTAATTTATACTCTTATAAGCAGTGTATGAGAATTATAGTATTGTTTTTTAAAATTTCTCTAATATTTTTAAAGCAAGTACAAATTATTCATTCAGACTCAACAAAATAGAGTTTTAAAAGTGCTCCTAATTTAAATATGTTGTGTGATACCTAGCTAATGTAATTATTCAAAACAAATAACTTTTCAGAGTTAAAATTTTTAACAATAAATTTGATGGAAAATGAATGGTGTTTAAGAAAAATTATGGATTCATAAATTTGTTACAAAATTTAATTTTTTTCTTAGAAAGGGAAACTTTGTAAACGTGTGTGTGTGTGTGTATAAAGATTATATGTTGAGATTTTATTCTATGGGTGATACTCACAGAAATTAAATACTAAATAAACTAAATTTGACAAACACTAATGAAAATTGTTCCCTCCTTTTTCTCATTCTACCCTCCAGGACAGCGTTTCTCAAAGTATGTTTTTTTTTTCTTTTTTCTTTTTTTTCTCAAAGTATGTTTTTAACAGTGAAAAACTGGAAACATCACCAGTGTTGGTCAGTAGGGATTGATAGGTAAGTTATAGTACATCTATGCAATGAAATGCCTTACAATTATTGAAAAGAATGAGCTCTCTCTGAAAAGACTTGGAAAGATGTTCATAATATATTATGAAATAAAAAATAAATACATAAAAAAGTTGAAAAATAGACTTTGGGTTGCTGGGGATTTGCCTTTGCTCTCTCTCCATTCCCGCCATCTCTCATACTAATTTTTTTAAAAAAAGAGGCTTCCCTGAAACATCAGTCTTTTAGTTAGGAGCCTGGAAAGTAACAGCCTACTTTATTATTTACCATTAAAGTTTAGCTAGCAGGACAACTTTTTCCCCTTTAAGATATTATCTGAAAAAAAAGAAAAAATGAAAAAGATACTTACCTGTTTTCACTAAATCCTCAAGCATAAATAATATAAAAATGTAATTAAATCTAGGAAGCTCTTATACCTTACCAAAATCCCCTAAAGCTTATTACAATTAGCAGTGAAATCAGAGTTTTGTTTCATTTTAATTTGATATGGTAGTGGAGGATCACAATAATTTAAATACAAAATTTTGGTCAAAAGTTATACTTACAACTGAAAGAATATTAGAGCAGACATAAATTGTCATTGAGTAATTAGAAAGATATGTAAGCTGGTGAAAGGATCATACTAGAATACTATGGAAGACTGTATGCCACCAAATTCAATAATCTAGAAGAAATGGACAAGTTCCTAGAAATATATAATCTTCCTAGACTAAATCATGAAGAACTGGAAAATTTAAATAGACTGATCAGCAGTGAGGAAATTGAAACAACCATCAAAAACCTCCCAAATAAAAGTCCAGGACCAGATGGCTTCACCAGTGACTTCCACCAAACATTCAAAAAAGATTTGAATCTTCTCAAACTCTTCCAAAAAATTGAAGAAGAGGTGATACTTCCTAACACATTTTATGAGGCCAATATAACCCTGATACCAAAACCTGGCAAGGGTAACACAAATAAAGAAAACTACAGATCAATATCTCTGATGAATACAGATGCACAATCCTAAACAAAAGACTAGCAAATCCAACACAGCAGTACATCAAAAAAATAATACATCATGATCAAGTCAGGTTCATTCCAGGGACACAAGGATGGTTCAACATATGCAAATTAATCAATGCAATACACCACATTAATAAAAGAAAGGATTAAAATCATATGATCTTATCAATAGATGTAGAACAAACATTTGATGAGACACAACATCCATTTATGAATAAAACACTGAAAAAAAAATAGGTATAGAAGGAAAGTACCTAAACATAATAAAGGCCATATATGACAAACCCTCAGCCAATATCATACAACATCATATGAAAAACTGAAAGCTTTTTCTCTAAAATCAGGAACAAGACAAGGATGCCCACTCTTACCACTCTCATTCAGCATAGTTCTGGAAGTCCTAGCCAGAGCAATAAGGGAAGAGAGTGAAATAAAAGGCATCCAAATAGGGAAGGAGGAAGTAAATGTGTCACTATTTGCAGATGACATTATTCTGTACACAGCGAACCCTAAAGACCCCACCAAAAAACTATTAGAAATAATAAAAACAGCCCGGCCTGGCGTAGCTCAGTGGTTGAGCATTGACCTAGGATCCAGGAGATGACGGTTCGATTCCCAGTCAGGGCACATGCCTGGGTTGTGGGCTCAGTCCCCAGTCGGGGGCATGCAGGAGGCAGCCGATCAATGACTCTCTCATCATTGCTGTTTCTAGCTCTCTCTCCCTCTCCCTTCCTCTCTCTGAAATCAATAAAGATATATTTAAAAAAAAAAAGAAATAATAAAAACAGTAAAGCTTCAGGATACAAAATCAATGTGCAAAAATCCATTGCTTTTCTGTATACTAACAATGAAACTTCAGAAAAAGAAATGAAAACCCACCACACAATTCCTTTTGCAATTGTAACCAAAAGAATAAAATACCTAGGAATAAACTTAACAAAGGATGTGAAAGGCTTATATACTGAAAACTACAAAGCATGATTAAAAGAGATTGAAAAAGACACAACGAAATGGAAAGATATTCTGTGTTCATGGATTCAAAAAATCAAGATAGTTAAAATGGCCATATTACTCAAAGCAATATGCATATTCAACGCAATCCCCATTAAAATCCCAATGTCATTTATTTATTTTATTTTAATTTTTAAAAAATATATCTTTATTGATTTCAGAGAGAGGAAAGGAGAGGGAGAGAGAGAGAGAGACACATCAGTGATGAGAGAGTCATTGATCAGCCTCCTCCTGCACACCCCCAACTGGGGATCGAGCCCGCAACCCGGGCATGTGCCCTGACCGGGAATCGAACCCCAATCGCCTGGATCCTAGGTTGATGCTCAACCACTGAGCCAAGCCCAGCAGGACACAATGTCATTTTTTTAAAGAAATAGAACAAAAAAATCATCAGATTTGTATGGAACCACAAAAGACCCTGAATTGCCAAAGCAATCCTGAGAAAAAAGAGTGAAGCCCGAGGTATCACAATATCTGACTTCAAATTATACACAGAGCTACGATAATCAAAACAGCATGGTATTGGCAGAAAAACAGACACACAAATCAATGGGACATAACTGAGAGCCCAGAAATAAAACCACATGTATATGGGCAAATAATTTTCGACAAAGGAGCCAGAAATGCATAACAGAGAAAAGAGAGCCTCTTCAATAAGTGGTGCTTGGAAAACTGAAAGCCACATGCAAAGGAATGAAAATTGATTATAGTTTGTTCCCATGTACAAAAATCAATTCAAAGTGGATCAAAGACCTAAATATAAGATCTGAAACAATAAATTACATAGAAGAAAACATAAGTACTAAACTTATGGACCTTGGTCAAGAGAACATTTTCTGAATTTGACCCCAAAGGCAAGGGAGGTAAAGGCAAAAATAAGTGAATGGGACTATATCAAACTATAAAGCTTCTGCACAGCAAAAGAAACTGACAACAAGACAGAGAGGCGACTGACCGAATGGGAGAAGATACTTGCAAACAACAACTCCTACAAGAGGTTAATTTCCAAAATACATAAAGAACTCATAAAACTCAACACCAAACAAACAAAGAATTCATTTAAAAAATGGGCAGAGGACCTGAACAGACACCTCTCCCAAGAAGACATACAAACAGCCTACAGATATGTGAAAAGATGTTCAACTTCACTAGCTTTTAGGGAAATGCAAACAAAACGACAATGAGATCCCACCTCACACCTGTTAGAATGGATATTATCAACAAGACAAACAATAACAAGTGTTGGAGAGATTGTGGAGAAAAGGGAGCCCTCGTTCACTGCTGGTGGGAATGTAGACTGGTACAGCCACTGTGGAAACAGTCTGGCAACTTTCCTCGAACAATTAAGAATAGAGTTGCCATATGATGCAACAATCCCTCTCCTGGATATCTATCCCTCAAATTCAAAAACATGTATTCTCAAAGATATAGGCACCCTTATGTTCATTGCAGCATTATTCACGGTGGCCAAGACATGGAGACAAAGCGTCCTGCGACAGAGGACTGGACAAAGAAGATGTGGTGCATGTACACGATGGAATGCTACTCAGCCATAAGAAAGGATGAAACACTGCCATTTGTGACAACATGGATGGACCTTGAGAATACTATGCTAAGTGAAATAAGTCAGCCAGAAAAAGCCAAGAACCATTGATTTCACCCATATGTGGGATATAAAACTGAAACTCATGGATACAGACAACAGTGTGGTGGTTGCCAGAGGGAAGGGGGTGAGGGTGTGGGGGTGGAGGGGGCCTAATATATGGTTATGGAAGATGGCTTCTCTTTGGGTGGGGGGCACACAGTGCAATATACAGATCTTGTATCATAGAAATGTAAACTTGAGCCCGACCGGGCGTGGCTCAGTGGTTAAGCATCGACCTAGGATCCAGGCGATCAGGGTTTGATTCCCGGTCAGGGCACATGCCCGGGTTGCAGGCTGCAGATGATCAATGACTCTCTCATCATTGATGTTTCTATCTCTCTCTCTCCCTCTCCTTTCCTCTCTCTGAAATCAATAAAGATATATATATATATATATATATAAAAGAAATGTACACTTGAAACCTATATGATCCTATTAACCAATGTCATCCCAGTAAATTAAAAAAATAAATATATGTAAGCTAGTAAGACTTTGAGATGTAACAGATGATAAATCTAGCATTTCCAGTGGATCATTTCAGCAGATGACAGTGTTCAGTAGTAGTGGGAGAGAGCAGCGGTAGATTGCAAAGTAAAACATTTTGAACGCTTGTAAATTTTCATGCCTATGTGCTTCTGCAGCTTCCTGCTTTTGCCTCTATAGAAACCTATGGAAAAATTTAGTTTTGATTTAAGAAAAATTTGACTTAATAATGTAGGTTTGTTCAACTAGCTGAGAATTCAGAGATAACTCTGGACTTACATTTTCTTCTTTCCCTTTCTGCACCTGGAGAATTGATCAGACTCATTCTCATTATCTAATGATTTTTAAGAACAATCTCTAACGTCTGACATTTCTAAACAAGATTCATTTGAGAAATATCTGTTACTTATTTATTTTTAATCTTCACTCAAAGATATGTTTTTATTGATTTTTTTTTTTTAGGAGAGAAGAAGTGAGAGAGAGAGAAACATCAATCCATTGCCTCCTGTTTGGGATCAAACCCGCAACCTGGGTATGTGCCCTGACCAGGAATCATACCTGGGACCTTTCAGTGTACGGGATGACACTCCAATCAAGCGAGCCACACCAGCAGGGGCAAAATATTTGTTATTTTTCATGGACTTAATAAAACTTTATGCTTTTCTAAAGTTTAGGAAATTGATTATTTTTTCCTTGTTTGATTCAACTATGCTAAAGATAGTCATCAGAGATGACATTAATATTTGTCTTTTTGTCTTATCTTTTTCCAAGTTTTTGAAATTGCCAAACAAGGACATAGGTAGGTTTGTTGGTTGAATATTTGTTGCAATCAGTATGAAAATGCCGATTTATAGATATTTCTAGTTGGTACAATGCTAGGTATAAAAACTTCAGTATACATAAAACAGAAGCCATTTGTTATGCCCATAAAATTAAAGTAACTATTCTGTAAGAAAAACAGAAATACCAAAAATACACAAAACCATTTTTATGAATTAAACCACAGCTACTTTTACTTTTACCAACTATCACAAGATTTCCCCCTAACTTTTAAATGGGAATATTTTCAGTAATTCAGGCAATTATTAATTGTTAATATTTTCTGACAACTCTAAAATGTTATAAGACATCTTTTAGTTAGGCAGTTGAGAAGTATATATATCTATACACACGCACACACACACACACACACATATATATACACATATACATATACATATTTGTAGTTTGTTTCTTGGTGATTATTTACAGATACAAAAAGACACTATGACAGAATTACCCCCTCACATTGGTCAGTGCCAACCTCATGGGCTACTTGTGATACTTTCATTTAAGGCATGGGTCCTCTTGCATCATAGCAAGAAGAGAGACAAGGAGAAGAAGAGAATCTTTCCTCTATAAAGTGTCTTTTGCCCCATTTTGATGAGTACTTGCTGGTCTGAAGAATTAACCATGTGCATCAAGGCAGAGTAAATTCAATTTTCTCTTCTTATCAGGTGAAGAAAGTTCAATCTGTCTAGTTTTTTCTGATATACCGTATTATCCATCAGAGGGCTCACTATGCTTTTGGATTTTGTTATATTTCCTACAAAATATAACAGGGCTAATAGTTTATAGCAATCTCATTCAGATAAGAAGGATTGGTGCTGGAGGATGTTTGATAGCTAACCTAATTTTCCATCACCATACCTTGACCTTGGCCTTATAAGTTATAGCCCATACAAAGCAATCGATTGCTCCCTGATAGAGGCAAATGACCCTCTTTAACTCTCGGGCAATAGCTAATAAGGTCTTAATAATTGTGATTTATCCACTGTCAGCTGTGATTGCAGGTGCCTCTCTGAAGCTTCCCTGTACTGATAGATGCAACTTGGGTGACAGGAAGCCTGTTCCAGGGTTTTTCTTCTTTTATTCTCAGCCTCACCAGGGCTCCTAGAGTGGATTGATGAAGTCGTTTTTCTTTCACTGTGGACTTCCATAATGAAATATGGTAAAAATTCATCTTCTCTTGAGCATGCCATTTTTTTCTTGTCAGATCTGCACTGTTTCCTTGACTAAACCGATTTATCTGCAAAAGCAGTGGCCTTGAACTTCCCTTTTGACTCAAGGAGCTCTGGATTGGCCAAGAGGTGTTTTCATCTATAAATTTAGTAGACGATCAGCTCTTTCCTTAGCCAAGACATTTAGTTTCCCTTTTAATGAATTTGAGAGAGAGAAAAACATCTGTCATGGAGTACTTTAAACGGTCTCATTCCTCAAGCACAGTTGACCAAAACTGTAGGCAAGCTATGTTAGAAGAAACCAAAACTAATTTTTCTGTACGTCCCGGAAGGATACCTTAGCCATTAGTAGAAATCAGGATAAAATAGACCTCCTTTATTTAAACTTTAAAAAAACTGATATTTAGCCAGGCCAGGCGTGGCTCAGTGGTTGAGCGTCGACCTAGGATCCAGGCGCTCGGGGTTCGATTCCCGGTCAGGGCACATGCCCGGGTTGTGAGCTGCAGCCGATCAATGACTCTCTCATCATTGATGTTTCTCTCTCTCTCTCTCCCTCTCCTTTCCTCTCTCTGAAATCAATAAAGATATATTAAAAAAACAATAATAAAAAAACTGATATTTAGAAAGAGAAAGTGAGAAAGTGAGAGAGAGAGAAAGAGAGAGAAACATAATATGAGAGAGAAACGTCAATAAGCTCTCTCCCTCAAAAGCCCCGACTGCAGATGGAACCCACCACCTTCTGGAGTATGGGACAACGCTCAAGCAACTGAGCCACACCAGCCAGGATGACTTCCTGCCTTCAAAGAATCATTACTTATAAATTTGAGGAACCCTCAAAGTCAAGTCAAGTCACTTCTGACTTGTCCAAAGTGGAAGCCTATTGGCATGTCCTCTGGGTATAACAGAGACAAAAAGACACAGTGACAGAATTATCAAAGTATCGAATCATGGATAGTATTGGATTTAGTATTAACATGTGATAGTAGCTGAGCAAAAAGAGACAATCCCACGTCCTGATATCCAGCCCTGCCACAGCGACACATTTTTATGTTTTCCCACTGGCTTTTGCTTCGTAGAACTTGATTTGAATTCAGTTTGCATCTGAAGTTCAATTTGCATCTGAACCCCTATTTGCTTTTGCACTTGTACAGATTTATTGCCTAAATAAAAGTATGTTGAACATTTCTTGGTCAGAGGAAAATGAAGACTCCTTATGTTTAAACAAGGCAGCATGTTTTGGCTGACATAGCAAACCTGGGGCCCTTTTATTGTCAAAGATGCAACATGTTTAAGATTAGGCAACATTTCACACGTGACCCAAGATAACTACCTGTTAGTACAAATGGAATCACATCAATCATAATGACCCAAATGGAGTGGGCTCTTATCTCACTCACTCCAGCAGGACTACACCCTGTGAGATATGTCTGAGGTCCTCCAGGAGGCTTTTCCCATGTGTACGTATGTGAACACCCTCCAGCCTGGCAATGCTGCCACTTTGCCACCTCCATAGGATACCCTTAGGGTCCTGCTGTCACGTACTGGGTCCCAGGGCGATATGTCTGAGTCCCAGTATCATATGTCCCCAGTGGCCTAGGGTTTTCACGGAGGCATCCATGTGACATCTGTGAGGTAGGGGAGAATGCCCTCTCAACTCAGAGCTCGATGTTGCTCTCAGCTAGAGGGACTGTAAGGCATTCCTTGCCCAAGCTTACCACCTAGATTTTCCCTTTTCATGCCACCTATATTCCATAGGACTCAAGTGTTGGTCCTGGGGAGTATTTTTCTAAAATCTTGCCAGTGGGGAGAGAGAGACCCTAGTAGCACATCACAACAGATGCCTCTGCTAGGTCCATGTCCTGTTGCCTTAGGCTATTGCATTGGGCTGTCCATGAACGGGGTCACCTGGTGGAGTCCTGAATCTGGAAAGAATTCATGCCGGGGGGTTGGGCAGCCTAATTACATCAAGGTAGCCAGGCATTTAGGGATTGGGCTACAGGAACATATTAAGGGTAAACAGACACTCAGGAGCTGGGGAACCCCAGGCGAAGGTGACTCATTAATCCTATAAAATATAAGGATCCAAGCCAATTATATGCTTAAATTAAAAACACCTGGTACCAGCGTTGTTCAGTTAAGTCAGTTCAAGTCAACGGCAGGAAGCAGGTCACATTCACAGGGCTTAGGGAACAAAGACTGGACTATTAAAATTTAGCAACTTGGAGGAGGGGCCCTGTGGAGTGGAGCCCAACCTATGAGGAGCAGGAGGCACAGCTCTGCTGTGACCGGTATTTCTGAGCTTGGAGAAGAGAGGCTGTGGGTTTGAGAACCAGACCTCTAGGATCTAAGAAGCAGGCACCGTCTGGGATGAAGGTGGTACTACAAGCATTGGGAAAACTGCACACTAAATGTAAATGCTGCTATAGGGGGACAGAAACATTGCAGGAAGGAGTCCCTTCTACTTCCTCTAGCCTCCCAGTCTCCCTCTTGCCCTCCTTTTTGGCAAAGCCTAACGGAAAGACCGCTGGCCAAGTGGAAATGTGGCTTGCAGAGTCCCGGCCCCAGCAGCACGGGGCATGGAGAAATAGGTTTGGAGCTGGGAGATTACAGCTTAGTAACCAGCACGCACCTCAATGGTGTCTAAATTCAGATTGTTTCAAGTTGTGTCAGCCAGCATTATAGGTAAGGCCCACAGGCTTCAACTACTTAAGGGACAATCTGGTGACCAAAGGAAGAAAGACTTATTGCAAGATGACATTTGAATTGCTCAACGGAGATTAAGCACATGAAACATCGAGGGGCTGGTGATAGAAAGTAAGTCTTGAAGGTGTTCCTTGGGAAAACCAGTGGGAAAAGGGTGTTCTAGGCAGAAGCGACAACAGGTGCAAAGGCCAAAATGTGGGCTCGAACCCTTAAGTAGGCCGAGTTGCATGAAAACCCTCAGGGCAAACCCTGAGCTTCACATGTCTCTGGGCTTTCCAAGGACAAGGCTGGAGTAGGCGCGTGGGTGACTGGGGAGAGCAGAAGTCTCCCCCAGGATCAGGGGCCTTTTGGGAATGTCACTCTCAAAGTAATTAAGACCTTCTATCTCTTCTTTTTCTTCATTTAAGGACAATGTTTTATGCTGGGCAGACTTGGGAAAGTTAATTAAAACCTCTGAGAAGAGAATATTATTCCCACTTGACAAATAAGGAGACTGAGGCTCTAAGAATTTAAGTAACATGCCCACAATCACGGATTCCGTGACTCCGATGACCTAATTTCTTATTGCACGTCTTCACCTGGATATCCCCATGGATTCTCCAACTGAGCATGTTCCATCCAACACGAACCCCTTCCTTTCCCCTGTATGTAGTTCCAGACCTTTTTTCCTGGGTTCCTGAAGTCCGGTAACTGTCTGACCTGGGTTCCTCCCTTCTTTCTGCCTCCACACCCTGGCCTCAACCCATACCATCAATCACTAAGTCCTGTAGATTTGACCTGCTAAATATACATTCTCTCTACTCTGCCCTTGCTGGCTTGTCTTCATTTAAGCACGCACTCGATTGTTACTAAAACTTTCCTCTGGTCTCCCTCCTTCCAGCTCTGTCCTTCTCTAATCCAGACACCATTCTGAGGCCAGGGAAAAATGCAAAAATCACCCTGCCGGGTGTGGCTCAGCGGTTGAGCATCAACTTAGGATCCAGGAGATCCCAGTTCGATTCCCAGTCAGGGCACATGCCCGGGTTGCGGGCTCGATCCCCTGTCGGGGGTGTGCAGGAGGCAGCCGATCAACGACTCTCTTATCATTGATGTTTCTATCTCTCCCTCTCCCTTCCTCTCTCTAAAATCTAGAAAGATATATTTTTTAAAAAAAGAGCAAAAATTATGTCATTACCCTTTTTAAAACTTTTGATGGCTTCCGTGGCTTAATGGAGAAAATGTAAGCTCCTTCATATTTCACAGTGAGGCCACTGTGATATGGTCCCTACCTGGCCACTGTCTCCCTATTTCAGGGTGGGGCAGGGGGTAAACCTGGCCAGGGAAACAAGACCCGGGGTCACCTTCTTCCTTCCACCGACTAAGCTGTGGGCAAGAGACTGCAGTGAGCCCTGGCCGGTGTTGCTCAGTGGTTAGAACATCAGCCTGCAAACTGAAGGGTTGCGGGTTCGATACCCAGTCAAGGCATGTACCTGGGTTGCGGGTTCAACCCTCGTCCGGTCGGGATGCATGTGGGAGACAACCAGTCGATGAGTCTTTCATATCGATGTTTCTCTCTCTCCCCCTCCCTCCCTTCCACTCTAAAAAAGTCAGTGAGGATTAATAACAACAAAGAAGAGAGATGGCAGTGACGTTGCATGGTTTTCTGTGTCTTCCAGGGGGTGGTGTCAGCGGCTGTGCCGGGTCAGCGCGCTCACCCAGGGTGGCGGTGCTGCAGACGCCGCTGGCTCCGGTTCTCTGGGCCGGAATGAACCCTGAGGACGCCTCCGGCTATTGCCTCTGCGCCTCCGGCTATTGCCTCTGCGCTCTTTTCTGGTCCTCCTCTTGTTTTTTTCTCTTTTAAAAAAAGTATATTTATATTCGACAGGAACCTTTTACTTCAAAGGGCAGACGATCAATTCAAATTAGTTTAAGCCTAAAGTGGGAACTTTCTGACTTCATGAACTGGTGCATCTAGGAGCGTGGCTGGAGGCAGGGATAGAAATATTTTCCCTCTCTCCCCTGCTGTTTCGCTTCTCTCCGCGCCGCCCAGGTCCTCTCCTTTCAGTGTGCGCCTCTGCTGTGCGGGAAGGCGAAGCGCAGCACCTCCACGGACAGCTCAGCTTCTATCGTCCCAGCCCAGCACCCACGGGAAGGGGAGGTTCTCTCAGCCTCTCTCTATGAAATCCTGAGCAAAGACTGGTTCTGCTTCACTCATTTGTCCTCCCCGCACCCTGCCTCCCCATGCCCCAGCCATGCAGTCAGGAGAAAGGGGAACAAACACTACAAAGGCCTGGATCAGAACCCCATCCCCGCGGCCAGGACCGCATAGAATTAGGGGGCAGTTACCCAAAGAAAATGCGGTGTTATTATTAGGATATAGAGGAAAGGGACGTTAGGTAGACAAAAAGGAATAAAAAGGGAAAGAAAAAAGAAAAAAAGAAAGACAGACAACCAAAGAGATACCTACACCACCATCATCACCACTCTACTATCACCCCCAGCACTACTAACCTCCACTACTGCTGCTGCCACCTCGTCACTGCTTATTGGGCAACTACTGTATTCTGGGCACAGCGCCAGTCCTTTATGTACATAACCTCTTTCTGAAACTACACGACATCTCAACTTAATAAAAGAGGAAACTGACAGGTAGGACATTTAACACACTTGCTCGAAGTCACGGAGCTAGTCTGTCTGACTTCAGGTCATGTACTTTGCACTGTGCTAAACTCCTCCTGGGCGGGGAGCCCTCTGTCTTGCCATTGTCTGTTAATGACGGCTCATAAACAGCGCTATGAAGGAGTGGCTGGAAGAGTGTGCATGGCTTTTTAAGTTGGCCTTCAGTCACATTGGCTGGCTTATGTTTTTACAGTGTTGAAGAGGTGTACATTTATGACCCAATCTGTGAACTGAGGTTGATGACGCAGTACTTTCCTCACGTGGGCTGACTGAGTGCCGAGGTGAAGATGGTGGGGGCTGAGCTCTTTAACAGGAGCCGGGCTGGGAGAAACACATGCCAGGAAGACCAAAGCACACCTACATTTTTAATTCAGTGCTGCAAATAAGCATTTTAAAACAGAAGCCTACAAGACATTTTTGTATCTACTCTTTTACTTTGGATTATTTAAGTTAAAATGTTTTTTATTATTGGTTTGCTACTAGCTGTTAAAGACATGGGTAAACATATGGGTAAATAGCAATAAAAAACAAGGAAATATAATTTAGCCTTGACATGTGAGCTACGTAGTAAGTTAAAGGAAGAAGTCAATGTTATATACTTAAATATATATATTTAAAACTTACTATATATCCTATGTAGTACTTTAAAATACTATATATCCTGTATATATATCACACATATACACTTAAACATACTATGTATCCTATATAGTACTTAACTATACTGTATACTTAAATGTATCTATTTAAAAGGTTATATATACTTCAAATGTGGCTTACCTCTTCAGTGGAGAAGCTTAGAGGAGTTACGTGGACACCGGTCTCAGTCTGATCACAGTGCATGTCACTGGGCTGGGGGACTCTCATGGCACTTGAAAAACATTTAACAAAAGTCTCCCAGTTACAAAGGCTGTACTGCTTCAGTTAGTGGCTGGTTGTCACAAAGAGTTAGAGAGTCTGTGGTGTTTTTAGAGTGGTCAGTCATGGTGCTGTCTCAGTCACAGTCTCCTGTGAAGGGTGGGAGGTCGAATTTAGTTCCACTCTCCTGGTGAGGGGTGATCACCCGGGTCAGGGTGAGTCAGGCTGTAGGTTGGTCAACAGCTTATAAGATGGCTCAATACCAAGGATCTGCCCAAATTGTCCTGATGGCGACCACACCGGAATAAGCAATTTCTTTAAGAGAATTGAGACATAGGGAGAGTTGGTTGGTTGGTTGTGGGAGCAGGGCCTGAAAATACAGAGAGGGCAGTCTGCAGATGCTATGGGGCCTCATAACCACAAGTAAGCCAAAGAAGAAGATGAAAGATGTCTCGCTCCGAGTCACAGAGCCTGAGCTGGGTCTTGCAGCTGGTAACAGGTAACAGATGTTCTTTAAATGGGGTTTCCTAGGCCAGTGCATTAGGGAAACCCTACATGTACATCCCCTCTAAGAAAGTCGCATGGTGTGTCAGCATTTTAAAGACCCTGAGAGTTCCACAGGAAGAGGCTTGTCTAATGTTAACTCAGTGTTTCCCAGACATTTGATGACAGAACTCTCACCTGTTAACATCTTTTATAACACTATGTTCCATGGACAGAGTTTAGAGTAAGAGCTGGCCTGTGGGTGTAAGAGTAAGAGCTGGCAAGGAGGGATGGTTGCAGAAACAGAGTGGCAGCTCTGTCCCATGTCATGGGAGTCGGCACTTCTTTTCTGAGGGGGTCGAGCGTTCCTGGTCATTAGATCTGTTTCACACTCTGAACTGCCTTCTAGTTCTTGCGAGGTCTGGGCACAGCTGTCCTCAAGCTCCTTATTCCATTAGTATTCTTATCTCAAAGCTCCACTAATTAAGACGAATTGAGTGAGTCTTTTTTCTTGTAACTGTGAGTCTGACTAATGTAACAGATGTTAGATGTGACTTTTTAGTTGTCTCCCCAGATACTATGACAGGTGACAAATGTCCTTACTTCCTCCTGAGACGTTGGATCCCCTATGAGTCTGTGGATCTGGTGAGGGTGAAGAATCATCCTGGGGGTAGGTATTGAGAATCCTTTGGAGAGAGAGGGGTCAGTGTGTCTTCCTGGGGGAAGGGAGAGAGAGCTCCCACAGGGGAGTGTGCCAAATGAGGGGAGACTTCAGAGTTTCAGGTGAGGAGACTGGTAGTTTCCTTCTGGCCAGAGGTGACAGAATGAGGTGAGAAAACAATGATGGATGAACTGTGCTCCCACTGGTAGAGGAACTAAGGTGTGAACAGGTGAGAAGCCATGGAGCAGAAAGTGGGACTTGGGTTATCTTAATAAAGAGGATCTCCTGGAGATTTGGATAAGGACCTTGCCTTCTTTGTTGCCCTGGTTATATAATTAGATAGTTCAGACTTTTTTTCATAAGGTTGTTGTAAGGAATGAAGAACGGAATCCCATGTTCGCACTTGGGAACATTATAAAGATGGGTTTTAAAATTGTTATTTATTTTATTTTATGTATTTTTAAAAATTGATTTTAGAGACAGAGGCAGCAAGAGAGAGAGAAACATTGATGTGAGAGAGAAATATTGATTGCCTCTTGTACTCACCCTGACCAGAGAGCAAACCTGAAACCCAGGTATGTTCCCTGGCCAGGAATGGAACCCGTGACCTTTCGGTGTACGGGATGACATTCCAGCTAACTGAGCCACAAGGACCAGGGTAAAGATGAGTTGTTTTTTAAAAAAATATATTTTTGTTGATTTCAGAGAGAGGAAGGGAGAGGGAGAGATAGAAACATGAATGATGAGAGTCATTGATCAGCTGCCTCCTGCACGCCCCCTGCTGGGGATCGAGCCTGCAACCCGGGCCTGTGCCCTGACCAGGAATCCAATCGGGATCTCCTAGATCCTAGGTCAATTGCTCAACCACTTAGCCACACCGGCCAGGCAAGTTTTTTTTAAAAGATAAGTTTTGCTGTATGTTAAAAATGCAGAATAAGCGGGATAAGCTAGATTTTATTGTACTATCCTGGACTCAGTTTAATCATCATTCCCTTATAGAGTAGTGTTGGTTTATTTCATTTATTGTTGGTTTTGATGACTCAGTTTACAAGTGTGATGCGATTTTAAAATCATACATAATTAGATTTGAAAAACCTAACGTGGTTAAGAAGCACAAATTGGTAGTTACAAAACAGTCACAAGGAGGAGTTGCAAGATGAGAGCCAAGAGCGAAGGTCACATGGAGGAGCCCTGACTTCTGAGACCCTTGCTGCTTGAGGAAGAAGCCAGGAGAGGAGGGAGAGGAGAGAGGGTTCGGCAATGGCTCCTTCTCAGGAAATCAACTGAAATGTCTGACAGTTAGAGATTCTTTAGACTGTTTTCACCACATCCATTTCGCGGAGGTTGCCTTTCCCCCCTGTGGATTGTGTCCTTTGACACAGAGAATCTTTGTGTTTGATGCAGGTATGGTTGACATTCAAGGATGTGGCCACTGAATTCTCTCAGGAGGGTACGAGTATCTGAACCCAGCTCAGAGGGCCTTGTACAGGCGCGATGTTGGAGAACTGCAGGAACCTGGCGTTTTCAGCTGGCTTATCGTGATGAAATATTTGTAAATAACCTCAAGCACCTCGGTCTCTTTCATCATGCTACTTGCACCTCAGAAGTTTCAGAACTGGGTGAGCAGTTTTCAACTTAGGTTCCTTTACAGGCAGGGAGTTCAAAATGGTGTACAGAAAATCAAAGCAAATAAAATGAAAATAAAAGAGACTTTATGCTTAAAAAAAAAAAAAAAAGATAGTCATGGGGATATAAAGTACAGCATAGGGAATATAGTCAATAATATTGTAATAACCAAGTAGGGTGCCAGGTGGGTACTAGAATTATCAGGGGGATCACTTTGTAAGTTACACAATTGTCTGACCACTATACTGTACACCTGAAACTAATATAAAATAATAATGAGTGCCAACTGTAACTGAAAAAAATCTAATGTGGGAACCAGGGCAATTAGAAAACAAGGTAGGCATAGTTTTAGAAAGCTGAATAGTTTTTTAAAGCTAAGACAAGTGTGGAGAAATATGCTGCATGACTGACTAAGGACTTACAAACAGAGGAGACTATACTCTTTTGGTTATTAATTTGCTAAGGGGCCTTGAGACATGAATATAGATGAAAATCTATGAAAAATTGACACAGGGACTCAAATTGGGGCCATATATTACCACACCAAGATATAGTACAATATGAAAGTCTTAAATATTTAACATAATGCTATGCCATATAAGTACACGTATGGCATTATCTTTAATAGGGGCTGATTAATGAGGGAGACATAAAGCAAGAACGAATATTAGCTATTCAGACAATGATGTTCAGATAGCCTCCTGAAAAGTCATTTTTTCTCTCCAAGTCCCATTCCTTAAGGATTATAGAAATGCCCATTGTTTTTGCAGTTTCCATTTCGAGAAGCAGTTATTAATAATCCCCAGAGAACTCTTTTTTAACAGACTACAATAAAACTTAGAATTAATGGCAGTGACATTTTAGACCTAAATTACTGTCTTCCTGGTTTAAGTAATTATTCTTCTAAGCCTGTGCAAGGGACTTTCAAATTTTTCACTTCATTCCTGGCTTATCTCTCATCTCCACTGCTTGACTAGTTTCTTTTCCCTTACAACTGAATACAGGAGGCTGGATTTCTAATTTTCCCCTTAAGATTCTTCTGCTTGTTAACAGTACTTTTATGGTAATTCATCTAAAATAGTTTTTCAGTAAACTCTTCTCAAAGGTTGTCTCTTGCTGTGCATTTATTCTTTCATTTTGGCACTGAATAGCTACTGTGCACTGGCCTACCTTGGTATTTATATGTTTTCTCATCTTTTCTTCTCTGTTTCTTTACTTTATTCCTCAAAGGTGACTCTCTCTCTCTCTATATATATATAGTCATATAAAATATAATTTACTCCTTTAAAGCAGTTTTCGGTTCACAGCAAAACTGAACAGAAGGTACAGAAATTCCCCACACACTCCCTGCCCCCACACGATAGCCTTCTCCATTTTCAGCATCCCCACCAGAGTGGTGTACTTGGTACCACTGGTGAGCCTACACTGACACATCATAATCACCCAGAGTCCGTAGTTTACATTAGGATTCACTTGGTGTTTTACCTTGTATGGGTTTTGATAAATATATAATGACACGTATCCACCATTACTGTATCACACAGAGTAGTTTCACTGCTCTAAAAATCCTCTGCATGCCACCAATTTATCCCTCCTTCCTTCCCCTTAATTGCCAATTTTTAATATATAATTTTTGAGAGCCTACTATCAACTGGGAATGGACTAGTTACTTAAAAAACAAATTAAAAATAAGGTCTCATATCATTAAGAATATTACAGTCTGTTGGGAAGCCAGTTTCATAAACAAATAACTTAATACAATAAGCTAAATTGCTTTAATGAGGTTGTGTATCGATGTTAATGGGGCCATAGGAGAAATGGAGCTCTTATCAACAGGGGGAATGTAGAGAAGGCTTCCCAGCAGACATATCTTCTCTAGTAGGAGTGTGCTGGTATGCAATGTGGGGAGGGGTTGGTGTAGGGGTGGCAGGGGATGGCATCTGAGATGAGAGAATGATATGTGAAAAGGCTGAGCAGCTCTGGAGGACAAGGCATGCTCAGATAACCACAGTAGTTGAGTATGTGTGAAGAACTGGCTGTGAGGTGGGTGCAGAAGGAGATGAGATTTGGAAGGAAGGCAGGGACAAAGACCATAAAAGGCCTCGAATATTGTGGAAAAGTAGTTTATTCGATTTTATTTTGGAGGCACTGGGGAGACACTGAAGAATTTGGAGCAACCTACTCTGGTAGAAGTGTGGGAGACTAGAGGCAAGAAAGACCAGTGAGGATGCTTTCATAATGTTTAGTTTGGGAGACAATGAGGACAAGAATGGGGCAGTGGGGAAGAGGTGGAGATTAGATATTTATGAAGTGCACAGGATTTGGTAATTGATTAGATATGGCGCAAGGAAGAGAGGAGTTTCTGGCTTGGTCAACTTGACATTTATCAAGATAGAGAACACAAAGAGAGGAGCAGGGTTTATTTTTTAATTTTTGAAAATATATCTTTATTGATATCAGAGAGAGGACGGGAGAAAGAGAGAGAGATAGAAACATCAATGACAAGAGAGTCATTGATCGTCTGTCTCCTGCATTCTCCCCACTGGGGACTGAGCCAGGAACCAGGGCAAGTGCCCTGACTGGGAATTGAACCTCGATCTCCTGGATCCTAGGTTGATGCTCAACCGCTGAGCCACACCGGCCAGGCAGGAGCAGGGTTTTTTTGAGGGAGGTTGGGAAGAGAAAAGATGTGTTTGGCTTTGAATGCAGTGAGTGTGAGGCACTGAGGGAACATTGAGGTGGGCATGTGAAGTGGAAAGGGTCCTCCACAGGTCTGGAGCTAAGAAGGGAGTTCTGAGCCAGAGATACTGATTTGGAAGTTGGGCCTGTGGGTGAGTGTGGTAAGTGTGAGTAGGATAGGTGAGTAAGTGTGAGTAAAGTTGAGTGAGAAGAATGAGAAGACAAGAGGGCTACTGAAAGAGCACCAGGCTACAGACATCATGACCATTTAGCTCTAAGTATTTCGATTTGTGTCTCTCAAGAACAAGGAAATTCTCCCAAATGACCATGACATTATTTTTACATAAAAAAAAAATCCACATAACTTCAATAGCATTCAAAAATCATGTCCATACTCTAATTCCCAAAACTGTTCTTGTAAGATGTTTTTAAAAATTCAGTCTCCAATTAAATTTCATGCATCACAATTTGTTACCTTTCTTTAGTCTGAGTTAGAAAGTCCTCCCACCTCCCTCTGTTCTCCATGACACTGAGTGCTTTAAGAGTCCAGGCCAGTTGTTGTACAAAACAGTTGCATTCATAGTTAGATTTAGGCCGTCCATTTTCAGTAGCTCACCAGAAAGTCATGTCATGTTTGCAGTTCCCACTACATCACATCAGAGAGATTCTAATGTCAGGGACAAGACCCTTTTATAGTTTGATTTTTGACTATTATATCAAAAACTGTCCAGCCCAGCTGGTGTGGCTCAGTGGACTAAGCGTCCTCCCATGCACCAGGAGGTCACTGGCTTGATTCCTGGTCAGAGCACATGTCTGGGTTGTGGGCTCGATCCCCAGTGGGGGGTACAGGAGGCAGCCGATTGATGTTTCTCTTTCTCTCTCCCTCTCCCTTCCTCTCTCTCTAAAAAAAAGCAATAAAAACGTATTTTAAAAAACAAACAAAAAAGCTGTCCAAATTATTGGATCTGACATATATATTTGTATGTCTATCCATATACATGGATATATATATCTATAATATATATATAAAAATATAATATATATAATAATATATATTATATATATATTGATATATTGATGCCCGGTCCTTTCTACAAAGTGATATATATTCTGAGTCTCTCATTCTTAAAATGTAGTCTAATATAAGTCAACTTTGCAGCTGTTTATTTTGATTGTTTTTTCTAGATTTTTATTTCCTCATAGAAACCCATGCTGCAAATAGCTTGTCCTGAGTGAGGTCCGGTCTGGCTCAGTGAAATCCAAAGCCTTTGGTCGATCAGGTTCCCTGACCTGACTCCTTTTCAGTCTTGGCAACCACTACTCCCTGCAATTCTGTTAAATAAACCAGTGTCTAAGGGATGGACGAGAGAAAGAGCTGCCTGCTGAGAAGGCTAAGGAGGAGCAGCCATAGAGAGGGGAGGGGACTCAAGAGTGAGAGGGTGTGTATATCCGTTAGGTCTCTTGGTGGCAATTAAAAGAAGCTAAATGCAAACTGACTGAAGGAAAAAAGGGAATGTATTCTAAAAATATAGGGTAGTCAGGTACGTAAATATAGGCATGTAACTGGAATTTGTGACTTGAACAATGGGAGACACAAGACACTCTTTTGGTTTTCTCTCTACTCAAAAATTCTCAGCGAAGTCACTGACTGGCCTTGCTCGGTGAGGCCCACTCGTGGGCTGGTCAACTGTGGTGGGGAGGTGGAGGCATGGAGAATATAAACGTGGTGGCTGGGGCTCAGCTGGGTGGTAGGGGCATTTCCTAGTGAAGAGAAATCATTAGCCAGGCTCTAAGAGAGGTTTGTTGCTGTGGCGTTAAGATAATGAGGGAAAGAGTTTTATGATATGGGGATGGGTCACAGTGAGACGTGGCAGGCCGTCACATGAGAGAGAAAAAGGTGGCCGTTGGGCTTGGCTTTCAGGATGTCAGTGCTCACTTTAGCAGGATTAGCTTTAGTGGAGTGAGGACAGTGGACTGAGGAGGGAATAGCGTGTAGGGAGCACAGAGGCCTGTATTTTAGAGGCGTGCTTTGAAAGGAAGGAGAGGTGTCCACCAGCAGCTAAGGTCTCAGGTGGAAGAGACTTGCTAAAGCAGGGAGTCTTTACCTGGGCTCCACGAGGCTGGGAGTCTGTCAACCCCTTAGAAAGGGCAAGCAGAACTCACCTGCTTCTCAGAGATTTGTGATCTGCAAATACTAAGAAACACTGCTAAAGGGAACGTGGCAATAGAAAAGGAGAGGTGAAAAATAGGTGAGTTGATGGATAGCTCGAGCATGCCAGCAAGGAGGGGAGCCAGAACTCAAAGGCAATTATTATTCTTGTTGGGAAGAGGAGGGTTTGTGTATTTTTCTGCTGAGACTGGGGAAAGATGTGAAATCCAGGGCATATGCAGGCACCTTTGTGGGTAAGGTGGCAGGGAGCTGTGAGCGTGCCATTGCTCTCTCTTTTATTCTTGGTCTGTCTTGGCTTGGCATCAGGATAGAAGCTCTTCCTATGCTAGCTGGCCAAGAGAGGGTCATAATCTGTTCTGTTTCTTAGGCTTGCTTTTGGGCTTTCTGCTTCCATGGTTGCTTCTGACTGATGTGCCTTGACACACGTGCCTGACCTGTATGGTGAATTCAAACCAGAGCTGTGCTGGAGCTGTTCCCTGCCCTGCCTCTAAGATAGGTCATGCATTACCCTTTGCAAGTGAAAGTGACAGGCATGAACAATTAATTACATCGTCTCCCTTTTCTAAAGGTAAGCTACATCCAGGGCTTTCCCCAGTTTGGGGCTTCTTGTGTTGGAGTCTCCTGGGGGAAAGTGAGTCAATAGGCATGATTCCAGAGAGTAGGTGCTTATGTGGGTGGATATTTGTTGGAGTTAATACATTTCCAGTGAATAAACTTTGTTTCTTAAATGATCTTGAGCCAGAATGGAGGGAAAGGGTTACCTCTGGGCCAGGGCCTTAGGATCTGGAACCTGAACTTCTCATGGAATGACCTCGGCTCAGTCTTTTAGATTTCCCATGCCTTAATTTTACCATCTGCAAAAGCAAATACTATTTTCCACTTATGTTAATGGGGGACTGGGTCTGTTGACATTTTTGAGCTGTTACCCTGAGAATAGACTGTCAAACACATTTTGTTAAAGGGAGAGCTGGAAACCCTTAAAAGCCACTCCTGGGATCTGAATGTTCTTCAAGCTGCAGTTGTGAAAGAACCGGTTTCTGAAAGAAAAGCTTAGTGATGTACTTTAGAAAATCTTACCCATGGACAACACTTGTATAGCAGAGAGAGTGTATTGAATTTTAATTTAAGGCATTTTTAATTATAAGGGCATATACTTTTCTACTTTTGATTTTCATAAACGCTTGAAGCTGGTAACCTTTCTGTACTACTGAAATTCTGTTTAAAAATAATGCAATAACAAACCAGCAATTATTAAGCTACCTGGGACTTAGCTGTGCTTTAAAAAAAAGTCACATTCAACTTATTTTTAAAAATTTTACAAATTATAGTAAAGTATACATAACATAAAGTTCATAACACATACATACAGTTCAACATCATTAAGTACATTCACATTGTTGTGGAATCATCACCACTAACCATCTCCAGAATTAGCTGTACTTCTTTAGAAATGAAAGTCAATGATCTGTTTGTTGGTGTCAGTGACTCCTGCTGAGGATCTGTAATAAGGTGGCAGACTGAGTAACTCCTTGCTCCTGGGAAACCTCTTATTTCTGAGAAATGGTTCTGAGATGAAATGAAAAGTTGAAGACAAGAGGCCCTCAATAAAGACTGACCTTGTCAGGTCCACAGTAGTTTAGGATCCCTACTATAGCTCAGCCAGAAGGTTCAGATTCCTTCTCACAGCTATGGTTTGCTGACAAGATAAGGTAGGTTCTTTTTGGGGGACAGAAGCAGTAGGAGGGAACAGGCAGGTGGCCATGAGGGGATGAGAGAAAGGAAGAGAGAGACACAGGTTCACAGACTGACAGGAAAACCAACCCACCCATTGATCAAGCCTCTTTCTTTCTTTCTCAATTTTCTTTCATTAGTATGGAGCTAGTATAATGTCTTCTTACATGTTTCTTATGAATCAACATGAGTGATAAGCAATGGTGCCCAGTACTATCTGTATGTTGTGGGGAATGGAGAAGATTGGCAAGAATTTGGCAACTCTGAAGTACAGAGAAAATAAATCAGAGCTTTTTTGTTCCTAATGATTAGAACTCAATAGAACTATTATTTAACCAAGTCTCACTCAGGTATTTGGCATAAGTGATTAAGCATAGGCTTTGGAGTTAGACTGATGAACTTCACATCCAGGCTCCGCTTCCTAGCTGTGTGGCTTTGGGTAAGTTACTGAACTTCTCTGAGCCTCAGTTTTCTGATCCATAAAATAGAACCTCTTTTATGGAGTTCTTGGAAGTTTTTAAAGAGATGATGCCCCAAAGTATTTGGTACAAATAACTTAGCCTTTTTATTCTATGAATCAAAAAGGTAAAGTTAATTTAATTTAAAAATGCTGGATAAACTCATTTGCAGTTAAGATGTGGTGGCTGCATTGTCCTACTTTTAAAGCTCAGAGACCTAGTTTCAAGGACAGCTCTCCTCAGCCCAACCACTGAGGTGACTTGGAATCTCTGGCCCCATAGCCTGCAACCTGCTTAGCAAGCAGATAATTTTGGAGGCTGGGAAAGCCCTGTCCAGAACTCCACTCCAGGCTGTGCTCCCTCTTCGGAGTTCCTGCGCAGGATCTGTTTTGAATATTTAATGAATAGAGAGATAGAGAGACAGAGAGAAAATAATAATAATAAAGAAGAAGAAAAAGAATAAAAGAGGAAGACAGAAAAATAGGCAAATCACTTAAGTAAATTTTGCTCTGCAAAAAAGTTGGATCACCTTGGTCCTATCCTGCTCTTCCCCTCCCCAAATCAGGTGCCATTTCCCAAACACACTGGGCACTTTCACATGCTGGTGCATCTGATGACATGGTCCTCTCTCCCCAGAATGCCCTTCCTTTTACTTTCCCAACATTTCCAACTGTCAAAAGCCCAGGAAGCATGTTGAGTAGCTTTTCCCAACATCCACAGATAGAATGAACATTTCCTTCTTCTGCAGATCTATGTAAACACCCCTATTATGGTCATTATTATAGTCTGCTTAGTTAGAAGCAGGGTGTCTGTCCTTCCCTGCTTTGCAGGCTCGTAGTGTCTTATCTGCTCTGTGCTCTTAACAGGTGGGCAGAGGCCCTGAAGATTCTGGGGGAAAAGACAGAGAGCCTTTGGTCATTTGTCATGTTCCAAAGCTTCCTTTTCTTGGCTAAGGAAAGCCCAACTAGCATGGCTTAGGCATTTCTGTCCCACAGTAGGAGACTAGTAGGGAATGGTTGTAGATTAGTTTTATATTTTTTGTATGGCTTGTATTACATTATGATAATATTTTCAGACTTGTAATTCTGAAGTAGCTCTGGCAGAAGCTAGAGGAAGCCCACTTCTCAACCCAAAGGAGACAGGAAAAGTTGTGATTGGATGCTGTCACTGTCAATCATCTTCAATATGATAGGGAGGCAAGTCACCTGAAGAGAGAAAGGCTTTCTAGGTGTGTTCACTATGCTCGACTGTGGACAGATCTTGCTTAGTTCAACCTTTCTAACTTGAGGGACCTTGACTGTCCATTTTGACTTTTAAAATGTTGAATATTTAAGGAAATAAAACCTGTGTTAGAAGTCTGAAAACTAATGTAAGTAAAACTGATTAGTTCTTAATATTGTGGAGAAAAAGAGACTTCTGTAAAACCCTTCAAATCAATGTCTCAGAGTTCAGAATTTCTTGCAACTTAATTTATAAGAAGAACCTGCTTATTATTTCTGGGGATTATGGGAGAAGGAAGGCTGCCATAATACTTGGGCAAAACTGTCTCTAAAACACCAGGATATGGTACAATCACAAAGCACAGAGGAGGTGCTTGGAAATGCTTACTGAGCAACACAAGTTTATGCTGCTTAAAAATGTTTCTTAAAACAGACTGCAGTGTCCATCATTTTGATATGGGATGAGCAAAGCAATGACGTAAGCTGAGGAACTAGTGTGTGTGGCCTGAAATTGAACTTCGAGTTCTACCATTTTAGTGCTTCATGACTTTGTGTATCTAAATCACAGGCCGATTCAGATCCTGGGCAGAAATTTTGAATTCCTGGACTGCCACTCTGGGCAGGTGGCAGACGTGGGGCTCCACTAATTTGTCCTTGACTAACTTCTGCCCAAGAGTCTGGGGCTCTGGTGCAGGCTTAAGAGTTGCAAAGAATGGTATGAGGTCTCCCTTACCCTGATCAATTGAGAAAATATGAGACCCTTCTCCCCTGGACCATTGAAAATTCCGTACCAGATCTGCTGTCTACATAGAATGACTTCTCATCTCTTTAGCTGAAGCTCAGTTTTTGCAGTGGCCTTCCCTTATCCATGGTTTTCCTTTCTGCTGTTTGTTACCTGTGGTCAACCTCGGTCCAAAATTATTAAATGCAGAATCCCAGACATAAACAATTCACAAATTTTAAATTGCCTGCCATTCTGAGTAGTGCGATGAAAACTCCAGAGTCCTGCTCCATCCCACCCAGGAAGGGAATCATTTGTTTTGTCCAGCGTATCCACACTGTGTACGCTACCCACTTAGTAGCCGACTGGCTTTTAGATCGACTGTCATATCACAGTGCTTGCGTCCAAGTAAACCCTTGTTTTATTTAATAATATTTCATTCACCTCGATTCATCTTATCATGCAGGCATTTTTATCACCTCACATCATCACAAGAAGGGTGAGTACAGTACAATCAGAGAGAAATAGAGACAACATTCACATAACTTTTTTTACAGTATATTTTATTATTATTCTGTTTTATTATTATTTGTTGTTGTTAATCTCTTACTGTGCCTAATTTATAAATTATACTTTCTTACAGGGATGAATGTATAGGAAAAAAACATAGTATGCACAGGGTTTGGTACTATTTGTGGTTTCAGGCATTCAGCGGGGTGTTGGAACATATTGCCCCAGGAGAGGGAGGACCACTGTAGGTAAAATTTGGCCGTAGTAGAGTGAACTCTCATATGCCCTTATCTATAGTGCTTCTGCGTTCCGCAGGGAGGGGAGCAGGTGGGGAAGCCCCAGGATTCTCTGCTGTGTTCGATGAGAGATGCAGGCAGCCCTTAAGGATTGGAGAACCCGGGGCGTGCCCCTAGCAGGTTGCTCTTTTGGGTGGTGGCTCATTGAGCCTCTTTGTTCACACTTGTCATTAGCCCTTCATTTATAGCCATCTCTTGAGGTTGGATGTGCAATAGGGTTGGCCAACTTGGCTTAGTCAGAGGGTGACGGTTGATGAGTTAGCTTCTGAGTCTGTACTTGCCACTTGCCAGGTTCCTTGTGCCACAAATGAAGCTCAGGTCACCAGCAGCAGGGAAGGATCCAGTCTGCTTTTACAGGAAATCCTGAAAGCCCTGGCCCTGGGTGCCACAAAGCAGGAACTGCAGGAGATGATTAAGGCAGAGTTTGCAGGAAGCAGAGTAGTGTCGGCGTGAGAGCAGGAGCTCTGGTGTCAGGCTCCAGGCACGCGGATCCCAGCCTCACTGCTTGTCCACCGTATAACTTGGACAAGCTTGTTAGGCTCTCTGACCTTCAGGAACCTCATCTGTGATCATAACACACACCTCTTAGGGTTGGAGAAAGACCAGGGAGATGCCTCTAAACAAAGCGCTGTAGGGGCACCCTGGGACATGAGTCCTTACCCACTCACTTCTTGCTGTTTGGGAATCAGCACGTGTTCTGTCTGTGGTGTGAGGTGCCATCCTGAATGTTGACTGGGAAGAGACATATAGGTGGTCTTTTAGAAACTCACAATTTAAAACACACATCTTTAGTGCAGTCGAAGCAAAGCTTGTTACAGCGCATCCATATATAAAGTTTCCTGAACAAAAAAATTACAGTTTGTATTTTGGTGAACAGAAAATTGCACAGGTTGGGAGACAAAGTTCCATCTGGCTACAAAAGTGCCTTTAGAGTCTTCAGGGCCCAGATGGAAACCCAGGGGCTCTTGGGTTAATCAAAGACAGAGGAGTTGTAAAATGAGGGAGAGGATGTTTTGTGCTAATGTTTTCCCCAAATGCCTGTGGATGTTCTGGGATAAAAGGGGTCTGTGCTCACAAAGGGGGTAAGAAATGTTGTTTTACTATGTAGGCATCCTCCCGACCCCAATGGACAATTCATGTTAAATATATTAAGATTTCTGAGATGTCTGGTAGCAAGAAAACCCTGTATAACTCAGCTCACTTGAATTTTGTAGCTCCCTTGAATAAGAGAGAACTCCTTATTGAAATCCAGTGGGCAAAGGTTGAGAAATGCAGCTTTAATTGTTGGGTGTGGTGTGAGGTTGATTGTGTAAAGTTGTGAGTGGGATTTCCTGGAAAATTCTCAAGAGAGAACTAATACAGATGGAAATTATGTGGCTTTGTGAGTAGGTTTTTATTGGTATTTAAATTTTTTCTCATGTCCTCAACTTTTTCTTATGAACTATTTTAAACCTACAGAAAAGTTGAAAGACTAGTACAATGAACTCCAGAGTTATACATATATTTTATAACACATCACTTCTCAATGTTCAACACACACCGCCTAGGAATGCAGATATTTGTCTACAGAACCACACGGTTGTTATCCCTACTAAGGAAATTAACCATCTAAAATCAACTTAACATTTAAACTTCTCCATTTGTACCCCCAAACACCTCTTAGCTGTTTTTATGAACTAATGCACACAGTACATTTTTTTGGTACTTATTTTAACTTAGAATAATTCTTTCTTCTTTTCTCTCCTCATGACGTTGATCTGAAGAATCCAGGCTAGTCTTCCAGAGTGTCCCACCTTGTAGATTTGTCTGTTTCCTCCTGATGTGCGCTTGTCCCTCTGTCCTGGTCATCCTCAACCATGGCTGCACATCAGAACCACGTGTCTTCATTGTATCACAAGGAAGGGGTGGTCATAGGCCCACTCTGTTCTCACTGGAGGTTATTTAAAGCAAACTTAAAGCCTAGAAAAGAGAATACCCATGCCTGAGTTCCCCCCGAGCCCATTAAGTCAGAAGCTGTGGCCATGAAGCCCAGGTGATTCCAATAAGCAGTGTTACGAATCACTGCTTGATCTACTGTACTTCGCTTTAGTGTACTTCTCAGCTGTTGCGTTTTTAACAAACTGATGTCAAGACCACCCACCAGCAAAGAGATTATGGCTTGCTTTACTGGGATACTTGTTTTATTACAGGAGCAGGAATCGAACCCATAATATCCCTGAGGCATGCCTGTGTATCCTACAAACTAGAAGTTAGCCTCAGAGTGTACGTCTTTGTCCAGAATATCTTGACTGTACATTGCAGTCACGTGGGAAGCCTTAAAAAATACCTGCTGCGTGGGTCCCACCCCAGAGATTCTGATATAGTTGGTCTGGCAGCGTCTCAGGTGATTTAATGCAGCAAGAAGACCCACTGCTATACTGTCTGTTTAATTTGCATCCTTTCTCTCATTTTACCACGTCGCTGTCCCATTATTTGTGATGCTAAATTCAGTGTGGTCACCACCAGGCCTCTCCTTCCTGAAGGTAAGCAGCCTCTGCCATGACTTGACACTATGAATGCCGTTTGCTAATGAGTTTTCATACAATGGTTTGATCTTCCATTGGTGATCATGACCACAATCAATTTTCATATCAGGGGTTATAAAATGGGGTTCTAATCTTGTCATTTCTTCTACATTTATTAGTGACTTTTTTTTTTTTTTTTTGGTAAAAAGGAGCTGCTTATTCTGGTTATCCTCTCCCCGCCTCCTGGATTCGTGTTTTCATTTAATAACCAGCTACAATCATTATCCTTTTTTGATTTTTTTAAAAAAATATATCTTTATTGATTTCAGAGAAAGGAAAGGAGGGGGAGAGAGAGAGATAGAAACATCAATGATGAGAGAGTCATTGATCAAGCCCACAACCCGGGCATGTGCCCTGGCCGGGAATCAAACCCCTGTCGAGCTCAACCGCTGAGCCACGCCCAGCCAGGCCCTTTTTTGATTTTAAAATTGTACTAAATTTGGCCAGTGGGAGCCCCTTCAAGCTGGCGCTTTTTTGAAAAATATATTTTTATTGATTTCAGAGAGAGGAAGGGACAGGGAGAGAGATTGGCTGCCTCCTGCACACCCCCTGCTGGGGATGGAGCCCGCAACCCGGGCATGTACCCTGAGCAGGAATCGAACCGTGATCTCCCCTATCGCAGGCCAGTGCTCAACCACTGAGCCACTCCGGCTTGGCTGGCTTTTTATTTTTAAGTAAAATTGAAATACAACATATAGAGAAATACTCAAAAAATCAAGTCTATAGTTCAAAGTATTTTTCACAGAGCATACACCTGTGTAAACAGTTCCCAGATCAAGAAACAGAACATTTCCAGGACCCCAGAAGCCCTGTCACACCCTCTTCCTATCACTACTGTCTGCCCACCAACCTCCTCGACCCCCCAAGTGCCACCCTGACTGCTAAACCTATTGATCAGTTGCCTGTTTTGGAACTTTATGTAAATGGAATCATATAGCTTTTTTGTATCTCTTTTTTTGGTATCTTTTGTACTCTTTTGCATCTGCCTTCTCTGTTCATCATCATGGTCATTGGATTCACTACCATGTGTGTAGTTGTGGTTCTTTGGTTTCCATTGCTCCTGTAGTGCATGTATCCATTCTAATGTAGGTGGATGTTTAGCATGACTGCAGATTCTCACTGTTACAGTAGTGCTGCTGTGAACATTCTGGTGCTTGTCTTTGGGTAAATGCATTGTTTTTTTTTTGGGTGGGGAACATAGCTCAGAGTGGAATTGCTTGTTCATAGGATATGTTCAACTTGATGCTGGCAGTTTTTCTCCTATTTTCTTTTGATATAACCCTACTGATCTTTATGTACTTCTTTTACTTTCTGGCAGAAAGTGTCCTGGGTTCATCTTGTATGTTCTCTGCCTGAGCCCTGCAATCAGCCATTTCTCCTTGGAGCCCAAGTTCTTTTGGATAGGGGATAGATTTTAAATCCAAGGTCTGGGTGCTAGTTGTGCTTATTGCTTTTAGTAGACAAACTGGCAGATGTATTGAAGAAAACGGTTATGTGTTTGAATTGACAATTCCAATTTGACACACAAGGTTTTTGTTCTTAATTCTGTTTTATTTTATATGCGCAAGTCTTTTCTCTTATGTTGAAAATCTTGGTTCCTAATAACAGCAATATGTTTTGTTTATTTGCTTTATTTTACATTTACATAAAACAGTTGCAAAATTGCAATAGTAATACTACTATTGACAATGATTTTATATGAATGAAGTGATATATGTGGGAAGCTTCAGATTTCTTTGGAGTTCTTTTTGAACAACTTTCTTCATGAACAACTTTCATACTAAATTGCATGGCTTAAATCTAACGAGGAGGATGAGAGGCTTATCTGGTCATTTAAGAAGGTGAGTGTTTTGCTCTGAATATTGATTGTGGGGCTTGGCCCTTCTAGACAATTACTGCTGTGGACCTCCTGCTCTTTGCCTCTCCCCTCTCTTTCTAAATTCCTTTCCGAGGGTTTTCAAGGTTTCTCCTGGGGAGGGGTGCACATCTGGGGGTGCACTTCCTTCTCTCACTTAGAAGCCCTATGGTCAGCATCCTCCCCCACCCAGGGCGTGATAGTTAATTCTGTGTGTCAACTCGGCTAGGCGCATACACTAGTCTAGATGCTGCTGTGAGGCTTTTTTTAAAGATATGATTTAATACTTAAATCAGTAGGCTTTGAGTAAAGCAGGTTACCCTTCATAATGTGGTGGGCCTCATCTGATCAATTGAGAGCCTTAAGAGAAGAGACTCAGGTCCATTCAAGAGGAAGAAATTCTGCCTCTACACTGCCTTCAGACTCAAGAAATCAACTTCTTGCTGGAATTGCTAGCCTGACCCCCTGATTTTGGATTTGCCAGTCCCCACAATTATGTGAATCAATTCCTTGAAACTGATCAATCCTTCTCTCTCCCCCTCCTTCCTCCTACCCCTACACACACACACACACACGCACACACACACATGCACACTCTGTTGGTTCTCTTTTTATGGAGAACCCTGACCAGAACCCTGGTTATCTCAAACCTCGACGAAATGGTTGGGGATCTCTGATGTGTGGCCCAGTGGTGCGGATCAGGGTGAGAGGCAGATGGTTATCGCACTGGCAGGAGAGGAATAGACGGCCCTGCTGAGGGAGCAGGTGCAGGAAATGGTGTGTAGGAACCTGTTTCCTCTCCCACTCAGAACTTGGCTGACATGGTGACCAGCACATGGCAGGTGTGACTTGTGTTTGATTTGGAACCAGCACAACCATCTAGGCCAGGTGCAGCCTAACTCGCCCTGCTTAGGGAGAGAGGAAGGGGACCTCTGTGTCCCTTGACTTAAAGCTCCTGCCAGTGGCTCTCAGGTGGGACAGGATGTGCACATAACAGGTGGCTCATGTTGGGGAAGCCTCCCCCTCAGCAGCGGGAGGGTGTGTTTTCCAGAAGCTAATTGTTTTCATTGCTTAAAGAGTAAAGGCCAAGTCACTTGTTATAGGATTGTCTCAGTTCTTCCTCCTTAATTCTTCTTTCACCCTGTCTTTGCCCAGGAGGAGATTTTGGTAAAATATAGGAAAACATACAATACTGAGGAACATAATAAAGCGTTGAAGCTACGCTCTGGGATAGTCAGTATAAGCAGCAGAAAAGTTTATTTTCCAAGGACACTCCATCCTGGGGTTAGAAGGTTCCTCCAAGGATGCCTCATAAAGTTCTGCCACTGTCCTTCCAGGAAGGAGATGGACCTTGTGGGGTGAACAGACAGAGTGGGAAAAGACCAAGGGGACAGTGGAAGAAGAGAAGAGAGATCAGAAAGGGAAGAGACCCCAGGGACCCAGGTGACTGGAAGGGTCTTTAGCATCACCTTGTGGACACTGTGTTTATCGGTAAATATCTATGTATTATCAAGATTCCCTCAGTAACTGACTGAACCCACAAGCCCTCCTAGAGGTATAACCAAGTGGCGAAATCAATGACAAGTCTAGAGGAAAGCTATTGCCGTCCTGCAGGGGCTGAAACCTGGTTTGTGTGCTCTACGTAGTTTGGGTCAGCAGGGGGATTAGGAACCCGCCCCTGAAGTTCGTGGCTACATTCCCAGTCCCGGCTCTGCACCTTGTAACTGTGCACAATGGGGTCAGTTCTGTGACCGCTCTAAGCCTCAGTGTCCTCATCTTGGTGTTCATTTTCCTTTTATGACTTTAATATTTAAGAATATAATGATTTTATTGTTTCAGGTACTCCTCTGTTTGTGGCTGCTGCTGACTCTTGCTCATGGAGAATTAGCTCTACGTATTATTATTATTATTATTTTTTAACTTGTGAGTTCATCTTCAGTGGGGATTTTGTGTGTGTGAATTCCCAGCAGCCTGGATTGAGAAAGATTCCCTCTAAGGTGGCTATGTGTGTTTGTTACTTCAGACACTGGGAGGGGATCACCAGCCCAGGAACCCAGGAACAATATTTGTATTTACTTCTTGGCTCGGGCATTTCCATGCCACACGTGTCTGTACATTAAGATTTCAAATCTCCTTGTGGCTTAACTTCACCTCCCCCTAGTGTGGGCCCAAGACTTTGTCTCCTGGTCCCGAGTCTGACCTAACCCCCTCCTTTGCCCTCCTCCCCTCTGGTCACAGAAGGGCCCCCACAGCCTCAGCTTTCACACTTCTGTTTTTGTTGTGTATTGAACACAATTTTTTTGTTGTTATACTTTGCGCAACATACCCAGATGACTTGAATCATCACCTTATCAGATCTGGAAGTCCTGTCTTGTTCAAACTTTGAAGAAGGGAAAGTTTGAAAACCTTGAAGCAAACATTAGATGGCAAATGGGAAATACTTGCACTCTCTCCGTTGTTATGCATTTGGGACGGTGAGCTGAGCTTCTGGACTGTCATTATCCAGTGTCATCTTCATTGTTCTATTTTAATAAAGAGAAATAACCCAAAAAACAGCCTTCGTAACTTCCTCCATGACCTTGTCCCCTCACTATTCCCCCCGCCCCCTACAAGATCTCAAGTTTTTCTGCCTGGAGGGGTAACCTCCTGACTTGTAGGGTGTCTTCCTGTGGCCAGGCTGTGGCCCTTAGTCTCTCCCCATCCTGCTGGGGGAAGAATCACCTGGCCAGGGAGTATCTCTGATGAAGAGGCCCCCGCGGGAGCAGGCCCACTGTTCAGTGGGTTCCACTTGCAGCAACAAGCAGATAGGACCACCAAAGCGTGGGAGGTAAACTGTGAGGCAGAAAGGTCCAAAGCCCCCAATTCCATGACAGTGGCCCACCTTCCTCAACTCAGTGCAGACAAGAGCAACAAGAAAGAGATGTTGGCTCTGAGACACTGTAACAGTCGGGTTTAGCTTTCCCTTTTCTGTGGGTAACGGAGGAGTGGTACTGGCTTCTTATACCTGAATCCTGAACCTAATATTTGTTCTGCTTTAGGATGATTTTCCTTGTTTTCATGGACCATTTTTCACCTTCTGTCACCAGTAATTTCCTTTGCTGACTGACCCTTTTCCCTCTTTTCTCTATAAAAGTCAAGGCCATTATGTTGTCTTAAAGAACCCAACATGGAGATCTAATCAATCAACGCCCTTATAGAGAACTATTGATTTGGGTCAGGCTTGTCACTTTTTGATGGGCTGATTTAATGTTGAGATGGAGCCAAGCGAACTTGGAGAGAAGGATAATGATGTCCTTGAGACCGGTGTTTTTCAACCATTTTCACCCAGCATCTGTGACACTTTCTCTGTAGTTCACAAAGAGCGCAGATTATGCACTTCAGACACCGGTGAGAACTGCTGCTTTTCACATGTTGGAAAACTAAAGGAACTTCTAGATCAGCGATTTTCATTGATGTGCCACAGGAGGCACACTGGTGTGCCCCAAGAATTTTTAAGGCATGCAATAACCTTACCATTTAGTCAGGGGCACTGACCTCTTTCCCCTTAGATAGTTAAATAAAAAAATGACAACAGCCAACACTGCAATAGCCGTCTGTATGAATGAATCAAAATTATACCTATTTTTCTTTCAGATCAGAAAAAAGATACATTTTTTGGTGTGCCGCAGAATTTTAGTAACTAGTTTACGTGCGCCATGAGATGGAAAAGGGTGAAAATCGCTGCTCTAGATAATGTCAAAGTTGAATTCTCCCAGCACTGTCAGACGTGCTGATGATTCAATTTTTGGACTGAAGCAGCTCCTTGCGCTTTAGATGCTGCCTGTTGATATTTCAGTGACGATAGAGAAGCCAGACTTGTGTCCTCATTTACATTTGCTTAGTGGAATATTTACCAGTCGGGAATCTTCTTATTGTGGGTGATCTCAAATCACAACAAACTAGTCTAAACAAACAAACAAAAAAAGCAAAGGAATTCACTGGCTCTTGTAACTGAGATCACAGGTAATCGGCTTCAGGTTGGACTGGAGTCAGGCCTCAGACATGCCTGCAGGATGCTCGTCTTGGCCCCATTCCTCTGGGTTGGCTCCTCTCTAAGGCTCTGTGTGACGGCCCCTGGAATCTTCAGGTTCCCACCTTTTTGACATACAGTCTTGTAGAAGATGTGAGGAAGCGTCCCTTTCCCATGAGGGTAGCAAACCTGTCCTCCTCTGAGAAAATTATTGTGCCCAAGAGAATGTGCGAGGTTAATGGCCTTGGAGGTGGGACATGAGCTCACGTGGAGCTAACTTCATCCGGTAGCTGTGGACTGAGAGTGGGTGGGCTCCCCGGAGGAAGACTGGGGTGCTGTGACCAAAGCTGGGGAAATGGGAGGCAAAAACAAATGCACTGACAAACAAACATGTCCACTTCATGATTTAGGTGGTTATGGAGAAGACAACAGTTTTTCTCAGAAATGAATATTGAATATGCTTTTAGACAATCTTCAGACCCCAAGACTTTATACTACATTGTCCAGAAGAGAGAGCTGGACCTGAAAAAATGCAAAAGCATTAAAAGAAGTCCCCTGTAGCACATTTATTAAATTAAAAGAATTCCCCTATAGAACACTTATTTGTCTATTCAAAACCACGGTAACATTATTGGCTCCGGAACAGGCTGATCATCAGAATCATCTGTGAATTAATTGTTTAAAAAAATTTGACTTACACATACACTGAAGTGAGAAAACCCTAAGTATACAGCTCCCATCTGTTGAGTTACAATCTGCAAGATTTTTCCATGTTTTATATGTAAAACAACATGATTCTCCCTGGCTGGCACTGAGTAACTCCACTCACTTAAGAATATAAAATCAGTCATCTAGACTTGGAAAAGAGTTTCAGGAAACAATTCCTTGCCACTAGAATCATTTCTATTCTGCCCTGTTGCTCATTCACCCTTGCCAAATGATTCTAATTAATTCCGCAGGTGGACTTGCTTCAGGTAGGCTGAAGGTAGGGCTCACCTCCCGGGGGGCAAAGTCTTAGCATCTGCACCAGCGGTATCCTCTGTGTTCACAGCAGTTGTTACCAGAGCACCTGAGCTGTTGCACCAAACCATGGCCCCTTTCCCAGCACGACGCTCCAGGCAGCCACCCTGCAGCAGTCGGACTCGGCATGCCAGGTGAAAGTGATTTTGCCATTTCGGGTCTTCCTAGCTGTCAACAAGAGAACAAATTTAATTGCCCTCAAATCTTAGACCCCAATAAACTGGCTTCCTCGTGTCTGTGACCTCACTGCTTTTACAGGATTCTCTTTTTCTTGGGGGCAGTGATCGAAGCGGGAGGTAGCATGGGAATCACCGTGAGGTTGCCCACATGTAGAAAAGTCAATGATTTCAATGTCTCTAATCTGTTGCTAGGCAGGAGGGAAAATTCTCTGGAAAGGAAGTTTAAATTCTTTTAATTTTCAAAAGTTTGCTTGTAGGAATAAGAGTTTTTTCTTAACCCTAATTTTATGGTCAGCCTTACAAGTAAGTTTATTTGCTAAAGAGTCACCCTCCACTCAGCCTAAAATATCAATTTTGAGTAATGTAGATAAGCAAAGTTGATTTTAAGTAATAAAAAATACCAACCCCTTTGTTAAGAATATGCCTGAAATTCACTCACTGGGTTCTTTTCATAGCTTCTTCTCTCTGTATTGAGCAACAGACACCTGACTGATTTTTCTTGCAGTCAGTTCTCTACACGGCGGCCAGATTTCAAGGTGAAGATGCCGTGGATAGTGTCAGTGCCCTGTAGCAGCGGTCACACCGTTAGTCCCCCATACTCTGCTTTGCTTTCTATTTTTGGGGTTAATCCTCACTGGAGGATATTTTTTCCATTGATTTTTCAGAGAGTAGAAGAGGGGGGGGAAGAGAAAGAGAGATAGAGAAACATGGATGTGAGAGAGACACTGTGACTGGTTGCCTCCCACACGTGCCTTGACCAGGCCCGGGCATGAAACGAGCAACCCTGGTACATGCCCTCGCCTGGGAATCAACCCGGCTGACGCTCTAACCACTGAGTCCGCCAGCCAGGGCATACTTTGCTTTCTTGATAGCGCTCATCACAAAAACCAAAATTATTTGTTTTTTGCCTGTTGGGACCCTGGAATGAAGGAATGTTAAAACCCTTGACAGCTTCAGTTGCCTTTAGGATTAAGTCCTGTCTCCTTCTCACAGCACAATCCCACCCTTACCGATTTCTCTGGCCTCTCACCTGGTGGTTTTCCAGCCCCTTGGATCCATACCTCGGTCCCCACAGAACCAGGTCCTCTTCCCTGCTTCTCCTTCATATGCTCTTTCCTTTTCCAGAACCTTTCTTTCCCCAGCGGATTCCTCTTTACCCTTGACCCAGTGGCCTGAACTGGGTCCCCTTACTGCGTGCTCTCTGGGTTTCCCTCATCGCTGGGTTATCTTGATATATTATCAGTGCCCATTTATTTGTCTAGATTCCTCCACTAGTGTGATGTTGGGGGCAGAGGCCTGCTCACTCTGGTGTCTCCCCCAAGCCTGGAAGAGAGCCTGGCATATTGACATTGCCGAACCAACAAATGAATGAATAGATGAACGGATAAATGAAATACCCGCAAGTAGCTTAGAAGTGATTCTACTTTTGTTAACTGGGAATAAAATGATGACTTATCTTTTCTTTATTACAATTACTCTGCCCAAAAGTAGGATAAGAAACAGGCCAGAAACGTGGACCTGGAGAAGTCACCTTCCCCAAACTGGAATCTTTAGTGAAAAGGTGATGTGGGCTCCTGGGTTGGCCACCAGGACACTTGCATTTACTTCCTCATGCGGACACATTCCTGGATTTCTAAAGCACTGGAGGGTAGATTCCAGAATACCCTCAGGGCCAGGGGAAAATGCAACCAGTTCCTTTTGGGTCCAAAGGTGATGTGATTCTATACTTACTGATTTATTAATACCATCAGTTAGGCAGACCTAATTAATCTGAGCTGAGAGGAGGTATAGCAGGCCATATCCTTTTTGGGAAGATTTATGGGCTCCCTGGTCCAGTCCATCTGAGGAAGGGAAGGGAATGTTCACTAAGGAGTCAGCTGAATGCTGAGCATGCCTTGGTTCCTATTGCCAGAAGAGTGTATAGCCAAGGCTTAGCCTGCAGGGATGGAGTGGTAACCAAGAAAATATTTCAGGGGACCCGATGGTCAGTCAATGAGAGTGTCGTCAGGTTATACTCTGCAGATGGGCCAATATAAATGATTCATTTGGGAACTAACTGAATACAGAGACATGATGAGTGGGAAATTTAGTTGGTAAGAATTATACCAGAGAAGATTCTTAGTGAGGGGAACTTTAAGGGCCTTAAATGGCTTGGTTTGAAGAGTGTCAAGCCTCCCACTACAGCTCTTATAGGCCCATAAGCCACAAAGGGCTTTTACCCTAAATGCTTTCCATGTGCTGGAAACTCTGTGGAGGCTTCAGCTGGGAGGAGTCGAGCCCCCATATATGACAGCCCTGGAGGTCCTCATACTTTAAATGCTGGGGCAGCTTTGGACTTTGTTGTTGGGAGCCCAGAGGAGCATGACCACCTTTGTTTTAAAGGCCTGATTTGGAATGATCTGGGACAGCTTCCCTTTGGTGTCCATGATGAGGGAGGGTTGATGGGAAAAGCTGACTGTAAGAAGATCCTTTTGGACTCTTGGTTCGATTGGCCTAAAGGACTTCTTAGTAGCCTAGTCTCTCTAAGAAACTGAACTAGAAAGATTCAAGAATATCTTGGTATTGTCTAAAGTTAAATCTGTGGGAAGACGAAGGCAGAAGGCTTTTTTTTTTTTTTTTTAGTTTGGCCTTTATTTTCCTTCTATAAGGATTGGTAGTCCTGATTAAGATTAGAAAATTGGGAATGTTGGAGATTATGTATGGATTGTAGTTTGTGGAATTTTTTTTCGAATAAGACTGGATTACTTCAGATAAATTAAAAACTGCCAAATTCCCATGAATCTCCTGAACTGGGTTATTTGCTCTTGTGGGGTTAAATTTAGCTTCCAGGACCTTTTAATCACCAGAGGTAGTAGTTCTAAATGTGGGGCCATCAGTTTTCCCCAGAGGACTGCCTTTTATTTATTTTAATTTTTAAAATTTATTTATATATATTTGAATTTTATTTATTTCATTTTTTCCATCACCTTGTATCCCCTCTATGCCCTCTTCCACCTCCACCCGTCCCCCTCCACCCCTGCAATCGCCACACTGTTGTCCATATCCATGAGTTCTCTCTCTCTTTTTGGCTCAACCTGCTTCCTCCCCTCAGCTATCTTCCTGCTCTCTGTCTACGAGTCTGTCTCTATTTTGCTTGATAGTTCATTTTGTTCATTAAATTCCACATATGAATGAAATCATATGGTACTTGTCTTTCTCTGACTGGCTTATTTCACTTTGCATAATGTTTTCCAGGTCCATCCGTGTTGTTGCAAAAGGTAAAATTTTCTTCCTTTTTACAGCTGTGTAGTATTCCACAGTGTAAATGTCCCACAGTGCTTTTATCTACTAATCTACTGATGGGCACTTGTGCTGTTTCCAGATCTTGGCTATTGTAAATAACACTGCAATGAACCTAGGGATGCATATATCCTTTCCAATTAGTGTTTTGGGTTTCTTTGGATAAATTTCCAGAAGTGGGATCATTGGGTCATAAAGGCAGTTCCATTTTTAATTTTTTGAGGACGCTCCATACTGTTTTCCACAGTGGCTGCACCAGTCTGCATTCCCGCCAGCAGTGTACTTTTCTTCACATCTTCGCCAGCACTTGTCATTTGTTGATTTGTTGATGGAGCCATTCTGACAGGTGTGAGGTGATACCTCATTGTGGTTTTGATTTGCATTTCCCCAGAAGACTGCCTTTTAGATGGAGGGGACTGTTTTGGGTTGGAGTAAGGATATTCTTGTGGGGGAAAGGAAGAAGGAACATGAAGGGATGCTCAGAGCTTCTTCAGTGGGAAGGCTGCTGGTTAGGTCTCTACTGGAGGGCCTCTGGAGTTATGCCTGGTGGGTCCCACATGAGGTTTGTGTGATGTTTATTAAAAAAAGAAAAAACCAACAACTGGAAAACTACAGTTAGCTAGGTTATATGCAAGGTATTCCCCAGCTGTTTGAAAACCCTGGGACAAATAAAGTTTCCAGCTACCTGTTAAAGCTCAAGCTGTGGTCTTTCAAACTGATATCTGAACCCCTATGGTAGAGATTGAAGGGAGACCTATTCCCTGGACAAGAGAAGTTTTCTTGTAACAGTGGAATCACCTATTGGATTCCAACCCGGGCCCCAGGAGGTCAGAGCCCTTATTCTGGGCCTCATGTTGTTCCCAGTGTAACAATTCCCTTCAATTCACCATCTTCCGCTACTCGGATACCAAAAGTTAATGAATCTCTACTCAGGAGTCTCAAAGTTGTGACACTTTGGGGAGGGGGAGGGACCCAGGAATCTACTTATATCTTCCACTGGTCCTTAAAACAAAAGTTTGAAGGGATAGAAAGGAAACCCCACATATTTCTCTCTGAGCTTCCAGGTCTGAGAGACAAGACAAGCCCTTTTTTAGCAAACCTCTCAGGATACATTTATCAGTGTGAATCTTCATTTAATACCCCTTTGGCCATAAACATGAAGCAAAGCTGCAAAGGGTGCAGCTTTTCAGGACCTGAAAAACAAGTTTTGTTAAAGCAGAGGCCTCGCTTCCCGGAGTCTGTGAGTATGAAATTTCTTTTCTCTGCCTCCTCCGCCTCCTACCATTTGCATGGGCAGGATGATTTGTAGCTGTGGTGCCAGTTGGGGCAGGTGAGGTTAGGAGAGGGCAGTCTGTGAAGCCCTGTGTTTAGCACTGAGATTACCGGCCCAGCCAGGGTGCCCTTAAGGACTGAGGTCGCCTCTGGAGAGGCCAGCTGCTCTCTGCTGCCCCCTTGTGCAATATCCTCATAAGGCGCTCCAGGCCTCGTAAGAGCACAGGATTCATTAGGGGTGTAAAACTGGGAACTGGGTGTGAAGGAGGCATTTATCAGTCAGGTTCACATATTGGAAAAAACACGGGAGACACATAAAAACCTTATGAAAAACCCCATGCATTCCAGCTTCATGAAGCTTCAATTCCAGCTACATGTGATTGTCCCTGTTCCTTGTGGCCCAGCTTCAAGTCCCATCTCAAACTAGTCATTCTCCTTAATAATACAAATCTTGTCAATTCTTTGCCGAAATCAGGTCCATCCCGTTTCTCATATCTGTTCATTTAGAAGTTCCTTTTAAAGAGATAATAACATTAGGCATGACTTGTTAGTAAATTCAAGCTGCGTCCCAGCAATTACTGCATCGTTTTTAAGGGAGCCTAGTACACTAGATAAGAATGTGGCTTCTGGAGTTAGAACTCCCTGGGTTCAAGTCCCAGCTCCTTTACTGAGAGAGTGAGAGTAATGCCTGCCTTATGCTGTGAGGATGAGATGAAATGAGGTGATATACGTAAAGCTCTTTGTTCAGCACCTGTCATATAATCCAGTGAACATTGGCTGTTTTGTTATTTTCTAAGTTCTCACAATTCAATCACTAAATAATTGTTCTAGACTTTACCTGAAAGAGCCACCAAGTCCTATATTTTGCAGATTGCATTATTTGTCATTTTTCAAGTGCTGAATGACATTCTGTGGGAAACACCAGACTCCACTGTGGCCCAGTGGGGTCATAGCAGGTGGCGAGGAAAACACAGTCTCACCCCAGTCACTGAGATGCCAGGCGTTCAACAGAATGCAGATCACAGTGCTTGGCATAAAAACAAAACCTGCTCTGCTCCCCATGTGTCTATATTCTTCTTCCACCACAGTAAAAACCAAAAACATCAACAATACACTTTGCACCCTGAGAGAAATCAGAAGCAAGAGTCACCAGGACTGGTCTGGTCCCCAAATAATAAAATATTAAATATTTCCCATAAACTTGGGCTCCAAAACAAAATTAATTTTGCCCCAATTTTTGCTATGTTGCCAGCTGGAGATAGGTCGGGAACTTTGTGAATATCAGTCAAATGAGCGAGTTGCTGCTTTAACCTAGGTAATAATGTACATTTTTCCTTTTCCTTTAAGTTCTTGTTGTGTTTTTAATTTGGTGAGCCAGTCCTTCTAAAGTCTGATTCCCTTGCTCTCTTTGATGGTAACATTTTCTCTCTTTTTCTAAATGCTCCTTTCTCTGAGTATTTCTTTGACACCTGTCCATGCCTGAGTCACCCTAAACCTCAAAGATGTCCTGTCTAGGCTTCTTTGTTACTAGGTTACGATTTAAAATAATTGAGTTTGTAATACTTTTAGACTTATGAAAAGTAACAAAAATAGTATAGTGAGTTCCCGAATACACTTTATTCTGCTTCCCCTAATGATAACATTTTATGTAACCATAGTACATTATCACACCAGGAAACTGACAATTGGTGTTAACTCAATTATACATTTCACCAGTTTTTACATGCACTGTGCCTTTTTTGCTATATTATTCTATGAAATATTATCACATGTGTAGATTTGTATACACACTGACACATCCAGGATACAAAACTTTTCCATCCCCACAAAGAAACTGTGCTGTTACCCCTTTCCCCTAACCTACTCCTGACAACTACTGGTCTGTTTTTCACCACTGTAACTTTGTGATTGCAAGAATATTATATAAATAGGGATCATACAGTATAGAAACTTTTGAGATTGCCTTTTTTTCACTTAGCATAATGCATTTGTGATCCCCTCAATCGCATGTATCAATATGTTTCTTTTTGTTGCTAAGAAGTATTCTATTGTATGAACCTGTAATTTGTTTATCCACTTGCCTGTTGAAGGATATTTGGGTCATTTCCAGTTTTTGGCTATTGCAAATAGAGCTGCTATGAACATTTGTGTACTATTTTTTTCTTTTGTATGTTAGAAAGTAACTTTTATTTCTCTAGGTTTGGGTGATCATCTTATAAACTGGGTTTGCAACTGTATTTATAAAATCACTGGTGTTAAGGAGTGCCTCTCGAATTGAGGCAAATGAGAAAAGAATATAGGTAACTATATATGATATATTTAGGTCAAGTGAAGTCAAATGATATCATGGCATTTGGTGCTATTGATTGTTGACACGACAGTAAGTCCTTACTTAATGCCATTGATAGGGTCTGCGACTTTAAGCAAAATGACGTGTAATAAAGCTAATTTAATCATAGTTAGCTGATAGAAACAAGAGTTAAGTTCCTATGGCATCTCATCAACGTTATAATGAAATGACCTTATTTTAAGATCTGCTATACTTCAGATAGAGGCAAGTGGTAAGAGAATTAAGCCATGACAAAACACGGTAGTTCAGACCTGCCAAACACGAAAGGATTTGTGTGGAATTACCAGTGCCATGGCCACATTGTGAAAGTGATTTTTGTTTCAGCAGAAAAACACCACTCAGCCCATTATATGAAAACATTGTTTACTTGGATTTTATTGGTTTTATAGTCATGTTTTCATTTTATTTATAAATTTGTTTTAATTTTATGGCTGTGGACCATCACCTAATTGGCTAAACTACTCAATAAAAGCATTTGAGTATGTGTGATTTAGCAGTGGTGGTGGTGCTGAGTAAAGCCAAAGGAAAACACAAATATGCTTATATTTTTAAAAAGCTATAAGGATGGAGATTTATACCATGTTTTATGTTTGTACATATTAATATCGTTTGTATGTTGGATCAAAAGAGGTAAAAATAAAGGTGGCTTAAACAAGTGTAGAAGGCCTACTTCTCTCTTATACACGTCTGAGCTGGTAGGTGGCCCGCCGGTAGGTGGTCCTGCAGCGTAGGGCCATCTGGAGGCTCGGGTTCCTTCCAACTTGCCTCTCTACCTTCTCCTCGATTGGTGCTTCTCCGACTGAATGTGAATCTGAATCACTTGGACATGTTACTGAAATGCAGAACCAGCTTCAGTAGGTCCAGAGGGGCCTGAGGATCTGCACTTCCACAGTCTCCCGGTGACACTGATGCTGCTGGCCCACAGCGAGGACCAGGAGTATTGCCTTCATTTGCATGGTTGAAGCTGGTTTGTCACCACCTCTCTGGATTTCCAGCCTGTGGGAACAGTATACAGGAAATGAAGGAGAAGCAGCTTCCTCATGAGAACCCAGAAGCTGTACTGATTCTCTCCACTTACTTCTCACTGGCTAGAATGTGGTCGCATGACCTCACCCAGTTGCAAGGGAGGCTGGGAAATGTAGGCTGTAAGCAAAATTTGAGGAATTCTATTAACTAGAAGAATATGTGAGAATGAATATAAGGGAATTATTAGCAGTCTCTGGCCACAATATTTAAAGATAATTTCTTTCCTTTTATATTACTTATATCTGAGAAACACTAATCTGAAGTATAGTCCAAAAGTATACACCTCCTTAGCATTCAGCCAGACCTTTCATAATCTGTTCCTTGCCGACCTTTTCAGTGTCATCTCTCCACATGAACACACCATTTCTGCCAATTCTTATTTTTTTTAAATTGAATTTATTGGAGTGACATTGGTTAATAAAATCACACAGGTTTCAGGTATAAACTGCTACAGTACGTCACCAGTATATTGTATTGTGTGTTTACCAAGTCAAGTCTCCTTCCATCACTATGAATCCCCCTTTTACCTTCTTCCAACTCCCTCCAGTCCCCCTCTCTGGCAGTCACCATAGTGTTGTCTGTGTCGATGGGTCTCTTTTTCTCTTTGCTTAATTCCTTCACCCTTCTTACCCAGCTTGGAAACCCCTCCCCTCCGACAGCTTTCAGTCTGTTTTCTGAATCTATGAGTCTGTCTCCATTTTGTTTATTAGTTTATATTGTTCCTTAGATTCCACATATAAGTGAAATAATATGGTATTTGTCTTTCTCTCACTGGCTTATTTCACTTAGCATAATACTCTCCAGGTTCACCCATGCTGTGGCAAAAGGTAAGATTTCCTTCTTTTTCTTTTTTTTTAACAGCTGAGTAGTATTCCATTGTGTAAATGTACCACAGCTTTTTTTTTTTTTTTTTTTTTTACCACATCTTTTTTATCCACTTATCTGCTGATGGGCACTTGGGCTGCTTCCAAATCTTGGCTATTGTAAATAACACTGTTATGAACACAGGGGTGCATACATTATTTTGAGTTAGTGTTTCGGGTTTCTTCAGATATATTCCCCAAACTAGAATCACTGGGCCCTAAGGCAGTGAGGTAATTTCATCCTGCTTTCCACAGTGGCTGCACCAGTCAGCATTCCCACCAATAGTACTCAAGGGTTCCCTTTGCTCCACACCCTTGTCAGCACTTGTTGTTTGTTGATTATTGATGGCAGCCATTCTGACAGGTGTGAGGCAATACCTCATTGTGGTTTTAATTTGCATCTCTCTGATGATTATCGATGTTGAGCATTTTCTCATCTGTCTCTTGGCATCTGTATGTCCTCTTTGGAGAAGTGTCTATTCAGGTCCTTTGCCCATTTCTTAATTGGATTATTTGTGTTTTTGGTGTTTAATTGTATGAGTTCTTTATAAATTTTGGATATTAACTCCTTATCAGATGTATCATTGGAGAAAATGTTCTCTCATTCAGTGGGTTGTCTTTTCATTTTGTTGATGGTTTTCTTTGCTGTTCAAAACCTTTTTAGTTTGATGTAGTTCCATTTGTTTATTTTTTTTCTTTTGTTTTCCTTGCCTGAGGCGGTATATCAGAAAAAATATTGCTATGAGAAATGTTCGAGATTTTACTGCCTATATTTTCTTCTAGGATTTTTATGGTTTTGAGCCTAACATTTAACTCCTTAATCCATTTTGAGTTTATTCTTTTATATGGTGTAAGAAGGTGGTCTAGTTTAATTTTTTTTTTCTGTATCTGTCCACTTCTCCCAACACCATTTATTGAATAGACTGTTTTTACCCCATTGCATGTTTTTGCCTCCTTTATCAAATATTAATTGACTATAAAGATGTGGATTTATTTCTGGGCTCTCTATTCTGGTCCATTGATCTATATGTCTGTTTTTATGCCAATACCATGCTCTTTTGATTACTGTGGCAGTAATTATGATGTGTCTTGGTGTGGGCCTCTTTGGGTTCCTCTTGTTTGGGACCCTCTGTGCTTTCTGGACTCGTAAGTCTGTTTCTTTCCCCAGGTAGGGGAGGTTTTCTGTAATTATTTTTTCAAATAGGTTTTCAATTTCTTGCTTGCTTTCTTCACCTTCTACTACCCCAATAATATGAATGTTAGGCCTCTTGAAGTTGTCCCAGAGGCTCCTTATACTATCTTCATATTTCTGGATTCTTTTTTCTTTTTGCTCTTCTGGTTGGGTGCTTTTTGTTTCCTCATGTTCCAAATTGCAGATTTGATTCTCAGCATCCTCTACTCTACTGTTGATTCCCTATAAATTATTCTTCACTTCAGTTCATGTAACCTTCCTTTCAAATTGGTTCTTTATTATGTTATCTATCCTCTCAGTTATTTCCCTAATAATATGCTTAAACATCCTTATAACCATAATTCTGAACTCTGTATCTGTTAGCTTGCTTGGTTCTATTTCATTTAGTTCCTCTTCTAGAGATTTTTTCTGTTCTTTCTTTTGTGACATGTTTGTTTGCCTCCACATTTTGGCTGCTTCCAGGTGTTTGTTTCTATGTATTAGGTAGAGCTGCTGTGTCTCCTGCAATTTATGGAGTGGCTTTGTGTAGTAGGTGTTCTACAGGGTCCAGTGGCTCAGCCTCCCCAGTCACCTGAGCTGGGCCTTCTAGGTGCTCCCCTGTGTGGGCTGTGTGCAGTGTCCTGTTGTAGTTGAGCCTTGGTTGCTGTTGGCATCACTGGGAGGAACTGACCCCCAGGCCAATCAGCTGTGAGGACCAGCTGCAACTACAGCCAGAGAGCTGCTGTGCTGGAGAAGCCCCTATGGAGCAGGATTTACTTCAGTGGAGCTTTGGTGTTCACCAAGTGTGCCCCTTGAGAGTGTCACTCGTGGATGTGGTAGGGTTGTAATCCAGCGTGGTCGAGTCTGACCACCTGGTTCACTGTCTTTGGGGCCTCCCAGGAGGTACAAAGTCAGCCTCTGCTTGTCCCTTGCCCAGGGCCACCCAACATGAGCTACTCAGCAAACCGTAGTTGGCTGCTACTTGTGCTGGGCTTGGAGGTGTCCAGGAGAGGACAAGCTATGAGCCAATGCAGGCTGCCACTAGTGCCAGGCCTGGGGCCACTTATCAAGCCATATGGGACATGCTGTTGCTTGTTTGAGAGATTTTAGGAAACTCCTAAGCATGAGGCTGGAGAGGCCACTTGCACAGAAAAGCCCCTGGAAATGGCTTGATGAGCTTGCAGGTGGGGAGGGGCGGGGCCTCTGGGAATCACCCGGGCGGAGCCAAAAGTGTGAGCCAGGTGCTGGAGATTCAAATATGGTGCCTGCCTGCCGGCTGTGTGGGGGGAGGGCTTGCCAAAGGAGCAACGGCCTCTGCCAGCCCTTCTGTCTGGGAGAAAGCTGCCCCTCCGCCTCTCGCTTGGATCTCAGGCAGGTTAGTTCCTCCCCAAGTGTCCCAGGTCCTTTCAAGCTGCTGCCCGGGGCTGGGGCTCAGAGGGAGTGCGTCCAAGTGAGTCTGTGCACTGGCCCTTTAAGAGGAGAGCCTGGGACTATCGCAGCCTCTGTGACCCTCAGCGACAGTCCCCGCTGGTTTTCACAGCCCCAAGTTCTGGAGATTTCCCATCCTGGCCCTGGAGCCCTGGGCTGGGGGCCTGATGTGGGGATGGGACCCCTGGCTTCTCCAGGAAACTTCCACCGCCGAGATTCCCTCCCGGGTTTAACCTGTGGCACTGGGTGTGGGCCTGCGGCAGCGTCTCCAGGATCCAGCCCCGATCCACCCTGTGTCTCCGCCCCTCCTACTGGTCTTGATGTTTCTTCAGCTCCCTGGTTGTGGGGCTTCTGTTCAGCCAGATTTCAGGAGGTTCTGAGTGATGGTTGTTCTGTATTTTAGTTGTAATTTTGATGTGGTTGCAGGAGGCGGCGGGTGCAGCTGTGACCTACACCACCATCTTGATATCGCCTCCATTTAAAATATGTGATACAGTTTATTATGCAGAATGCTTTCGTTATTAGTGACAGAATCCCAAATCAGGGCTTCGGGTCAAGATGTGGCATAGGTAAACACAGTACTCACATCCTTCCACAATCATATCAAAATTACAACTAATCTTCAGAACAACCATCATTCAGATCTGCCAGAAATCTAGCTGAAAGGGAAGCCTACAACTAGGGAATGAAAGAAGAAGCCACATCGAGACTGGTAGGAGGGACGGAGGTGAGGAACGGGCTGGTCTGACACCCAAATGTGGTGTTTTTTAATCAGGAGGGGATATCTCAGCTGCAAAGGTCCCCCCTGAAAAGCGAGAGGTCCCAGCCCCACACCAGACCCCTCAGCCCAGGTTTCCAGTGCTGGGAAGAGAAGTCCCCATAACTTCGGGCTGTAAAAATCAGCAGGGATTGTGGCTGAGTGAGATGGAAGCTGCGGGAGTCGCAGGCAGTTTCTCTTAAAGGGCTCTCGCACAGACTTACTTGGACTCATTCCCTTTGAGCTCCAGTGTTGGAGCCGCAGCTTGAAAGGAACCAGGGACATACAGGGAGGAACTAAAATGTCTGGCACCAGGGCAAGAACAGTGGGGCAGCTTTCTCCCTGACAGAAGTGCTGGCAGAAGCCACTGTTTCTTTGCTGAGCCCTCCCCACCCCAAAGCTGACAGGCAGTCACCATATCTGAGTCTACACCAACCTAGCTCATACTGTTCACCCCACCCAGGTGGTTCCCAGAGATCCCCATCCCACTGAACTTGCGGGCTCACCCAAGCCATTTCCATTGGCTTTTCCATACAACTGGCCTCTCTTGCCTCATGCTTCAGACCTTCTTAAAACCTCTCAAACAAGCAGCATTTGGCCTCAGCATGGTCCATACCTCTCCCTAAGTGGCCCCAGGCCCAGCACTAGTGGCAGCCCACTTTGGTTCACAGCTTGGGCTTTCCTGGACACCTCCAAGCCCATTACAAGTAACAGGCATCTGCAGATTGCTCAGTAGCTTGTGCTGGGTGGCCCTGGACAGGACACAGGCAGTGGCTGACTTTGTACTTCCTAGGAGGCCCCAGAGACTGCATCTGGTGGACAGCTTCAGACAATGCCAAATTACAACCCTACCACCTCCACAAGCAACACACTCAAGGGGCCCACTTGGTGAGCACCAAAGCCACACTGAAGCAAGTCTTGCTCTGTATGGTAGACATCTGTACAGCAGCTCTTTTGCTGTGGTTTCAGCTGGTCCTCATAGCTGATTGGCTAGGGATCAATCCCTCCCAGTGATGCCAATAATAATTGAGGCTCAACTACAATAAGACGGTGCACACAGCCCACCCAGGGACATACCTGGTGCACCCAGCTCAGGTGACTGGGGAGGCTGTTCCACTGGACCGTACAGGACACCTACCACACAACGCAACTCTACCAGGTCCGGGGGACATAGCATCTCTACCTAATGCATAGAAACAAACACAGGGAAGCAGACAAAGTGCAGAGACAAAAAAAATGTCACAAATGAAAGAACAAGAGAAATCTCCAGAAAAAGAACTAAATGAAATGGAAGCAAGCAAACTACCAGATACAGAGTTCAAAACAATGGTTAAAAGGATGCTCAGGGAATTTAATGAGAACTTCAAGAAACTTAGTGAAAACAACATGAAAAAGGACTTAGGAACCACAAAAAACAAACAAAAAAAACCCAGTCAGAAATGAAGCCTACACTAACTGAAATGAAGAATAATTTACAGGGAATCAACAGTAGAGTAGAGGACACTGGGAATCAAATCAGCAATTTGGAACATGAGGAAACAAAAAGCACTCAACCAGAAGAGCAAAAAGAAAAAAGAATCCAGAAATATGAAGATAGTATAAGGAGCCTCTGGGACAACTTCAAGCAGCCCAACATTCACATTATGGGGGTGCTAGAAGGAGAAGAGAGAGCATAAAATTGAAAACCTATTTGAAAAAATAATTACAGAAAACCTCCCCTACCTGGGGAAAGAAACAGACTTACAAGTCCAGGAAGCACAGAGGGTCCCAAACAAGAGGAACCCAAAGAGGCCCACAGCAAAACACATCATAATTAAAATGCCAAAGGTTAAGGACAAAGAGAGAATCTTAAAAGCAGCAAGAGAAAAGCAGTTAGTTACCTACAAGGGAGCACCCATACGACTGTCAGCTGATTTCTCAACAGAAACCTTGCAGGCCAGAGGGAGTGGCAAGAAATATTCAAAGTGATGAAAAGCAAGAACATACAACCAAGATTACTCTACCCAGCAAAGCTATCACTTAGAATTGAAGGTCAGATGAAGAGCTTCACAGAGAAGAAAAAGCTAGAGCAGTTCCTCACCACCAGACCAGCACTATAGGAAATGTTGAAGGGTCTTCTTTAAGAAGAAGCTAATGAACAAAACAAACTGACAAACAAAATAGACCAAGAGACACTGAAGCATGTGACAGACTGTAGTATCTCAGATGGAAGAGGGAAGGAGGTTGGGGAGTGGAAGAGATTAACCAACGAAGTTATATGCATATATGCATAACCCATGGACATAGACAATAATGGGGTGAAGGCCTGGGGATGGGGGATGGGGTGGGAGCGAGGTGGAGGGGGTCAATGGGGAGAAAAATGGGACACCTGTAATACTTTCAACAATAAAGATAATTTAAAAAAACATCCTCGGTTGAGGATTAAAAAGAAAAAGAAATAAAAGCCAAGTCTATTTGTTCATTTCTTGTATTTGAAGTGCTCCTTGATGATATCCTTTGCCTGTAACTCTGCCACAGTCATTAACCCCCGCATAGCTGCAGCCATGAATTCCTGTTCTTTCCCGAGAAGGCAGGCTTTCATGTTTGGGTTGTTTGTGCCAATGCCAGGAACTTTGTCATGAAAAAGAGATGTAGGTTTCAACAAGGGGCTTTCACTGTGCTTTAATTTAGTAATTTACTAAATTGGTCAATATTTACTGAGCCCTACTGTAACAAATCAAGAGTATAGCACCTGGCAGAGTTTTTGTTTTTTTTGAGAGAGAGAATGAGAGAGAGAAACATCAATTTGTTGTTCCAATTATTTATGCATTCATTGGTTGTTTCTTGTATGTGCCCTGACTGGAGATTAAACCCAATCTTGGTGTATCTGGATGATGCTCTAACCAACTGAGTTACCTGGCCAGGGCTAGGAGCTTCCGACTTATTGGCAGATAAAAACCAATGACAAGCCGAAAAATAATGTTCAAAATGGGCTACAGAAAACTCTTTTGCTACCTGGTCCTTATCTTAGTGCAATATTTGTCTTGTTGTGTTCCATGACTTCTAAATTTTTCCTTTTGACATCTTTCCGCAAAATTGTGTATCACAGAAGGGACTCTCTGGTGGTGGCCCTGGACCAGCAGTTTCTTTCTGGTGTCTCCTGTGGGGAGTGACAGGTGCAAAGAGGGCCCAGGAGCATTTCTGTACACCCTCTTTTGGGGCAGTGCATGGAAAAGAATGTGGGTGCTAGAACCAGGCCTGGCTCTGCCGTGCAACCTGAGGTGAGAACTGTAGCCTCCCTGGGTCTCACTTTCTCATCTGTAAAATAATAATACTTCTCTATAAGGTTAATGTCGTGATTAAGTGGAGAAAAAGCGTGCCAGGCATGCAGCAGATGCCTGCTTGCTTTTCTGCTCCCTGTAAACCTCCAGTGTGACCTCGCACTTTCAGAACAGTGCGCTTCTCTCTGGAAAAGGCTATGTTATTTGTTAAACTGCTCCAGTGGCCCAGACAATAGACTGAGAATTATGGTCCCAGAGTCAATTGACCTATTGTTATTAAATTGCTTTGGCTGCTAGTTTCTGTAGTTGTCATTTCGCCTGTAATATACAGTCTCTTCCTACCCTTCTTTTGCAGATGTTGTTACTAGTCCAGGACACTAGGTGGCGCCATTTTACCAAGTATCAATGACGTTCACACCAGGCAAACCTGTTCTTTTGACGCGGGGCGGGAGGGGGGGGGGGGGAGACAATCCTTCCTGCATGCATCGGCATAGCCATGTATTCCAGCACATCAAAGAAATCCCTTTACATTTCTGTGTTTCTTTCATTTCTAAGAGGGAGCGTGTAATGCTTAGAAATCACCCAAAAGTTCACATGATTTGATTTGGTTTCATGGTTTAGGAGACCGGGAAAACTTGGAGTAAATTCAAAGGGAAAGTATAAATTTGATTGGAATGGGACAATGAAGTGTATGAGGAAAGGTCAAATGAACGTGGATCACTTGGTGCTTAAAGGACGGATAGACGAAGCCCTGGCAGGCTCTCAGAATGACGCGTTCCCAGGGAAGGTATAAAGCAGCCGCTGTTCTCCCCGGGGGGGGGGGGGGGGGGGGGGGGGGGGGAGGCGGACTAGTGACCACGCGGGAGAGAGAAGTTAGTCACAAGGAAGAATTTCTGGAACCAGGAATGTGCAGTGCTATAATGAGAAAAATTGTCAATTTTTTCTTTACTAATATTAGAAAACAAATTAGGCAAGGTCTCAGCATGCCCAGATACGATTATTTGCAGTCATAGCTGAAGATGGAGAAATGTTATTTCCCTTATGATGATGCTTATTTGAAGCCTGAGCTGGTACAGGTTAGGATGACGCTCACTGCAGCCCACTGGCACAGGCGAGGACTGGATGTGACTCAACGGGACTAGCAGTGACTTCAAAAGTGTTCAGAAGTGTCATATATGACATATATGTAGTGTTAGAGATCTATAGTGTCACTATAGTGGTTTCTAAAACACTTATGTAAGGGCTGGGCTAGACGGAGAACACGACCACAGGAGAAGAGAGAATCAGATGTGTTTCTCTATGTGATTTATTTATTTATGATTTTGGAGAGAGGAAGGGAGAGAGAGAGAAAGTCATTGACATGAGAGAGAAACATTGATTGGTTGCCTCCTGCATGAGGCCCAACCTGGGAATGGAACACACAACCTGGTATGTGCCCTGACTGGGAATTAAACTTGCAACCTTTTGGTGTATGGGACGATGCTCCAACCACTGAGCAACCTGGCCAAGGGACACTTATTTTTTTTGAATCTCTCATGCTACTGATCATATGATCCCTCAGATTGCAGTTTTGTTTTATTGGCTTGCTAGCCCTTATTTATAGCTGTACTATCTGTAGATCATTATGAGAACTAGCTCATACCCTTACATACTTGTGATTACACACTAAGTCCACAGGAGGGTGCCAAACTATTTTTTACTTTCTCCACAGTCTCATCTAACAGTCATCCTTGGGTGGGTGTCCTTTCTTCCTGTCCTGTCCCACAAAACAGGCAATCTGTCCTTCTCCCAGGTCCCAGCTTCATCCTGGAGGAATGGCATATGACTTTTCAGGTCCTTAGATTTCTCAGAGTAAAAAAAAAATATATATATATATATATGACAAGAAAACTTTCCATTGCTGATAATAACTGTCCCTCATTGCTTAACTTAGCTGTATTATGCTAATAATACTTTATTTTTCCAAAGATTATTTACCAGGAAGAGCTGATGTGGAGAAATGAAGAAAGAGGGTGTTGGTGATGGGAGATTGGGACGAGGTGGAGAAAATGCAGTCCAGCTATTCTTTCCCTGCTGATTATTAATATAATGTATGTTCATAGCAGAAAATTTGGGGGAAAAAAGTCTAGTATAAAAAAGAAAACAAAACAATTCATAGTTCCACCACTTAGAGATAGCTAGGATCAATATTTTGCAACATTTCTTTCTACATAGCTGCAAGAATTTGGAAAAACTGAGCCAACTATTTGTAGAGAGCTGATCTAGATCATTGAAGGAGCTGAAAGGTGAATTTAAGAGCAAGAATGATATGTCATGTAGATGGATCAGTGGGTGGAGAAAACCTGTTCTCAGAGAGAAAAGTGAGATAGGGATTCAGAAAGAAAAAGAAAGAATCTTGACTTCAGAGAGCGACAGAGAAGGCAGGGTGCTGGCCCGGGGCCTGCAGTCTCATCTGAGAGAGAGTTCAGCCTTAGAAGGATCTGCATCCACACATTCACCCAGTGGATGTTGGCAGCACATGGTTCCAGTGGGACTGAGGGCCTCGGTCCCTTGCTGCTGTTGGCCAGAGGCTGTCCTCAGGTCTCTGCCATGTGAGTCTCTCCAACAAGGTGGCTGCCTCACCAAAGCGTGCAGGCTGAGAAAGCAGCAGAGAGTAGGCTAACAAGACAGAAGTCGCAACGTTTGAAACCTAACCATGGAAGTGACAACCCATCACCTTTGCCATATTGATCAATAGCAAGTCACTCAGCCTACCTCACACTCCAGAAGAGAAGACTCCACAGGGTGTGAACACCAGGGGGCAGGATGATTGGGAGCCTTTTTGGAAGTTGCCTACTATCGGCACCATCTCAGGCAGAGTCCCCAGGAGAGCAGCTTCGGCCTGATTCCACAGGGGAAGTCAGGAGCACAGGTTAGGACTCAGAGTTGCTCCAACCCAGGGCGAGGGAGCTAGAGCTTCACACTCCCACCTCCATCAGTGTCTGGTTAAGGGTCATCTCCAGTGGGGCACAAACTTCCAGGCACTTCCAGCCCTTTGTGCCTGCACGTGAGGCAGGTCCCTGTGGTCCGAGGGCAAGTCCTCCAGAGAAGGAGTTGTGATGACTGGCTACTGGCAGCGGGCCACGGTGAATGGGCTAAAGTGAACCTGAGGGGACCTGGGCATCGAGCAGCATCGTACACCACAGTGAGCGAGAGAGCAAAAGGGTGCTCTCCACGCAGCTTCAGCAGCAGGCGGTAATTATGCACCTATTGCTTTGTGTGGCCACTCTAGTCAGAAACCTTTTTTTTAAATCCTCACCTGAGGACATGCTTTCATTGATTTTAGAGAGAAAGGGAAGGAGAGAGAGAGAGAAACATCAATCTGTTGCCTTCTGTACCCTAACAGGTGATGGAACCGGAAACCTGGGTATGTGCCCTGACTGGGAAACGAACCTGTGGCCTTCTGGTGTATGGGACGGTGCTCCAACCAACTGAGCCACACCAGCCAGGGCATATTCTAGTCAAATATCTTTGATTTCAAGTAATGAGAACCCACTTTTTCGTTTATTGATAGGCTTCTGGGTAACTGCTCGCAGAACCTAAGACAGCCTCCTGGCTTAAGAGGCCTAAGCCTGGGGACTGGAGCAGGAGAAGCACAGGAAATCTAGGGGCCACTCTTGCCTTCTCTGTTGCTCTCTGAGGTCAAGAGTCTTTCTTTTGGTTCGAGGCAGCAGATTTTAAGGATGGTGTTCTAAAGTGGGGTAACTCACCAGCCGGATGGCAACAAGGACCATCACTATAATAGGGGGGTGCTGAAGTGGTGTATGGGAGCCTTGCGGATACTAACACTTTCATCTGGGATGAACTGAGTTAGGGCTATAGATCGAAAAGGATGTTCTGGTTTATGCACTGTCTCAAGTAATCGAGAGATGTGAAGGAAATAGTAATTAAAAGGACAGTGGAAGAGTTGGTGATTTTCAGTGCATACTCATGCATTGAAGGGAGAAAATGACAAGCTTGTTACCCAAACAAAGTATGGTGTGAAAGTCTGAAGGCCTCTGATGCAGTAACCAGAGGGTGGACCAAACATAAGATAAAGCTCAGGATCTGAGTGTAAGATCCCTGGAACTTCAGAGAATGCTACATTAGCAGCTTCTCTCATGTGAAAGTCAAGATCCTGGCAGGAAAGGTGTGAGACACTGAGGCTTGGGATGGGAACAGTTGGGTGCCCTGGAGACCTTTGGGTCACCAGATTCCCTGAACCTCTGGGCTTGCAGAAATGGACCATTTCCTCTTGCTGGAGGAAGCCTGAAGCAGATGCTTTGCAACAGTACATGCTGTCTTCATGATCTGCCCTCACCTCCCTTCCTGGTCATTGGGCTAATTTGGTCAAATATTATCATGTCCCAACTGGTGAAGCGCTGGCCCTGATGAAGGGGAAAGGAGCTGAACGGCAGGAACTGGCTGACATATGTTGGCGTATTAGCCTGGGGATGGGTCTTGAGAGTGATAGCCTGGGAATGTAGGTTACAGAGTTAGATAAGGAGAGTTTGTTGCCATGAATATGCTCTCCTGTGATTCAGGATTTCATGTCTGGCAAGGGTTCTGGGAGCTGGTCTCAATATGCTGCTGGGTGACTCCTGGATCTCGGAAGGAAACGTCCACAGTGAAGGAGGTAGAAAGGCCAGAGCTGCCTGAGCATAGTGTCCAGCCAGGGATCATAGGTCTCAGAGCAGTGAGCATATGGGCTAGTTATCAACTTAGTATCTCTCAACTCCAAATACATATTTTTAAAATATATTTTTATTGATTTCAGAGAGAAGAAGGGAGAGGGAGAGAGAGATAGAAACATCAATGATGAGAAAGTCGTCATTGATTGGCTGCTTCCTGCACGCCTCCAACTGGGGATCCAGCCTGTAACCCAGGCATGTGCCCTGACTGGGAATCGAACCGTGATTTTTCTGGATCCTAGGTCAATGCTCAACTGCTGAGCCATGCCTGGCTGGGCTCCAAATCTACTTTTTGTTGTTGTTCTGTTTTGTGACTTTGGAGCTGGACTGCGTGCAATCATTTATCCTTTGCCATCGGGTGCAATACTAGGCTTTAGCAACAGAAGGTGCTGGAGGGATACTACATAGCATAAGGAAGGAAGGAGCCTCTCTGCCTGGTTTTGGGGTAAACATTTTTTTACCCTCTGGTGGTGTGGCTGCTAGTGGTGGGCAGAGGCCAATGGTGCCCACTTCCTTACAAGTTGCTGTGGTAGTCCAGCCGGCTGCTTGCTGTGGACTAGCTCCAGAGTACTCAGTCAACTTTACTGCTAAGGGTGGGAGGGTGACTGGTAATCAGAATGGTTCAGCCTGCAGGTTCTCCCGCAGAGGCCAAGTGATCGCAGTGTGATCATGAATGAAGAGAGTGGGCAGTCTACTAGCATATTGCTTCATCTACATAGCAGAAAGCAGCAACAGTAACAAAACAAGCTCCAGATCTGCTGGCCAGCCTTGAGTTGCCACAATGGAGGGTTATGACCATTCACCCGTTTTCCAGTCAGTTCATAGACTCAGATACCTTGATTGAAGGGCACTGGGTCACCCTGTGAAGAACCTGCAATGTTGCCACAAGTATATATTGTAAATCTTCCTTCAGGCCTTTCTTGTGGGACTGGTGGCCATTTACTAAAGTGGCTGTGCACTGAGGAAAAGGTAACATCCAGACCTTTGGGTATTACTAGATACTGGCTCTGCATTGGTACTAATTTCTGGAGAAGTCAAGTGCTGCTGGGATCCAGCAGTCAAAGTGGGGACTTATGGTGGTCAGGTGATAAATGGAAACTTAACTCAATCATAACTCACAATGGCCCCACGTGATCCATGGACTCTTCCTGTGGTTATTTTCCCAGTTTTTGGATGCAATATTGGAATATACACAGTTGGTAACTGGCAGAATGCTTATATTGGCTCTGGGACCCATGGGGTAAGGGCCATTATGATAGGCAGGGCTAAATGGAAGCTTCTAAAACTTCCCCTCCCTATCAAGGTAGCAAACTAGAAGCAAAGCTGCATCTATGGGTGAATTACAGCTATTATTGCCCCCATCAAAGACTTAAAAGGTGCAGGGTTGGTGATACCTAGCACTTTCCCATTTAACTCACCTGCTTCGCCTGTGCGGCATTTGGCTAGATCTTAGAGGATGACTAAGACTTTTGATTCCTCTCTTGACACTATGCCAAGAATATTGTAATCGTAATCATGTAGTGGCTCTGACTGTTGCTTCTGCCTCAGATATAGAATTCTTACTGGAGCAAATCAACACAGCCCCCTGACACTTGATATGCAGCTATAGACATAGCTAATGCATTTCTATTTGTACCAGTTGTACAGACCACCAGAAGCAGTTAGCTTTGACCTGGAAAGGGCAATAGTACACCTTCACTTTTCCAGGTCCCAAACAATTCTCCACTGTCTAGGAATCTATATATATCTTTCCCTTGGACAACTTTATTTTTCACATAAAATGAATGACCAGGTGCACTGCCCTAAACTCTTTTCTCTGCTCTTGAGAGGAGGCATGTGGATGCACCTATAAGAGAGGGTGAAAAGTATCAGCATCTTTTTTATTGCATATTAATGGCTTTTAGAGAACATCCACTGCAGAAGAGACACTGAGCATCCAGGGTGTAAGGAGGACTCAGCCTGTAGGTGTCAGCCAGCTTTTGTACTCAGTCACCCAGCATTTGTACAGGGGGCCTGTAAATGGAATAGCCATGGTGCCAGAGATAGAAGTAATACATGTCTTGGGTCCTCTTTCACCAAGGCTGATCTAGCTGCTGCTACTACTTGGTATTTGATCCGTCAGCAGCAGAGACTGAGTCTGAGTCCTCAATATAATACATATCTTGAGGAGACCAAACAGATATTTGGGCACCAGTTGATTGTATCACATTTCACCTTGAAAAAGGCAACAATTTGTCTTAACTGGAAACAAAATGCAGTCTAGGTATGGACTTGCCTTTTCTGTCTTCAGTTCCTCAGCCAGTATACGACTATCCAATATCTCCCAGAGTGTTGGACTTACCATTATCTGAGGGCTCACAGTGTGTGTGATGTACCAACAAGGGATCCCACATAGCACCCTGACCAAGGTATACTCACTTCATGTTAAGGAGGTACAACAATGGACATACGATTATGGAGTCACTACTTTTACCATATATTGCACAGTATTCTGATGGGTTGAAAAACATTGGTATAGCTTCTTAAGGGTGTGGCTAAAGCATCACCTTGAAAATGGTAATCTATAAGGTCTTTCAAGGTGTAGTATTTCTTTTGAGTCAATGGCGGTCAAATGGTTTTGTGTAGAGCAAGTCTGGGTTCCCAGGGATGGGAGAAAGAGTGGTCCTGCTCACCATGAAGCCCAGTGGCTTGCTTGGAGAATATGTGCTTCTTGTCCCTGGAAGTTTAGGTTCTGGATTTCTAGAGGTTCTGGGTCCCAGACAGGGATGCTTCCATCAGGAGTCTCAGTCAGAGTCTTACTGAACCTAAAATTATGTTTGTACTGTAACATTTTATGCTTCTCATGCCATTAGATTAGCAGACTAAGAAAGGAGTTATGTTGGCCTAGGTAATTCACGCTGCTCGTCATTCAGAGGTGGGCTGCTGCTCCACAATGAGGGTGGGGGGAGCATGTTTAGGAGACCCACTGGCATATCTCTTGGTGCCCTCATGTGGAAAAGGAATCATGGCTACTGCAACCTGACAGGGGCAAAGTAGCCAAGGACACAGACCCCTCAGGGACCAAGGTCTAGGGCACCCACCAGGCATGCAACCTAGACCAGCGGCTGTGCTGGCCAAAGGGAGAGGAATGTAGAGCTGGTGGTAGAGAATGAGTGGTATCAGTTACAGCTTCAGGACCAACTGCAGCGGTAGAGACTATGGCCTTGTCCTATTAACTTCCTTTTGTAAAGAGGATCATACTAATAACATCTAATCATAATTTATAGAGCTTTTATATTCTTGGCACTGTTCTAGGTATTTCACATTTATAAACTCATTTAATTTTCACAAAAGCCTATGAAGTTGCTAGTCTTATTATGAGTTTTACAAATGAAGAAACTGAGAACCTAAGTTGAAGTATCTAAGTGATCAAGAGTTGAGGATGATGGAATAACTTTGCATGAAATAATCAAGAAAGAATTTTTTAATAGGCTTTGATCCTTTGTTTCAAGGTGGGTTGGATGAGTAGAATTGGGGGGCAGGGAAGTGGATACAAAGAGGACAGGGGGACAGAATGGGACAAACAAATGCACACAGGGAGCAAATAGAGACATATGCCTGATGAGTAACAGATACATGAGTTTGGCCAGAGGACAAGACTGGTGATAGGAAAGAATGGGAGATACATTTTTAAAAGTAGAATTGGACTATATTAAGTAGAGTTCTGAGGCCAAGTGAAAACTTTGGATTTTGTTTTTGGCAGTCATGGGGTGTGTTTAAAGGTTTCTAAAGGACATATATGACATGATCAAAGATCTCTCTAGAAGAGTGGTTTCCAAATTCTGGGTGATAAACAGGCCCCAGTCTGGCTGCCTAGAATCATCTGGGGACTATTTTTAAAAAATGTTTTTATTGATTTCAGAGAGAAGGGAGAGGGAGAGAGAGTTAGAAACATCAATGATGAGAGATTATCATTGATCAGCTGCCTCCTGCACACCCTCCACTGGGAATCGATCCTGAAACCTGGGCATTTGCCCTAACTAGGAATCAGATCATGACCTCTGGGTTCATGGGTTGACGCTCAACCACTGAGCCACACTGGCTAGGCCATTTGGGGACATTGTGATAATACAGATCCCGGGAACTTGCCTCAGAAATTCACCAAGATATGACTGTAATGACTGTCATTCCCCCTTTCCTTCTCCCTGACACCCAGGCTCTATCTCCTTTTTTAAATGAAGGCCCCTTTCTTGCTCCCTAAAATTTATATGTGACCATTTGTTAATTGTGACTTCTGGCTCGTGTGCCTGTTTTGTCTGAGGTTACTCAACCCAGTCCTCAAATGTTTGGCAGCCTTAGGTTGTTTCCTTTTTGAGGTCTTGTTGATAAGACTCATGAAGATCACTTTCCTCTCTTTGGAGTCCAAAAATAAATAGCATCCTCTGATGATATTTTAAAGTCAATTTTCAGATGTCTCTTTTGCTTTTTCCTGTCCAAGCTAAATAGTATTTTTCCTTTTAAATGGTTCCAATTATGTTACGTTGTCAGATGTTCAATATTCTGCCAGGTTCCAGTTTGCCTGTGATTCTCTTAGACTGTGCACCAGAAAGGCATACAGTACTCTAGATAGTCTGATCCACATAGACTGCAGTGGCACCATTACCCTTCCTCCCTGCAAGCCCCACTGGACACTAGATTATAGCTCAGATGCATTCATAGCCTGGCAGCTCCGTCACTCTGCTGCTGCTTATAAAGCTCGTGGCCACTAAAGTCACTAAGCCTTTTCCATTCTAGCTCCTTGTCATATCTTTTCCCTCCATCGAGAGTTATTGGGAAACTGGGCTCACTACTTTAACTGATTTATTATCCCATGTAGCTTTTTTGTGATGGGCAATTTAGTGTAATATTGGCACAGTTGTGATTCCATCTTTTTCTCAGTTTTTTTAAAATGGCACAAACCAGTAGTTGCTTTTATTTTATTTTATTTTTTATGTGCTGTTTGGATATATTCTTTTCTGTTTTTATTTCCCATAAGAATGAAAAGCAAACTGTTTTGTTTATATGCTCTGTGGTCATTCACAAAGAATAAGAACTTTCAAAATAGAGTTTGGTTTTGTCCTTTAACTGGCAGAGAGGTGCCCTGGTCACTGGTTTTTTAGATAGGTGGACACAGAAAAGCAAATTGTTACTGAGGACATGAGTAAAATATGATAATGTATTATTTTTAAAAAATTAAGATATAAATATACCATAAAATTCATTCCTTTAAAGTATATAATTCAGTGGATTTTAGTGTATTAACAAGGAATTTTGTTTTTGAAAGCCCCATTTTTCCTGTGCAATCTTCCCTTGGAGAACCACAGATTGTGGCCCCATAGCTATGTTTTCTTTTCTTCTTCTTTCTTTATTTCATGTAGTTTTAATTTTATATTTATTTTAAAATTTTTATTTTTAAATAACAGTTGACATTCTATATTATGTTAGTTTTAGCTGAACAGCATAGTGGTTAGACATTTGTATAACTTAGAAAGTGATCCTCCCAATAAGTCTAGTTATCCACTTGGCACTATACATAGTATTATTACAATATTATTGACTATATTCCCTATGCTGTACTTTACATCCCCATGAGTATTTTTTAACTGCCAATCTGCACTTCTTAATCCCTTCACCTTTTTTTGTTTTACAAAGCCTCTCAAACCTTCTTCCATCTGGCAACTATCAGTTTGTTCTTTGTGTCTATGAGTCTGTTTCTGTTTTGTTTATTCATTTATTTGGTTTTATAGATTCCACATATAAGTGAAATCATATGGCATTTGTCTTTTTATGTCTGACTCATTTCACTCAGCACAATACCCTCTAGGTCCATCCGTGCTGTAGCAAATGGTAAGATTTCTTCCTGCCATACAGTGAGGGGGCTTAGGTCCGACGACAACAGCTCTCTTTTCCTTAGCAGTCATCACTCCAGGATGACAAAGACCCTTCATTCCCTGAGGTTCCTGTCACTTTATCTTCACCAAAGAATTCTCCCATGTTTGCCCAGAAGGATAGTTCCCCTCACTACTTCCTTCACCTTTAAGAGATCACACTGTCAGGCTGAGTTTGTCAGACACATTTTCACGAATGGACTAAAACATTGCCTTTATAAGACCTTTGAATTACGTGATCATTTGTTCTTTTATACACATTCATGAATTACAACTTGCTGAAATCCACCTGAGAGCAGGGATGAAAGGAAAGGAGGATAGTTGCATCCTAGAGGATGGGAAACAGGCACATACTGTGTTTCTCTAGAAGATGATGCATTTTAATAATCACTTTTTCAGAGTAGTCAGCTAATTTACCTAGTTTCCCATGCAGGTAAGTGATTCAGTTAGAATTCTAGTTCTACCCTAACTGTATGACTGGGCAAATACTTATCCTTTCTAAATTTTGGTTTCTTCACTTGTAAAATAAGATTAAGAATACCTAGTTTGTAGAATTTTTTTTTGGATTAAAGATGGATGCAAAGCATTTTTTTTGACACTTATTCCCTCAAGCCCCCATGAACAGAGTAGATGACACAGGATGGAAGGCTATGTTGAGTGTGAGATTTCTATGGAAGTCATGAATGTGGATACAGTAGGTACTGACATGCCCCATATCTGACATTCCATGACCTTCTTCCCTTTAATATCTACCTAAGACGCAAGCGCTCAGCTGAATCAGATATAACCTACACATCTCTGCTCCTTAACTCTGGGCTGCATGACTTCTTGGCCAATAGAACAGGCAGATGTGATAACGTGCCAGTTTCTGGCATAAGAGAGTGGCAGCTGTTACTTCCCTTTCTAGGAAAACTTTCTCTAGATGTCCTGAGCCACCATGTAAAAAGTCCAGATACTCTGAGACTACCATGCTGGAGTCTCAGTGTGAGATAGTCCTAGCTGAACCCAACCTTCCAGCCATCCTTACCATGTCAACAGACATGAGCGAAGCCATCGTGGACCCTCCAACCAGCCCCTCCAGGAGCTGAGTACCAGCAAATGATTCACTAACTGCAGCTGATGCCATGTGGAGCAAAGGAATTGTCCAGCTGACCCACAGAATTGTGATGGTTGTTTTAAGCCATTCAGTAAGCAGCAATAGAAAACTGGAACAAATTCTGGTACCTGGGAGTGGGGTGCTGCTCTAATAAAACCTTAAAACATGTGGCTTTGGGACTGGGCAGTAGGCAGAAGATGGAAGGCCTTGAGGAGCCTGGTGATGAAACCTGGAAGGCCAGGGAGAAAGTTGGTTGTGGAGGTTGGAAAAACGTGACCCTTGTTTGACAACAATATTAGCTGCAGTAATGTGGGAAATAGAACATAAACCTAACAAACTGGTGGATTTGGCTAAACAGATTTCCTGGTAGAATGCTGAAGGTACCATTTGATTTCTTTGAGCCACTTGTGATATGTGGTTAGAGAGACAACCTTAAGCTACAACCACAGGCCAGCTCTTATGAAAAGGGAAATGTGATTCAGAGGATGGAACCAAGAGATGTGGAGAATAAGTCCCAGGGAACATGACTGGGCTCTACTTCAGGAAAAAAAGAAAAAAGATAAAAAGAGACATTTTACAGTGTTCAAACAATTTTTTTTTCTTTTCCTTCTTTTATTTTTCAGTTACATTTGACATTCAATACTGTATGAATTTCAGGTATACAGCATATTGGTTAAACATTTATGTAATTTATGAAGTGACCCCCCTGATAGTCTAGTATCCACTTAGCACCATACATAGTCATTACCATATTCCCTGTGCTGTACTTTTTGCATCCCCATGGCTATTTTGTAATTCAAACAATTTTTAAAGGAAATGTAAGTGATCTAGGACTTAATGGGTTTGTAAATGAAACTTTCTCATTCCCTGCCTCTTCAATGGCAAAAGGCTTACAAAGTAAAAACTGACCTCTAGGTCAGGTTGTATTAAAGGCATGACACTTTATTAATATGCCAGAAAGGTTTAAGGACAGGTTTAGAACTAGACGAAAAGGCTTCTAAGTATCCTGTAGCACTCTGATTCCACGCAAGGCAGGCAAGGACCTGTCTCAAAGAGATTTGTGGGTATGGCTTTCATTTAATGGAGTGAACCCCAATAAGATTCATAGAAATCCCACATAGTTTTTAAGAGAATTGAGTTGATAGGTGCATCATCAACTTTGACTAAAAGGTCCAAATATAACAAAATATAAAAAGCTCTTGGGGCTCTAAAATTTCAATGGGTAAGAAGATGTTTAAGCTACAACCACAGGCCAGTTCTTATAAAAAAGGAAAAGTGATTCAGAGGGTGGAACCAAGAGATATGGAGAATAAGTCCCACAGAACATGACTGGACTCTAATCCAGGAACTGATGATGCCTGACCAACTGCATTTCAGAGTTACCACAGAGCAGTAAATGCTATGTGCCTCTGTTCTTTCTCTTTTTGAATGGGAGTGTCTGTTGCTCTTATCCTACGCCTGTCTCACTATTGTATGCTGTGTTGGGTGTATGTGTACACTCATGTGTGTGGCAGATAACTTGTCTCTTTACGGATCTTCAGATTGAGAGGAACTGCACCTGAGGGTCTCATCTATACCTGGACCTGATTTAGATGATGAGATCCTAGACTTTGAGCTGACAGAGTCTTTTGGGGACCTTGGAGGGGTGTGAGAGTGATTTGTACAAGGGAAGAATGTAAATAATTTGTGACCAGAAAGTACTTGGTGGTAGATTAAATATGGTAACAAATTCTTTGACATTTCTCCTATTATGAGGTAAAAGCTATGTCCCTGCCCCATGAATCTTGTGGACTCTGTGACTGCCTGAAAAATAGAGTATGGCTGAGCTGATATGTCAGTTTCCAGACTCAGGCCTTAAAATACTAGCATCTTCCACTTTTGGACCAGTCTTTTTAGGAGCCATGAGGTCCCATGTAAGAAGTACAAACACCCTGAAACCAGGCTGGAGAGGCCATGTATAGGCCATGTCAACAGTCCCAGCTGTGCCAAGCTGTCCAGCCATTACTGCCAAAGTGCCACACATATGAGTGACCCCATCTTGGACCTTCCAGATGAACCCGTCTCTTATCTGCGTATCACTGATTAACCTCAGTTCATGCCATGTGGATGAGAAGAATCACCTGGCTGAGCCCTGGCTGAGTTCCTGACCCATGTAATCATGAGAGATAATAAAATGTTATTTAGAGATGTTTAGTATTGGGGTGGTTTGTTACTTGGCAGTAAGAAACTAGAACAAAGTTGTGAGGGTTAAATTAGGTTGTAAAGCATTAAACAGAGTGCCTGGAACTTAGTAAGTACTTGATAGATGCTAGTTCTTATCAGTATCAGTCTAATTCCCATTCTTCTTCTGAAACATGTTCTTTACACCAAGTACTATGTCCAAGATTCATCTTTCACCAGGGATTACTGAATGTCTGATCTGCGCATGCTTTGAGCCGGGTGCTGTCATATTACAGCTGGTTGATGGATTAAGTCTTTGAACATTGAACTAAGAATACACATTCTTTGGGAAGCTGTTTGTTAGCCACCCTAGCTGGCTCTCTATGTGCTCAGTTTGGACTATATTAATTTACATTGGTGGATATGTTGCTTCATAGGTAATGTACAGTTATTTCATGTACTTGTGGCCTGTTTCCCAATGAGTGTCAACATCTAGAGGAGTGGGATCTTGAATTCAGGGTCCTTTGTCTTTCCTCACAGGGCCTTCAGCGGGGCCAAGTACCTGATAATATTTGAGTATTTGGAATTCTTAATAAAAGTTCCAGGAACTCTGGAATAACCTATGTGAATCTGAGGGGAAAGACATATTTTTTGCCTTGACTGGTGTGGCCTAGTTGGTTGTGTGTTATCCTGTGTACCGAAAGGTTGCCAGTTCAATTCCCTGTCAGGGCACTTGCCTGGGTTGCAGGCTCGACCCCTGGTAGAGGGTGTGCAGGAGGTGGCCGATAGATGTTTCACTCTCACATCAATGTTTCTCTTTCTCTCTCCCTCTCCCATCCTCTCTCTAAAAATTAAACACACACACACACACACACACACACATATAAAAGAAAGCCTAGCTCTCTACTTGTCCTTTCTGGAGTGGGTAGAGATTAGGGCTACAGACTTAAAAAAAAAAAAATCTTATCTTTTGTAAAATTCCTGATTATCTAGAGATGAATCCTTAAAGACCACTGTGGAGACCAGAAAGCTGGCCTTGAAAATGCTCCTCAGGTGCAAGGGGGGATAAATGGTGATGGAAAAAATAAATAAAATAAAATTTAAACAAAACAAAACAATAGGTTTGTTGTGCACACACCCAAGAAGAAAATGCTCCCCGCCTCATATATTCTCCATGTTGTCTTTAAAACTGAGGCTGCTTTAGGATGGTAGAAACATTTTTAGTTCTTTTGTGAATTTTCAGTAAACTGAAGGTGTTTTGGGCTGACCCACCTGGGGCTTGGATGCTCTTAGAATAAGGCAGATGCCACCTTCACTACCTCTGCCTCCAGCAGTGTACTAGAGATTTATTATTTTGCAGTTGGGTGAAACAAAGGGATTTTTGATTGGAAGTAGGGACCAGGAATCACGGCCACACCAGAGGGAAGGAATGGTATGGGATTTCCCCATACAGCCCTTTGTACTGCTTGAGCCTTGGTATTTAGAAAAGCGAAAGCCTTAACATGATGGAACTTGTTTGAGAATTGAGAAAATTCTGTGCAAGTAAATGGAGCTGTCCAAGAGATTTTGCCAAACCCTGGACACAAGCAGAGCTGCTTCAAGCTCCAGGTGACAAAGTTTAGTGCCGAGTGTGGCAGAAAGCCAGTTCCCTTGCCTCTGCCCAGAACCTAGCACTATTCCGGCACACTGCCTCTGACTGGAAGCAAGTATCACCAGGCTCATGCCATTATACTTTTCCAACATATAAAGGAAATAGAGCTTTTTAAAAAATTGAATTTATTGGAATGACATTGGTTAATAAAACTATGTAGGTTTCAAGTGTACAATTCTATAATACATCATTTGTGTGTTGCATTGTGTGTTCGCCACCCCAAATCCAGTCTCCTGCTATCACCATTTACTCCCCTTGACCCAGTTCTGCCTCGCCCCGCTCCCCCTTCCCTCTGGGAATCACCGTACTGTTGTCTGTGTCTATAATGTTTTTTCCCTTAATCCCTTCACCTTTTACCCGACCCCCCAAACTACCTCCCCTCAGACAGCTGTCAGTATATTCTTTGTATCTATGAGTCTGTTTCTATTTTGTTTGTTAGTTTTTTTGTTCATTAGATTCCAAATATGAGTGAAATCCTATGGTACTTGTCTGTCTCTGACTGGCTTATTTCACTTAGCATAATACTCTCCAGGTCCATCCGTGTTGTCGTAGAAAAGTAAGATTTCCTTTTTTTACGGCAAGTAGTATTCCATTGTACAAAGGTACCATAGCTGGTTTTTTTTTTAATCCTTACCCAAGGATATGTTTTTTTCCTCATTGATTCTAGAGAGAGGGGAATAGAGAGGGAGAGAAAAACATCAATGTGAGAGAGAAACAACAATGGGTTGCCCCCCGTATGCACCCCGACTGGGATCAAACCTGTGACCCTTAGGTGCACAGGACGATGCTCCAACCACTGAGCCACACCGGCCAGGGCCCACAGATTTTTTTTATCTATTAATCTACTGATAGACACTTAAGCTGCTTCCAAATCCTGGCTATTGTAAATAATGCTGCAATGAATATAGGGGTACATATATTCTTTGAAATTAGTGTTTCGGGTTTCTTTGAGTATATTCCCAAAAGTGGCATCATGGGGTGATAAGGCAGTTACATTTTTAATTTTTTTGAGTAATTCCATTCTGTTTTCCACAGTGGCTGCACCTATCTGCATTCCCACCAACAGTGCATGGAGTTCCCTTTTTTCCATACCCTTGTTTGTTGATTTATTGATGATAGTCATTTAAGGCCACCATTTCCTTGTTGATTTTCTGTCTGGAAGGTCTACCCATTGATGTTAATGGGGTGTTAAAATCCCCTACTATGACTGTATTACTGTCTATGTCTCTTTTTACATCCATCAAGATTTGCTTTACATATTTAGGTGCTCTTATGTTGGGTGCATAAATGTTTACAAGGGTTATATCCTCTTGTTGGATTGATTCCTTTAACATTATGTAGTGTCCTTTTTTGTCTCTTACTGTAGCCTTTGTGTTCAATTCTCCTTTATCAAATATAACTATTTACTACACCAACTTTTTTTCATTTGCATTTGCACGAAATACCTTTTTCTATCCCTTTACTTTTAGTCTGTGTGTATCTTTCATGCTGAGGTGGGTCTTGTAGACAGCATATATATGGAACTTGTTTTCCTATCCATTCAGCTGCCCTATGTCTTGATAGGAACATTTAATCCATTTACATTTAAAGTGATTATCGATGGGTACATATTTATTGCCATTTTATTCTTTTAACTATGTTTCCCTCCTCCTTCCCCTCCCCCCCTTCCTCCTCCTCCTCCTCCTTCTTCTTCTAGCAGGTCTTTTAACATTTTTTTGTAAACTGGTTTGGTGATAAGAAACTCTTTTAGCTTTTTCTTGTCTGGGACGCTCTTTATTTCTCCTTCAATTTTAAATGATAGCGTTGCTGGGTAAAGTAATTTTGGATGAAGGTCTCTGGTTTCCATCACTTTGAATATTTCATGCCAATCCCTCTGGCCTGAAATATTTCTGTTGAGAAATCAGCTGACAGTCTTATGGGAGCTCCCTTGTTGGTAACTAACTGTCTTTCTCTTGCTACTTTTAAGATTCTCTCTTTGTCTTTAACCTTTGTCATTTTACTTATGATGCGTCTTGTTGTGGGTCTCTTTGGATTCATCTTGTTTGGGACTCTGCAATTCCTGGACTTGTGTGTCTTTTTCCTTCACCAGGTTAGGGAAGTTTTCACTCATTATTTCTTCAAATAGGTTCTTTTTTTTTTTTTTAATTTTATTTTTGTTTAAAATATTACAGATGTCCCTTTTTCTCCCCAATGACCCTTTCCACCCCATCCCTTCCCCCTCCCCAGTCCCTCTCCCCACCATTGTCCATGTCCTTGGGTTGTGCATATACATATAAATTCTTTGGTTACTCTCTCCCCTCCACCCACCCACCCTCCTCCATCCCTCTGACATTCATCAGTCTCATCTATGCTTCCATGTCATTGAATCTATTCTGTCAAATAGGTTCTTGATCCCTTCCTCTCTGTCTTCTCCTTATGGTACCCATCTGATGTGGATGTTGTTATGCTTCATATTGTCCCAAAGGTCCTTAAACTATCCTCATTTTTTTGGATTCTTATTAATTTTCACTGCTCTGGTTGGTTGTTTTCTGCTATCTGTTGTCCAATTCATTGATTTGATCTTCTGCTTCATACAACCTACTGTTTATTTTTTCTTTTTCATTTCGGATATTTTATTCTTCTTTTCTGACTGATTCTTTTTTGTGGTTTTTATGTCCTTTTTCATGCTGTTGTAGTTCTCACTAAGTTTCTTGACCATCCTTACAACCATTCTTTGAACTCTGTATCTGACAAGTTGCTTGCCTCCATTTTATTTAGATATTTTTCTGGAGAGTTCTGTTCTTTTGTTTGGGGCATGTTTCTTTGTCTTCTCATTTGGCTGCCTCTATATGTTTGTTTCTATGTATTAGGTTGACCTGCTATAACTCTCAGTCTTGGTAAAGTGGCTTTATGTAGTAGGCATCCTGTAGGGCCCAGTGACACAGTCTCCTTGATCACCTGAGTTTGATGCTGCAGGAATGTCCTTTGTATGGGTTATGTGGGCCCTCCTATTGTAATTTAGTTTTGATTGCTATTGGCTCATTCATGTGTGGGGTGGACTCTCAGGCTGGCTGACTGTGAGAGTCAACCCTGACCACAGTGTATGGGCTGTTGTGCAGGTGATGACCACATGAAGCAGAATTCAACTGAGTAGGGCCTGGTGTCTGCCAAGATCTCTCTTTGGATATGCCACTTGTGAAGCTAATTGGTTCCTGCTCTGATGTCTGAAGCTGGTCACTGGGTTGTTGGTTCTGGGGCCTCTTTGGAAGGACTCTGGTGCAGGCCAATATCAGATGCTGCCTGTAACTGGTGCTGGGCAACCTTTTTAGAGCTACAATGTGATCCACAGTTTGTGGCCTCCTCTGCTGGGCTTGGGTGTGTGCAGGAAGGACCATGCTGCACACCAAGGCTGGCTTGCACCAGCAGTGAGTCCAGGACAGGTCAGCAAATGTCCCAAGACACCCAAAGATCTGCTTCCACATGTGTTCACCTGCTTACTGCTTATTAGGCTCAGTCAATGAAAGAACCTCTGACTATATTCGAGTTGCATGAGGCAGGTTCTCAGTGAGTCACCAGGTAACGGAAAGTGGTGTTCACCAGATAAATATAGGTTCAAACTTGTTGCCAGTGCTGGGTCTGAGGCTACTTAGCAAACATCCCAGGGTATACCAAGTCTAGTTGCCAGCCTCTGGGCACTTTCGCACCTTTGTTGTGGGATGGGGTCTCAGGGAGTCATCAGGGTAAGGCCAGCAGAGTTTATCAGGCCCAAACAAGCCAAGATTTGGCTCTATGAAGAGAGGGCTCTGCACTGCTTGGGTGTGCAAGGCAAAAATGTCCCTCGTCCTAGAGGCACACAACTCATTGTGTATCAGATTCAGCCTGGAGCCAGATCTCAGCTGGGCAGGGCCACCTGGGGTTGGGAGGATGGGGCTACTAGATCTTCTGTGATGGAGAGGTGCTAGTCAGGCTTGTGGGAAAGTAGAGGGAGTGGCCCCTGCCCCAGAGCCACATAACTCAGTCTGTCCTAGGTTCTTCCCAGACCTTGCCAAGATGGAGCCACCAGGACTAGGGAAGTTAGGGCCACTGGGAGCCTGGAGAGTGGGGTTTGTGGACTTCCTGTGATGGGAGGCACTATTCAGGTTCTTTGCAAAGTGTAGGGAATGGTCCCTGCCCCAAAGCCACACAACTCAGTCAATGACACACATTGAGTCTACCCAGTCCTCAGTACTGGCCCAGGCAGCTGATTCCTCAGCAGGGCACAAGCTCCACAGGGTCAGGCAACAGAAAGTCTAGAGGGTGGGGCTATTGCATTCCCCCAGGCTAATGCTGTGTGGAAGAGAGTGCTCCACCCAAGAAAGATGGTGTCTATGATGTGGTAGAGGAACTCAGCTCAAGAATCCTGATGGTTGTCTCTTCAGCTTTCTTCCCAGAGCCACAGACCCTAGTCTGTCCTTTCATGACTCTAGTCTGCCCCACCCTCCCCCTTCCAGAGTCCAGGGTAAGTGGCTTCAAATGAGATTTTGTTCATTGGCCCTTTAAGAGGGTGCCTGTGTCTCTAGTGGACTCCCTTTCTTCTTGGCAGACAGAATCCCTGCCTATTTTCACAGCCAGATATTATATGTGTGCCTCTTCCCAACTCTGGTGCTCTCAACTGGGGAGCCTGGTTTGGGGTTGAGACCTCATGCTTCTCAAGGGGAACATTTGCAGCTGAGCTATCCCTCCAGAATCTCAGCCACCACGTTTGGGCATGGAGCTAGCCCTGTTTGCATCTCCTTCCTTCCTACCAGTCTCAATGTGGCTTTTCTGTAAATCCTTGGTTATAACACTTCTCTTCAGCTTGTCTCCAGATGATTATTCAGGTATATTGCTCTATATTTTAGTTGTAATTCCAGTTTGGTCCTGGGTGGAGGTGAGTGTAACATCTACCTACTCCACCACCATCTTACCAAGAATCAGGAACTAGAACTTTGAAGTTATACTCTGTTGAGCTACAGGAAGCTCAAGGACACTTGTGTTGTAACTAATTTTTTTTGAGGTATATTATCTTGATCTAAAAAATATGAGCTATTCTTCGAAATGGAACCTGAATTTTGAAGAGCTTTCTTTTTTCCTGTTTAAATGTATGATTAATTATATTTAACATAATTTTATATTATTTACAACTCTGCCTATTATCAATTTATATTTCAAATAGCTTGGTGGATGCAGGATGTTTTTAATCATGAAAGGATAGCCCTTTGTTTATTGAATAAACTCTCAATTCCATTCACACCTGGGTTACTAGAGACCTTTATCTGAACAGTAGGTCCCACAGTTTTTATTAGTGTAACTCTTAGAAGTGAGGTCAAGTGATCCTATAGCTCTAAATCTCATCTAAAATGTTGTTTAGTGCACAGTAAATATGGCTGATGGAGAGTCTAAATGCTCTAATTCAGAAGAGCTGGATTCAACACAAAATCTGATGTTTTACATGTGAGTAATATCCTTCATGGAACTTTAGAGCAAGCCAGGGCAGGAACAGGGGTAAGGCAGTTTGGAACACTAAAGAAAAATAACACTTAGTTGAATCACATAGAAAATTGCAAGAAAATGCTTGTTGAACTTTCCCCATCATTAGAAAGAAAAAGAAATAATGAAAATTGACAATAAAGACATGAAGAGCTAATTTTCAATTTCAATTTGTATTTCTGAATGATGCTTCTTTGGTCTTTTATGAAGGATAAATTATATTTGAAATGAAGTCTTTTAAGTGGGTTATCTTCTGGGTACTTATTTTGCATACCTTTACAATGCATTTTACTTATTTGTTGGGGGAGGTGAGGTAGAAAGATGAATTCTAAAGAAGTTCAGAGGAAAATAATTTCAGGAGGTAATGGATGAACTTGGTCTGGAAGATTAATCAGGGCAGTTGCAAGAGATTGCCAAATGCATAACGGGAGTAGGACTAAATATCTGATTGTAATTAAAACTTTAGGTTTCTAATGGCTGCATGAAAGATATTTTAATAAACGTGAAATGCACTTTCTAAATGGCACGCTAACTTTTAATGACTTGGGTGTTTTGTTTGATTAGTAACCTGGACTGTTAAATTAAAGCCAACTGCAAGTGCATGATAAAATATTGATGGTTTCAGGCAAATGAATTGGGGGAGTTATGCTTGATAGATTTTTTGTATCATTAAGGATTTTAACTGGTGGAAAATATATATTGCTGGTGCTTAAAGATAGTTAAAGAGGATCTTCCTGTTTATATGACCTCGTTTTAATTTTACAGTAATAATAAGGGGGAAATCTGAATTATTCACAGATGGTTGGTCAAGAGAGGTCACTCAATTAAAAAAGTGTTATTTTAATTATACCTGTTTCACATTCCTGGAATAAGAAATTAAATATTTTGAAGCATTTGATTATTTCTATTTCACAGAATACCTGAATTTGTGCTGACTCTTGTGAAGGCCTGAGGTTGTTGTGTATGAGCCTTTTACTTCTTGTTAGTATGGAGTTTTGCTTTAAGAATCAGGATTTAAAAATTAATTTTTCACTGATAGTTTTAGAAATAATACTAAAAGAAGAAGATATATAATTATATATATCATACTCTTGTATAAGCAGGGCATGTAAGAAGGACATGTAAGAAAATATGAGGTATAGTTACTCCTAGGAGTTGAGCTGGGGACTCAAAAGAGAGAGAGATTTTATTTCTTTATTCTTTTTGGGAAATAGAGTATGTTTTGCAATGAGAATGCCTTAGTTTTATTTAAAAAATTCCCTTTGAAACCCAGATTTACTTTTTAACAACTTTTCCTTTTCATGCCTGTCTCCCCATAACAGACTTTTCCTGATTCTGTCAGAAGATGTGGTTAATTTTAAGGAGTTTTAAAAATTTAAATCAAGTAAATTCCTTTCCTTCATTCTGTCCCTCCATTCATTCATCCTCAAATATTTAGTGTTTAGTGTCTCTTACTGCTTTTTATAGTCTAAGTAAAAATAACTATTTGAAAAAGAGACCTCAGTAGCATTCTTCAGGTAGCTGTCCCTCTGATGGGACTGTAGCTGTGTGAAGAAGAAAAAGGTGAAACTTTGAGAGAGGGAGTAATTTTGCAGAGGATGTTAGAACAGTGATTAGGGGTGGCCTAGGCTTTGTGTGACTAGATATTCCCTCACATAGAAGGAAAACAAAACACCGAAGGGACATCTTGAAGAGAAGTGATGGAAAGGCCTCTGCATAAAACAAAGGGCCAGCTCTTCTCTTGGGGAGCTTTAGGAACATATGCTGTGTGAGGCTGAACAGACACAGGGAGATTCTTGGACAGTATTTCACACACACACACACACACACACACACACACACACACACACACACACATACTTTTCTTCTATTGCTTGCTCTTCAAATGATTGAACTTCAAGGGAGTAAAGGATATAAAATTAATTCAAGCTTTGTCACTTATTGTTTTGCTCTGAGTTTCTAGTTTCTATACCTTTCTGGGCCTCTTGACTTTGAAATGAAGATACTCATTCTATGTCAGAGTTGTTCAGACTAACAAACTAATCTTCAACTATTATATTATAATGTAATAATTTAAAATAAATTCTAAGGAATTATAGTTGTCTGGATTTATTTTTGAGATAGCTAATTTTTATATTAATAAATAGTAGTAGTAACAGTAATAACATCTATAATTTATTGAGTACTCACTGTACTAAATAGGTTTACATACATTATCTCAGTTAATTTCTTCTGCAACACTGTGGAATGATCTAAGCTACAGATTAAGAAACTGAGGCTCAGAGAAGTTAAACAACATATTAGCAAATGACAGAGGCAGAAATTAGAACTCAAAGTTTTAGTATGTAATTTGGCTACTGCAACAGATACCCAAATAAAATAGCTTGAATCAAGTGAGTCTATTCCTCTGTCATGCAGTCTGGGTGTGCACATGTGTTCACACGATTATTAGCATCTCAGGTTCATTCTTTCTTGTTACTTTGCTGTCCTCAACATGCAGCTTCATTTCATTCAAGGTGGCTGTACCAGCTGCCAGTGTCCCACTGACATTACAGTTAGCAAGAAGGAGGGGAAAAAAGCCAGTGTAAGGCAAACTCCTTCCCTTTAAGGCAGGGGTGAGGAAACTTTTTTCTGAAAAGGGCCATTTGGATATTTATAATCATTGGTGGGCTATACAAAATTATCAACTTAAAAGTCAGCTATGAAAAAAGCTCCTAGATTTATTAAATTTCAAGTCCCACCTGCAGTTGCCTTGGCAGGGCCAGACCAAATGATTTCTAGGGCCATATACAGCCCACGGGTTGGACATTCCCCACCTCTGCTTTAAGGGCATGACTCTGAAATTCCCCACAACACTTCTGCTCTCATCTCATTGGCTGGAACTAGGTCACATGACCACCCAACTAGAAGGGAATCTGGAAAAGGTAATTTTTATTCTGGGTAGTCATGTGTCTCACTAAAGTATATATATATATTTTGTTAGTCCTCACCTGAGGATATTTTTTCATTATTTTTAGAGAGAGTGGAAGGAGGCGGGAGATGATAGGGAGATGATAGATAGATAGATAGATAGATAGATAGATAGATAGATAGATAGATAGATGATAGAGAGAAACATTGATGTGAGAGAGACACATCAATTGGTTGCCTCCCCCACAGGGCTGGGGATCGAACCTGCAACCCAGGTACATGCCCTTGACTGGGAATCAAACCCATGACCCTTTGGTGCACGGGCTGACACTCTCACCACTGAGCAACATTGGCCAGGGCCTAAAGTATTTTTTTCCTCCCCTAAGGAAAAAGGGGAGAATGGATTTTGGAAGAGTAGCAATATCTTCCTTACCTATTTTGTAAGATTGCCAAAGTTATGCTTTAGTGAGATTCATTTTGCCAAAATATACCAATATTAGGGAAAACTTTTTAATAAATGGAGTTATCCAATCACAGAAAGAGGAGTAAGCTATTTCCATTAGAGGTTATTCAAATAGACGCTGATGGACAAATATTGCTGTGCACTGTATTAAGTGTTCTAAACATGAATATTACTATGCTCATGGATTGGAAGGATTAATATTATTAAAATGAACATACTACCCAAAGAAATCTACAGATGCAATGCAACTCCTATCAAAAGACCAATGTCATTCTTCTCAGAACTAGAACAAATAATCCTAAAATTTATATGGGACTACAAAAGACCCCAAATAGCCAGAACAATCTTGAGTAAGAAGAACAAAGTTGGAGCTATCAAACTATGCTTCTTGATCTCAAACTATACTGCAAAGCTACAATAATCAAAACAGTGTGGTACTGGCATAAAAACAGACACATCAGTGGAACAGAATAGAGAGCCTAGAAATAAACCATTGCTTAAATGGCTAGCTAATCTATGACAAAGTTGGTAAAAATATAAAATGGAGAACCACAGTCTCTTCAACAAGTGGTGTTGAGAAAACTGGGCATATACATACAAAAAATGAAACTGGACCTCTCTCTTATACCATATATGAAAATAAACTCAAAATAAGTTAAAGACTTAACAGTAAGGCCAGAAACCATAAAATTCCTAGAAGAAAACATGGGAAGTAAACTAATTGACATAAGTCTGAATAATATCTTTTTATTTATTATTCTTAAAAAATTTTTTTATTGAATTTATTGGGATGACATTGGTAAATAAAATTATATAGGTTTCAGTTGTATAATTCTATAATATGTCATCTGTATATTGTATTGTGGGTTCACTACCCAAAGTCAAGTCTCCTTCCATCACCATTATCCTCCCTTTGCTTTCTTCTACCTGCCTCCACTCCCCTTTCCCTCTATGAATCACCATACTGTTGTTTGTGTCTATGAGGTTTTGTGTTTTTTTTTCTTAATCCTTTCACCTTTTTCACCAACCCCCCCCCCAACTTCCTTCCCCTCTGATAGCTGTGAGTCTTTTCTCTGTATCTATGACTCTGTTTTTATTTTGTTTATTTTGTTCATTAGAATCCATGTATAAGTGAAATCATATCTTTTTAGGTACGTGTTCTAAACAAATGGGTACTCATCAAACTAAAAAGCTTCTGCACGGTGAATAAAATCTTCAACAAAACAAAAAGAAAACCTACCTGAATGGGAGAATATATTCACAAATGATGTATCCAACAAGGGTTGATATTCCAAATATATAAGAAACTCATACGGCTCAATAACTACAAAAAAAAAAAATAAACAATCCAATCAAAAAATGGGCTGAGAACATGAAGAAGCATTTCTCCAAAGAAGACATACAGATGGCCAACAGACATATGAGAAAATTCTCAGCATCACTAATCAACAGGGAGATGCAAATCAAAACTACAATGAGATCCCACCTCACACCATTTGGAATGGCTATTATCAAAAAGTCAACAAGTAATGTGTTGGAGAGGATGTGGAGAACAAGAAACCCTTGTGCTCTGTTGGTGGGACTGCAAATTGGTGCAGCCCCTATGGAAAATGGTATGAAAATTCCTTAAAAAACTAAAATAGATATACTATAAGACCCAGCAACTCACTTACGGGTATTTATCCAAAGAAAACAAGAACACTAATTTAAAAAGATATATGTACCCCTATGTTCATTGCATCATTATTTACAATGGCCAAGATATGGAAGCAGCCTAGATGTCCACCAATAGATGAATGGATAAAAAAGATGTGATACATATGTACATCTATATATACATAGATGTACATATGTATACACACACATATATACCTCATCTTATTTATCTAATATATATATGTGTATATATAATGGAATATTATGCAGCAACAAGACAAAATCTTGCCATTTGTGACAACGTGGGGGGTTGTCAAGGGCATTATGCTAACTGAAATAAGTCAGGCAGATAAAGACAAGCATTATATGGCTTCACTTATATGTGGAATCTGAAAAAACAAAACAAGTGAACAAGCAAAACAAAACAAAACAAGACAGAAACAGAGACCAAAGGGATGGTTACCAAAAGGGAGTGGATGGGGAAGGGGGGAAAAGGGGAATGTAGTCAGTAAGATTGTGGTAAGTTTGCACAGTGGCAGATAATATTGTACACCTAAAACTAATATAACCAACCTATTGTATACCAACTATACTTAAATAAAAAACTAAAAAACTAACTTGAAAAAAACTTGTATATTATCAAGTGTTGGACAGTCTTATGTTTGTTCTAATTCTGAAATTCTGTAGTTCAATTAAATTTGCTCAGTGACTGTATCATATATGTTGACCCCACAAAAGTACCCATGTTTTAAACTGTGAACAAATTCTTGGACTCTATCATGCAGGATGTTATTTATAGATTTAGATGTACATTTGAACTTTATTTTTTTATTTTTTATTTTTTAAAATATATCTTTATTGATTTCAGAGAGAGGAAAGGAGAGAGAGAGAGAGAGAGAGAAACATCAATGATGAGAGAGTCATTGATCGGCTGCCTCCTGCACGCCCCCAACTGGGGATCGAGCCCTCAACCCGGGCATGTTCCCTGACTGGGAATCGAACTCCGATCACCTGGATCCTGGGTTGACGCTCAACAGCTGAGCCATACCTGGCCGGGCCATATTTGAACTTTAGAAAGTTATATATCACAGACTGAGCTTAGTATCTCCTCTCTTCATCTTAAACCATGTTAACTTCCCTTTTCCTAAACATATTACCACTACTCTTTCAGGCTCCTCACTTAAAATTTTGACCGATTTCTCCCCTTTTATCTCCATTATCCCAACTTTTCTCAACATTGTATAGATTTTGCCCCTTCAACAGGTTCTTCGATTTTTCATTCCTCCTCCCATCCCCGTAGGTCAAACTCTCATCTTGTGTTTAGACAGCCTCAGTGGCTTCCTAGGGACTCTGCCAGTGTCTAACCTGTGTCCTTCCCTGTCTAGCCTTCATGTGGCAGACACATTGATTCATATTCCACGGCTTTTAATGGGATCCTCTTAATGCTCAAAAACCCATGGGTACTCCATCTCGTGCCATCTTGCCTGCTACTTTATTATTTATTTATTTTTAAAAATATATCTTTTATTGATTTCAGAGAGAGGAAAGGAGAGGGAGAGAGAGAGAGAAACATCAATGATGAGAGAGTCACTGATCGGCTGCCTCCTGCACACACCCGACTGGGGATCGAGCCCGCAACCCCAGCATGTGCCCTGACCGGGAATCAACCCCAATCGCCTGGATCCTAGGTCGACGCTCAGCCTCTGAGCCACGCCCGGCCGGGCTTGCCTGCTACCTTAAATCAGCCTCTTTGGCCTGACTTTGGTCAGGCCCTTCTTACCTTTGCTCCATCCAGTCTTGCCAAGCTTGTTTCCCTTTACTGTCAATACATACCTTCTCTGTGGGCAGATATTTGTACTCTCTGTTTTGTCTTTATTTATTTGAGTTCTCTCTTTTGCTCTCCTCTCCCGCTCCCGTTTTTCCTTTCCCTTTCTTTCATCACCAAATAATTTCTGTGTGCCTACCATGTGCTAGTCTTTGGAGATACAACTGTACAAAAAACTAAGATGTATTCCTACCCCCTTGGAGCTTACGATCTAGGTTAAAATTCCCGGCGTCTGTTACGCTTCTTTATGCCCGAGTCTTAGTTTGTTTCATCAACCTGAAAGCTCTCCTTTTCCCTTCTACCCATCTAAACTGTGTTTTTATCTGAGGCCTAGCTCAAGTTTTACTTCTTCAGGCACATTCTCCAAATACTTCGATGCACTTCTATTCCTAAACACCTTGAGTACACAGTCACCACTGCATCCTTCAGTTTCTAATTGTTCTTTCTCATGGTACACCAATGGTGTTATATTCTTGAGAGCAGGAAATATGTCTTATCCATAACCATACCCATATCCATACCCATACCCGCATCCATATCCATATCCATATATAGCTGCATGCAGACCTCTGTTTCTCTGTATGTATAAAACACTTGGCACCCAGATCTTTCAAAATTCTCTAATTCATAAGAGTAGAGTTTTTAAAAAATTATTGTTGAGAGTATTTCAGATGTCCCCCATTTCCCAACTCCCACCCTTCCCCAGGCCCCCGCCTGTCCATTGTCTGTGCCCATGGGCTGTTCATACATGCTTATACATTCTTTGGTTAATCTCTTCCCACCCTCCTTACCACCTTCTCTCTGAGAGCTGTCAGTTGTTTTAATTCAGGCCCCTGGCTTTTTCCAGATTTATGTCTATGCAGAACCAAGTGTAATCTTTGTATATTCTCACGTCACAAACAATATTTTTAATGTCCACTAATCATAACTCTAGCTCCTATGGACATTTTTCACATGGTAACAAAATTCTGATGGGCTTGTGGTTAAGTGCTTGAGATTTAGAGTGAGGCAGACCTGGGGTCAAATCCCTAACCAGCTAGCTCTGTGATCTCCCTAAACATACTAACTCTGCAATCTCTCTTAATCACACTGACTAGCTCTGTGGTCTTGCTCTGTCACAGTGACTAATTATATGATTTTGAGAAAGTTTCTTAAAGTCTCTGAATCTCATCTATAAAATGGGAATAAAGCTGTTAAAATTACTGTGAAATGAGATAACATATGGAAAGAAATTAGTACAATACCTGGAATATGGTAAATTAAGAAAATAATAATGTGTTTTTATGATTACTAGATATGTTACCTAGGCTCACTTACTAAGTGACTATCTCCCAAACACTGGTGTCATGGTGTTTTACATTCTAATTTGGGCCTTAGCAAAAGATAAATTGCTATAGGTCATGAGTCTCTTGGACTGCTGTGAATGCTAAATCCATGAGTGCCAGAAGTTTAGTAAGCCTTGTGATCTCCCGGCTTCTGGCATGCTGCTGGATCTTTAGAGAAGCTCAGCATATGATTTACCGATTCATGGTGGAGATGGCTAGATAGGGAGAGTTAGAGAGGATGGACAGACTGCTCAGGGCTTTCCTAGCCACCTGCCTCTAAATCCAAGTTCATTCTGGACTGCATCCACTCCCTGAGGAAGCAGCTCATGGCCTTCTCTAAAGATTTTATGAATGGGAGTGAGAAATGGAGGAGAGCCAAAGATAGCAGCTGGCCTATTCTCTCAGACCATGCAAGATAAAAAAATCTTTTATGGAATAGGTTTGAGTTTGTCTGGCACACTGCAATAAAGATACGTGTTCTCCAGTGACATTCCCCACCCCCACCTCCATCCCTGCTGTCCTTTGTAAGCCCTGGGAGAGAGTAATGCTGCCAGCATGGGCCAGGGCCTAACAGTGTGCGCTGAGAAACAGACCCCCCACCCCCAACCACCAGAGGCCTGGAACCTAGACAGGGCAGGACAGAGGCAGGCGCAGAGAGAATAAAGGTGTGTGCATGTGGCTCAGGGCTCTGAACAAAGCCCCAGCAGCGACAAGGGTCACAGACTCTCCTGAGAGCTAGTTATAGGCCTACTGTGTATGCCACAGGCCCATGGAAGCAGACTGCAGGTGGTCCCACGGAAGCATAGTTCTGAGGATCAGGTTGGATGGTCGTCCATGGGGAGGCCTGGGGGGAGAGCAGCACCGCTGGTACAACGCAAATGATGCAGCTCGGGGAAGAGAAAGACAAGACCTGGAATTAGGGAAGCTGCCCTGCAGTGAGGCCAGTTTATTTTTAAACCACCAGCACAGAGTTAGGGAAGTTTGTTCTGCATGATTATCTCTTGACTTTGGATAATTTTGGGTCCCCTGAATACTTAGAGAATAGATTTGTGTTATAAAGCCCAAACACTCATTTCCAAGTTCCCTTCTCTCTCCTTACTGATATTGTGCTACACCCTTTCCCTGATCCTCTGTCATTTTCTTCCTGGCTCCTGGCTGGCCGCACCCACCTGCAGAACCATAGACAAGCAAAGTAGGTGCCACAGAGAGGGGGCTGGGTGTGCTATGCTCCAAGCGGGTGTCTGCAGGCCCCGCCTCCTCCCGCAGGCCCCGCCTCCTCCTGCTGGCTGTTTTTTCACAGCTTTGCACACCAGCACCTTTGAAGCTGAAAAGAAATCCCACCCTTCCTTTGAGGCCTCTTTTGTGATATTGCCTTCCTCTGGTTGGTTGGATTAGTTAAAATTTCGTCAGCTTCGCTTAAAATTTTCCCCCTGTTGTCATATAATGAAAAGAGAGGATATCTCTTGAAGGTGTTTCCTGCCCTAAAGAAATAAGAAAGAAAACAATCTGATCCACTTTTATTCTGGAAACTTAATTTCTCTTGCAAGCTTAAGCCAGTCAGATGATGTGTTTTGAAACACAGACACACACACACACACACACACACGTATATATTTATGTGTGTATATGTATTTTGTGGTTGTCCAGTGATTTTATTAAAAGAAAAAATAACCCTTCTCCTCGCCGCTGTTCCCAAGTTCTCAGTGTTCTTTAGGGCATGAGCGGCAGGTTTACAGATCCTGGCAAAAAAACCTTCTGAAAACGAACTCCAAACAGTAGCAGCCAGGATGGGATTATGAAACCAGAGCAGTAGGGGGCAATGTGACACAATCTAACAGAGGTTGATAGTCTAATAAAACATCAGAAACAAGGGTCTCTGAGACAACAAAGGCAAAAATTGTGCTAAGAGCTGTAAATCTTGTATGCTAAATTCCTGTACAAGAGACAGTCGTGGTCGTATCATAATTAAACATGCTACTAAAACATAAATCCCGTGCTGATAACTTCCTCTTAGTGGCCTCATTTCCCATGGAGTGATCCAGAGGCTGGTCGCCCATTAGCATTAATTGGAAAGATTTCTGGTTTATTCAGCACAGACTCATCTTTTGTGTATGGGAAACAGCAAAATAAAAGTAAATCACCATCATCACTGCCACCAAGTGTTTCCTAACCATCTTAATGAATATGGGGCCGTGTTGGTGCTAAAGGATGAGATTTGATGACTCCAGTATGTCCAACCATGCTGGGCAGTGAGTGGAGAAGAAAGACAATTTATAGGCATTGCATTAGTTTTTTACGGCCACCAAAACAAAGTACCACAAGCGGAGTGGCTTTAAACAATAGAAATTTATTCTCTTAGTTCAGGAGGCTTGAAGTCAACAATGAAGGTGTTAGCAGGGTCATGCTCCCTCTAAAGCCAATGGGCAGGAACACTTCCCTGCTTCCTCCTACCTTCTGGTTAGGCGATTAGGAGCACGCCCGACTCCAGTACACCTCCAAGAACCCTATTTCTGCCCTAGCCGGGGTAGTTCAGTTGGTTGGGTGTCATCCCGTGCACCAAAAGGTTGCTGGTTTCAAAGGCTGTTAATTCAATTCCTCGTCAGGGAACATGACTGGGTTGCGGATCCATCCCTGGTGGAGGGCGTGCAGGAGGCAGCAGATCCATGTTTTGCTGTTACATTGATGTTTCTCTCTTTCTCCCCCTCCCTTCCTCTCTCTCTAAAAATCAGTAAAAAAAATCTTAAAAAAAAAAAAAGAACATTATTTCCAAATAAGGCCACATTGTCAGGTATTCGGGTTTAGGGTGCAGAACTTAGGAAAACATTTATTTACAAAATTATTGGTTTATTATAAAAGAATATAACTCAGGAACAGCCAGATAGAAGACATGCATAGGGCAAGGTATATGAGAAGGGGCACAGGGCTGCCAAGCTCGCCCCCAGCCTGTCATTCTCCCAGCAACTCCACGTGTCCACATAAACTGAGGCGTGTTAGTAAGGGCCTTGAATCTTCCTTCAGGGAGGTTATAATCTCATCTGCTCTTGGTCATAGAGTGAGCTCTGGCCCTGTGGGACAAACTGCAGTTTTGGGGTTTAAATTAAATTTTAGTGGTGGAGGAAATCTTATTAATAGTAAATTCATTTGACTCTCACACCTAAGCCATGTTCTCCAGAATCTGCTTAATCAGTAATGAAAGTGATGTTTAACTTTTATATCTGAATCCTGTGTCTTTAAGTACTTCTGAAATCCAACAGGAAAATGGACAGTATTATTGATAGTCCCTTCAAACCTCGGTAATAGAGAAAAATTCTAAACAACCATAATGTCCATTAAATAAATTATGGTGCTCCCATTCAATAGAACATCATGCTGGCATTACAAAGGATGAGGTAATCTCATATACAGACATCGAAAAATGTCCACAATATAATGTCAAGGGGAAAAAAAGGACAACTTTGGGAAGAGCTGACATAGTAAGAGCTCATTTTGCTTAAAAAAGTTAATATATTCCCCAGCTAAATGTTTGGGAAAATGCATACTGATTTGTTCCCTGCGGTTACTTTTGAGGATGGTGTGGTGAGGAGCTTTTACTTCTACAATATATTCTGTTTGGCTAGAAGGCTTTTTTCTTTCCTTTCTTTTTTTTACAATAAGCAAGAGTTACTTTTGTAAAAATAATAAAATCAGTTTTATTCTTTTTAAAGTAAAAGTTATGATTGTTCTGTTACTGGAGAGATTAGATAATCTTGTTATCAGAGATTCAACATTTTCCTCTGGCTACAAAGATAAGTGGGGGCCTTGGAGTTGATCAAAATTCATGGCCCTTAGACTAGAAAATTATACTTGGCCATATTTACCTTGGGTATTATTTTTGAGTTGGTATATAATTTCTCAGTTTAATTCCCTGAACTCACTGGAGTCTTTTCTGTGTGTCCTTTTGCCTTCTGATAGTATAAATAAGGTGTACTGATTGTATAAAATTTGGAAAATATGGGAAAGAACACAAAGAAGCAGAGAGATAAATGGCCCTCATCCCATCACCTAGAGGCAAATATTCTAAACATCTTGGTTGTTCATTTCCAGTTTTTTCTATGTGTATTTGTACACGGCCGATACTGTATTCTAAGTTCAGATTTGTAACCTGAGATTCTTTTACTTAATGTTATATCATGAGCTCTCCCCCATTGTAGGGGAGGGAGGAGATAATTATCCTTCTAACTTTCTAAGTGCTTTGAATAGTCTAATAATCAAATTGAAATGAGACAGATTAGCACAAGAAAATAACCAAATTTATTACATATGTACATGGCAGGGTTCCATAAGAAAATGGGACCTGAGGACAAATTGCCATCTTGAGCTAAGGAGAAGATGGTGGGGTTTGTGGTTTGGGATTTCAAGGGGGAGGGAGGCAGTTGCGTGGAGATGGAAAAGCAAATGTTTGGTAAACAAATGTTTGCTGGGCCACTTTAACAATGGGACACAGAGAGGAGTTTGAGCAAATGGGCCTCGCTGGTTTCTCCCTGTGTATCATACACTATTTCATATTATATTATTCTTATCTATGATGATAGCTCCCTTCCTGGAGCAGGTCCTCTGTCTAAATACTTTTAGGTGGTTAGAGGGAAGGTCAAAGTTTCTTCCCGAGTCTCCCATTTGTTAAAAATAGCCGACTTAAATGCCCTGGCCGGTGTGGCTCAGTGTTAGAGCATCAGCCTGCGAACAGAAAGGTTCACGGTTTGATTCCCCGTCAAGGGCACGTACTGAGGTTTTGGGTTCGCTCCCCACCCCTAGTGATGCACATGTGGGAGACAAACTCTCACACTGATGTTTCTCTCTCTCTCCCCCTCCCTTCTTCCCTTCCACTCTCTGAAAATCAATGGAAAAAATACCCTTAGGACTGGATTAACAAAAATAAGTAAATTAATTTTAAAAATAGCCAATTTAAAATAGTCAATATCCCAAAAGGCACAGTTTCAGGTGGCAAACTATGCTATCCTCACCATTAAGTCAAAGAACTTCATGAGCATTATTTTGAAAAACTATAATGTTTTATTACACAGAGGGGTTTCAGCTGGAATGCTTTTGAAATGCAGTCTGAAAATAAATGGGTGCAGGCTTGATCAGGGTGATAGATTGTGATTCATTAGGACTTTTCATAATAGTGTCAAGATTGCTGCCACAGTTCCAAACTTTAGGTCACTACACAATCGAATCTTAAGCAAGAAACATGGGAGTTGGGGGTGTAGAAAAGAAATTAAAAAAAAATGCACTTTTGGGTGGGGGGAAGAGAAAAACTTTGCCCAATATTATGGGTTTTAAAAATATTTATACTTTTAATTTAGTAATTCTACTTTGGGAATTTCCCTAAAGAGGCTTTCCCTTAAATGTCCTTGATCAGAACTGGGCCTCATGCTCATTCGTAGACTAATCACTGCACAATTTTCTGGGATTGGATCATTGCCACCTAAACAAATTGCCAGGAGGATAAGAAGAGGAATTTGACTAGGAATTGAGTAGGCAATTAAGAGTTATTCCCCATTTTGTATTGGAAATAGTCTTGCATATAAAATATTTGAGGTTAAGTCTTTTTACCGTTTAGATAGTTTTGTGTGGCAGGATTCACAGAAGTAGAACTATTAGATCAAAGGGTATAAATATTTTTATGGTACTAGATACTTATTACTGACATGAATTTTAATATTTTTTTATTGAATTCTAGATTTACATTTAAAACAAGGCAGAGAGCTCTCTAGATTACCCTTTACAAACAAAACACAAACACCCCAAAAAACTACACCCCGTGCATTTGCAAGGTTTTCCTTCATTAGTCACTGAGAGAACTGAAATTGAATAAAGTCATAATTACCACTAAGGAGAACAAGCTCTGAGGTGAACATTACTGCTCATTGAGAAATATGAGGCTGGCTGGGTTGGCCTATCTCCCAGTTCGTACCATTCTCTTTCTTTAGATTATTTTATTGTTTACTACTTACACATGTAGAAGCTAGGGAAGGGAAAATAAAGTGAAACTCAGCTAATTTTGCTTTTTTTTTTGGTTAATACTCACCCGAGGATATTTTTTCCATTGATTTTTAGAGAAAGTGGAAGAGGGGAGAAAGAGAGGGAAATAGAGAGAGAAACATTGATATGAGAGAGACACATCGATTGGTTGCCTCCTGCACCAGGACCAGGATTGAACCTGCAACCTAGGTATGTGCCCTTGACCAGGAATTGAACCCTTGACCTTTTGGTCTGTGGGCCGACGTTTTATCACTGAGCCACACCAGCCAGCGTTAATTTTGCTTTTTATTATTGATTAAGCAGAAGATAGAAAAGTGTTAAGATAAAACTTAGTAAAAAATAAAGGAATTTGAAATATTTATTCTTGTTATATTTTCACACTGCTTCTGCCGATTTATTCAACCTTAATCAGATTCCCCCCCCCCCCAATAACGGCATTAGTCACACTGGATTCTTTTAGAAGAAAGACAGAAATATGGTTAAATACCCAAGAGAACTGTTGTGAGTGTTAAATAAAATTTGAATTCTAAAGAAAAGTGGGAGGATTTGTTGGCACGACTCTCTAATGGATTAATGCTTTGTGAGTGGGTGTGCTAATTAAGTCCACTTCGTTGTTCCGTTGTGTGCCTTTTCTAACCCACCTTGAAAAATTACAGTACCAGGGGCACTTTAACAAAGACCTCTCCCTACATTTATAGCATTGACGGGACCCACTGATAAATTTGAAGTTCCATCCCCTTGAGAATCAGTTGAGATTTCTCTCACATATTGCTTAAGTTTTATCTTAATCTTGTATAAAAGATAATCTTTAGAAATTCTTTCCTCGGTAGACTGCTCGATATTCCCATAAAATACACTTGCAAATAAGTGCAGATTTTTTAACACAATGCCTGCAGCAATAGCCGTGATAAATTCTTTCTTGGCCTCAGCTTTCTGTAACCTTCTCCATCCCTCACAATGACACACACTTTCTCTCATTCATCTTTTATTACAATTCAATATTGTGCTTGAATATCATTAGCTTGTACGCAGCATCCCCCCACCCCTTTTCTTTAAAGGACAAACTACTGTTATTGTGCACATTTCATCTGGAAATTGACTTTGGTGTTATAGGTTCTAATATATTTACACAACAGGTACAGAAAGGTATTGGAAAAAAGAAGAAATATTTTTAACATCGTAAACCTCTAGCAAAAATATGTGTGTAATAGAATCTGGTACTGTGGTATTACACACATTACAACTGTCACTGTGACTTAGAGCCTTAGTTTAGCTGAAAGAAAATCTATAACCCCAGAAATGCAACAATGTCTGAGTCACAGTTCAGGGTAATAAATGTTTTTCACAGAATACTGTAATCCATATTTCCAAAAGCTGATGCAACAAAGGAGTTTCTACTAGAAATCTTTCAATTTCATGGGTGGAGGCTCAAATGCAGAGAGAAACAGAGAGAGAGGAAAAAAAATATTTAGAAAAAAATGATACACTCGATTGACATGATAAACTGCCAATGTTCGGAAACCTTAGCCATCTGGCTAGTGAATTTGGTTGCTGCAGACCCTTCTCTGATAAAATACCACAGAAGGCAAACTTTATTTAAATAATTTTAAGTTTTTCTCTTTAAAGGGCATGCTCCTTTTAAGAGAGTTATTTTTATGACTACAACAAGAAACTGTGAGAGGAATCCCAGACATGGATTATGAAGAACTTTCCTCAAACTGTGGAAATGTGGGAATAATAATGTCTCATTGTTTTATTGCCTTTGTATGGGCCTGGACAGGCTTGATAGCCTGAGGAACATTCTCACGTGCTTGAACCTGCCAATCATGTTCTCTTGACTTAATTGAGGGTGGGGGCAGATAGGAGAAATCTAGGATGGCAAACAGCAAGGCCAATGCAACCACTGTAAAGAAGATGTTTTAATTTGGCAGGCTGTGTTCTTTTGCTTATTTCTGGCCAACTAGAACAGCTCTTTTAAAAAAATTTATTAAGTTTATTGGAGTAACATTGGTTAATAACATTATATAAGTTTCAAGTGTACAATTCTATAATACTTCATCTGTATATTGCATTGTATGTTCGCCACCCAAAATCTAGTCTTCCTCTAGAAGACTAGAAGTTACCATAAATTTGACCCTCTTTGATGATGAAGGTTAAACCTCTTCATTCTCCCCTCACCCCCTTCCCCCTCTGGTAACCGCCATTCTGTTGTCCGTGTCTATGAGTTTGTATTGTTCACTTGTTGCTTAGAACAGTCATTTTTGATAAGAGCAGGAACTAAAATACTTTTTTGTTCATTTGAGGGAACATGGGTAGAATATCTTTTTGAGTATTAGGATTTGATATCACAAAATAGGCCTGGCACTTTACAGCATCTGTGTCACACTATTCCCTTCCCCTCTATATCTGTTAAACTCTTACTCATCCCTCAAGACCCATTCAAGTGTCCATTTGGAAATTATTTCTTCCCATCTCTCAGCTCTCAAAGCAGCTTATTTGCATTCCTTTTACAGTCAAACCTTAGTTCTCAAATGTTTCCCCTCTCAAACAATTCGGTTCCAACCAAGTTGTTCATGGAAAAAAAATGTCTCAATAGTCGAACAAAATTTTGATTCTGGACCTGACATCCTTTTCATGTTAATACCTGTATGGTCAGTCACATGTCTCTCAGGCGACAAACAAAGGAGAAAATGCATGAGTATTGGGTACTACTAAACCTCACATTGTTAACATCTCAGGAAATTGTGCTCTGAATATTTCCGTGTTGTTTTTTGTTTTTTTTTTTTTGCTTTTGTTGCTGCTGCTTATTATTAAATACATACAGTAAGTCACCATCTGTCCTAAGGTTAGTGACAGCAGCAAATTGAAAAAGAAAGGTGTGAGAACAACAATGGAGCTTAAAAAAGAAATAATTGCAAAGTGTGATAGAGGTGTTTGTGTGTCTGATCTGGCTACTGAGTATGGTTTGACAAAATTGATGAGTAGCACAATTTTAAAACACAAAGAGTGCTGTTGTTAAGAGTGCGAAAGTGCTCATGAAACAATGATCACAGGCAATTGAAGGGGTAGAAAAATTGTTGTTGATTTGGATAAACAAAAACTAGTTAGTGGTGATAGCATTTTGGAGGCAATGATTTGTGAAAAAGCGAAGAGGCTGCCTGATGACCTGAAAGACACTCCTGGAACGAGTGCTGAAAGTGATTTATTTAAGGTTAGTAGGGGGTGGTCTGATAAATTTAAGAAAAGAAGTGGCATTCATAGTGTAGTGAGGCATGGGAGGCTGCCAGTTCTAACAAAGTTGTTGCTGATAATTTTGTGACAGAATTTAAAGAATACGTAGAAGCCAAGGGATTTGTTCCCCAACGTGTTCCATTGTGATGGGACAGGCTTCTTCTGGAAGAAAATGCCAAAGAGGACCTATATCACACAGGAGGAGAAGTCATTGGCAGGGCACAAGCCAATGGAGGACAGGCTGAGTTTTGTTGTGGAGGGAATGCCAGTGGGGACTTTAAATTGAAGCCTCTACTTGTCTATCATTCTGAAAATCCTTGAGTTTTCAAGAAAAATAATGTCATTTAAAACAAGCTGAATGTGATGTGGAGGGCTAATGGCAAAGCTTGGATAACCAGGCAATTTTTTATTGAGTAGATTCATGAAGTGTTTGCCTCAAGTGTGAAGAAATACCTTCTGGAAAAACAGTCGCCACTCAGGACCCTTCTAGTAATGGACAAGGCTCTCGCCCACCCTCCAGGCTTGAAGGCCGAGTTGGTGGAGTACAGCTTCATCACCATTAGGTTCTTGTCCCCTAACACAACCTCTCTTATCCAGTCCATGGACCAGCAGGTCATTTTTAAGTTTAAGAAACTCTACACAGAGGCACTGTTTCAGAGGTGTTTTGAGGTGACCTCTGAAACTAATTTAACCCTCAAGGAGTTCTGGAAAGAACATTTTAATATCCTCACTTGCTTGAGGCTTATCAACAAAGGCTGATTGCATGTCTCCCAGGACCATGCAATCAGCCTGGAAGAAACTATGGTCTGAGTCTGTTGCTGAAGAGATTTTGAGGGATTTGAGGATGAGCCTGTGTCTGTTGTGGAGGATTCTCTGGGCAAGTCCATGGTCTCGGAGGTGAATGATGATGAGGTGGAGTTGGTGGAGGAGCTCCTGAGCTGACCACTGAGGAACTCCAAGATCTTCAGAGGGAGCAGCAACAGATGGCAGCTGAGAAGCTCTCGTCAGAGGAGGAGGAGGGAAGGGAGGATATTCTTACTTCACTAATCAAGGAAATGCTTGGGAAATGGAGAGAAATGCAAAGCTTTATTGAGAAACATCACCCTGAGAAAGAAGTAGCAAACCCTGTGATAAACTTGTTCAAAGACAATGCAGTGTTTCACTTCAGGCAAGTGTTACAACTCAGGCAAAAACAAACAAAAGTCATTGGATGGGTTTTTAGTGAGACAGAGGCCTAGTGAGCCTGGAGCAAGTTCTAGTGGAGCAGAGGCAAAAGAAAGAAAGAACCGCAGAAGGACAGCTACCTGACGTTTTTATGGAAGGGGGCTCCCCTTCCAAATAATAACAGCCCCTCATCCCTCCACCCCTCCACCCCTCCTCTCCATGCTTAGTCATTAATAGCTCCCAACATTAAAGGTAAGTCCTAGTATGTATGTAAATTTTCATTTTTACTGTACATTCTATTTCTTTTCTGTTAAATTTTCATTTACAATTTATGTCCTTTTTGTTTTTAAAGTGTTTATTTATAGATTAAACAGTACATTAGACATGTACTGTATATAAGAAAGGTTAAAACAGGGAATGAGTTGGGGGTCTGGAACAGATTAATTCAATTTACATTATTTCTAATGGGAAAAAATGATTCAGTTTTCAAACAAATCACTTCTTGAACAGCCTTCTGGAATGAATTAAGTTTGAGAATCGAGGTCCCACTATATCATTTATGACATTCTGAAGTTAGTTGCTCAGTTGGGCAGCTGATCAGTTTGCTGAAGATCAATTCCCCAAAGTCATTTAGCCAAATTAAATTCACCAAAAGTTAACTGAGGAAACCAATTTGCTTAAAACAATTTTTTCTACAGGTCTGTGATTTATTCATCATAAGGCAGAAACCTTGTCTGATTCATGCCTGGTGCTATTGTACAACTCAGCATATTGCTTGGGGTATTGAAGGGGTTAGTGGATGCTTAGTGCTTATTGAATTTAACTGAATATAATTGTAATACAAATGAAATAGATTCATATTATTCTTACTTTCCCCTTTTCACTTTTTCTATCTTGGTTAAAATGCGCAGACCACACCTACTCAGACTATGTAAACCTTGAGAAGTTTTCTGCCACGTCTGTCCTGCATATATAGAGTTTGCATAGATTTATGTGAGAAATTCAGCCCTTTATTGGATTTAGAGCCTCTTCGTTTCCCAGTAGCTTGTATTATGCTTGTTTTACTGTAACTTCTAAAAAGAATTTATCTTTGTTTACAATTGTTCTCCTGTCCCTTTCATTTAGTTCTATTGTTGTTTCTCTTTACGTAGTTGATTCATCACCACTGGTTATGAGAAATGGATTAGACAGATTTTCTCTTCTGTCTGAGAACTCACATCTCAGACAGTACACAAAGTCCAGGGAAACTAAGGCAAGCTGCTGGGACGTCTGTGGATGAGGGTAGTGATGTGGATGTGGCTACATTGTTGGCTGCCCACCACCTGCCAGTGTACCCCATTTTGCTAAGGTATTGGGTAGCCATATGCTACAGGGATGGTGGGACTCTTCCTAGGTCCAGGGGGAGAATCATGATTAGTCCAAGTCAGTCTCAGTAATTCATTCCCATTTGCCAGTGAGTGGTTAGGAGTGAGAGTCAAACCCAGCGCTGGTCAATCCGTTGTAAGGGGATGCCTGCTGGGGGACTTCAAGAGGTTTTCTCAGTAAGAGTCACAACAGGGAGAAGTTTTCTTTCCTGCTCTGGATGTTGCTGGGTGAAGATTTGGTACTTGGTAGGTTCTGTTTCTTCTGATTACAAGGTAGAAAGCCAGAAGAAGTGCTGAGAAGTGGATTCCAGACAGACCTGTGATGTTTAGCCATCAATGAACCATTGCTATACCTGCCTTACCTCAGAGTTTTGTGCTTAAGCCTTGGTGGGTTTTCAGCTATTTTCAGCTGAAAACATCCTAACTAAAACAATAGATGCTGTATTTTACAAAATAGTTGAGTAACCTGACAATGACCATTTGGTAGATGTCCCTTGAGTACTCCAGTCTCAGCCTGACATGAAGTCTATATGAATTTAAAGTCAACCAATTCTGTGATCCAACTCTGGTGCTACCATTTACCAGCTGTGTGACCTTGGGCAAGTTACTCAACTTCTCTGGGCCTTGTTTTCATTTTCTATGCATTCTCTCTGTCCCACATTGCTAGGAATCTGAATTTTTACCAGCCCTCACTCCATCTCTGATCCTCATAACACCCAGGCTGAGGATTTTGAAAAGTTTTGCTTTTTAGCAAACACTTTCTAATAAAAAATCTGCCATAGATTATGGACTTCAAATGGCCTTCAGGAAACGGTATTAGTTCTTAGTTCACATTCATGCCATTTATGTTGGCACGAGTGGCCTCTTTTATGTTAAACAAAAGAGATTATGTAAATTGCTGGTAGCTTTAAAAATACTTGAGGAATGAGAAAGAGTAAAGCTTTTAGAGGGCTTTTATACAGGCTATAAAAATCTGAATAAACATTTTTCAAGACAATCCTGGAATAATTAGAAATAAAAAATCAGAAACTTTCATTGGGATACCACAATAGATTATACAAAGGTCTAACATACATGTCTCTTGTCCTTTTGGCTTTTTCCTCACCTGAAATATGCTACAAAGACAAAAATTCTCTCAATTTTGTTCCTAGTGAATAATACTCTAGAGTTTTAAATTTTGGATATGGTGAGTAAAATAGAGCTAAGATTAAAGTCCAAGTTTCTGATATTCTATGTCCAAAAATACTCACTTGAATGAAGAAATATTCTATTTATTTATGGAAAATCCTATATTCAAACTCATGCCATAGTCAAAATTAGTTAAAATATAAGTTCATCATATTTCATAAAGGCATTTAATACAAATTAATATTTATTTCACTTAACACCTATTAATAAACTAAGAGAATGGATGAAGACTTTCTTAATATGGTAGAAAAAAGTCAACGTTAAACCAATAGCTAAATTCATTCTTAATGCAAAATACCAAAGACATTCCCCTTAAAGCCAGGAACAAGATAGGAATGTTTCACATTACCAGACTTCAAACTATATTACAAAGCCACTGTAATCAAAACAGCCGGGTATTGGTACAACAACAGGCTTATAGATCAATGGAACAGAACAGAGACCCCAGAAATAGACCCACGCCACTATGGTCAGTTAATATTTGACAAAGGAGGCAAGAGCATACAATGGAGTAAGGACAATCTCTTCAATAAGTGGTGCTGGGAAAATTGGACAGATACATGCAAAAGAATGAAACTAGACCACCAACTTTCACCATACACAAAAATAAATGCAAAATGGATAAAAAACTTAAATGTAAGTCACGAAACCATAAAAATCCTGGAAGAAAACATAGGCAGTAAAGTCACAGACATCCCACGTAGGGGACTTTTCACTGATACATCTACTAGGGCAAGAGAAACAAAGGAAAAAATAAACATATGGGACTACATCAAACTAAAAAGCTTCTGCACAGCAAAAGAAAACAGCCTCAAAATACAAAGGAACCCTACGGTCTGGGAAAACATATTTGCCAAGGATGAATCTGATAAGGGGCTAATTTCCAAAGTGTACAAAGAACTCATAGCACTCAGCAAGAGGAAGACAAATAACCCAATTAAGAAATGGGCAAAGGACCTAAATAGACACTTCTCCAAAGAGGACATACAGATGGCCAAGAGACACATGAGAAAATGCTCGACGTCGCTAATCATCAGAGAGATGCAAATTAAAACCACAATGAGGTATCACTTCACACCTGTCAGAACGGCTCATCAACAAATCAACAAACGACATGTGCTGTCGAGGGTGTGGAGAAAGGGGACCCTAGTACACTGCTGGTGGGAATGCAGACTGGGGCAGCCACTATGGAAAACAGTGTGGAGGTTCCTCAAAGAATTAAAAATGGAGCTGCCGTTTGACCCAGTGATTCCACTCCTAGGAATGTATCCTCAGAATCCTGAAACATTCATCAGAAAGGATATATGTACCCCGATGTTCATAGCAGCACAGTTTACAATAGCTAAGATCTGGAAACAGCCCAAGCGCCCACCAGTAGATGAGTAGATAAAAAAGCTGTGGGACATTCACACCATGGAATACTACGCAGCTGAAAAGAAGAAGGATCTCGTACCCTTTGGGACAGTATGGATGGACCTGGAGAATATTATGCTAAATGAAATAAGCCAGACAGGGAAAGACAAATATCACATGATCTCGCTCATACGTGGAATCTAAAGAACTTAATAAACTGATGAACAGAATAGATTCAATGACATGGAAGCATAGATGAGACTGATGAATGTCAGAGGGATGGAGGAAGGTGGGTGGGTGGAGGGGGAGAGAGTAACCAAAGAATTTATATGCATATATACACAACCCAAGGACATGGACAATGGTGGGGAGAGGGACTGGGGAGGGGGAAGGAATGGGGTGGAATGGGTCATTGGGGAGAAAAAGGGACATCTGTAATATTTTAAACAATAATAAAACTTTTAAAAAAAAAGATAGGAATGTTCACTGTCAGTGTTATTATTTAATTTTGTATATTCTAGCCAATGCTTTAAGACAAGAAAAATACATATGACATATTATTATTAGAGAGTGAAAAAAGAAAAGTGTCATTATTTATAGATAGCATAGTTGTCTATTCTAAAAACCTGAGAGTATTAGTTGAAAAACTATTAAAACTAGTAATAGAGTTTATAAAGGTGGCCATTCATAAAATCTTTTCCTTATGCTTAGCTATAAGCTTAACAAGAAATGTGTAGGACCCATATGGTGTTATAGTGAAGAACCTGACCATTTTTTAAAATTCTCACCTGAGGATATGTTTTTTTATTGATTTGAAAGAGAGACAAAGGGAGAGAAAGAGAGAGAAACATTGATTGGTTGCCTCCCATTTGCTCCCTGACTGACTGGCTGATTGGGGGATGAACCCGAAACCTAGGTATGTGTCTTGACCGGGAATCGAACCCGCAACCCTCTGATGCATGGGACGATGCTCCAACCAACAGCCACCTGGCCAGGGCTGCCCATTTTTTGATATTTAACTTCTGACAACTTTTAAGCCTTACCCTTTCCTCTTTTCTTTGTACCACACACTTGGGCAAACTGATAAGAAAGTTCATTCTCTTTTGGTTCCAGTGGGAGATAGCCCCATCCCATGTGGAAACACATACCAAGCCCTTCACTGCCCCCAGCCACAGTAAAAACCCAGGCTAGTCTCCTTTTCTTGCTCTCACAAGTAATGTTGGACCTGCTTGAGAGTCCTCCCCTGTCTTCCCCAGAAACCTCAGTTATGTGAGTAATACCCTCTTGGTGTGTGTTTGTGCTGTCTTCAGTTTGACATTGGAAGTAAACTTTGGGTGGGGATCCCTCCTGCTTTTGCAGTGACAAAAAGGAATATATAGTAGATATAAAAAGACAGAGATTAATAATAATAGCTAATGTTTACTAACGCTTATTATGTTTTTACATACTGTTTTCAGTGCATCGAGTCATTTAATTCCTATAACAACCCTATGAGTAGGTGACATCACTACCTTCACTTTATAAATGAGGGAAAAGAGGCCAGAAGTTAGATATTCTGCACTAGGTCACACAGCTGATCAAAGGTGGGGTCAGGATATAAATCCAGAAGTCTGGTTCCAGAGCTCTCTCTAAGCCACTACACGGGAGTGAAAGATGAAACGAAGGCACAGAATGTTTAAGTGAACTTGTTTAAGTCATATACCCATGAAGAAGCAAAACCAGGATCTGCCCCTACTGCCTTTCTTATTCAATAATTGACATTGATATACTGCTTTCCAACTAAAAAGGCATGATACATACATTCCTTCTTTTGATAACCTCAACAGTTATGGGAAGGTAAATTAATAGAGGTATAAATCTCCTATTGTCCAGGTGAGGAAACTGAGAGCCAGGGAAGTTATGCAATTAACCCAAGATCACACACATGTTAAAAGTGTGTGGGAAGACATAAACATGGTCTTTGATGCCACATCTTCCACGGTACCAGGTTTGTGTCTGTGTTCAAAGCACTCCTAGAAACGTGCTTGGATGTGGAGAGGCTTCCAGATGTGGATGATCTGAACCGGAGTTTCCTAGGAACCTGTATCTAATATGTGGGTGCTCCCTCCCTCCTGGAAAGCACCAAGCCCTGATACTTTTAATACTGATGCGGCTGAACTAAGGGATGCCTTGCGAGGGATGACAAATGCCGAGGCAGTTACGGCAGAGTATATCTTCCAGAGATGGTTGCTCTTCTGCCATGTGACTCTGCCATCCTCCCACCAAGAGATGCAGTCTATTTCTCCATCCCCTTGAACCCGGACAGGCTCTGTTCCTGCTTTGAAAAGTAGAGCATGACAGAGCTATGCTGTGCAGTTTCCTGGCAGAGCCCTTAACGGGCCTAGCAGCTTCTGCTTCCTGCCTCTTGGAAGCCAGGCACCGGATAATAGAACATTACCCTGAGGCCACAAGGCTCAGAGAGCCCTCAGCCCTGTGGAGAGGTGCTGGAGACTGAGACGCCATGTGGGAAGGAAGAGAAGCCAAGGAACACCGAGGTGTCAGGCTTGTCAGTGAAGAAGCCACCTTGGAAGTGAATCCTTCAGCCCACACTGCCCAGGCTGACACCCCGCATAGCAGAGATGAACCGCCCCAGGCCAGACCTTGTTGAATTTCTGATTTAGAAAATTGTGAGCACCACTGAAGCCATGAAGTTTTGGGGTGGTTTGTTATACAGCCAGAGATGACTGAAACAAGGACTTTTAGGCCATTCCTAGTACTACACAACTGAGAAGTCAACGACAGGCACAGCTCTGCCTCCCGCCTGCGTGGAGTTACTTCTCATTTAGCAGAATGAACCACCACTGGAGTGATCACTTGTGATCAATAATCATGTTCAGCTCTCAGGTGTTTAGGTCTTTAAAGATAATCCTCTTTACCATTAGGAAAAGATAGTACTCAGAGAACTTATTTATACGTAGCTTAGCTAAAACTTCATGATTTGTTTTGATCAAGGGGAAAGTTATAATTTAAGTATGTAATTACATTTGTCTAGCTTTTTGAAGTTTCCAAAGTGCTTTTTCAAATCTATCTTGTATTTCAATCTTCCCAATGAGTCTGAGATAGAAGAGGTGGCATTACTCCCATCTTTTTTTTTTTCTCCCCCCATAGGAAAATAGAGGCTCAAAAATGTTATAAGAACCGTGGGGATAGGATCAGAGGTAAGGCTAGAATCTAGATGTCTTGGCTCGCAGTCTGTTTCCAATCAAGCAGCTAACCAACCTGTGAGTTGGGCAAGACAGAGAGTGGATTGCAGGGAGTCCTGCCTCCAGCTGATGTTTTAACCATTATGGTAGGTATATGTTCAATGAAACTCGCTTGTTTCCAAGACAACAGAATTCAAACGAAAACCTCAATTGCTCCGGAGGAGGCAGATTCACTGTCATTTCCATCCTTTTGAAGAATTGAACATTTTGATGGGCAAAGTGCCAGAAATAATTAAACCTAATAGCTCCAGAGCAGAAGAAAAGAAACATATTTGTATGTATATAAATGTGGGTGGCATTTCTGCTGTGAGAGTCTTTCAACATTACAATCCAGGAAAATTCAGGGATCAACACCTTATAAAAAGAACAACAACTTGGAAAGAAAAAATGGAAGTACCTTGAAATGAAGAGATGGGAAAGTGGGGGAAGGAAAGGGAAGAAGCGATGGGCCTGGGGGAGGAACAGATCTGGCTCCTCAGTCCTTTCCCTGGTCCCAGTGGAAGAAGCAGTGGAGGGAGCAATTAGATTTTAACTTGAATTTCCTACATTGAGTCAAATGGCTGGAAGCATTCATTTTGTTTTTATTTGCTTTTCTTGTGAGGTATCCACTTTGGCTCTATTTTCCTATTTTTGCTGTGGAGATCAAGAGATTTTGAGCAGAGCAGAGATGGAATACATTCTTCTGTATTGGCCACATGCCAGATTTTATTACAGTTTTTTTGTTAACTTAGCTTATTATGAAATGGAAATTTGGTCTCTCAGGCATGTGAGAAGGAAGAGGCTCTTTTGATTTTCTTCCATTCTGGTCTTTAATTCATTCAACCATTATTGAACAGCTATTTTCTAGAAGGTCCTGCCCTAAGAATTGGGAATTCAGAAATGACTAGGGTACACCATTTAGTGGCTCATATTTAATGTACCCACTTGCCTGGTCTTCAGAGCTAAATAATGAAAACTCCATAGGCCTGTTGTGAGCTACAGAGTGATTGCCCAATACACGGCTTTTATGCAGCATTCATTTATTCATGCAGTCAACAAATAATCACTACCCCTTACTAGGAGCCAGACGCTGTGCTACGTGTTGGAGTTTCAAAAAGTGAACAAAAGCAACATGTATAACAAAGAATTAGTATCCAGAATTTATAAAGAACCCTACAGATCAATATGAAAAGAACAAATAAACCAACAGACAAATGAACAAATAATAGAGACATGGGATTCACAGAAGGGGAAAACATAAAAAGCTAAAAACATTTGATAAGATGTTCACCTTCACTTAAGCTAGTGAGGAAATGAAAATTAAAATCACTACAAGATGTGACTTTGTTTTTACCTACCTGTGTGGCAAAAGTGAAAAGCTTATTAATATCCAGTGTTATTGATTTGTGGGAAACGGGCAACTTCCCTGTATTTCTGGTGGGAATGGTAAAATGCGCTCTGATTTTGGAGAGCAACTGGAAAATATCTATTAAAATTGTCTGTATCAGGAGCAATTGGAACCAACCTAAATGTCTCTGGTACTAGTAGATAGATGGGGCATGGTATATTCATATGGTGAAATTTTACACAGGCATTCAGAAGAAAAAATTAGAGCTATCCACATCAACATGAATTGATGTTAAAAATATATTGTATAGCAAAAAGAGCAAGTTGCAGAGTTATATGTACTCTATGACCATTTATGTGGGAAAACACACACACAAAAAATCAATACTCCATATTTTCTATGGTGTAGGTAAACAGCCTGGTACAGATATATATCAAGTCATAGTAGTAGTTATCTCTTGGCTTTTGGTGGCATAAAGGACGGAAGAAATCCAAAGGGACTTCATCTGTATCTGTAATGCTATATATTTTATGCAACTGTAGTATGTATAATTTATTTGTGAAAAATTAGCTAGAGGGAAACAGTGTACAGAGCACAATCCCTGTCTTTGAGGAACTTTGACTAATGACCTCATCTGTGGGCAAAGCTGGGATTAGAACCCAGGTTTCCAATTTCATAGTGCGATCATCTGCCTCTTGGGGATATGATACATTTAACCTCTTGTGAATAATTTCAAGCTCTAACTTGAGTTCTGCAAAGTGATGGCTTTTCCAGTCCTTGTAAAGGCTAAGGCATTTTCTGTTTTTCTTTGTGTGAGGGAGTGGGTGGATTTTTCATTTTAAAAACTGGTTTTTTAAATTAAAAAATGAATAGATGCCACGAATATTTATAATTTACGTGTAAGGTATGTGGAACAACAGAACAATGAGCACACTCATTACCCTCCTTCCCCATCTCGTGCATCTTCAAAAGGGACACTGGTGAGAATATTTGGACTGTCCCATCACAGACAAGACCTGTGGCTTGGTGGTGTTCTTTCCCAGTCTACGTCAGCACCGTTTCCACAATGCTCTAGCAGCCAAATAAATGAAAGAAATGGCACTATCTGGAACATCGGAATCTTCTCTTTGTGTGCTAAGTGGCTAAGCAGTGATTTATCTGGGCTGCTGCTAGAGGTGAGAAGTCACACAAAGGAATGAGAGCTGCGTTCAGAGGTAGAGTGCCTAAGTGTATTTAGCAAACAATAATGCAGACCACAGAATATGTAGCATGGAGGAAGCAAAATGTGCATTTGCTGTCTGGCAAGCAACTGAACATTTATAGCTTGGGAATAGCTAGTCCAGAGCTGGAGGAAGGGAGATCCTTGTTTTAGTCAATGAATGAATCAGTGTTCTCTGGAACTCAGTGGGGAATTAAAAGGAAGTTACCCATCTAAGTATCCAATTTCGAAATTCCTCAAGTCTTTATATGAGAAGGGATTTAAGCAGGAACTAGTTAAGACTGTACCCAAAACACAGAGAGCATAATCACCAACACACTCAACACACGCAAGGAGGGCTGGGGAGAGGAGAGGGGGTGGGGGGGGACAGAGGGATGGAGAGAACAGAGGGAATAGGTGCAGTTGAAACCACAGTTTTTCTTCCATGATCTTCTAAGGTGTTGGGGGCTACAAGCTTTTCATACGCAGCATGAAAGCCTCACAGTAACATGTTGCCTTTAATAAATGACAGATGATTACTCCAAATAAAGGTTAGAAAATTAGTAAGAAATCAGAACTAAAAAGGGATCACAATAAGGAGTCTGGAGAAGCTCCTGGCAGCCATTTGGGGCCCCCAGAAGCCATGCCTCCCAAAGTCTCAGTTCCCTCTTTGCAGACAGTGCTGGAAACCTCAGCTCTTTCCCTCACCACGGCCTATAGGGTTGCCAGACAGAATACAGGGTGCAATAAAAAATGATGTTATTTATCTGAAATTCAAATTTAACTGGGTGTATTTTTGTTTTCTAAATCTGTCAACCCTATGTTTGTGAAATATGCTCGACCTTGCTCCTCCCCCAATTTCTTTTCTAATCTGCTCAAGTCAAAGCTCTGTGTCCCCTAAAGACCCCAGCTGCCTCAGAAGAACCCCCAAGGAAGGAAGGAATGTACCACTCTCATTTGGACCTCTCCTAAGACTTTTTCCCCTATGCTTGAAAACCATTCCATCATTTTGGAAAACTTCTGATGACTATTAGTCACAGAGGTTTTCCCTTCAATGTCTTCACAGTGTTGAGATTGGGATGGATATCACTATGCGAGAATATTCAGGATTAAGAATTATAACCTTCTCTCTAAGCCCTGCAGTATCTGGAGGGCCATCAGAAAGAGTCTGTTATCAGGGAGAGCGCAGCCCTACTCACAGACAACCCCACACGCACCTGGAGGCCGGGAGGTGGGCGAGGCATTTCTTTGCTGTTCCCATCGGGCTATCCTCCTACCCAATCTTAGTTAGCCTTGGAGGGATCTAGAAAGTCCCTTCCATTTTGCCCTCCTTGTAGTCGAAGGAGGTTGGCAAGTTACAGTTTGTAGGGAAAGTCCTGCTCACTGCCCGTTTTTGTACAGCTCATGAACTGAGAATGGGTTTTATATTTTTAAATGGTTAAAAAAACCCAAAGAAGAATAATATTAAGTAACATGTGGAAATGACACAAAATTAAAATTTTGGGCTTCATTGTTTCGTTGGGACACAGCCATGCTCATTCTTTTGTGTATTGTCTACGGCTGCTTTCATGCCATAAAGGCAGAGGTGAATATTTGTGAAGAAGCCCATGTGGCCCACGAGGCCTAAAATATTTACTGTCTAGCCTGGTTCGAATAATCTTTGCTGACCATTGATTTAAGCAATAAACTTCTCTTACAAACAGTAGCTGCTTTTCTGAGAGTGTATTTATATTAAGGTGTATTTACTATCTAGGTTACAAGGTCCCCTTCCCACCAGGAATGGATCATTTAGAACCTCTTGGTTGCTGGGGACAAAAAACCCAATTCAGAGTGCCCTTTCAGTCATATTGAAGCTGGCTGCAGTGTGACTGCTCGCACCGTACATTCATGTTGACATGAAAACTTTGTTTTGGATTGGAAATGCATTAACATTATTCAAAAAACTTCACACGATCTTGGTTTCTCTCAGTTTGCTGACCTGCCTTCCAATGTCAGCTTTATCTTTTATCCCTTCTCCAGAGCACCCCTGCTGGCCACTGGATGGCTGTAGCCGTTTCAGACCCGACAGCCTCAATGCTGGTTCCTAACTTTTGTCACCCTGTGGCAAACAGAAAACGTTACTTGTACAGCACATTGAGATTAACTAGGAGGATTTGTGAGTGTCTACATAGGGCTTGGTGAAAAAAATATATATATTATAATCATGGCAAAAAGAATATAAAAACATTAGGAAAGACATTAAATATAGGACTTGTATAAATCTTAGAAATAAAATTTTCTCCAAATTTTATTTTATTTATTTTATGTTTTTGTTAATTCTCATCCAAGGATATTTTTTCCATTGATTGTCTAGAGAGAGTGGAAGGGAGGGAGAGAAAAAGGAAGGGAGAGAGAAAGAGAAAGAGAGAGAGAGAGAGAGAGACATCAGTGTGACACATCGATTGGTTGCCTCCTGAACACACCCGACCGTGGCAGGGATCGAACCTGCAACCCAGGGGCATGCCCTTGACTGGGAATCGAACTCGAGACCCTTGAGTTCGTGACTGACACTCCAACCACTGAGCCACATCAGCCAGGGAAATTTTTCCCAAAATTTTAAATGAGAAGCTTGATCTTGCTTGCATCAAAATATTTTAATTTCATGTTTTGTGTTTCAAATGATTACATGCAATTTTTAATCAAGGCTTTAAAATCACAATGTTTCAATTATGATAGTCACTAGATAAAAAATTTGCTCATATAGGTAAGTGAAAAAACATGTAAAAACTTTTTCAACAATCATTTTAGTACAGCTTATATTATATTTACAAGATTTGTCATTTCTTCCTTTATTTTTATTGACAAATGTAATATTAAAATTTCTTATAATTGTAATGGACTTTTAATCCAATAAAACTTTTGCATATCAACTGCATACGTGGTTTGAGCAACCAGGTAACTTGGACACAATTAAAAAGGCACATAAACCACAAATGGGACCACTAGCTCTTGTTTATGAAGACAGAGATTGGGGGCCACTGATTGGAGTTGTGTCTCAGAGGAGCCCCCAGCCCCACAGTTGAGCCCCCCTGCCCAGCTGCACCCTGGGCTGTATGTTTGCATGCTGCATTCCTTGGACGCCTGGAACATGAAATTCCCAGGTAGCTCTAAGAGCACCTTGTTCACTGTGACAGACATAAACTTTGCAGAGGGTGTGTGCTCCGTAGATGGCAGGGCCAGAGCGCCTCCCTGGCTGTACTCAGTGCACCCTAGCAGGCACTGAGGCCTAGACGGAGAACACTGAGGCTGCTGCCTGCGGGGCCATGCAGCAGGCCTTTGGGTCCAGCTCACCTCTGGCCACTTTCTGAGGAGCACCAGATGGGCCAGAAGTGACCCGGTTGTGGGTTTTGGTCACCCTTCACGCTCTCTTGTCACCCCCAAGGCTGAGAGGGTCAGTGTCTTGTAGAACGTCTCTAACCTATTTGGGGCGTCCTCAGGAGCTCTGGCTCGGGAGCTCTGCCTTAACAGAAGCCTCTGCAATGTTTCCCAAACAACAGAGAAGGTGATCCAGGAAGAAAGCACCTTCCAGAGCAAAGTTTAACTCTCCTGAACCTGGGTTGTTTTGAAAACATGTTTTTCCACCACGTTTGTTTACTTGTTTGTTGTAGTTGTTGTCAGCAGCTATAGTTTATGTTTGTGCACATGTACCTACGTTACACCAGGAGTACAATACGCCTCCGTAGCTTGTCAGTCTGCCTTCAATTAACATAATCTACTTTACATAAACATAAGAAATTTACAGCGGTAAGCTTCCACTTACCTCCCTCCCATCCTTTGTGTTATTGTTGTATTACATTTTACTTCTACATTTGTTATAAACACCAAAATACATTGTTAGTTTTGTATTATATTGTCAATTGTCATTTTTTAAAAACAGCTTTTTCGGAATGCAAATTCACATATAAAATTCACCCATATACAAAGTGCACAACTCAATTGTTTTTGGTACATTACATAATTAAAAATGTGATAAAATACATGTAACAAAGTTATATATATTGTTATATTGCCATTTTAACTTTTTAAGTGTACATTTCAGTACATTCACAATGTTGTGCAACCATCACTGCTCTCTATTTCCAAAATTTTTCATTGCCCCAAACAGAAACTCTGTAACTACTAAGAAGTGACTCTATTTCCTCCTTCCCCCAGCCTGTGGTAATTCCTAATCTACTTTCTGTCTCTCTGAATTTGCCTATTCTATGTACCTCATGTACATGGAATCATATAATATTTGTTCTTTTGTGTCTGGCTTATTTTACTTAGCATAATGTTTTCAAGGCTCATCCATGTTGTAGAATGTGAGAACTTCATTTCCTTTTAAGGCCAAGCGAGATTTCGTTGGATGTACCTAACACATTTCGTTTACCCATTCATCTGTTGATGCACTAGTTAATTACCTTTAAAGGAAATTAAGAAACAAGAAAAAAAATGCTCCTTATATACTTATCTCTGTATTTATTATTTATGGAACTTCTCAGTAACTGGATCTCTATCTGGCGGCGTTCCCTTTCACCCTGGAGGGGTAGGGATGCCTTTGTTGTGGTGGAACTGGGACTCTAAGTGTTCAGTTTACCCTTTCTTGGGTTAAAAGGAAGTGAGGTGGGTGCCATGGCCTAATTTTTATCTTTGTGGACCCTTCGCTTACACGTGGATGCAGACAGTAATTGTTTGTGCCTGTGGAGTCGTAGTCCCTTTCTCTGTTAAAATGGCTGTGGAAGTGTGGATGTCCTCATGTGGGGCAGACACAGCTGAAGGCCCAGCCAAGTGCTCCAGAGAGGAATGTTTCCCCGGCAGAGAAAGGCCAGAGGCGGAGGGCTCAGCAGCACACGGCCAGCTCCAGGCAGGCTCTTCTCTTACTTCTGCATTTCCCTGTCCATGAGGACTTGCGTTAGTGAGAAAACAGAACGTGAATATCATTTCTTGCTCGGTGATACTTTGAATCCTCTTCCAGGCCTTTGGGACACCCCTGTGGGACGGCAGCATGCCCTTTGTCAGGTGCTGGACATAAGCAACGCCATTCACCACGTGTGTGGTTTCAGCCTGTCTGTCAGCCTTCGGATGGCAATAAGGAAGTCCCTGTGGATCTCTAGACTGAGAGTTCTCCTTGCGAGTAATGGCCTTGGTGAAAAGGGGCTGAAATTTCACTTTTCTCCAGAATTTCTTTATCATCCTGCTGTTCCATATTTAAGTACTATTATCTGGAAGTCAGTCTTCTCAGCAATAATTTGGAAGGAAGTTGCTTTTAGAGGTATCAAGTAGAGGGGACAACTTGGGTAGAGTCAAAACTGGAAAAAGATTGAATTCCAGGTTATATCCCTAGTCTGTCCCTTGAAACTGAGGCATATACAGGAGAAAGCAAACAGAAATCAGTGGGTAAACGTGCTGGAATGTACAGTGGGTCATAGATATTGAAGGATGACCTTGTCATGCATGCTAAACAGATACTTTTGTGAGTTTAAATTTAATTAGCACCTGGAAATTAACAAGGCTAGAAAGAAGGGCAATGTGTTGTTAAGTGGTGGCGATGGATAAGTACTGTTTGGAGCACATAGATAAATGAATATTTAATTTGTAATGCGTAATGAGCTAGGTGTCTATAAATAATTTGTTTTTCAAGTTGCTGTCACAAAACAAAATGATCGAATCACCCAGTGTCAGGAAATTACTGTTATTACTGTTTTTCTTTGGTTAAATGTTAAAATCAGTTTGTAGATAGATATTGATTTGTATTGTTCAAGTTGGATAATATAAATATTTTTATTGTCATACCTTCTATTGCTTCTTTAAGGACATAAAAATAATTTTTAGTCTTATTTCTTTTGCCCATTTACCTTAAATATGTATGTGTTCAGTCAGAGCGTGCTCCTGGAGGACAGGGGAATGGACTTCTGTACCTTCTCATCTAGCACCTTTTAATATTTAGAGCATTTGCTTGTTGATGATCTTTTAGGAGGAGAGCCTGAGAAATATCCTTTTTGAAAATTAAAAATTAAAAATTTTTATTGTTTAAAATATTACAGATGTCCCCTTTTCTCCCCATTTACTCCTTCCACCCCTTACCCACCCCCCTTCCCAGTCCCCCAGTACACTATTGTCTGTGTTCTTGGGTTACGCATGTATGCATATAAATTCTTTGGTTAATCTCTCCCCACCCACCCCCACCTTCCCTCTGAGATTCGTCAGTCAGATCCACACTTCCACATCACTGAATCTATTCTGTTCATCAGTTTATTAAGTTCTTTAGATTCCACATATAAGCGAGATCATGTGATGCTGGTCTTTCTCTGCCTGGCTTATTTCACTTAGCTTAATATTCTCCAGGTCCATCCATAATGTACCAAAGGGTATGAGATTCTTCTTCTTTACAGCTGCATAGTATTCCATGGTGTAAATGTGCCTCAGCTTTTTTATCCGCTCATCTACTGATGGGCACTTGGGCTGTTTCCAGATCTTAGGTATTGTAAATTGTGCTGCTATGAACATAAGGGTGCATATATATTCTTTCTGATTAGTGTTTCAGCATTCTTAGGATATAGTCCTAGAAATGGGATCACTAGGTCAAAAGGCAGTTCCATTTTTAATTTTTTGAGGAACTTCCATACTGTTTTCCATAGTGGCTGCACCAGTCTGCATTCCCACCAGCAGTGTACAGGGTTCCACACCCTCGCCAGCACGTGTCAGTTGTTGATTTGTTCATGGGGCCATTCTGACAGTGAAGTGATACCTCATTGTGGCTTTAATCTGCATCTCTCTAACGATTAGTGGCATTGAGCATTTTTTCATATGCCTCTGGGCCATCTATATGTCCTCTTTGGAGAAGTGTATATTTAGGTCCTTTGCCCATTTTTTAATTGGATTGTTTGTCTTCCTCTTATTGAGTTGTATGAGTTCTTTGTACACTTTGGAGATTAGCCCCTTATCAGATACATCCTTGGCAAATATGTTCTCCAATACTGTGGGATTCTTTTGTATTTTGAGGCTGATTTCTTTTGCTGTGCAAAAGCTTTTTAGTTTGCTGTATCAGTGAAAATTCCACTATGTGAGATGCTTGTGACTTTACTGCCTATGTTTTCTTCCAGGTTTTTTATGGTTTTGGGACTTACTTTAAAATCTTTTATCAATTTATTCATTTTGAATTTATTCTTGTGTATGGAGTAAGTTGTTGATCTAGTTTCATTTTTTTGCATGCACCTGTCCAATTTTCCCAGCACCATTTATTGAAGAGATTTTCTTTACTCCATTGTATGCTCTTGCCTCCTTTGTCAAATATTAACTGACCATAATGGCTTGGGTTTATTTCTGGGATCTCTGTTCTGTTGCATTGACTTATATCTCTGGTGTTGTACCAATACCAGGCAGGCTGTTTTGATTACGATGGCTTCGTAGTACAGTTTGATATGCAGTAAAGTGATCCCTCTTACTCTGCTCTTCTTTCTCAAGATGGCTGTGACTATTCAGGGTCTTTTTTGGTTCCACATAAATTTTTGGAATATTTGTTTTAGCTCTGTGAAATATGCTGTTGGCATTTTAATAGGAATTGCATTGAATCTATAGATTGCTTTGGGTAGTATGGACATTTTAATGATATTAATTATTTCAATACGTGAACGTGGTATATTCTTCCACTTCTTTATATCTGTCTTCCTCTATTTCTTTTTCAGTGTCTTGTTTTCAGTGTCAGTTTTCTGAGTACAGGTCTTTTACATCCTTGGTTAAGTTTATTCCTAGGTATCTTATTTTTTTAGTTGCAATGGTAAATGGTATTGTTTTTTAGTTTCTCTTTCTGAGAGTTCACTGTTGGTGAATAAAAATGCCATTGATTTCTGGGTGTTAATTTTGTATCCAGCTACCTTGCCGAATTCATTTATCAAATCTAGCAGTACTTTGGTGGAGTCTTTCAGGTTTTCTATGTACACTATCACATCATCTGCAAATAATGACAGTTCTACTTCCTCTTTTCCAATTTGGATAACTTTTATGTTTTCTTCCTGTCTAGTGGCTGTGGCAAGGACTTCCAGTACTATGTTGAATAAGAGTGGTGAAAGCAGACAACCCTGTCTTGCTCTTGTTTTTAAGGGAAATGCATTGAACATGATGTTGGCTGTAGGTTTGTCATATATGGCCTTTATCCTGTTGAGGTGTGATCCCTCTAGTTCCACTTTGCTGAGAATTTTTATCAGAAATGGGTGCTGGATTTTGTCGAATGCTTTTTCTGCAACTATTGACATGATCATATGATTTTTGTCCTTCATTTTGTTTATGTGATGTATCACATTTATTGATTTGTGGATGTTGTACCAGCCTTGCATCCCTGGAATAAATCCCATTTGGTTGTGGTGTATGATCTTTTTAATATATTGCTGGATCTTGTTTGCTAGTATTTTGTTGAGCATTTTAGCATGTATATTCATCAGGGATATTGGCCTTTAATTTTCTTTCTTTGTGTCTTTATCTGGTTTTGGGATTAGGATGATGCTGGCCTCATAAAAAGAGGTGGGAGTGCTTCCTCCTCTTGGATTTTCTGGAATAGTTTGAGGAGAATAAGTATTAATTCTTCTTTGAATGTTTGGTGAAACTCATCTTTAAATCCATCTGGTCCAGGACTTTTGTTTGCTGGGAGTTTTTTGATTACTGCTTCAATTTCATTAGTTGTTATCGGCCTATTCAGGTTTTCTGCCTCTTCTTGATTCAGCTTTGGAAGGTTGTATACATCCAGGAATCTGTCCATTTCACCCAGATTGTCCAGTTTATTGGCATATAGTTGCTCACAGTATTTTCTTACAATCCTTCGTATTTCTGTTGGGTCAGTTGTTATATCTCTTTCATTTCGATTTTATTTATTTGGTTCCTCTCTCTTTGTTTCTTGGTGAGTCTGGCTAAAGGTGAATCAATCTTATTTATCTTTCCAAAGAACCAGTTCTTGGTTTCATTGTTTTTTTATATTGTTTTTTAGTCTTTATGTCATTGATTTCTGCTCTGATCTTTTTTATTTCCTTCCTTCTACTTCCTCGGGGCTTTTCTTGCTCTTCTCTTTCTAATTCTTTTAGTTGTTGTGTTAGATGGTTTAGTAGAGCTTTTCCTTGTTACTTGAGGTATGCCTGTACTGCTATGAACTTTCCTCTTGGGATTGCTTTCACTGTGTCCCATATATTTTGGGTTGTTTTCTGTACATTTTCATTTTTCCCCAGAAGTGTTTGATTTCTTCCTTGATCTCATTGGTAACCCATTCATTGTTTAATAACATGCTATTTAGCCTCCATATGTTTAAATATTTTTGAGTTTTTTTACAGTGGTTGATCCCTAGTTTCATGACATTGTGATCTGAGAAGACGCTTAATATGATTTCAATCTTCTTGAATTTGTAGAGACTTGCTTTGTGCCCTAACATGTGGTCTATTTTTGAGAATGTTCCATGTACACTTGAGAAGAATGTGTATTCTGCTGCTTTAGGATGAAATGTTCTATAAATGTCAATTAAATCTACTAGATCTAGTGTGTCATTTAAGGTCTGTGTTTCCCTGTTGATTTTTTGTCTTGATGATCTGTCCAATGATGACAGTGGTGTGTTAAAGTCCCCCACTATGATTGTGTTGCTGTCGATCTCCCCCTTAAAGTCAGCCAAAATTTTTTTTATATATTTAGGTGCTCCTATATTGGGTGCATATATATTTATAAGGGTTATTTCCTTCTGTTGATTGATCCCTTTAGTATTATGTAGTGACCATCTTTGTTCCTTGTTATGATCTCTATTTTGAAGTCTATTTTGTCAAAAATAAGTATTGCTAATCCAGCTTTTTTTCATTTCCATTTGCATGAAATATTTTATTCCATCCCTTCACTTTCAGTCTTTTGCTGTCAGGTGGATCTCTTATAGACAGCATATATATGGGTCCTGTTTTCTTATCCATTCAGCTACCTTTTGTCTTTTGATTGGAGCATTTATTCCTTTTACATTTAAGATTACTATTGATATATACTTATTTAATGCCATTTCCCCCCATATGCATATTCACCTTTCTCTCAATATTTCTTCTTCTTCTTAAAGCAGTCTTTTCAGCATTTCTTGCAATGCTGGTTTAGTGGTACTGAACTTCTTTAATCCCCTTTTGTCTGGGAAGCTCTTTATTTCACCTTCAATTTTATTTATTTATTTATTATTTATTTATTTATTTTTATTTTTAAAAAGGATCTTTATTGTTGAAAGTATTACAGATGGCCCCTTTTCCCCCCATTGACTCCCTCCTCCCTACTCTTGCCCTCTCCCCAGACCTACACCGCACTATTGTCTGTATCCATGGGCTAAGCATATATGCATATAAGTTCTTTAGTTAATCTCTTCCTGCCCCCCTTTCTCACCAGGGACACTTTTACAAGCACCTGAGGGTCAGCTTTCGGCCCCGGGATCTGCAGTCTGCTAGGTGGTCCTTAACATCAATGTTGGCTTTGGGTGTCTGACAGACTTTAAAACCCAGCCCATCCCTTAAAGCTGGGGGCCTTTTGCAATTGCATCAATCTTTCTGATCTGGTTTCACTCAGCTGTAAAATGCATGCGGATCATCGGATCATCTTAGTGGAGTCCATGCAGCTCCCTGTGGCTGAGGACGAGTGGCATCAGATCAGATCGCGTGGGAGCTGATAGACTTGCGGCATCTCTGACCCCACCCCAGACCTGCTGCTCCAGAATCTGTGTTTTGACAAGATCTCCAAGGGATTTGCGTGCATGGTCAGTTCTGAGTACTAGTGGAACTCACAGGGCTTTTATGAGGAGTTCGTGCAATTCATTGATTCCACATATATTTATTGAGCACTTACTATGTACCAGGCTCTGGGGCAAATGCTGGAAGGACAGCAGAGAACCTGATGGATAAATCCTAACTGTTGTGGAGTTTACCTAATGAGGAGAGACGGAGAAACAGACAAGGTAATTACATAATACATGGGATATGTTAGATCGTGATAAGCATGAGGGAGAAAAATAAAGCAATGCTCCCAGACGGGAATGACAGGGAAGAGGAGGAGGACCCTCCCGTAGGTAGAATGACAAGAAGGTGACATCTGAGCAAGGATCTGATGGAGGCGAGGAAACGTATATTCCAGGTGACCCGAGAAGCCCATGCTGAGACCCAGCATCAGGAGCATGCCCGAGGTGTCTGAAAGATCATCAAGGAGGCCAGCGTGGCTGAAAAAGGGCGAGTGAAGGGAAAATGCCAGAAGGTGAGTTGGGAGAGAAGTTTCACCTTCAATTTTAAATGATAGCCTTGCTGGATAAAGCAATCTTGGTTGCATGTTCTTGCTTTTCATTACTTTGAGAACTTCATGCCACTCCCTTCTGGCCTGACATGTTTCTGTTAAGAAATCTGCTGTCAGCCTTATGGGGATTCCTTTGTAGGTCACTGCTTGTCTCTCTCTTGAAGCCCTTAATATTCTCTCTTTGTCCTTAACATTTGCTGTTTTAATTATGATGTGTCTTGGAGTGGGTCTCTTTGGGTTCTTCTTGTTTGGAACCCTTTGTGCTTCCTGAACTTGTGTGGCTTTTTCCCTCACCAGGGTAGGGAAGTTTTCTGTCAATATTTCCTCCACCAAGTTCTCTATTCATTGCTCACTTTTCTCCCCCTCTGGTATCCCTATCACACGAATGTTGTTTTGCTTCATGTTGTCCTAAAGCTACGTTAGACTGTCCTCATGCTTTCTAACTGTTTTTTCTTTTTGCTGCTCTGATTATTTTTTTTTACCTTATCTTCTAAGTCACTTATTCTAGTCTTTGCTTCATTGTGCCTGCTTTTAATTCCTTCCAGCATATTCTTGATATCAGATATAGTATTCTTCATTTCTGCCTGGTTCTTATTTATGATATCTAGTTCTTTTTTTCATGTTTTCACTAAGTTCGTGGACCTTTCCATTAAGTGTCTTGTTGTTCTCATTAATTTCCTTAAGCATCTTTATAAACATTACTCTGAACTCTATTTCTGATAACTTGCTTAACTCCATCTCATCAAGGTCTTTTCCTGGTGATTTTTTCTTTTCTTTAGTTTGCGGGCGTTGTTTCTTTGTCTCCCCATTTCAGTGGCTCTTAGTGTTTATATCTGTACATTAGATATATTTGCTGTCTCCCAGTCTTGTGGGGTGGGATTTTGTAGTGTATGTCCAGTGGATCCCAGAGGTGTGTTGTCCTTATACTTCTGAGCTATTTGCTCTAGGCATGTACCTTTTGTGGGTGTCCCTTTTGTAAGTTCTTTGGACTCTCCTGTTGTGATTGGGTCTAGATTGTTGTTGACCCAATTTTGAGAGGACTGTTCTCTCAGGTTGACTAACTGTGTGGCTCAGCCCCAACCACATCATGTGAGCTGTTGTACAGGTGCTGACAAGGCAAAACAAAACACAACCAAACTGCCAGGACACAAGCAGTATCTTACAAAATTTCCTGACAATCACAATGAAAACATCCCAAGAGAAAGTAGAATTGGGAGAGCAAAGCCAGAACACAAATGCTAAAGAAAAAAAAAAAAGAGGAAGAAAAAGATATGGTAAAGAAAAAATAAATAATAATAATAAACTAAAATAAAAAGTAAAAAATAGAGATGCTGCTGGGAGATAAAGGGGCAGAGAAAAGGTTCTGAAAGAAGGGCAAGCAAAAAATTAAAGGTAGAGCATAGGAATAGGAAAATAGTTGAAAAATAAAATAAAACAAACAGAAACAAACAAAAAGACATGAAGACAGAGAATAAAAGGGGAGAAAAAGAAAAGAAAGAAAGAAAAAAAGTTATGCCAATGGAAGAAGAAGAGAGAGAGAGATAAAGCAAGGGCAAGGAGGGAGTCCAATAAGAGATATGGGTGAAACAACAGAGAAAAGCAATAAACTTATTGGTTATAATGCTGAGGCATAACCTTTAGCTAGGGGGTAAAAGGAGGGATCCAGTTTGGTTTGAAAAATGATGTAATTTCTGTTCTTCCTTTGCTCGTAAACTGTATAGATCTCTCTAAAGCATAAATTGAGGCTTCCCTTTGCATCCTGAATGGTGTTGAGTTGGGGTTGAAGTTGGGTGCTGTAGCAGAGAACCATCTAGGTTTGGGTTATAGTAAGTGGGAGCCCCACCAGAAGAGTTTGTTCTCCTGAGGAGGCCAGCCCTTTGTGCTGAACACAGCATGTGTGTATGTGAATACACATATAGATCCTCTACTTCCTGGATTGCAGGAGGTGAGAGGGCAATGCTATTTCTTGCAGACTTCATCAAAAGTTAAGTAGCTCAAGAGTTATGTGGGTACCCATGCAGACAGTGGCTCATGTAGAGGGGTGCACATCCATGGCACAAGTCTCCAGAGCATCAGCTTTGCAACTGTCTTTTTCTCTCTTTCCTCAAAGTTGTACCCTATGAGCTGGGAAAGAGTTGTCTTGGGTGGAAGTGGAGAACAGTGCTGCATTGTTTTTATTTATACTTGGAATACATTTGTGTTTCTGCTTTATCATTTTTTTCTCTTGCTTTTATGCATAGTAGTATGTATATCTGGGAGTGTGTGGGCAAGCTATGCATCCCAGGGAAATGAAGTAACTTATACAGGTCCTTAAGGTTGGGGAAGGGTGCACAGAAGACCATCTTGTCTAGCCATTCCCAAACTTTGGCTCTGCAACTGGGGCCTTCAGGGAGTTTTGAATGATTCAGTGTCCAGGCCCCGCTCCTAGAATTCTGATTCAGTCATTCTGAGGACCTAGAGATTTACATTTCAAAAAACACCTCAGTGGGTTCTGTTGGGTAGCTGAGCTTGGGACCCTCAGAGCCAGTATATCTCCAGTCTGTAAGCAAGAACACTCTTTAATCTTCCCAGTATGTGGTTATATAAAAGCCAGATAACACGTACAATCAAGAATTTTGGCACAGGAACCACTTTGCCATCTTTGGGCCCCCACTGTCTCATTGATCTTTTTAAAGAACAAACTCTAGCTTCTCTCTGCTTCCTGTACCTGGAAGCCTTCCGCACCACCCAGGTATTGGGGGTGAGAGTTGTGGGACACAAGCCCCGGGACCAGGTTCTGTAACATGCAACCTATTTTAGAGGGAGTGTGAGTAACCCAGACCAAACCAGGGTTTACACTGGCAAGACCTGGTGTGGCTTCCTGCCCTGGCCCCTGCCTGCCGCAGGGGTCCAGGAAGCTTTCCTGCCAGTGGGAGGTGATGAGGTCAGTGCACTGAAATACCCACCGTGGAAAAGAAGAAGGCAGGAAGGTGACTGGAAAGTGTTATTTTAAAATGGGTTGGACCCTTGTAGACCCCTAGAGGAAATTAAATTTAGTAATTTCGTTTTTTTAATTATTTTTTCTGAAGTTCCACAGTGGAGAATTAGGGACTAGTTTCCAAGGTGGGGATGCTTTTTAGCTTTTGTGTATTTTGAAAGGGGGTCTCTGGGGTGTTGAAATGCACCAAGGGAAAGGCGGGGAGGAGATGTCAGCTGCTAATCTGGGCACTCCCAGAATAAGAGCAAGGAGATTTATGTGGTGTTTGTGTGGGGTTGAAACCTGGGTGGGGAAGCAGTCCAACTCTTCATTGACAACCCTTTGTTTTGAGATAAATTTAAACAGGGCTGTTAAGAGCATTTTGCGTTTGTACAAGTGCTTTTCATGAACAATAGTTTCCAACCATTTAATAATGACCTTGGCACTTTCATCAGAACAGCACAATTCTCAATCTGTCCCTGGCTTTACCGAGGAACCGTCACACTTCCTGTTCTCCTTAATCGCTTCTCCCATCTGGGAAGCACCGGGCTCTCCGGAAGACACCTGTTTTCTGGCCTGTTATTTTCAAACCTTGGATCCCTGGCTGGTCCTGAGTGGTTGTGAGTGAGGAGAAGGAGGCCAGAGGGTCAAGCCTGTCTTCTGAGGGACAGAAATCACCAAGACCCCATCATCTAGACCCTGCCTGTGAACTCCCAAGTGAGGCTGGACCCGATTCATGTACCTTTTTCTTAGTAAAGTTGATTTCTGCTTATTTCTTTTTCTTTCTTATTTTTAAAAAATATGTCTTTATTGATTTCAGAGAAAGGAAGGGAGAGGGAGAGAGAGAGAAAGATAGAAACATCAATGATGAGAGAGTCATTGATCGGCTGCCTCCTGCACACCCCCGACTGGGGATCGAGCCCACAACCCGGGCATGTGCCCTGACTGGGAATAGAACCCTGATCTCCTGGATCCTAGGTCGATGCTCAATCACTGAGCCATGACTGGCCAGGCGACTTCTGTTCATTTCACGAAAAAGAAATTCATGAAGAATGAGAAAGGGAAGATTTTGAAGACGAATTAAAATCAAAATTAGAAGAAAAAGAAACACATATAAAGTTAGAGGAGGAAAAAATTGTATTTAGTTTAGAAAAATCCTATGTGTCTTTTGGAGACTAGCACCTGTATTTTGGAAGAATTTTCTGGTTGTGTCCACGAGTATTTGGTAAAGAGAATGAAGGTTAAATTAACAAGGGAATGACTATGCTTTCAATAAAGGTTCCCGCGCTCTTGGGATATGAGAACTCAACATTATAAAGGCTGAGGTAGAGGATAGGGTTGTGTAATGCTTATTATTTGGCCTTTTCCCAATTCTTGTTTGCAGCAGGGGCTACTGAGAAATGGCTTCAGGCAGCCTTCAGCAAGGGGTTACGGGCTACAGCAATGTTTTTTGGCAGCATAATTCACTCCCCAGTGCTGGCAATTCCCATCTGGACAACTTCCCACAAGAGTTCCAGTGGCCTGTACTTCCCATTTCTCCACAAAGGAACGCTTGTGTGGGACAACAGTGTCCTCCCCAACATGGAGAACCCACCATGGACTTGGGCGTTGCAGATATCACTGTGGTGTGGGCCTGGGGGGTAGCAGAGAGATGGTACAGGAAATACCAAAACAATGTAAAACGCAGCCCCTGTTCCCAAGCACCATACTGCCCACATGGGATTTTTTTTTTTACAGATGTCCCCTTTTTCCCCCCATTGACTCCTTCCACCCTGCACCCACCCCTCGCCCCAGGCCTTCACCACATAATTGTCTGTGTCCCAGGGTTATGCATTTATGCATATAAATTCTTGGGTTAATCTCTCCCCCCACCCTACCACCCCCGCCTTCCCTCTGAGATTCATCAGTCTGTTCCATGCTTCTATGTCACTGGATCTATTTTGTTCATCAGTTTATTTTGTTCTTTAGATTCCACATATAAGTGAGATCACGTGATATTTGCCTTTCTCTGCCTGGCTTATTTCACTTAGCATAATATTCTCCAGGTGCATCCATATTGTCCCAAAGGATAAGAGATCCTTCCTCTTTACACCTGCATAGTAGTCCATGGTGTAAATGTCCCACAGCTTTTTTATCTACTCATCTACCGATGGGCACTTGGGCTGTTAACAGATCTTAGCTATTGTAAATTGCGCTGCTATGAACATAGGGGTGCATATATTCTTTCTGATTAGTATTTCAGGATTCTTAGGATATATTCCTAGAAGTGGGATCACTGGGTCAAAAGGCAGTTCCATATTTAATTTTTTGAGGAACCTCCATACTGTTTTCCATAGTGGCTGCAGCAGTCTGCATTCCCACCAGCAAAGTACCAAGGCTCTCCTTTCTCCACATGGGATTTTACACACACAGACACACAGACACACACACACACACACACACACACATGCAAAAAGAAAGAAAGAAGAAAAGAAAGAAAACCCATTAAAAAGAATTAAGAATGTTTATTCAAGTAAGTTAGAATTGAAAAATTCTTAAACAGCAGAGGCTGGGGTGATTAAAGTGTCATGGGGTTAATCAACTGAGGCATCCTAAAAAAAGATTAAAATCCAGTCAGGTAAAATAAAAACAAAGCAAAAAAAACCACTCATAATAAACAGGTGACATCATAAAATACTATGATGCTATTTTTCCAAAACTCAAAGCTCATTAAAAAGTTGACCTTATTTGTTACAGTATTTGTGAGACACAAGCATCATTATCTTCATGTTGTGGGTAAGGAAATAGAAGCTCAGAAGGAGTGAGCCTTTTAAAAAATTTTATATTTTTATTGATTTCAGAGAAAGGAAGGGAGAGGGAGAAAGAGATAGAAACATCAATGATGAGAGAGTCATTGATCCGCTGCCTCCTGAATGCCCCCTACTGGGGATTGAACCCAAAACCCCGGGATGTGCCCTGGCCTCGATCTCCTGGATCATAGGTCGATGCTCAACTGCTAAGCCATGCCAGTCGGGTGTAAACCTTTTTTTTTTTTTTTTTACCATGTTCCATGCAGAATTATACTCAAAACTCAGACTGCAGGATGAATCCTTGATCTGTCACAGGAGCCCAGGAGTTCACCACCTGCTTCTAGCCTTTCTTAAAACTCTTTTGAGGATAAACTATTTCATTAACTATGTCACAATGCTAGTGTCTCTTTTTGGCGAGGAGGGGGGTGGCTGAATAATATATGGAGGGTTATAACAGTGTGTTTGAAATGATTTCATTTTTGCATATATATATGAAAAATGATATATACCAATTTGTTATATAAACCCTCTTATAAATTATAATAATAACTGTGCATTGTTTTTGTATTAAGGAAAAGAGCCCTGAAAATAGTAAAACAAAAGAAAAGGCTCTAGGGTTTTAAAAAGTATTCCAATTAAATTTTAGGTAATTGCACTTTTTAAAATTTTAATTTTGCTAAATACTAGAAAATTCAATTTACAATAATTAGTTTATATTGTTATAACTTTTTGTGTATATTATACATACTATTACGTAAATTATTACAATTTCTCTAATCAATTCCCTTCTGTTAGACATTCACTTTTTCTAAATTATCATTAATTAGAAGCAACTTAGAGTAAACACAATTGGCTAAAATGTATTAAAATGAAAATAGAAACACCCTGCCCTTTCCCCAAAAGATTCTGAAAATGAGCAAAGATCCTTTCTGGGAAATTTTATTCATTTTCACCAAGTATTTATTTATTTATTTATTTATTCACTCATTTATTTATTTACCAAATTGTGATCTTAACTAAGGAATGGAAAGAAAATAACATATGTTAAGTAACCACAAACACATTTTTCTAACACTTCTTGCTTCTGTATTTTAGTAGGTTTTAAAATCAGGAATGAATGAGAATTACAGCAGGAGGAGAGAAGTTCTCTTCAGACGGATATTCTTACTATAAGAATGATCACACACAATAACAGGGGATTTTACAGAATCTTTAAACAAAGTGGATTACAAAACATGTGTATGTGCGTGTGCAGAAGGGATGATGCCACCTGCCTGGATGTCTCTGGAAAGGGTCGCTCCATTTCTTACTGTGTGCCTCTGAAGCCCAATAGAACAGTCTCGTTCTCATCATAAAGATTATGGGAACCAAATGTCAAAAGATAATTAAGTTCTTCTTCAGGAACTATTACTGTGTTTCTGGCACTGAGCTTCAAAGATAAATCAAGAGCCACCTAAAATGCCACCTCCTACATGACCTCTAGAGATCCTCTAGGTTCCCACAGTTCATTTTTATTCCTCTGTATAGCACTTACCTCACAATTTCAAATTTTCTCGTTCAGGAATTTGTCCCATCCAGTAGATGGTGAACTTTCCTAAGGAAGTCCCTAGAAAATGCTTCATGTCTGTTAATTGAGTAAATGAATGAGCTGGCCCATGAAGGATGATTACGACTCAGTCATACAAGGGATGGAGAGAAAAGAAGGGAAAGGCCAGGGGGAATCCTTTCATGGAGATGAAATGGGGGTGCTGAAACACTATGCGGTGTTTGCCCCTCTGCCGGGAGCTGGGCTCTGTCACTAGCTGACAGCCCTGCCTGTCCCCACACACTGAAGATCCCTGCTGAGTCTAAGATTCGGCAGGAGTCTTCAGTGCAAGTCCTGAGAGGGGCTGGAGCCAACTTGAAAGAGGATTTCCTGAAGCGCTGCAAATAGAGTGAGTAGGTAGGCAGTGGGGAAAGTGGGGCTGGCGTCAGGCAAGCTGCTGGACTTTTATCTTCTGATTTCATATAAAAATAGAAATCTTCATCATCCCCATTTCTCCAAACCTTGACCTTTTTTTTTCAGGGGAAAAACTGGTACTTGTTGATTTCTTCACAAAATAAATGCAAAAATTACTGAAGGAAATGAAACAGACCATTTAAATCAGAGACCAGTCGCAGAGTGGGCCATTGTCCCTTGACCCCTGTTCCCTCTTCTGCAGTGGTCGAAACCCAGGTTTTTGGCTTGGCACATGGATGGCCAGAAGAAAGTCTGTATTTTCTGTTTTTCCTCTAACAATGGAACTCATATTAGTTGAGTTCTGGCTAATGGATGTTAGTGGAAGTGGTGAGTACAACTTACCAGGGATATCTTTAAAGAAAAGGGACTGTGTACTTTTCTATTTCTTGTTGGCAAGAGTGTAGATGTGATAGCTTAACTCCAGCAGCCATGTGGGCCGTGAAAGGGCCTTGGGAACAGAAGCCACCTATGGTGGAACAGCAGGACTGGTCCTTGACAGTATGGAGTCCTATTCTAGCTCTGGGCTAACCAACGTCTATACTTTTTGAAAGTGAGAGAGATAAATGGATTTGTTGAAGCTATCGTTGTTTTGAGTTATTCTATTATAGTGGAACCTAACTTAACTAATGCAGCAGCTGTGACTCAAGGGAATATTTTGCCGATTTACTTCGACCAGGCAGAATGCTGTCTCTGAGGAGTGTGCCTGAACTAGGCATGTGTGTTCTCTGAACCCAGCACATCCCTTGGGAGCTCGGCTGAGAGTGTAGTGTGAACTGGAGGCCAGAGCCCTGACCAGAAATGAGTGGCTCAGAGGGAGGCTTTTCGTCAAGGAGAATCGTAGCATAGGGGAGAAAACATGGGTTTGGGGTCAGAAAGATGGGTTAAAATACTGAATCTATCATTTACAATTTGTGTGATTTCAGCTTCAGTTTCTGTGGTGTGGGGATTAATCAGATGTTATACTGAGACTATATCAGTAAGTGACATATAATAGGCACTAAAAATGTAGCTATTATTATTAAATACATTAAGTGTTAATAGGACCATATATATCCAAGGTTTGTAAAATTCTTGCCTTTCTGATTAATAGCCAGGCATTGATTAATGCTATCGAAATGAATCCTCAGAGATAGGAATGTAAGAGCAACAGACAAAACCTCCTAGTGTAAAATTTCTTGCAGTGCTTATTTTTGCTCAACAATAAGTGTAAAGTGATGGCTTTTCCCTTATATTAAAAAAACCCAACAAATCTCTGCCATTGGTTACGAGTTAAAATAACTGTATTGTATCAGGATGCTTAATCTCAGAAGACAGAACAATGGAGGCTAGTTTTAATAGAAAGAAGCTTGTTCTGGGGTATTAATGAGTAACGTTAATTTCCAGGAAGACCAGAGGACCAGGGTTGGAAGGTATCCAGCCAGGAGCAGCATGACTGGAAAACCTCCATTCATATCAAGTGACGGTCTTATGACACCCCACTGGAGCCTTTGTTTGCTGCTTGGCACCTGTGAGCTGGGGACTGGAGACTAGAACCATAGCCGCCATAGCTGCCACAGAGGAACAGAGCCTTAGCAGTCACACTGACCTGTTTCCTGTGTCACTATCACCCACGTGGCTCATTTAGGCCTTTAAACTCTAGGTGATGCTCAGTAGAACCTAGGCCCTGTACAGTACACTAGGTGCAAAAGAGTGGAAATATATCTTTGAAGCTTTGCAGACTATAGAACAGGAAGATGGCTTAGCCCGGGTTCCCCCAAGATGCAGAGCCTGAGACACAAAAAGAGCTTATATGTGAGTAGTGTATTTTGGGAGGTGATCCTGGGAAACAGAGTGGGGGATTAGAGAGAGCTTTAAGCCAGAGATGATGGCATTAGTTTAAGTTGACAAGTTTAGCTCTTTCCACCATCAATGGAAAGAAAGGCTCAAGGGCTATGTGCAATTCACTATGGAAGTTAATTCACTGGATTTGAGAGGATTCACTGTAAAAAATCGTACTTGCCACAGATTGGAGATGGAACCATTGAAGTTAGGGGGCAATTGCAATAGCCCTACAAGAGAATATAGGGCTTGAGATAGGACAGGGACTGTGAGAAATAGAAGGAAGGATGACATAGATCTGACTTATGGGCCTTGATGACCAATGGCGGGTGGAAGAGGGGAGGACAGTTTGAGATGGTGCTGTGTCTAGCCTTGGTGCTTGGGAGATTGGCAATGTCTTCCACTGAGATCAGGAATGCTGGAGAAGGGACGGATATGTGGTGGGGATAGGGAAGGGTGATGAATTCATTTTGCATATGCTGAGCTAGGGGTGCCTGTGGGGTGTACAGGAGATCATGGGGAATGCTGGTCTGGAGTCAAGAGAGAGGGCATGGCTGGGAATATGGATTAAAGACTCTTAAGCATTTAAGAAGAAGGTAAAGGAAAAGGAACTGGCAAAGGAGACTCGGTAGCCCCCCTCCCCTTGGCTAGGCCTTGCTGGGCAAATTTGTTATTCTTTCCTCTACTCCTTGCAACAGGTATTTAGGCAGGTGGCCTGCTTCCTCTCCTCCTGGGTGCTGGCATTGCCAATTCTGACCCTCTTGATGTTCTGTCCCCCAGAGGGTGGTGTCCCCAGCTCCTTCCAGTTCTTCTAGATCCTTGAAGATAAGCAACCAGGTCCTTTTATTTACTTGTGTGCTTACTTTTGAAATATTTTTTACTCCTAATCACTACTGCCTAAAATAATGGGAATAATAAAATTCATAAACCCATAAAATTAGAGAATCTTAAAAAATTCATATGGTTTTAATTTCCAGCCTGTGTTCTTGACTCCGTTGCTGAGATAGTAACTGGAGTTCCCCTTGATCCCTGCCATCTGCTTTCATTCCTGAAGATGGGAATATTAACCCTTGTCTCTCTGCATCCCTCTTCTCATGGGAAGGATGTGACTCCAAAATGAGACAGGCCTAAGGATGCAATCTGGACCAAAATATACAGGTTTCTTATTCCAACATGGACAAGTTGCAGGTTCAAGAACCTCCAAATCCAGTGCCATCTATGTTCTCTGGGCTTCTGCCCTGTGGAGGACTAGAACTCTGAGTGATGCCACCCAAGCCAAGAATCTAGGAATCTGGGGTGAGAGGGGAAGAGATGCTCTAGAGCACAGAGCACACGTTCCAGAAAGGGCAGCTTTAGATAAAGGGAGATGCCTCTGATACTGAGACAAAGATACAGGTAAGGTTGCAGGTGGCTAAGGAGAAATGTGAGGCTTCATATCTGGTATTTTCCAGTTGCTCTGTATAGAAGGAGACAAAGCCATCTGTTGAGAGTGAGGGTAGGAAGTGGGGTTGGGTGGGTTGAGGAGAAGGTGAAGGTTTGCTGGATAAGAATGGAGATAATGGATATGTTAAACAAAAACAATTTAACTTCTACAACTGAATCTTTTCTAAAGTAAGTTTTTTTTTTAAAAAAATATATCTTTATTGATTTCGGAGAGAGGAAAGGAGAGGGAGAGAGAGAGATAGAAACATCAATGATGAGAGAGTCATTGATCGGCTGCAGCCCGCAACCCGGGCATGTGCCCTGACCGGGAATCGAACCCTGATCGCCTGGATCCTAGGTCGACTCTTAACCGCTGAGCCACACCCGGCTGGGCTAACGTAAATTTTTATTGAGCCAAAACACTAACCAAAAGACCAGGCTTATGGTATGGAGTCTAAATACCCAGCAACATGGCTAGGTAGAAAAGACAGCATGCCCATCATCTCAGAATTTACAAGCATTTTTATACATCAAGCAGGGGGAAGTGGAAAGAAAGATACAAGCCTTATAAAAGAATTTACATTAGCTATAAGCAAACGGATGGGAGAAGGTGAAGCGGGGTGAGCTCTGGGAGAGGCACAGCGTCCACATAAAGAAATGTCTGCTCTGTACATTGGCTGTGGGCAGCAGCCTGGAAAGCCCATGTGTAAACAACAAATGGAGACTCCTGGTTAAAATAATCTGTGGAAATAGCCACCTGGAAATTAATCCAGACTTCCAACAGGCAATGGGAGGAATGTGAGCAGTCTTTTGTTGTCTGGCCAGCCACCATTAAAAGACTAACAATTCTATCTCTCTCACTCTCCAGCCACTATAATTTAATTTAGAACAGCTCAGAATTTTCTCCTTGTCAGATGCTAGTAGCAGCTCAGGTGTGGGTCTCTTCTCCTACGATTAAAGAGTTAGATTATTCTAAATTTTCACTATCATAAACAGAACAGAGAAGGAATAATTGACTAAAAATGAACTTGAATTTTTTAAAGTAAAAATACCCCACAAAACCTTTCAATGATTTTCAAGAAGAGGTCCAAGGAGGGTAGCTTCAAAGTTAGTAATATTTGAAAAAAAAAAAATCAGTAATTGGTGTCACTATTTTCCAATCAAATTTTTATATCAACTAAATTATTTCACATTGATCAATTTGCTTTAAGCCAAGTTGCTTTTGGCCAAGTTGCTCTCTACCAAATTAACTTTTGGTTAAGTCCCTTGGAATTGGGTTTTATAGGACAAATGCAGAGTTTGGACAAGTAAACAAGAGAACTTGTTGGCCAGTCATATATCTCTCCCACAAATTTCATTTTTCAAGCCACAGCACTTACCTTTTGGTGTGAAATAGAAGAATTTTGCTGGTTGTGGCATCAAACTAATGGTGTTCATTCACCCACTTATGTGATCGAATCAAACGTGAAGTGGGCTCAGAGCCCAATCAAATGTGAACAGGGGTTTGCAGCAAAGAAAGTAAAGTCTATTTAAGGAAATGGCACAGAGCCCAGAGTCACAGGTGAGTAGACCTCTAAGACCTGGCTCCTGGAGAGGTTCTAGGGGATGGGTTACATAGGGAAAAAAATCATTAATCATGTTGACTAAGTGAGTTAGGGCCATGGTCTCCACCGATTGGTTGGAGCCAGAGCAGGGGGTAGTTGATCATTTCATCTCATCCTGATGTCAGCCATGGCATCGTTTTGTCAGGTTTCGCAAGGATGTGGTCAGTGGGGTCATTCTGCTTTTCTGGGTCTGGCATTGAAACACAGCTAAGGCCTAGATATTATCTTTCGTTTGACATAAACTGTTTCCATGGTCAACAAACCTGGGGCTTTGTTCCCAAGACTGATGTCCTTAGGGCTTAATGATTAAGGGAGTTGACGTGCAAGGAAGGAGAGGGGCAGGTGAGTCATGGTGCTGGACGAGGCCAGTTTGAATCAAAAGGAAAGAAAGAATAAAGGTCATATTAAAGAAATGAAGTTTCGGTGTGGTTACAGTTGGAAAAATAAAACTTTAGTTAGCTGTTTCTTATTTAGAAACAGAAGTGCCAGCCTTCCCTTCCAGGTAGCTCAGAGCACCAGTATCACGCAATTGTTGCTTGTTCAGTGGGGCTGATTTCTAGAAATCTCTCAGAATTTCAAAACCCAGTGTGAGAAATGCTGTTGTAAGTAAGTTATCTACATTATACAATTTGAACAGTAAATAATTCTACCAGTAAATAGAGAGGACAAAAACATTCACAAATGATGCTAAAATACCAAATTTTAGTAAACATCGGGGACTTCTAAAATAGCAATGGTTTACACAGAAATCTACATTTTTTTCCTGAAATTCAGTTTTTATAAGAAAGATGGTGAAGTTAGTGTAGTGATAAGCATATAAAATTTTCTGTTTTTTAGAATTTGTTATATGAGCCCAATTAGCTTAGAATTTATTCCCCTTTTCCCCCAAGCTGGCAGAAAACCCATAAGAAACAGAAATCAAATGTATAAACCATGCATAAACAGGCAAAAAGTGTTAAGCCCTTAGGTTCATATTACAATCTAGTGTTACCAGAGAAAAATGTGCCTTGTTCAGCCCCCCCACTGGGTAGCTGTTAGGGGGTGGGGCCCCAGGAGAGGATGTGATATAGCAGAAAGCTTTATTTCCATGGAATTGTACTCTTGGCTTTCCAAAGTCCCATTTCCCTTAGTCCAGTCATAGAAGTGTCACTGGGGTTTCTGCCACTGTCCAGAGTTTCCGTTCCACGTTGGAGCAGCATTCAGTAAGCATCAGGCTAGTTGCAGTCCATTAGTCCGTTGCATGTGGGGGCCCACGTGGCTGTGGGTCAGACTGGAGAATGCCGGGGAGCCAAGAGAGTGTACCTTGAGCAGCAGGAGTCCCACGACCCTGAAAGCACAAGAGAGTGAACTTTGTTCAGGGGGGATTTTATATTCCCAAATGTTCATGCCCTTGCAGTGCATGCTCATTCTGGCCAGTGACCTCTGTTCCTAGGTGTGACTGACAATAAGAGCCTTCCCTGTGTCACCCCAACTTTACTGGACATGTGTCTATCTCTCTTTTGCTGTATTCCCGGGGAGTGTAAAGTTGTAGCTTCCAGGTGAAGCTACCTAGATGACATGCCTATAATGTCTGGCCTTCCCTTGCTTCTTTCCTATTATTGATAATTAGTTAATTACAACTGTATCATTAGGATGGTGCATACAGTCTAAAATAAGGTCCCGGGCTTCTCAGATAGTGGCAGAGTTTCTCTCCCATGGTGTCCCAGGAAAAAGCAAGACTTGGCTCTTGTTGCCAGCTCCCATCTTAGTTCAGATTGAAGGTCCCTCCCTTGAGTCATCCAGTCCTTGATTTCCACTAAATCCAAACAAGTTGAAATCTTTTTCTGCTTGTCCTCTGCCTCCCATTCAGATGTTTGAGTTGCCTGGTGACCTATTTTTTCTCTATAATCAGAGTCATTTGTCCTGTGCTAGAGAGATCCAGAGCCATTTTTGTTTACCATTCAGAATTTTGCACACGCAGAGAGGGTTTAGCAGGATTACCCAATATGCAGCCCACTGGGGGAAGGGGGCTCAGTGGGAAGCAAGGCTGGAGGCACAGGGACTCTAGAGTGATGGGGCTCACAGAGGCTCCTAGGAACCCAGGAAAGCTTGAATCTTTCTGCCTCACACATTTGTATCCTTCAAAGAGCCTCTGTTGGCACTTGAAATGGAAACAGATGTGCACTTTCCACCACTGCTTAAGAGTTGTGTAAAGATTTTATGGTAGGAATTTCTTCTTCATGCGTATATATTTTTTTATTTATAGGATCTGTTCTAAATGTCCAGAAATTGTTTTATTTTTAAAATAAAAGATTATGTGACAATTATAGCCTTTATGCCCTCATTTCACACCTGTAGAGTTCAGATAAATTTCCTTAACAGCAGTTTTTATCTAAATTTTGTGCTACTTTGATCTGGTTAGCTCCTACTTTGCTTCTTGACAATTTCTGCCCTAAGTTCTATCCAGAAACTTCTATTTGAAGGCCACACTTTGCTTTGTAAAGCTTCCAGAATGTTTCATTTATCATAATTCATTACCATAAACTTTCTAATATTTGCGATTCTTCGAGCATCTGTGCCAGCAAAATAGCAGTTATACTGTTAATCAGAGTGATGTGAGATTAAATGTAGAGGATACCACTGATCTGAGGGCTCTTCAGTGATGAAGCTAACTATTCCTTAGCAAGTAGGCCTCAGCTCGACATTGTACATCATGACTGCAAGGAAGCATTGAAATTATGTTTTCCCAGGGCAAGGGTGAAAAGTCAGCATGAGATTGATATTAGAGTCTCTGTCTCCATTTTTTTTCTTCATTGAGTGTGAATCAGCCATCAATCTCAAGTGAGGATCTTTCTTGTAAAAAGTTCTGTAAGGTAATTTCACCTCTTGAAATCTTCAAAGTTGTCCTGCTCTCATTACCTACTTAATACTTGAGAAATAGTTGTAGGACAAGCCCAACATTCAGCAACTACCCAAAAATATTATAAATCAGGGATTAAACTAGTCCTTGGGACAGAGATACACAAGATAGGGTTCTTGCCTATAAGGAGTTAGCAGTTTGTTAGAGAAAACAGCTGTTTTAAATGCCATAGTAGACCAGCTGAGGAGTCCCCCAGGGCTTCACAACAGGTATTTCAGTAGGTTAGGCATGGAAGGATGACTTGCACTTTGTTGGGAAATATAGAAAGTTGTGTTTGAATATTGGTAAGATCTGTTCATTTAATAACAAGAAACTGTTCTATTTCAAGTTAATTGCTTAAAATATAAACATTAGGTAGGTAGAGCCAAATTACAGGGTATATAGACACTTACTAGATTATCTTTCCAGTCTCAAGTAATAAATTCACATTCTCTGGTTACTGATCTACCCCCTTTCTCAACCACATGGGTCCTAGTGGCAGCAATATTTTGCCCTGGGGCCCTGAATCCTTGCTTGGACCAGAGCAAGCATGTGATCAAGCTGGGGCTGCAAGAGATTTTCCCTGATTCTGACCATAGAGATTGGTTTAGGAATGAACACCTATCCCAAGCTCCCAGAAAGAGGCCTGTCCCAGAGAATTAGGTTTGGGGAGAGAGGGAAAGAGTGTGAATAAAAGCAATGAGAGATGTGCCATACATGAAAATTTAAGTGGGTCAGTGACATAAAGCTATAAACTACTATAAGAAACATAGGAAATAGTCTTTGATAGGACATAATGAGTAGGAATCATAAGGGAAAAAATTCATAAATTAGACTTTATACATAAAAAATCTCCTCTTTGAAATGTACTGTTAAGAAAATTAAAAGGCAAGCCATAGACTTGGACAAAATATTTTCAAAACACACATTTGATAAAGGACTCATAAGTAGAATATATAAAAACTCTTACAACTCAATAAGAAGGCAAACAACTCTCCAAAAATTGACAGAAGAGTTAAACCCTTCACTAAAGAAAAGGTATTGATGGCAAATAAGCACATAAGATGCTAAACATTATTATCTATTAGGAAAATACAAATTCAACTACAATCAGATACCACTGCACACCTATTACAATGGCTGGAATTTTAAAAGACTGATCATACCAAGTATACAAAGGGTGTGAAGCAGCTGGAATGCTCACACGCTTGTGGAAACAGAATGGTACAGACACTTTGGAGAACAGTTTGAGAATTTCATATAAAGTTAAACATACACTTAAAATATGACCCAGCAATCCCATTTCTAAGTATTTCCCCAAGAGAAATGAAAACATAAACATGAGTCCATACAAGACTTGTACATAAGTGTTCAAAGCAGCTTTATTCATAATAGCTTCAAATTGGAAACAACCCTAATATCCATCAAAATGGATAAATAAATTATGGCATATTTATACAATGTAATATTTCTGAGTAACAAAAAGGAACTAACCACAAATGCTGGATATAGCTTAAAAACATTATGATGAGTGGGAAAAGTCATACTACATACTGTGTGACTTAATTGACATGAAATTCTAGAAGAGTCAAAGTGTTAGAAAAACAGATCAGTGGCTGCCAGGGCTGGAAGTGGGGGAGGGCACTAACCAAAAATAGCACAAAGGAACTTTTTGGAGTTATGGGTATGCTCTCTATTTTAATTGTGGTAGTGGTTGCATGACTATACATTTGTCAAAACCTCATGACTTATATACTTAATAAAGAATAAATTTTATTGTATATAACTGATACTTCTTTAAAACTGACCCCTTCCTCCCCCTCCAAAAACAACAAAAAAAGAGAGTGTATGGGTCTAGCAGTTTAGGAGCATATACCTTGGGAGCAAAGCAGGACATGTCTTCTGCCACATGCATAACAAACTGGGAAAATCTGGTCTGCAGAGGGTAGAAGCCGAAGACGATGTAAAGAAAAGGCAAAGCAGGATGTGGAGCGAGATTTCTAAAGTTCTTTGAATCACAGGTTCCAACTTGTACCTGGGGCCCAGTTGCATTCCTGCCCCAGGGCCCGTTCCTGCCCTGAGTTCCCTGAGCTCCTTATGAAGTTCCTCTTTTTGGCCTAAGCCTTCCCAGTGCATTTCTATCACTTGCACTCAAAGGGGCCCTAATTAATGAGGAAATGGGCACCTCTGCAGAACACTGAGAACAAACATTTCCCATGCATATAACCCTCAGGGGCAGATAATTACTTGGCACTTTCCACAAGGAAGATGTGTTTGAGAAACTATTCTTGTTAGGATTTCCTAAGAATAGTGGAAAGAAAACTGTGCTGGGGTTGGGACCTTAGGGTCTAGGCCTGACTCCATGGCACACTAGCTGTGCAATCTCTACAAGTCTTCTCCTCTCACTGAACTTCCGCTTTCTCACATGCAAAAAGAGGAATTAAACTAGATTCATAGTTTGCAAACTTTTTATCCAAATTAGATAAATAGCCCAATATATAAAACAGGAATGAATGGAACTCCTCTGGCTGACGTGGAGGGAGGCCTCAACCTACCTACTCAGAGTTCAGGAGTGCAGCAGAAATGCAGTTTGTGGAAATGGATTGCGATGTTTGAAGATTAAAGAGTGGGAAGTCATCTGCATTAGTTGGAATATAAATATAGGAACCAAGAATGTAAGCATACTCTAAGATAATGCAGAAGGAGCTTGGCCTAAAAATAAATGTTTGGAGCTGAAGTATAAGCTGGGAGGTTGAGATGGTGCTCAGAGCAAGACTGTCTGTTTTCCTTCATCCTAGGGCTCCACCTAGCACTTTTTGTGCAACTCCTAATAAAGTAGAATCATGAGCTCCGTGAAGAAAGAAGCCAAATCTGTCTTCTTTACCAATTCCTTCATGCCTCAATACCTCCAGTTCACCCCAAAGTTCCATGAGGGCATCTCTGTCATGGAGAGCTCATTTAAGGAGCCAGCGCTCTCTGGACATTCGGCTCCTTCCTCCCAGGAGCACCAAGCAGCTGCTGTCATTTCAACTCCTCCCCCTCCCCCCAGCCCTCTATATTTCAGGGCTGGCACGAGGCGGGAGAAACAATAAAGCTGCCTATAGAGTCACCAGGGTCTTTTTCCTATAGCTCTGTCCCTCATGGACCTCATGTGAAAATGGAGCTGCTGGTGGACTGAAAAGCTATTCACATCTAACTGTGGCAGAGATGGCCAAGTGTCCTTTAACAGTTTGTGATCCTCCTTCTGTTATGTGCCGGGTAAGTGGTTGTCCTGCTAAGGACTACATTTCCCAGTACCCCTTGCTTCTCAGTGAGGTCCTGTAACTAATCTTTGCCAATGAAATGTGAGCAAAAGTGACTTTGTTTTCACTTGCCTATTTGTTCTCAGATCCATTTCCTGGCTAGCTCCTTGCTCCACTCATTCTGTAGAGGCCTGTCCCTGCCAACTACAATTTTCCAGGCTTTCTGCCCTAGTCTTGGCTAGGTTTGGGGAGCGGGCACTGGCAGGAGATTGGAGGGAGGAAGGAAGGAAGAAGACAGGGTATTTCAGCCCTGACCTTTCGGTTCTGGTGTCATCTCTATGGTCTCAGCTCTGGCTGGTAGCCCCTCTCCCATGTCTCAGTTGCCCAGCAATTTTCTCTGTGGTTCAGAAGTGGCCAGTGAGCTGGTTCTTTCAGTCCTGGGGGTGGGAGTGACTTCTTGCTGATGCTAATCTTCAGATTGCTTAATGCCCCCTGTTTGACTTTTCAGCTCTTGAAATTGCTCATATTTAATGGTCTCTTCTTTTCTGATTACCTGGCTTGAATATTTCTGCTAAGACCCTGACTAATACATAGGCCAAGGTGTTGAAGAAGCTGGCGTGCTCTCTCCTCTCCCTTCCCGTGTCTCTTGGTTGGGGCCCCAGGGGAAAACGGAACCACAAGATGGATGGAGCCTGGGTTCCCGTGGTGTAGAGCCACCTGCAGGCCAGAAACTCCCACATCAAACTGTTATATGAATAAAAAATGAAATTCTATGTTGCCAAGCCACTGAAATGTTGAGGTTATTATTATTATTGTTTTTTATTATAGTAGCTAACCTTACCTTAATCTACTAACTTAATAGGAATGGGAGTCTCAGATTCCTTTCCCCTTAGCCTCCTACTTGTCCCCTGAGATGGCCTCTGGGACATTGCTGTTGGCAAGAGTTTGAAATTGATCACAGTGGTAAGTATCTCAGTCCCTTCCAAGCTCTATGATGCTATGTGTTCACGTTAAGAACATCCTGAGTAAGGTGATAGAGAAATTATAAAAATAGAGATGACCAAATTCCAATATCCTTTATTTCAAAGCTATTTTGCACCTGAAATCATTAATTAATTCTCTCATTAGTGAATTAAGTCATCAATTTCTTGAAGCGTTTACCAAGTGCCTGTTGTTTATGAAAATCTCCCCTAGGCACTGAGCTCCCACTTCTAGGTTCCAGTAAGGCAGCCCGGGCTCTGGGTGAGAAGAGTCAAATACAACACATAAAGAGAAACCACAGGCCTCCCAGGTACTGAGTCTCTGGGGCTTTTGATGCTACCTCAGTCAAGTTCGTCATTCGGGGGCTTAGTGAAGAGAAAGAAAACCTGGTGGACATTTTCCCAGGTGGTGTTTTTGCAGTTTAGAGCAGCTAGCACCATGTGACAGTCTCAGTTTTTGGTTGTAAGTCACAGATTCTGTTGCGCTGGTGGGATGGACAAACTTAGCCATGTTTTTCGTCTGGCCTCTTTCCTGGCCTATTAATGTAAACAAGTCATTACCACTCACGCACCGGAGACAGGCTCACCCAGGGCCTGGTTCAGACTTTACAGGTGACCGTGTGCAGGGTGCATGTTTGCCATGAGCCATTTGTTGCCCTGGGTCTGCTGGCTGTGCCTCAGACAGGACCATAGAGCATTGCAGGGGACATCAGATCTGGCAGGGCCTTGAGAAGGGTCCAGGGTAGTGTCCAGTGGTGGAGGGAGGCAGCTGCCGACGTGCTGGAAGAAGGCAAAAAACTCTGGAACTCACGGAAGGGGGCGTGCACCTCATGGCTCCTGTGGTGTCTGGGAAAAGCACTGTCAAATGCCAGCTGTCCAGAAACTTCAGGGCTGAGTTGTTTAGGAGAATTTCTTTTTTGTGGATGGCTAAGGGTTTATTTATCTTTTAAACCCAAACATTTTACTTAACCATATGAAGTGAGAATTTTAAAAAATGTAAGGCCTGCCCAGAGCCCCTCTTACTGCCTCTAGTGCTCCTCTGGGCTCCGACCTGACAGCCCTGAATGGGCTCTGCAGACACACAGAGTCCAGCCGTAGAAGAGACAGTCCCTGAGGCTCCAACGGCCAAATTTCTATGATTATAACATGAATATATAGATAACTCTAGAAGGGTAACACTATAAACACTTACCAGCTCTTTCCATTATGAACACACAGGAGAAAGGAGAGGGTTCCTTCCTAGGACCCCTGGGTGAAGCCTTGGAGCAAACAGTGAGGACTAACAGAGCTGTGAAGAAATCCCTCCTGGTACTTCAAGACTCAGCATGTTCTCCTAACCTTTTCCTTGCCAAAAGGGGTCAATAATCCACTGGACATGCCCCCCTTTCTTATCTTTGCTTGACCTCTCTCTTTTCCATAGCTTCCTTTGCATGGGCATTTCCATACAATTCTGCCAGTTAAAGTGTATGACTCAGTGTGTTTACAGTGTGGAGCAGTCATCACCACAGTCAACCGTGGAATATCTTTGCTATGCCCAGAAGAGATCTTCTACCTCTTAGCTTTCATACCGCAATCCTTCCCTCCTCCTCCCTCTCCCTCCTAGGCAGCCACTAATTTACTTTCTGTTGCAATAGATTTGCTTATTCTGAACAATTTATATAAACAGAATCATATAATATGTGATCCTTTGTGATCACATATGCTAAGTGGCTTCTTTCACTTAGCCTAATGTTTTAAGGTTTTTCCACATTATAGCATGTTTCAGTACTTCATTGCTTTTTACTGCCAAATAACACACCAGTGTGTGGATACACCACATTTTATTTACTCATTCACTGGTTGACGGACGGTTGGGTTATTTCCACTTCGTGGCTATTGTGAATAACGCTGCTGTAAGATCCATGTAAAGTGTTCATGTAGGGACATGTTTGTTTTTGTTTCTCTTGGGTATGCCCTATAGGAAGGGGCTTGCTGGATCATACAGTGACTCTGTTTAACTGTTTGTTTAGGTTACTTTAAAGTTCTACTTCTTGAAGAATTCCCATGCTTCATTACTCCTTGTTTCTATTTTACTCTCAGAAACTTGGATTAAGAATGCATGTGTGTGTGCACTGACTTTTATTGCTGAACTTTGCATTGAACTTGATTAGTGTTCACGTGCTGGCTTCGGCCTGTGCAGGTAGAAGTCCGTCCTGTTTTTGTAAGTTGTCCTCGAGCTGTCGTCATTCCTCCTTTCTTCCATTTTGTTTACTGCAGGTTAATTTCTCTCTTTGACACTGTGGTTTGTTTTTATCTTACGAATTATAGAAATAACAAGAGTGAAAGTTCAATTCTTATTACACTTAAAGACTGGGGGCTGGAAGGGAGGTTAGCAGAGGGGCAGAGGAGGCGTGTGGGAAGGCGTCTAATTCCGGGAATGCAGGGGGTGCTGCAGGGCTCAGCACCACCAGCCCCTCGTGCCCTGGGTCACCCTCCAGCAGCTGCGCCACCTCCCAGCGCTCCCGGGGTCTCAGCGCCCTACGTGCGGCCTGGCGCTCACAAGAAACACCTGCCCGCAGCAACTGCCAAGGGCTGAGGAGCTGCTGGAGACTCCACATCCTGTTTGGGAATTGTTTCAAATGAAATCAGTGACTCTTCCCTGCATCAAAACAATTTTTTTTTTTAAAAGAGAAAAAAAGGAGAGCAGCAAGGAGTCTGGCTTCAGAGAAGCAGTGGATGCACGGCCTTTACCCTGCCCAGCCGCTCACGCCCCTCATAGCGTCCCCTCACCCCTGCCTGCTTCCTCGAGGGGCTCCAGGACAGGGGAAAGCCCCTCAGGAGGGGAGGGGAGTCTGGCAGCTGTGTGCCATCGGGGCGCCTTCTCCCTCCTGCCCCTGCCAACTGTTGAGAGCCATTAGGTGCCTGCGCTATGCTAGGTGCTGGGACTATCCCTCCCCGCGTGGACTTTGCAGTCCTCTATGCTGCCTTCCTTTCCTTCTTTTCTCTCTCACTCTCCATGTATCTCTTCCTCCTCTTCATATACTTCTCTATTTTTACATGTTAAAGAATCTCCTTTTTTTTTTTTAAAGGTATTTTCATGTCCATGTTTCATTGTCTGGATCCATACAGAGAGAATTTAGGGTTGGGAGGGTTTGGCACAGCCTAAGGGCCCACCCTATGCCCCCCGGGGACCTTGTCTTTTCCTGGGAGAGGTTAAGGTGAGACCCAGGTGAAGTCTATCCAAAGAAACGTGGGAGCTGAGCACCTTCCCTGTCTATGCCCCTCTACTGGCTGTGAGAGAAATTGGTGCTGCCAGAGAAGTAGGCTCCTGGGAGGGAGGAAGTGAGAGAGAGAGAGAGAGAGAGAGAATGTGTGTGTGGGGGGGCTCCTTGGGGAGATGGGACAGAGAAGTACTGCCTGAAGGCCTTAGAAGTCCTTCAAGCCCAGTTGGGCCACTCATCTCACATCTGGATGCAGCCGCAGAGTTTGCCCTTGGGAGTACTTCTGGCCCTCTTGGAATATTTGCTCTAAACTCCATCAGGGTGCTATGGGTCTTAGGCGTTTTCTATCCTGGAATGTTTGGGGCCCTGGGTCTGACCAGTCTGATGTAGGGACAGGTCCTTTCTCTCAGACAGATGTGAACGGTAGTCTGCCTCTCCTGTGAGTCATCGCTTTTCCTTGGATAGAAGGCACAGCTGTACTCCTGCCTTCTCTAAGGGAGATCCTGCCAGCTGAATGGCCATGGGGCCTGGGCTAGAGCGGAGGGCAGGGGGGATTTGCAGTAGTGCTCTTTAAGCTGTTGGCAGTGGAAGACCTGTGTGTTTTGTTCTTGTTTTTTAATTCCAATCATTTATGAACTGAAATTTTTTGTTAAAATACAATAAACACTATAAAAATGAAGGAAAAACCCCTCAGGCATACGAAATACAAGCTCTCATTCTACTATTAGATTTGATAGATATTAAATTGCTCTGAAAAATTGTTATAAAAGTTCCTAAACACTTACTCTTAGTTTCTGTACTTTTTTTTGGTTGCAGATCAGTAACAGATTGTGGGCTGGCAGCAGTCTGTGGACCACACCCTGGTCCCCACTGCCTCTCTTGTCCCCAACCCCTGCCCGTGGGAGTAGCCAACTCCTGCCTTTGGCTGAACAACAGGAGTGTTGGTGGGCTCAGGGCTGGCTGTGGAGGTTTCTCCACAATGGAGGGGAGTAGGGAGCTGACGTCCCAACCTGAGTCTGATACATGTTCTAAGGTTCAGGGTTTCTCAAGTAGCAATTTTAATAATAGGGAACTGAATCCACTCAAGTTGGTCTTAGGTACAAAACTCATGGAACCCACAGAAAAGCTGCAGTGGGGGGAAGGGCAGAAGTAAGGGTAGTTCTGAGGACTTTGCAGCCCAAGTTCATGGACCTTCACTTAGGGCCTTATCATCAACATGGCTCAGTTGTCAGCTCCCTCAGTCTCTGTGCCTTTTGGCATAAATTGCCAAGAGAGATTCTTCAGATTGGACATGGAAAAGGGTCTACCTCAGTCCAATTAGTGGTGGGGTCTCACAGCCTGCTCTCCACTCAATAGGGCTTGTGGATACGAACTCCCTGAGAAAAGTTAATGGCAAAATTGTGACCAAGGGTAGCTTTGTGTGAGCTGCTGCTCATGGAAGGTCTGGATTGATGTACTAGTTCTCGAGCAGGAGAAAGGTTTTAATCATTAAATTGCAGGGAGAAATGCGTGGCCCTGCCCTGTGCAATCAGCTCGTCCCCCTGGGTCTCTAAGTGCCCTGAAATGTTGCTGCTTTGCTCCTGGTCTAACTATTCACTTAGCAAACAGGAGTCTCCATGGAAGGCACTGACCCGCGATTTATGTGTCATAAAAGGGCCGGGGTGTTTGATTCCTGTACTTATCTGCTTGAGAAGAAACATTAAATGAGAGCTAATAGACCCTTGGCTTCTAATGTGGCTGCTGCTTGCTTAATGCGCAGTGCACAGGGCTCCGTTTCTACCGAGCTCCCTGCCAGGCCACTCTGATTTTCCTCTAGCGGATCTCAGGGAAGCTCAAACACAGCCACAACTACAAGAAATAGAACCGAAAGGCCCAGAAACTGCTGTTTATTTCTTCCTATATCTTTACCACTGAAGGTTTCTTGCCATGAAGATGTTTTATATACAAACGTGCAGAATTAAAATTCTAATGTGAAGTAAAAATTTAAGCTGATGACGTTATTTCAAATGATGATTTAACAATTTATAGTTTCAGATGGGAGTTCCAGATGGGAAGCCTCCTTAACCTTCTATTGAACACTTTCTTATAGAGGTAGGGTTCACCTGAATGAACTGTTTCCCTTGAACCAGCCAGCGGGTGGTGAGGGCACAGAATTGGTTGGCTCTGCATCTCTACCAGCAGCAGACTCTAGGTGGCACTGCAATGCAACATTGGCGCACTGCAATGTGTGTTAGCTTGCCTAAAACCAGGCAAGATTTGGTGCCCTGAGAAGTTAAACTCTTTAAGAAAATGAGTACAAAAGTCACTATTTAGAGGTTGCTGTAGAGGCCTTGGGACTACAGACCATCCTATTGAGGGACTAAATGACAAAATGGCATGGATAGCATAGAAGGGAATATGAGCCTAGTAGTGGTTCGCAGTCTTGACAGAAAAGAATCACAAGTAACTCATGCGCCTAGAAGATAAGAAGTCAGGGAGAAAAAAAGAGAAAAACCTGAGGAAGCAGATAGGATGAGATAGAAATAGATTTTAAAATTATTATTATTATTATTTTATTTTGAGGGATAATTTAGTCTGGAGTACATAAAGTTTCTCTGGATTTATACTCCCACTAGGCCATTGAATTGAATTAATGATAGTATAGTTAAGAGTTATAGTGTAATAGTTAGAGAATCATGGTAAGTAACATAGATATAAGGTACTTATTCATGAGTGATAAAATGAATCAAGAAAAACTAATTGAAATGTCATGTCTTTTCTCATGGGCCCCATACTCTAACATTTATTCAGTAAATATTTGAGCCCCTACTGTTTTTAGCAGTGTAATAAATGCTGGGGTTATAATGAAGAAAACATAGTTCCCTCTCAAGCTGTTTATAATTTAGTGGGGAAGGAGGCATACTTACAACTATAAATGTAATAACTGCTATATGAATATAATAATTCTGCCTAGGAAGGAGGGAGGGAAAAACCTTAAAGGGTGGTAAAGGACATTAGAGCAGAGTCTTCAAGGGTGAGAAGATTTAATGAGGCAGAGATGGCTTTGTAGCTTTCAATATTGCCTTTCATTATGACCAAGGAAGAGCTCTGTCCACCTAGAGAACTGAAGGAGCCAAGCATGCTGAGAGAGACTATTTGAGTCTTCCTTCCACTACGTTTGGTTAACGACATGGGCTTTGCTAGTCTCTTACAAGAGGAAAATGTGGCTGGTTTTGGACTTTCATTGAATCCCAGAAGCCAATAAAATAATATCTACAAAGTCCTGAGGGAAAAAGTGACTCAAGAATATTGTACTCAGCCTAGGTGTTGGACAAATGTAAAAACAACAGGTGACCATTATCACACACCAACAAACTCAAGAAATACAAAATGCATGAAAACTTCTTGGGGAAAAAAAAGTTACTCAATGACAAGAGTCAGCCATGTTAGAGGTAACTCAGAACAAAGGACTCACGAATGGAGTAGTCAGTAAAAGACTAGTGGTAGTCCCCACCAGGGGATATGGGTAGAGGTGAAAGAGTACAAATTTTCTCATTTTTCTTAACAGAAAGTTGATTTTCTTAAAAAATGATTCAAGTCACTTCATGCTTTTGTTTAGTCTTTTTTTCTTAACCTAGAGGAATATTTTAAGAAATAATACCATTTAATAGCAAAGAAACTTCTATCTGGAGTTTATTTTCTTTCACTTTCTTTAGCTTCTTTTTCATCTAAGTTCAAATAAAAGTAAGTTTTAAAACTTTCCAAAAATTAAAGCTAGTAAATATAGTCTCTCATTTTAATTAGCTTATTTTCCCATCCATCCATCCATCCATCCATCCATCCATCCATCCATCCATCCATCCATCCAACCACTCATCTTTCTATGCATCTTTGGTTAATCTCTTTCACACTCATAGTTTTAGGTATTACCTATTTGCTCATGAAGTTCCAATATTTACCTTCGGCCCTGATGACTCTTCTGATTTTCAGGTTTATATGTCTGAGAGCCTAGTGGACAGCTCCACCCGGATGTCCAATGGGCACCAAAAACTCTGCATGTTCAAACCTGAACTTATTTCCCTGATCTTCCAAATGCAAATTTGCTGTTCTTCCTATATTCCTATATTTCCTATCTCAGTTCATGATATCACCACCAACTTGGTCATTGAAACCAGAAACTTGGAGTCATCCCGGATTCCTCACCTCTCCTCGTCCTTCCCATTCAATCCATCATTCAAGCCAGACTTGGAATTATCCTAGATTTCTTACCTCTCCTCCCAACCAGTCAATCACATCACTTCCTAATATTTAGTTTTCCCTCTCCTCTTTATCCTAGTTACCATTGATTTAGGAATTATCCTCACTGGGGTCTTTAACAATATCTTCTTAACTGGTCCCTGGGTCTCCGTGGCTTTTCCTCATTTACATCCATTTTTACATTCCTGCCAGAATGATCTTTCTGAATGCAAGTTGATCTTGTTACTCTCCAGCTAACATCCTTCAGTGGTTCTCTATTTCCTTTGAGATAAATCTCAGGCTACCGAACACACATCATCCCCAACCTGCTGTGATGTGAACAACTTCTGGTCCTTCTGCCTGGAATTCCTTTGTGTCTTTTATGGCCTAGATGATATCTGTTTATTCATTGAAACATAACTCAAGGATTTTTTTCAGGAAGTTTTCCTAGATCTTGGACTAAGTTTACTTCCTTTGTGCTCCATGGTACCCTTCACACACCTCTAATGTAGCACTTAGCATTTAAGAGCTGGTTATGTGTTGGTTTCCCTCACTATCGTTTCAGGTTCCTCTGTGTCAGGAACTGTGTGTGTGCTTAATCACAGTGCCTGTTGTACACCATACCACATAGTAGGCACACAAAGTCTACCGACGTGAACTAAACAATCCTGATACATCTTTCTATCTGTTACCAGGTAAACTTCCTCTCTCCCTTGGGCACAATTGAATCAACACTGCCAAATTCAATAGTGCTCCATTTTTCTGAGGTCTGGGCACACCACCTTCATTCTGTGGATGCAGTCTTTCTTCAGATACCTTAATACTATTGATTAAGTTGTAGCTTTCTTTTAGAGCGATCACATTCCAGCCATGTCTCTCTAGACTGCATTCTAGACTCCTTAACTAGGTTTCTTCATTCCTTCATTCATTAGTTCACTTATTCTAATCACGGAGGCTGTCTGTTTGAAAGGTATTAGCTAGGTTTTCAGCAAAATAGTGCTCTTTGTATTACCAGCCTTCACTGTGGAGCACAAAGTGTGAGCCCAGTGGATGCCGTACTGGGTGGGATACATGCATAAGACAGGAGCCAATGGCAAGGGAGTCAGAAGCCCTATATGTACACTAAGTCCAACCCCAGGAGAGTCCCTCAGGCTCTTGAGAACAGTCTAGTATTAGGTTAAGAGCTCTGGTTTGGAGGGAGGCAGACTTGGTTTCAGATCTTCAGTTAACAGCTTAGTGGACAAGTTCCTTACCGTGGACCTCTTTAACTGTTAAATGGGGGTAATAGGACTAATCCCACAGAGCTGTTCTGAGAATTAAGAGAGAATGTTGAAAAGTGCAATGGCAGATGATAAGCATGCAACACATGGTAGGCTAACTCATTGTCTTCGTCATCATCACTATCATCATCATCATCATCATCATCGGCATCATTGTCATCATTTAAGCATGGGTGCTCTGTGTCTGGACTCAGCCTAACTGGGCTTCAGTCCTCACCCCTCCTCTCCTTGGGATGTGATTTGGTCGATAGTAATGGGAGGCTGAGAAAGACCTTGTGGACATTCCATCTGCCAATTGCCTTTTTCTGCTCTCTCTGTTAGGAAAGAAATGCTTTGGGTTTTTAGGGACTCTGTTTATACAGGGATTATTTAGCATTTTTATTCTCTGAAGGTGCTGGCATAGCTTCAGTCTGTAATTCTAAGGAAAAGGCATTTAGCTGTGCCTTTCTTTGTTGGTCGGGAACATTTCTGTAGATAAGCACCCTGCACAGTAAATAAACTGCATTGTTATTACATTGCCTAGCAATTCACCTGTAACAGACGGCTGTGCCTGCTATAATGACATGATAGCTAATCCATACCCCTGCATGATTTTATCTTCTACCCAAGGAGGCTGGCAAGTTTAAAGGGGACACCCTCAAGGACCAGCCAGGGGAAACCAGTTCTGGTTTTTGTGAGTGAGGCTTTTGCAGGGAGTACACCAAAAGTCCTATGCTCAGATTTTGAATGAGTGCTTAATTTCAGGATCAATTACCTTAAGCTTCCCACAAATAGGTTCTACCTAAAGCTTTTGTTTGATTTAATTAAGGAAGACTCTCAGTTCTCAAGTCTGTGGTTAATACAGAGGATAATTTTTTCCCCTTACTGCATTAGAAGTTTTGGATATGTAAATAGCCTATCATCCAACTTGTTTTGAAAGTAAATAACAATTGCCTAGACCGAAAGCTTCTGGAAGGAAGAGATTGGGTTTGGACTTCTCCAGAGGCTGTGCCCCTCCTGGAAAAGGCACCAACTTGGAGTGTAACATGGGTTCAACTCCTGGCTTTAGCCAATATCAGCCATATAACCCTGGGCAAGTTATTTATATTTTTGTAATCTTTTTGTTGCTGTTGTCCCAAAGCTGGTTTAAGATAATACTTGAGCAGTTTTCAGTAATCGCTTTTCCAATGGCCTTGACTACCTTTCATGGCTTAAATATTTCTGGAAGTGCTTATAATAAAGACAAGAATTGTTTCAGATTTAGGAAACTTGTCATAGTGATACCAATTGCTTTCCCCCATTCATTCCTCCCCAACCCTTTTCTGAGGAAAGAAAAGGTACCTTACTCCTTCTAGGTGATGCTTAGGTAGGGTGGCTGCTTGCTGGTGGACTATTTATATCTCTCTAATCTGTCTATTTCTCTCCATCTCCAGCACCACCAATAGCTAACATTTGTTGAAGGCTTACAGTGGGCCAGGCGCTCCACAGCCATGATCTTATTTAATCCCCACTAAAACCATTATTATTGCCATTTTACAGGTGGGGAATTTGAGGCTTAAAGGGGTGAAGCAAATTATCCAAGGTCACACAGCTAATTAGTGTTAGACTGAGGGCTAATCTCTCTCCTAGACTAGTGTGGAGGACTGGCAGGGGGACTGACAGCTGTCTTCCCAGTATCTTGCTTCCCTCAGGTCCGTTTCTTCTCCACACAGAAACAATGTGAAATTTTGCAAAAGAAAACCCAACATCCCCTTCCATCAGCCTCCCCTCCCCCACATGTTAATAATCCGTACAATCTGGCTTCTTCTTACACCCCCTTCCCCCCCTTCCCATCTCATCTGGCACCACTCTGCTCTTGCTTTTTGTGACCTTCTTTCAGTTCTGGGGCGAGTCATCTCTCCTTTGTCCTCAGAGTCTTTGTCCATGTGGTTCCCTCTGGCTGGAACAGCCCACCTCCTCCCTGGGGCCCAATCACTCTTCTTTATCCTTTCCTGCTCAGCTTTCTTCTGTGAAAGAGTGTTTCATTCCTCCTACCGAAGCAGGATGTGACTGGTGGACCATTTATATCTTTCCAGACCCTACTGGTTCTGCAGCTCGCAGCTCTGTCCCTCATCTCACATTAGATTAGATGCCCTTGGTATGTGCTCGTAGGATTTACAGTGCCTTTTCTCACGGCACTTATCAGGATTCAAAATTTCAAAACTTTTACCTGTGTAGTTTTAGTTAATGTCTGTTCTGCCCTGCTTGACTGGAAGTTTTATGAAGACAAGAGTTGTTTTCTCTTTAGCGCATCTTGTATCCTCAGGCTCAAACACAGCCCTTGGCATATGGGACTGTCATTTACCGTGTTGGCTAAAAGCTGAGCTTCAGAAACTGGGAAATGCTAATGACCAGCCCTGGGGTTTCTTAGCCCTGTGCTGTTCCTGGAGGAGCACTGCCTCTGGGCTTCTCCGTGTGTGTGTGTGTGTGTGTGTGTGTGTGTGTGTGTGTGTGTGTGTGTGTGTGTGTGTGTGGCATGTATGCATACACATGGACACCCCCCTTCCCTCTGTCCATTACAGGCAGCTGAACCAGGAAGGTGAAGAATATTTTTCATGGTGTTATTTTTATGATAATCTATTTCGATGGTTAATTTGGTTTAGGACACTGATTTATCACCAGTTTATAGATCCCTCTCTCTCTCTTTTTATGTCCTATTTGAATTATAAGGACGGCATGTGTGAAATGGAACTTCTCGGCCTATTGTTCTGCTTCTCACGCAACCCGTGTAGTTCAGACAATAAAAAGATCTATAAAATTAATATATACACAGAGTGAGAGAGGAAAGAGAGGGACAGAGACAGAAAATGGGTAATGCTTTAGAATTGGATACCACGTTTCTCTCTCTCTGGTGAAGTTCAGAATCAAAATTTACATGCAGAGGAGGCATAACTGAGGTATGAAGGTGTTGTCCTCTCGTGTGGAAAGAGCTCTAGTAGTTTTAGCTTACCTTTGTTACACAGAAAACACATTTTCCTCTGTTTTTAACAGTTTTAAGGGCTTATAATTGTTGGGCTAACTTTAGGAATATGTGCTCCATAAATATGACTTTAAAGAAAATAAATACTAGGTCACTGGATTGTGTAATTACTTAGTCTGCCAAGTACATCCCAATTATATCACCAACAGGCATCTAAAGTAGATATTTGCTTTTGAGTTTTCTCCAGAGCCTGGCACACACCCGGCACACAGTAGGTATTTGATAAAGAGCTGTAGGGTAAAAGTGTAGCCGAATGAGTGCTGGGGAGGTGTGCTGGTTAACGGGTTCGCTGAGGGCGAGTCTGACCTCACTGATCCTTCACCAGAAGGGGAATTGTGCTCCTTCCCATCATCCCCTCTGGCAGTTATACCACATGACATCTTTTTTTTTTTTTTAATTCTCACCGTAGGATATTTTTTCCATTGCTCTTTCAGAGAGGGTGGAAGGGAGAGAGAGAGAAATAGCAATGCGGGAGAGACACATCGATTGGTTCCCTCCCGTACAGACTGAGCCTGCTACAAGGTAGGTGCCCTTGTCTGGAATTGAACCCGAGACCCTTCAGTGCCAGGCTGATGCTCTAACCACTGAGCCAAACTGGCTAGGGCATGGCACCCTTTTTTTGGCTAACTCTTCCACTTCTTTGGGCGCTGGGCTTCCCTCTTGGATTTGTTACTCTTCTCACACTAGCTACTGACCTGCCTTTTTTTCACCAAGTGAGATAAGAACAATCCTCGTGGAGCAGTTCATCCTGATAAACTGCCTTCTGAGAGGAAAACAATCTTCCTACCTTCTGAGGAAGCAATCTGAATGACCAGGTGGCAGTTCCCAGATGCGATTTCACTTGAGGTTCTCGGATCGACTATTTATTGCTATGCTCGAAATGATGGTTATTATTGTTACAAATATTATTATGCTGAGGAAGCCAGCTTGCAAGCACAGACAGCTGCATTGTTTACAAACATAATTAATGAGGTGATTTTTAATATCAACAGCTCAGCACCAGCCTGCTTAAAGACTGTTTATGGCCCGGGCCACAGAGCCATTTGTAACTTCTATGACAGGGCCGCCTCCAAGAGTCATTTCCTTTGGCTGGGTCCTGGTTTATTTTATGAATGACAAAAATAAACTACTTGTTGCTGGTGAGGATTGGTTTTATGTCTAGCAAGCCCAGGTCCACCAAAAGCTAACGCAGGGATACTTTTCTAAGAAGTGAAGGTGCATTTCTTAGCAGCTAACTTCTGTATTTATATAATAGTTATCCAATTAAGATGGCTATCCTGGGGGGCCGGGAAGGAGTGGCACCTTCCCTTTCCAAACGTGGAAATGTTTTGTGTGACACTGTGCTCCATAAACACTTGCACTATATCAATACTCAGAAAAATGGCTTGTACTTCAAATAGGCTTTTGACAACTTAATAATTGAGGTCTTTTATATGACCTTTATTCCATTTACTTACATTTGGGTGAAGGATTTGAACAAAAGATGTTTTTCTCTTTTAAATCTGGTCCGGCCTTTTAAAATGGACTCGAAAACAAGCCATTGTTCCTTGGGATTAGGTTAAATTCATCCTTTTGTCTTTATTTTTCCCCTTGAACTCCTGAGTTTGAGCTTTGAGGCTCTGTCAGTGATCGGCAGCTGGTGTTACCCCAAATTTGAAAGATAAGGCTATTCTTATGAGGTGCCTACCACTGAGTGCCCTCCCAAGCAAATAGATAAATGACTCTTTCACCTGTAAAAGAAAATGGAAACTGACCATGCTTCTGGGCTCTGCTGTATTCAAAAGCAAGAAAATGGGCGTCGGCCTGGTTTCCTGGCCTGTTTCCTTACCTTTCAGAGGTGAGACGATTTAACAGTGTGCTTAAACTTCTTGCCTTTTCTTTTCTCCTCCACAAACTCCAAGGGAATTATTGTTACTCTATTCCCTTTTGACCAAGGAATTGCCTAATTATGTCTGGTCAGTAAAAGGCAGTAAGACAGAGAGAGAGATGAAAAGATTAAAAGTAATAAAAAAAGGCCAAAGATAATTAAAGTCAGACATCTTGTATTTTTTCTTGTAATTCTCAGGCAAATGCCTCTGAAGCAGTTTTTACGATCCCAACTCCGAGTACCCTTGTTTATTACCTTAATTTATTGCTGGCTCTGGGGTGGGTGATAAGTTTGTGAAGGCCCCAGGTTTCATAGCTTTAAGTGTTGAATAAGAGAGTTTATTTAATACAGCTTCACATTTACTGAGCATCTGGGGATATATACCCCCCCCCCATCCTTAGGGAATTTAACTATCTTTCAGAAGAGAGAGAAGTAAGTGACTAACATCCATCTCTATAAGATCACTGACATTCTTCTAAAGAGAATTGTTTGTTTGATCTGCCTGACTGTTGGGATTATGGTTGTGCAGATTATAGTAATGAGCAGAGAGGAGAAGTGGAAGGTGCCAGAGAGAGCAAAATTGACTTATATAGGAAAGGACGTGAAGTTACCAGGACAGAAAACAGTATGTCTAGAAGGTAAGAGGAGGGAGCAAGGGGTGGGGGTGAAGTTTGAAGAGACAGAGAAAAAATTTGGGGAACCAACTGCCATGATGGCAGGATTTGGGGGGACAGAGAACCGCTGAGAATTTTTATTTATTTAAAAAAATTGATATAACATATAAATTACACGAATGCTAAATGAATGACTCAATGCATTTTTACATACACTTTGTAGCCATCACCCACATCAAGATATAAGATATTTCGATCACTGTAGAGGGCCCCCTTATACTCCCTCCCAGTCAGCAGCCCAAGGGTGATTATTATTCTGATTTCTATCTCCATAGAGTAGTTGCACACGTTTTTAACTTCATGTATGTGAAATCATATAGTATGTATTCTTTATTTTTAACTTCTGTGACTCAATGTTATGTCTGTGAGATGTATACATGTTTCTGCATGTATCAGTAATTTATTCTTTTTCATTCTTGTGTAGTGGTCCATTGTATGACTATACCACAATTAATTTGCCCACTCTACTGTTAAATTTGGGTTGTTTGTGGTTTGGAGACTATTTTGAATAGTGCCGTTGTGAACAATATTGCACATTTCTTTTCTGTTGGGTATGTACTCAGGAGGCAGTTACTGGGCCACAGGGTATAAGCATATGTTCAGATTTAGTGGGTACTGCCAAATAGTTTCCCAGAGTGATTGCACCAATTGGCATCCCCCGAAATTGTCTAAAGTGCTCAGCTGTTCCCCCTCTTTGGCATCACTTAATGAGAACTTTAAGGAAGTCTTCCTGGGCATCATGTGGTGCCATTTCTCCCTTGGCTGCCCCTTATGAACCTTTAGGAAAGACCCTGCAATTGTAGGCAGATTTGTGCTGGATTCTTCACATTCCCTGCCAAAGGCAGAAATCCCACTTTCCCCTGGGTTGAAGCTTGGCTTCTCCATTTACTAACTGTGCATTCGTAGGCAAGGTATTTTTTTTCTCCTTTTTGCCTGCTGAACCTTTTATTCTTTATCAGTAGAATGGGAATCATAGAATCATTGCACAGGGTTTTTATGAGGACTGAATGAGATTGTGTACATAAAGCCCTTTGCACAGGGCCAGAAATATAATTAGTGCTCAAAAAATGGTAGCTTGTGTTACTACTACCAGAGTGAGAAAATTGCAAAGAGAAGGGTTAAACAGAGGATAGATTTGGGAGACCCTGGCCAGCTCTCCATATCCATTTGGAGTGTCTCCTTTCATACCTAACCCTTAAAAGTTGATGAAAGAGGCAGTAATTCTCTATTGCCAGAGCCTGTGCCCCTTTTCTGCACCTAGGTAGGCAACTGTGACTTTTTAGGCATTGCATTTTTAGGCTGAGCTTGTATGAAGACACAGATATGTTAAAGCAATCCTGTCACATGACATCATCAACCACTATCACCGAGTAATTTTAGAAAAAAGATTTACAATAATTAGAAATCTCTCCTCAAAGGAGATTGGTAATACAAAAGGTAAGAGAAGACTGAGGAGAAAAACTTAAAACAGAAAAAAAAAAAAAGAAAGCCTATTTAATATTGTGGTTGATGCAACTTGTTACATGTGTGTCCTGCCAGAATAAATCGGATCATCTGATTTTCAAATTGCCAGGTCTATTGTTTCAGAAATAGAGGGTGTAAATAATTTCAGTGCAATCTCCTGGATCTGGACCTCTCTCATCCAGAACTGTTATCAGCATTAGCATAATTTATGGTGCTATCTAATAATGAAATCACTGAACACTGATTGTACAGCTTCTTAAAGCTATAATTATTGCTCATTAGGAATGGATTTCATATTGTTCGCTCCTGGCACAGAATAAGCTATTGAAAGGGAAAAGTTGTCAGCAGAAGTGAGAAACCAAGGAAGGCACTTTTTTGGTTCCTGAATATTGTCCTTGATGAATCCATCTGAGATTTGTTTTTCATAATAACAGAAAACTGGCCACCCTAGATGCCATTTATTATCTTATTTATTTATTAAGGAAAATAATTTGAACTTCATATTGTTCTTCTTTTTCAGCCCACAAGGCAGCAAGTGCTCAGTGAACACTCGCTGACCGTGTTCGAGGAGAGGAATGAACGCAGATGGAAGCCACAGAGGGAGCAAGTTACGCTTGAGCTCTGCCCAGTCCATACCAACACTAACAGAAGCACCCATTTAGCTCACCCAAGAGGGTGGATTTGCAGTTTTTCAGAGCATTATTCTGAAATAAGTCTTAGCATATTCATTTCAGAACATCTTAAAATGAATTTTTAAGAATTACAGGAACACTGCTTGACTTTTTCACTGTAAAAGATTCAAGCAATACATATATGTACTGAGTAAAACATACTCACTTGGGTGGATCCTCTTCTTGAGGTCATGGCCATTAAGTGTGTGTATATCTTCTAAGTCCTGGTGTTTCAGGGGACGTTGAGAACTCACTGCTCAGGATGACATGGGGGGAAAAAGTCTGCTTTTGTTGACTAGCAAATCACTTCCAGGTGGACTGTGGGGTTGGGAAGGCCTAATTTTAACTCTGAAAATGGAGGTTTAGTTAGTGATTTCTATTGTTGGGGAGAATTACACATTTCAGCGTGGGAAGGAGCAGTAACAATGACACTGCAAAGCAGAGGCCACTGTCACTATGCTCATACTTCTAGAAATGGAGGAAAGGGGTTATCAAAGAAGATCTGAGTTTATTATGAACAGTGCCTTTAGCTGTGGCGTCTTCAACTTCAGTGGAATGTAGCTTGGCCTTGAAATTGGGGTATTTTATTTGACCTTCATAGATTGAATGTGATTTCTATGTTTCTCAATTAATCCAGCCTGGTGATTTATCCTGAACCAGGCCAGATTTTGTAGCCTGGCTTTTGCCTACACAGTTCTAGCCTCCTTAGGTCTTTTGGCATGGACTCTGAAAGGGCTAAAGAAATTAAATGTGTATTTCTTGAATAGATTCTTTTCCTTACCTGTTGATAACTGTGCTCTCTTTTCCTTAAATATCCTCTTATCTAGGGCTTTCTAGTCCCTGAGAGTACAGGGAAAATGTCAGATATGCAGAAATAAAGAAAACCTTATTTTTCTCCCACTGGAAATTTCAAACTTTAGTAAAACTGTAGAAATGTTTAAATTGCCTTCCAATTTCTGAAAGAAATTGGTTTCCTTTAACGCTTAACGAGATAAACTGCAATTCGATTCAAGTCATTTTTCTGCCTCTCCTTGTTGACAATCTGAGCTCCATTTTTTTGGTTTCCTCTTGCTTTCTGATTGACTTCAAGATTGCATCTTATCTTTTTATTCTATCTTGCACGAATGCAGCCTGCAATGTGTTGTGACAAGGAGCCAGACCTCCTATTAGCATATATTTATACCTTGCTGCACACAAAGTGGTGCTGGGGGATTATTAAACCAGGCTGAGTTCTGATGGCACATACAAGGCATCAGATTCCCACCCCTCCGAAAACCTTCTATCCCAATAGTGTACTCAGGTGGAAGTCTAATTGTTTGGAGAAAGGGATAAATGAGGGGGACCATAAGAGCAGTTGTGAATGAAGTTGATATGATGAAGGAATTATCAGATAATCATAAGCATGGGGAGACACGAGAGATGATCATTGTACTCAAAGGACCTGGAGACACCTTGGAGCAAATTTAATGGCTATTCTGTGAATCAGTTGATAACATGATCAAATTAGCCTGGTGAGGAAGGAACTGGAACAAGCAGGGATCTGGGCAGAGGTATGGGAATGGCTAGGTTAGAGGTATTTATAATTTGTAGGATTCAGAATATGAATACAGAGGGTCAGATGCCAGGATATGAAGAGAGGGACTAGGATTCCAAGACAGAGTCCTTTCTGAGGTGACTTAAGGAGAGGTGACAGACAATATCTATTCAGGTTCTATTTGTTTTCCCACAAATAGAAATTGACAGAGCAAACTCTGAGCAGTATTGTGACACAGACACATGCCTACACATACTTTGGTGTTCAAGTTTTGTTTCAGTGGGATTCTTGGAACCTCCAGGGCCCCAAGATTTATGAATTACTAACCTCTGCCTGCTATCGAAATGGGCAATGATCGGCATTAGTCATTCACACATGGGTTCGACCTAATTTCTACTTAGGCTAACATCCCACAGCATTTCTATTTTAAGCCTGTTTTCTCTAATTGCAGAAAGACAGGCTTTGTCTCTTCTGAAAGGAATTTTGAGCATTAGTAACAAGCAAAAGAGACAATTTGAGGGAAGGAAAGCCATTCTAATGATTTGTATGCTAGAGGCCTGGTGTAGACGAGAAAGTATATTTTCTCTCTCAACTCCCCAGTAGTTGTACCCCTAGGATGATGAGTCTCAGTGACTATTCTTAGGAACTGCTGAGTTTTGAGAAATTTTTCATTATGATGCATATCTCATGGTCTTGTATACCTCTGTCTTCTCTAATTGTCTATGAGTACTCTGAGGACAGGGACTGTGTCTTGTTTATCTGTGTTTTTCCATTGATAGTTGGTGGCTAACACAGTTTTGAGCCATACATCACAGGCATCACACTTCATTCCAACTCTGCACTTTAAACGTTTCAGCCTTTGAGGTAGGAAGTTATACCCACGGTGCTATTTGGGCTGACTGCTTGGAGTGTATTGGGGTGGGCTTGGCCTCACTTTGTTTCTCCAGGTGTTTGGAATGGTGAGCTAACCCCCTCTGTTCTTGGGCTCAGGGCTTAGGGCAGCTGTCCCTCAGCTCATGTCTGCTTGGCACTAGGCAGATTCTTATTGCCATTTGGATTTCTCTGGCATCTGTGATTTGGGCTGGCATTTGTCCCTTATTTGGTCCTTTCCTTTCCAATCTGTGGTAAGACTTAGGACATAGACTGGGCATAAGGAATAGTCAGAGAAGGGCAAAGAAACTACTTTGGGCTTGGCCTGATTAGGTCTGAATAACTTATGAAAACGGAACTCACACAAAAGTCATTACTTTGTTTTCCTTTGTATACATCTCTCTTGGGGACCTCACAGACTGGAGGGGTGGCTGATCTAAAGCAGAATTTAGGGAAACTGTACAAAATACACCTCTATAATGAACATATTTCCTGGCAGGAAAGGAATGATTAGGTAAACGATTAGATATGTCTGATTTCCAAAGTTTAGAGCTTTATTTTGTGGCAATTAAAACTCAAAATGTCTATGAATAGTGACTTTTAAGTAACAAGACCAATTTTATAAGTCATGTATGAATATTAAACTCATTAGACATTTGGGGGGTGGTGTAGAGAGAGAGAGAGAGAGAGCAGAAGATGATAAGATATTTAAGTTTTTGTCCATGGGAAGATATAGATATTTATAAATGTTAGACATTATTAGGAAAAATAAACACAAGTATGGATCTTAATGAGTTAGGGAAACTATTATAACAATGACTATGGAAGTAGAACATTTAAACCAGCAGAATAAAATGTAAAGTATTTAAAGGAAACCAAGGAAGATGAAGAAAAAAGAAATAAAAGGAAAGCATTGCAAATAGCACCAAATAAAGCAGCAAAGTGAGTGTCAATGTAACAATAATTGCAACATATATAAGTGAGTTAATGTGATCAAAAGACAGAAAGTCAGGTTTTTAAAAAATATGCAATTTAGATATTTGATATTTATAAGACTTATGTCTTAAGTACAAAAGGATACAGAAAGGTTGAAAATAAAGGAATGGAAAAAGATATACTAGGCAAATATGAAGCAAAGAAACCAGAGCTGTTGCACTTTTAACATAAGAGAAATGGAACTTAAGGTGAAAAAACCTAAAAAGGTACAAAAAGGGACATTGTATATTAGTAAAGAAGATATAACACAACAATCATGAACATATATGCTGCTAACAATAAGATCTTGAAATAGAAAAACCAACAATTGATTGACCTAAGAGAAGAAAAAGATAAATCAACAATTATGGTTGAACTTTAAAAAACTCTTTTGGAAACTGATAGAACAAACATAAAATAAATTAAAAAAATACAGAACAAATGTATAATACAGTTTTTCAGTCCTGTGTGATATAAGTAAAAAAAGAAGTCTAATAATTTTCAAAGGTTCAACTTAGTGCAGACTATATTCTTTCATCATCATGTGATAAAACTAGAGATTGATAACAAAAAGAAAGCTAACTAAGTAACCTGAATGATGGAAACTAAAAATTATATCTAAAATTTGGCCAAAGATTTTATATGTAAAAACCAATTCCAGAACTTTTTCTCTATATTAAGCCTGTGTAAATGTATCTTTTCATCTAGGCTCTGGTGAGTGTGTTTCTGGTGTAGGGAGTGAGAGGCTCTATAATGAATTAAATAATAACAATTAAATAAAAGAAATCCTCTCTGTTATATAGATATAACTTCTATAGTTAGATGGAACAATTTTGGAAAATAGGCAGCTCCTTAACTAAAAGTTAAGAGCAAGTGGAGCTGCATTGTTCCTGGGAGACTTCAGGAGACTTCCTGAGGATCACAATATTTACACTAGAAACCACACAGAACATCAGGGAGTCAAGAGGAAGACTGAAATTCATAGGTATATGGGGCACATTTCAAAGACCCTTTGAGAGAACCCAGTAAATAGGATAGGGCTAAAATTCCAGGTATTTTGCTTTGTGGAGGATCACTGATGTTATCTGTATTTACTTCTAGTCTAGTGTGGCCAGGGAAAACATGGGCTACTTATTGAACTGAAACTTTTTTTACCTAGGAAGTCTGGGAAAATTATAATTATTGGCATAACAGGAATAGTGGGCTGGTTTTCCAGGAAAGCCATCTCTGAGATGGAGATTAGCATATGAGGTTTATTAGTGAGGGCTCTTAGGGTTAACACTTGGAGAAGGGAAGGTAAGGAAAGAGGAGAAGGAAGCAGGATTAGGCAGGGGCAGAAGCTGGGTGAAGCCTCAGCAGAGCAAAAGTCATACAGGAAGTTCTGAAGCTGGGATAACCCTTTAGAGTTGTCTTGAGGTGAGACTTTATAGCTCACACTAGTAATTGGAGGAGTCTGTGCCTGAAAGCGAGCATCAGCTTAGGTGAGGTGGCTCTTTCAGCCAAAGCAATCCCCATAGAGATAATAAGGGGAAATAAATCTTTCATCCCTAAAAGAAGATGTGAATGCCACATTACAGTCTCTACAACCAGAGCAGTATAATTTTGGTTCAAAACTATTTTTCCTTGAAAACATGAAGGGTTAGAAGAAAATTCTGGGTTCAATCTGCAGCCGAGGGGGAAATTCTTCCCAACCTGAAACTTGCTCTTACTATGGGCAATCTTTAGGGAAATAACTTTATGAACATGACATAAAAGAAGTATGCTTTATAAAGCTGTAACACAGAGAGTTCTAGCATTTTTTCCCCCCAAGGACACTCTTGCCTGAACGTGACATTAAAGGTGGGAGTATCCTTCCTGGTCTTAATTTTCCCCCCTCCATGTAAGAGAGAAAACGAGAAATGTACTGTGTATTTCTTTGTCATACTTTATTCATTAGTTTTGAAAAATTCCAGTGAATACTCTTGGACTTGTTTTTTACCTGAGGCTAGTCAAGGATGATTCAAATGTAAGAAGAGATAGTAGCTTATACCTCTCTAAAAAGCTTATTGCTACCCCATCTCCCTACTTTCTCATCCTGTCTGAAACCCAGAGAACTCAAGGGAGAGAAAGGGAGAGGGAGGTCACAAATAAGACCAGCAGTGTGGTGTTAGCAAGAGGACAGGACAGTAAGGGCACTCTTCTGAGTGGATGGTGGAAGTTGTCCTCATCTCTGATCCTTCTTAAAGTTTTTATTTACTCCTTGTGCATAGCAAAGACGTGCACTAGCCTATGGACACAGACCTCAGCAGGGCAGCCCATCTCCCCCCGAGAGCAGGGACTCAGCACATGGGTTCAGGGGCCAGACTGTTGGGGTTCAAATACCAGCGTCACCTCCTGCTGGCTGTGTGGTTTTAGACAAGAGCCTCTCCAGTCCTTAGTTTTCTTGTCTATAAAATGGGGTTGATAATAATATGTCTTATGTTTATTGTTGAAAGTCAAATGAATTGACCCTGCAAAATCACTTAGACCATAATAAATCCTTGATAAATACTAGCTAATATTTGCCCTATGGGGCTACTTTTCCTGCCCCCTGGGTTTTCTACTTTGACCGAGAACTTTAGTATTGCACACAGGGCTCCTGTACACCCAAATCTCCTGCTCTGGATTCAGGCTCCAACATCTTCTCTGCCCATCATTTAAGCAAGTGTACAGAAGTGACTATATATTCTTACTTCTTATATATTTATGTTCTAACACAAATAACTTCCTAGTTAATAATCTTCAGACACAATTATCTATCCTTATAAGAATTATTTCTACTCCTGAACTACAGATGAGGTCATTTCAATGTCATAGATAAAAAAGTTGGGATTCTTTTTCAAGTATAAATCCCCCCCAACCCTGCTTCATATTGATTATCTTAGAAGATGGATTTTTAATAAAAAAAAGGGCAAAGATTAGAGGTAAGGACCCCCATAGTAGACTAAATTTGTCCCTGGTCCTTTATCCTTGATTGTCCATCAAGCCTTTCTTGCTCCCCTGTCTCCCTCCTCACCCTGTCTTTCCTGTTCCCTGCAAGGAGGAAAAAGAGCCAAGATGGAGAGCAGGGTGGGAGACTCGAAAGGACAGGGTCCATTTTCATCTACTCAAGCAGAATAGAATGAAAGGTTTTAAAAAACAGACATGGGAGCTACTGATCTTGACCTCATTGGCCTGAAACCTTGAAGATGTAGACATGCACAAAAACACATTTTAGTGATAATTTTATACTTGTATGAATAGTTTGCATTACTTAGAGAAATAATTACTCCTTTAATTGGACTGTAGGTTTTTCCTCTGCAAAAAATTAATTAATTAAATATTGATTGAGCAAATATTTTGTTCCAGGCCTCATCCTAAACACTGGGGATACATTTGTGAGTGAACGAAAATAGATATCAAAGAGGTCAAAGCTCTTATGGAGCACAGATTCCAGTGGGAGAGATAATTTCAAATATATATTATGTTGGGTGGCAATAAGAAGGGAAAACAAAGCAGGTGAGATAGATAAATAGGGAAAATAAAATAAATAAGAAAAAGAAGGGAAAATAAAGTTGGATGAGGGGACAGATAGTGACAGTTGTGCGTGGTGTTGTATTTTGGGTGGGGCATTCTGGGCAGGCCTCTGGGAAGGTTTCACTTGAGCTGAAACCTAAAGAGCATAAGGGAATGAGAGAGTGAGCAATGTGGATCTGGGCAGAGGGCGTGGCAAATATTTGACACTAATTCTTTAAATTCAGTGATACTGAACCTTTAGTTTGATTGGAAACAACATTACTAAATAGAAAGAGATTAAGAAACACAAAGGTTTTTCTTGTCAGGGTCACCAGGTGAGATTTGATGAAGAATGCCTAGAATTTCCTGGACACAAAATTTTCCCTGTGTGTACCTCAGTCACATCTACGGCAAGGTGGTTACATTCAGCATGCCACTTCTTAGAATATGTCAGTGATCATTACAATATTGGAAAGTTTCTCTTTTATACATTCAGTTTTTTTTGTCTCACCGTGTGAGAGGGTAAAACACAGAGCCAAATGTGACTTATTATTGTGGAGATTCAGTGACTAAAGATTTGTATTTGTTTGAAAAAAGTCTTTATTTCTCATATTTTTTTTAAAAGCTAAGATTCAGAATTGCAGTAACAAGAAGGAACCAAATTGGTAGCTTTGGAAGTAGCAGCTCCAGTGAGTTTTATGAAAGTTCTTTTTATCTGTGTAGAGTCTGTTCCAAGGGGTTTCGTAGATTTAGGGTTTGCTCGTCTTTCAAACTTACCTCCCTCTGTGGCCACTTGAACACCTAAAGATCCCCATGCTTTTCCATGAAAGTCTCCTAAAGCAAACAGAGGGCTTGCTGAGTTGGATTTTTATGGCAAATTCCCTTTGTATTTTTATTTCATTATGCCTTGAATTCTTACTGTGTTGTTCTAATTTATACCAACCAAATGCACCATAGGCTATTTATTTTTCTGCTGTGCTATTCATGTGTTTATGACAGAAGGAATACAATCATTTGGAAGTGGGTGGACTTTTTCACACTTGCAGTCCAGACTCCAGTTTTATCTTTGAGCAGGTAGCATGCCCAGCTTATGCTGTACTTTGTTTCTAGGTTCTTTTGCCTGACTAAAGTAATTTTCAGTGGTTGGAATAGCTTGTGTTGTACTTTCTTGCGTAGAATATTCGTTCTAAGGCCTAGAAGAGAGGAAACAATCATCCTACATTTTATCCTATGGCCACTGGATAGGACCCTTTCTAGTGATGGTTTGAGAGCAATAGTAGAAACAGCTTTGAGAGCTGTGGCACACAGGTGTTTGTCGCCGAGAACAAGAAAGACACTCTTTTAGTATTCTCCTTCTTCTCTGCCCTCTGCCCCAGGCTTCCACAACTTTCAGTGAAGCTTTGAGAACCAATTTTATTTTCAAATATGTATTGAGAGCCAAACCTCTGTTAGGTAGTACAGGAGGTGGAAAGGAGGTATAAAGATATCTGTGGTGATACAGGGGTGTGAAAAGAGAATAAAAGTGACAGGAACAGGAAAGAAAGGAGATAGTGAAAAAGCAGGAAGGATTATGAAATCAGTCTCCTTTATATTCCCCAAGTATATTTGAGGAAGATGGTCTTCGAAGAGGAGAAATATTAGTGGTGACGGGAGGCGGTGGTAGGTGGACGTGGTGATGATGCAGGTGGAGGAGATGACAGTGGAGGTGATGTGTGAGGAGGTGGGGAAGTGTGGAAGTAGAGGTAGGCGTGAAGAATGCAGTGGAGTTGATGGAGAAAGTGAAGGAAGTAGCCCAGGAGGTTATGGAGATGGAACAAGTGGTAGGGTTGGAGATGGAAGGCATGGAAGAGATGGTGGGAGAAGCAGTGAAGGTGGAGGTGGTAGAGGTGATGGTGGAAGGAGTGGTGGTAGTTAAGGCAGTGAAGGTTATGGTTGAGGTGGTGGAGGAGATGGTGGACGTTGTGTCGAAGTGATGGAAATGGTCATGAAGGTAGTGAAGGTGGAGGTGGTGGTAGAAGAGTTGGTGGAGGAAGTGATGAGGTAGTGGAAGTAGTGACCCGGAAGGTTGAGGAGGTGATTGAGGTAGTATAGGAGGTGGAGAGGAGGTGAAAACATTAAGGGAGATTGTGGTAGAGGTGGACGATGTATTGAAGGAGGTAGAAGGAGTGGTGCAGGAAGTTGAGGGGGTGGTAGGGGTGGCAATGGAGATATTTATGGTGATACCTAAGAAGGTGAAGTTGGTGGAACCATCTGGGTTACATAAATATCCAATCTTAATACAAGACAGAGTAAAAATTGGTGCACCAGTGCGTTGGAGAACAAGGAGCCATGTGTATTACTTTAAAAAAATTTCTGTACAGGGCTTTCAGATATTTTTCTTACTAATTGCATACATTTTTTGCTTTTGAGTCTAAAATTCTTATAGTCTTAAATGACTCAGAGAACTGCTAAACAACATTAATGCCAATCTTCTCACTCTAATTAGATGCCTTTTATGGGCCAGACTGGATCAAGCATAGGTAATCAAAAACGAAAAACACTTAGTTCCTGTTTTCACTGAGGAAATAGACTTATAAACAGATGCTTATAATACAGTGAAGTTAAATGCAATGATAGAGATGTAAACAGCCACAGAGGAGTGATAAATAATCCCAGTGGGTAGTGCTGGGGATACGGGAAGCTTCCTGGAACAGGTAACACCTTAAGCATAAGAGAATTGAGGATTAGTTGGGTGATGGGGAAGATTAACATTACTGGCCAAAGTGAGGAAGTGAGAAGCAGTATATGTTAAATACATGGCACTATAAATAGTTCTCTGAATTTCCTTCCTAAATACCTGGGTATGTTCATTTCCTTGCATTATATTGGTCTTTAGAGTCAGGTTTGAAAGCATACATGGTTGCAAAAGTAAGTCTTCAGTGGAATTAAGGTCTTCTGGGGCCTAGTTGTGACATGTTCAAAAGTAGAGACAGTAAGGACGAATCTCAGAGCTGGTGCCACCGAATTCTTCAACCCCACCCATTCTCTCTGTTCAAGAAGTGAGTGGGAAGGCAAAACTTGAATAGTTTTCTTATCAGAGGAAGCAGGACAAACAGTATTTAAGCTGGGATGGGTGGGCGGGTATGCAGTATCTGCGTAGAAGGTGAGTTACTCAGAGAAGACTTGATATTCAAGAAAAAGTCTGCTGAAAAATGAGTCACTCATTAGCCTCTTTAAAAGGAGGAACATGTCAGGGCAGGGAAGGTAAATAGACTCCTGTATTAACTTGGATTAAGATGTACCCTTAGATATAACACTTCTCTAGAAATGAAAAAGAAAAAAAAACCCCAAACACCTTGAACCATTACATTGTACACCTGAAACTAATATAATATTATGCCAATTATACCTCATAAAAATTCTCTTAAAAAATAACAACACACACATACCCTTGACCCAATTAAAATTAATAATTTAAAAAGTAAGCAAATAACACATGGTTTATCAAATGAATGACTCAGTAGAAACGCATGAAAGATCTGAATAGAGAGTTTCAGAGGTTGTTTTTAAATGGAGAATAGACTGTAGAGAATTGATTTCCTGGAATGAATACAGGAAATGACTATTCAGAGACTACGAGGGAGCTTTCTAACGTATCCCCTAGGCCACCAGTTGTCCTGCAAAGGACAAGAGAGGGAGATGTTGGTGCATCTCTCGCCTATGGAGCCCTGCAGTGAACAGAAGGATATGCCAAGGAGGCTGGACAATGGCTTAATGCTGCTTATGGAGAATTTCCAAATCAGAGAAGGCAGCTCCCCTATCTGAAAGACTCTGTGTCTTTGCCCACCTACCCTGGAAAGCAGGATGTGGATTGCAACAGATAAAATATTAGCATCTTCCCTCCAAAACACATATTTGAATTCATTTCTGGCTTATTCTTTCCAAATAGCAGTGGAATTTGACTATTATGATTCAGCTGCTTGCAGCTTGTGTTTATAATTGTTCATGCTATCATTGTCTCTGAGATTTTCCTGGTTCATGTTACTAAGGGGTGGATATATGATTTTCCGTGTGGTTCAAGTCACTCTTCTGGCCTGTCTGGATATGAGAGTGCCTACCTGAAGCACCAAGGAGCTTTCACTGGCATTTTTTGGATTTTTGCTGATGAGGAAATAATATAGGAGAACAGAATCACTCTACCAGTTGCCTTTCAGATATAGAATTCTGTTCAATTTGCAAAAATCATTTATAAATTCAAACTATTAATTCAGCCTCCCCTCCCCCCCCCACCTTACAAAAGCACCTCTTAGGAAATAAAGCATCTGGGACCCAGTGGGAAAAGTTCCAAGCTCATACTGCCAAATCTCCTGAGTTATCCTGACGCCCACCTGGGATTTGGGGATTTTCTATTAAGAAGAGGGAGGGAGGGACTGGCTCCATTTGGAACATAGATGATAGGGAGTAAATAGACTTATCTGTTTTTCAAAGATAATTGTGGGTTATGAAACAAAGTTAAGTAGGTAGCAAAATCCTACGCAGATTACAAAAGACGTTTTACATCTCTGCATTAGCACACATAATTTTAGGCCCCAAAGCAATGTCTGGTAGACCAGTTGAACATGCTAGGGCAGCTGTTAAATGAATCCCAGAAAAGCAATGGGTGAAATTCCTAGAACTGGAAAGGACTTCAAAGATTTTCTAGGCAAACCCTTTTGCTTTATAGCAGAGGAAACTGAGGCTCAGAGAAGCTTGGCTATTTCAAGGGATTATCATGGTGGCTGGAGTTTAGGTTGCCTGATTCCTAGCACTGTGCTTTGACTTGGGGTCAACTGGACCTCAAATAATGGTTTGCTGCTTTCACTGTGAGTGCTTCCCAGAACATGTCTCATGGATGGCACATGAGGTCAGTTAAAATAAAATGCTGATAGGTATTCTCTGCCAAATATGGGAGCATTTTTTTGGTCTCAAATATAGGATACAATGAATGACACAGGCTCATCTCACAGGTTAAAACGTTGTTAAAGCCTGATTGCACTATTCCCCCCAACTGTCCTTTTCCTCCATTCTCCCCATTAGAGAGGAAACATGCCGCTGAGTGTATACAATGTAATTTCTGGAGTTTGCAAAAGATTTGTCAGTCAGGGGAAGACTTCTGTTTTTATTTGCCCAACAAAGGCCAAGGTAAACAAATGGTATCTCTTATTTGAATCCCCTCCGTTTGACCCTCCCCTCATTTTCTACAAGGCTCACCCACAGGAGGAGACAGATTGTTGTGTGCTTTAGCCCATTGGGTCTCATTGACTTGTAGCTATAGGCAACCACTGATTTATTTAGACTGATCTCCTTGGTGGTCCCATGGCTTGCCCTTGTCAGGCAGACAGATTGACATCAGTCATGCTCTAATCTTCACCTGCTTCCCAGCTTTATTCATATTCTCAGTCTCTTTGGGCCTGTAATAGTGGTGATCTAAGTGATGATTTAGCATCACGCATTAGGGAGACACGCAGAACGATTCTGCCAGGAGTTTGATACTGCTACCTGCCTGTTTATGTCAGTGCCCATTAGAAAAATAGAGCCAATTGAAAGTCTTTGGGTATTGGGAGCCTTCAGGATCCAAGGTTTAATATTATAACCTTGTGTAGGAATATCACACCTCCATTGAAAGGTGCTCACTCATGAAGGGAAGATGCTAATATTCACGTGGTCCCAGCTCACCAGTATAATGTGAAGGAGGTCTTTCTTTGCTTTGAGAGTTAACAACTTAAAACTAGCATTTCCAGGCTGTTTTTGGTTTTGTCATAATTGGGCCACACTCTTTCCCAGATCTTGAGTTCAGAGAGCTTCTTCCCAGCCTCCCCTCTCCTTACCACAGGAATCTGCACTGATTAATTCATGCCAGGTGTACTGAGGTGGTTTTTTAGGCAGCTTTCATCTAAGAAGAGGTAGATTGAGTGCACCCACTCATTTCCCACCATCAGCAGAAGGAGCAGCTTTGAACTATGACTCAGTGACACAGGGCTTCTAGCTGTGACCTAAAGATAAAAAGCCCATCACCAGTCTTTTCTGCTCATTGAAAACCATGTGGCAGCCCATCTGGGCGTGGCTCAGCTGTTGAGCATTGACCTAGGATCCAGGAGATCGTGGTTTGATTCCCCATCAGGGCACATACCGAGGTTGTGGGCTTGATCTCTGGTTGGGGGCCTGCAGAAGGCACCCGATCAATAACAACTCTCTCATCATTGATGTTTCTCTCTCTCTCTCTCTCTCTCTCTCTCTCTCTCTCTCTCTCTCCCCCTCTCTCCCCCTCTTCCTTCCTCTCACTCTGAAATCAATGAAGATATATTTAAAAAACAAAACAAAAAACCCCCAAAACAGAAAAAACCCAAACCAGATGGCAGTGGTCATATGCAGCTGAGGTTCCCTGGCACCTCTACTGCCTGCCCTTGGGGTTCGGCCAAGCCCTGCTGTGGAGATGACATTCTGGAGCCACAGGGTTGGTTCTGGAACTTCTGACTTCTTGTGCTAAGTTTCCATCATAATTTCAAATTATTGAGACATGTTCTCATTAGAAATGTTGGTAAATTAGAAGGAAATAATATTTTTAAGTTAGAATTTTACTTTTCTGAGCTTTTCTTCTAAGAGGAAACCTCTAATTTATGTGGCCTCTGTCGTCCAAGGAGGGTGTGTGTGTGTGTGTGTGTGTGTGTGTGTGTGTGTGTGGTTTCTCATTACCTTGCCCTCTGTCTTCTAGTGGATTTGACAGTGGGCAATATCTACAGTATACTGAAAGGCAGGTGGGGAGTAAGATCAGGATATTTAATGCCTCAGTTCCCTTCCTGCTAGGTTGCCGTGTCCATCTACCTATAACCACAGCTCCTAGTAGGAAATGCCTAATTTCTCCAGACTAAGATAGATGCTCCTTCTCCTTGTCGTTTCAGTCACAGGGCAGTAATAGTTCCCTGCTGTTGCTAGACCCAGGGTTGGTTCCCTTTGTAAATTATCTCTTTGTTTGACTTCCCTACCATGTTTGATGTACTATCATTTTCCTCTTGGATCTTGACTATTATACTTGGTGAATATTTTATCATTTGATGACAAGGAACAGAAGCTCACACATTCTAGCTCAAGTACAAAGTTAATTTACTGAAAGGACACAGGACAAATAAAGGACATACAAGAAGTTATCTGGAAAGTCAGTACCTGAAACAATTTTTTTAGTCTCTGGAGGCACCATGTCTTCTCTGATCACTGCTCTCACTGTACATGTGCTCTCTTCTGTGGCTTTCTGCATACTGGCATTCTCTGTACATCCCATGGATTTTTTGACTTTGGCCATGGTACAAAGTCTGGCTTTGATCCTATTTAACCTTTCAGTTCAAGGAAATTCCACCACTTAACTGTGTTTCTCAGTGTCCCATTTCCAATTTCATGAGAGAGAGAATCTGAGTGGCCTAGTCCGAATTAGGTCCATTTATAGCCCAGGCAGTTGTGAGAGAGGGGAGAGGTACAAAGGAAAGTCCTTTCTAGGGATGTGAACAGGTCCTCCAAGAAAGCTGTGTGGTTGTAGGAAAATTACAGTGGTACCTCGGTTTTCTAATGTAATCCACTCCGGAAGACCATTTGAGTTCTGAAACATTCGAAAACCGAGGGATCAACAGCTGACAGCTAGGCCTCAGGATCTTGCCTCAGTGGAAGCCGTGTGGCATGTTTGACTTCTGAGGTGTGTTCAAAAATTGAAACATTTACTTCTGGGTTTACGGCTTTATGGTGTTCATAAATCAAAATGTTCATCAATGGAGATGTTAGAAAACTGAGGTACCACTGTATAGGTATCTCTATACAGTATAGTGAATCAGTCTCATGAAGAATATCTGTCTCAAATCCCAGGTGAGAGTGATGGCTAATCTGTATTAAGTCATTTGGAAAGGCAGTTTATATGCTACATTCTTTGCAAATTTCAGCAAAAAGATATTCAATAGCTCCAGAAACTTATATCTAACCCCATTGTGGAATTTGCCCATTTATTTGTTCTTTCCCACTTTTAATGGTAACCAATCCATCCACTGTTCAATGTGACACTCATAGGATCCTTCTTGATGACTATGAAAGAGATTACTGAAGAGATCTAAGATGGTGGTGGAGTTGGTTGATGTTACACTCACCTCCTCCTGGGACCAAACTGGAATTACAACTAAAGTATAGAGCAATCAGCCTGAATAACCAACTGAAGACTAGCTGAGGAAAAGTCTTATAACCAAGAATTTACAGAAGACGACACATGGAGACTGGTAAGAAGGGCAGAAACATGAAAAGGGCTGACCTCACTCCCATGGGTAGTGGCTCAGATTCTGGAAGGATATCTCAGCTGTAAAGGTTCCCATTGAGAAGTATGCTTAGAAAACCTTAAAGACTCTACCAAAAAACTACTGGATCTAATTAATTAAGCAAAGTAGCAGGATAAAAAATTAACATTCAAAAATTGTTGGAATTTTTTATACACCAATAATTAACTATCTGAAAGAGAAATTAAGAAAACAACCCTATTTACTACTGCAACAAAAAATAAGGTACTTAGGAATAAGTTTTACCAAGGAGGTAAAAGATCTGTACTTGAAAAATTATAGGACATTGAAGAAAGAAATTGAAGAAGATACAGATAAGTGGAAGCATATACCGTGTTCATGGACTGGAAGAATTAACATTGTTAAAATGTCCACAGTATCCAAAACAATCTACAGATTCAATGCAATTCCTATTGAAACACCAATGGTCTATTCACAGAACTAGAACAAATATTCCAAAAATTATATGGAACCAAAGAAGACCCTGAATAGCCACAGCAATCTTGAGAAAGAAGAACAAAGTTGGAGGTATCACAGTACCTGATATCAAACTATACTACAAGCACTGTAAGCAAAGCAGCCTTGTACTGGCACAAGAACAGGCACATAGATCAATGGAACAGAAGAGAGCATGCAGAAATAATCCCACATTTATATGGTCAATTGATATTTGACAAAAGAGGCAAGAGCAAACGATGAAGTAAAGAGAGCCTCTTCAATTAATGGTGTTGGGAAAATTGGAGAGGTACATGCAAAAAAAGAAAAAAAGAAACTAGACCACCTTCTTATACCATACAGAATAAGCTCAAAATGGATAAAAAATTTAAACAAGTTGCAAAACCATAAAAATCCCAGAAGAAAACATAGGCAGTAAAATTTCAGACATCTCTCATAGCAATATTTTTGCCAATGCATCCCCTAGACTAAGGGATACAAAGGAAAAAATATACAAATGGGACTAATCAAACTAAAATGCTTTTGCACAGCAAAAGAAACCATCAACAAAATAAAAAGGGAGCCCATTGTATGGGAAAACATATTTGCCAATAAAACATCTGATAAGGGGTTGATTTCCAAACTATATAGAGAACTTACACAACTCAACACCAGGAAGACAAACAACCCAATTAAAAAATGGGCAAAGTACCTGAATAGATACTTCCCCAAAGAGGACATACAGATGGCCAAGAGACATATGAAAAAATGCTCAACACCACTAATCATCAGAGAGATGCAAATTAAAACTACAGTGAGGTATCACCTCATACCTGCCAGAATGGCTATCATCAATAAATCAACAAACAAGTGCTGGTGAGGATGTGGAGGAAAGGGAACCCTTGTGCACTGTTGGTGGGAATGCAGACTGGTGCAGCTACTGTGGAAAACAGTATGCAGTTTCCTCAAAAAATTAAAAACAAAACTGCCTTTTGACCCAGCTATCCCACTTCTGAATATATATTCTAAGAATACTGAAACACCAATCAGAAAGACTATATGCCTTCCCTCGACAATAAAAGAAAGAATATATGCACTTCTATGTTCATTGCAGCATTATTTACAATAGCCAAGATTTGGAAGCAGCCCAAGTGCCCATCAATAGATGAGTGGATAAAAAAGCTGTGATACACAATGGAATACAACTTGGCCGAAAAAAGGGAAATCTTACCTTTTGTGACAGTGTACATGAACCTGGAGATTATTATGTGAAGTGGAATAAGCCAGTCAGAGAAAGACAAATACCATATGATCTCACTTATATGCGGAATCTAGTGAACAAAATAAACTGATGAACTAAATAGAAACAGAGGCATGGATACTTGGAACAGCCTGACAGCTGTTGGAGATGAAAGAGTAGGGATGACTGGATGAAAGAAAGTGAAGGGATTAGCCAAAAAAGATACATAACACATAGACGACAGTGTGGTGATAGGCAAAGGGAAAGGGGAATGAGGGCTAGGTGGAGGTGGGCAAATGGGGGGAAAATAGGGATGAAAAGAGACTTTGCTTGAGGTGATTAGTGCATGATGCAGCATGCAGATGTTTATTGAGTTTTATACTTGAAACTCAAAATGTTTGAAAATGGACTTATATTGAGGGTTCCTCATTATGTGATTTCAGTATATTGAGGACAAAGAAGATCCTACACACTTTTATAAAGAGAAAAAATAGGCCACATAAAGGATCAGGATCAGAATGGCTTTGGACTTCTCAAAAACAAATTAAAATCTGAAAAGCAACAGAGCACTACACTTTCAAATTCTAAGGGAAAATTATTGCCAATCTAGATTTGATACCTATTTAAAGTGTCAGTCAGATGTGAAGGGGGAATAATGATACCTTCAGATACACAAATTCTCAAAACCACTTTCTTCCCACATACCTTAAGAAGTGATTGATAGATGTGTTCCATGAAAATAGGGGTATAACCAAGAAAGAGGTAGATATGAGACCAAGGAAACCGGGAGCAAAAGGAACCCCCAGGAAGACAGTAAAAGGAGACACTAAGAAGGCAGTGAGTGTACCAGGTATTGAGGGACTGGAGCAGAGCTGAGAGCTCCAGGACACACTTCTTTAAGAAGATGAAATTAATAGACTATCCCATGTATTAAATGCCTTGAGAAGAGATTTAGGCAACTATCAAAGATAGGCATTAAATTTGTGATAGAAATGTAGAAAACTAAGTAAATGAAGACAATAAGGCAATTATTAATTCTAGGGAAAATAAAAGCTGTACAGAAAAGGGAAAGTAATTATAGTTATTACATCTGTGACTAGCATTTACATAGTAATAATATTATAAACTCCAAATATTGGTCTATCTAATATTATGAAATTATAATTATGTTGGGGAGATGGAAAGATGGATAAGGTGCACAAGTGCAGTGGGATGGATAAAAGAAGAAAAATAAAAGCTTTACATTTTAGAGCAAGAAGTCAATAAATAACGCATAAGACTGGAAGAAAAAACAACCACCAAGTAGTAGAATACAAAAATGTTATTTAGAGACCTAGAGACCAATTTCATTTAATTGGTGAAAAGATGTGAAAATAATTACTTCATGAAAGGGGGATGTGGCACTGAGGGAGATAAGAAACTACCATCTTTTTGTAATAAACATTGTAGAATTATTTGACTATTAACTTTAAACATGCATGTTTCTCTGATTAAAATTTTTTAAAAAACAATAAAAAGAAAATTAATTAAATAATTAAAAATATGCACACACCCCAGGCAATCATTGCTAAGCAGTTGGAATTGGCAAACAAAACAAAAGTATCCTTATTTGGGCAACACGAAAACTATGAGGGTAGGAAAATCATTTTATGAATATTATGTGAGAATTGTTTATTTTTTTAAAAGGCTTGTCAACAGGGTGGTGAAGGCCTGGAGTAGGGCAGAAACTGTGTAGAGTAGGGCAATGGGGGAGGAAGGGGGGGGGCATCTGTAATACTCTCAATAATAAAGATAAATTAAAAAAAAATAAAAAGGCTTGTGGAGTTGGACTAATTGTTAATTGACACTCATCACATCAAAGTGTTGGGGGCACAGTCTTCAGCAGAGTTGATCTTTTCATTGTGGGCAGAGTTCTAGAGCCCATAGGAGCAGACTTTAGGTCTAGACAGAGAAGGGGTCAATTCCAGGGTAATCAGCTAAGGCAAGTACTAGAGATCTGGGCAGGTGGCGTCCAAATGCTGTGTGGTCAGAGACAGGAAGAGGGCGATCAGAGGGCAGACCTCAACTTTGTTCCTAAGGGAAGGGGAATGAGAACTTGTGGACTATTTCATATTGCTTGCCATGTATAGGTGTTTGGAGCCCAAAGGGGGTAGAGGCATTTAGATATCCTGATCTCTGCCCTCTGTGTTTCATCTTTAACTGCTACAGCTGGGTCCCTTTACCTTTATCTGTATGCTTAGCCCTGCTCCAGAATCTGGGCCCAATTCTACATCAGCAACTCCTTACCTTGGCATTCTCATTCTTCCAGGTCACCCTCTGGTGTTGGCTGTGCAACTGGATCACTGTCTTGTACCTCAGATTTCCAGTATCTGGGTGCCTTACCCTGAGCCCTAGGCTCCCCTGACTATTCTGATACATGATCTCCTAAATGCCACCACATGGTAAATGGCCACAGCACCTGAAGATCCCTTGTTACTGGCTGAGCAGAAAATCTGTGCTACGGACCTTACTTTCACCTCTGCCCAGTGCATTATTTGTACCCCATCTTCCTTTCCCCCATGTAGACTGACTAGCCAGCCTTACACCAAGCTTTACACCCCGGTCTTTGCCTGTCAGTCCCTTAGTCCAATAAGGCCCAAGTCTTGACCTATTCCCATGCTAGGGATTTATTGAGCATTTGCAATCAACCTATGTGGAATCCTCCAAACATTGTACTTTGCATGGTTTACATGGATTGCTTTAACTCCCTGAGGCTGTAGCCATGATTACCAGCACCATTTTATAGATGAAAAAGCTGTACTTTAATGATATGAAGGGACTTGTCCATGGTTGCAGTATGAGGACAGGCAGGAATTCAAATACAGATCATCTGGTTTCAGCCCCAGGCTGTGATTACAAGGCTCATTGCCTCCTGAAGTCTTTGTTCGGACTTCAGGATCTACTTCTATTCCCAGGCCCGGCCTTCCCTTGCTAAACTTCCACACCCTGGATCTGATAGCAGGTGAATCCTCCTTAGCCTGAGGTGGAGGAAGATGTGCCTGGTTGTCTTCACAGGATTATTTACTTCCATGAAGTTTTTAGGTGATTCTATCAGTCCACATTGTGGTCTAATGCCCAAGAGCAGTGGTTCTCAACATGTGGTCATGCCCCCAGACCAGCAGTATCATCATCACCTGGGAACTGGTTAGAAATGCAAAATTTCAGACCTCTCTCCGGACCAACTGGATCAGAAACTCCGGTGGTGGTGGTGGTGTGCTGGTGGCAGTAATCTGAGTTTATTTTTTTTCTTTTTTAAATATATCTTTATTGATTTCATAGAGAGGAGAGGGAGAGAGAGAGAGAAATATCAATGATGAGAGAGTCATTGATGGGCTGCCTCCTGCACGCCCCGGACTGGGGATTGAGCCCGCAACCCGGACATATGCCCTGACCGGGAATCAAACCCTGATCACCTGGATCCTGGGTTGAACCCTGATCACCTGGATCCTGGGTCGATGCTCAACCGCTGAGCCATGCCCGGCCGGGCAGTAATCTGAGCTTTAACAAGCCCTCCAGGGGTTTTGATATACACTAAAATCTGAGAACATTGGCCTGGGGTCATGATCAGGGAGTCTGATAGGATCAAGTTGGCTTGGACTGTTATTGAATATGCTTAAATGAGATGTGTTCAGGAGCAGGAAGATGGGTTTCTGTCTTGGGTTGCCATGCCACCCAGCTGGTGGTTTCTTCCACATTACCTATCTCAACGGGAACAGGAAATAGAAGGGGAAAATGTGAGAAACCTCTTTGTTCAGCACCTGACTCTGTACCACGGAGTTGTGAAGAAACTGTTTTGGTTTCCTGTAATGAAGAAGCTGGAAAAAACCCAGAGTCATATGAGAGGCTGTAAGTCAAGAAAGACAGGAAAGAGCCTTATGTGAATGTTCCTGAAAGCTAAAGAAAGCTAGAATCACACACTGATATTTTAGTGTTAATGCCCAGATCTCTTTTAGTTATAATTTACCCATGTCACCTGTGGCTGTTTGACATGTCTTTATGGTAAAATAGTAGCAATCACAGAACTTTTCAGAAGTTATATGTGAGGAAATGGATCAAGGCTGAGGCTGCGACTTGCCTTATTCTTACAACAATATGAGGGCAGTTATTAAATTTAATATTTTTTCCTTTTACACAGTTCAGTGATCTAAATATACAAAATAACATCTACCCATTCACTGGTCTTCTTGGCATTTAGCTTTAGTTGTTTCTTACTCTTTGCTGGTTTGTACCTTATGTGCACAGGTTGGGGTGTCTGACACCTGCTCCACACCTGGGAGAGCACACCTGCAGAAGTCCTGGCCCTGAGTGGAAAGTCAGGGCTGCTCCAAGCTTTGGAGCCGCAAGCTTGCTGATACCACCTGATTCCATTCTGAGTAGGGATTCCGAGATTGATGATGGGAGAGAGTAAATAAATTTCAGCAAGTACACACAAGAGTGGATCAGGACAGTAAGTGCTTATTGTGTACAATCAATGGGCATTATTTTAAAGGAGATTAAAATTTCCTGGACTTAATCCTTCTGCTGGAGCAGCATCGGTGGCAGAGAATGAGTTACTGTTTTCTCCAGGGAGATAGTGAGAAGAGCATCTGTGCCTTTCGAGTTCAAGCATGTAGTAAATAAGCAGTTTAGAAATATGTTTAGTTTGAAGCTTAATTTGCTGATAAAATATGTGTTTGTAGTATATGAAGTGGAAGAAGGCGGTTCTGGACAGCACGTGTCTGGAGATTGGAAGTGACATGGCTTTATTTCTTCCTGTAACATTCATAGGCATTGTCATGGCTTCTTTGTTGTATAGTGTCCATGGGAGAGTCAGATGTTTGCTGGAGGTTGGCCTTGGGTCTTTGAGCCTGCTGACTGCTGCAGTGTGGACTTCACTATCTCCAGTTGTGAGATGCACTGATCCAATAGGGTGTCTTGGCTGAAATGCAAAACCTAATTTTTTCTAAACTAGATGATTTTGTTTTCAGTAGCTGGAAAGACTATTGCTTAAAATTTAAGACTGTGTCTGTCTCCTAAGAGGTGAACGCTTGAACTTAGCTTTGGGACTTCTTTTGTTCTGTCCATTGTTTGGGGGGGAAACTGAACTTCAGATCTTTCTGACAGTAGATGTTTAAACATTATTAATGTAAATTATGTGTATATTTTAGCAAAGTAAAGATTTCTAGACATCTTTATTTCTTTGTGAAAAAAACTTTTCTTTATTAAGATTTAAGCTGCCCTATGCTTTATATCAGGAGTTGGCCAACTATGGCCTGTGATACAAATCTGGCTCACTGTTTTATAAATAAAGTTTTATTGAAACATAGCCCTGTTTATTCATTTGCATATTGTCTATGTTTGCCTCCCCATTACAAGAGCAAGCAGTTGTGACAGAGAGTGTATGGCCTTAAAGCCAAAAATATTTGCTATTATACCCTTGCCATCTGTTATTGCTTGTTTTTATGTGTGTCCTCTTACTTAAACAGTTGCTCTTGGACATTGGAACCAGAGATCTTACAATGACAGGAAAGAGTTGGAAGCCTGAACTTCTTATCACACTTGTGAAGAGACTTTGAAAATGACTTGAACTTGGCTTAGATTGTGCTGGCTGCACTGTTAATGTCTTGCACATATTATTCCAGGCTGAATAACCCTGACTTTACTGATATTGAACTATTATTTTCTGATGTGATTGTCTCATGAGAGCCACAGAGCCAGACTTCAGTCCATGGCTTGTGGGTGGGTGCAAGTGAAATTTACTTTGAATGGAGTGGAATTTTCTCACTGTCAATCATCCTGGGAAGAGGGAAATTCTGGGGTAGAAAAAGAAGACTCAAGAAGCATCCCCTAGACTAAAGTAAAGAGAAAAACCTCTGCTATTTCACGTCATTGTGGAGGTTGGGTATAAGATTGGGAAGAGCAGGAAGGCCCAAGAGCACTTCTTTTGTGGGGAGGTGATCTTGTCACTGTTTCTTCTGGAGCATACATGAGATGACATCCTGGGGGATCTCTCAGAGCTATCTGAGTGACTTTGGTTGACGTCCAGGAGTGTGCTGATGAGGGCTCAAATCATTGCTCAATACTATCAATAGCCTATCCAGTAGCTGACACCCTCTTTTTTTTTAATCCTCACCAGAGGATATTTTTTCCATTGCTTTTCAGAGAGAGAGAGAAAGAGAGAGACATCGATGTGAGAGAGTCACAGTGATTGGCTGCCTCCTGCACAGGCCCCAACCCGGCTGAGGATTGAGCCTGCAACTGAGGTATGTGCCCTTGGCTGGAATCCATCCCAGGACCCTTCAGTCCGCAGGCTGTGCTCTAACCACTGAGAAAACTGGCCAGGGCTAACATTCTCTTTTTTTCTTGTTAACAGCACTATGATTATTTCAGATATTGGGTGATCTTCAGAGGATGCTAGGCCCCACCTCAGCTCCAAGGTGAAGGGTGAATTTCATGGTAATTGCATCCCCCTTGCTGATTAAAAAAAAGGTCATACAATACAATTCTGGCTAATGAGAAACAAAGGGAAGTTTTCTGAATCATTTGTGGGAAAGGTTTCCTTGTTCTTAAAAATGAGAAGCACAGCCCCGCCGGGCATGGCTCAGCGGTTGAGCGCCGACCTAGGATCCGGGCCATCGGGGTTCCATTCCTGGTCAGGGCACATGCCCGGGTTGCGGGCTTGGTGCCCAGTTGGGGGTGTGCAGGAGGCAGCCGATCAATGACTCATCATTGATGTTTCTATCTCGCTCTCTCCCTCTCCTTTTCTCTCTTTGAAATCAATAAAGATATTAAAAAAAAAAAAAAAAAGAGAAGCACAAGAAAAAGATGTTCTTTTGTTGCTTTGATTGTGACTGTGGAAGAATGTAATTCCAAAGAGCTAACTCAGCTCATTTTGCAACTGTGAGAGAGATTTGCTAATGTGCTGAGGGTGACGGAGCAGAATATGGAAAGAACCTGAGCCCTGGATGGCATCATAGAACTCCTGAGTTACACAGATGTAAAAAAATAAAGTCTTATTGTTTAAGCCATTTTTTCATTGGATCTTCTATTGCTTATAGCCAACCAATACTCTTAAGCATTTAATGAAATATAAACTCTTTGTAATTATATGTTGGTGTGACTCAGAAATAGTAACCATATTCTGAAAATATATTCATGCAAGGATAACTACAACGGTTAAATCCATTGAAATGGAGAAATCTGGTGAATCTGAATAATGGCATATATACTGCAAATCCTTTTTAGGTGGTAAGAAATCCAGAAAATTATATTCTTAGACTTCATATTAACAATAAACAATGGAAAGACTAGAAAAATTTGGGTAACCTGATCAAGTTGGCAGTATTTTATTTTGAAAGTAACTTTAAATTATAAAATACATTCTCACTGTAAAAGATCCAAATAACATACAAGTACTTAAAGTCATAATAAGTGATCATTTTTCATTTGGCAATTTGAGGTCTTCCAAGCAGAATAACAAGGATGGCAACCAAGGAACCAGCAAGGACTGGTGGGACACCAGGAACCAGGTAGAAGTGCATTTGTAGCCTGGCCGGGCGTGGCTCAGCGGTTGAGCGTTGACCTAGGATCCAGGCGATCGGGGTTCGATTCCTGGTCAGGGCACATGCCTGGTTGCGGGCTCCATCAATGACTCTCATCATTGATGTTTCTATCTCTCTCTCTCCCTTTCCTTTCCTCTCTCTGAAATCAATAAAAATATATTAAAAAAAAAAGAAAAGAAAAAAGAAAGAAAGAAATGCATTTGTAAAGACGTGGGAGCCATTATCCAAGAAGGCCCCAATGATGCTGGCCTCCTGGAATTATGCCCTGTGTAGTTCCCTTCCAAGGTGAATAGGGCTAACTTGTGTAAACCACAGGACATTGTAGAAGTGAGGTGTGTGACTTCTGAGGCTAGGTCATAAGGGACTTATAGCTTATGCTTTGTTCTTTCTTGATCACTTACTCTGGGGGAAGCCAGCTGCCACATTGTAAGGACACTTAAGCAGCCCATGTAGCGGTCCAAGAGACAAAAGCCAAGGCCTCCAGTCCACAGCTGTTGAGTGAGCCACCTTGGAAGCAGACTCTCCAGCTCTAGTCAAGCCTTCAGACAACTGGCCTCAGCCAACATCTTGACTGCAACCTTGTGGCAGACCCTGAGCCAGAACTACCCAGTTGTCCCTGGATTCCTGACCCTAAAAAACCATGTGAAATAATAAGTGCTTGTAGTTTTAAATTTTGTGGGAATTTGTTGACTGCAATGGATAAGTAAAAAAAAAAAGGTCTGAGCATCTGGGCCTCACCCCACACACCATAGGGGGCCTTGGTAGTCAGCTACTCCAGCACCATTAGCAGGTAGGATAGAAATGCTACTTAAGTGCTAACTTATGGTCAACTTAGGGAATGGTCAGCCTTTAGCCTAAAGGCCCTCAAAACATACAGCTGAGGAGGGAGGGAGCAGTTTGAGATGGGTGTGTTTGTGTGCGCATGCACACATGCCTGTAGTATGTTTATATGGCTATGTGAATCAGTGTTGTTCCCTTGTGCCCTCCTTGAGGAACAAAAGGGCCTCTTTGCTGTGTCCTGTGCCCCCAGGGTAACTATGAACTTTACTTTTGATATCTCTTCAGTTTTTAATTCCTTCTTTTGGTTGATTCTCAGAGTTATTCTTGTCTTTCTAGATTCTACAAAGACTTGTTCTGATTCTTAAATAGTGTTTGAAGAACTCTAAAACTGTGTTGTTGTTTTTTAAAATCCTCACCCGAGGATATTTTTAACATTGCTTTTCAGAGAGAGGGAAGGAGAGGGGGAGAGAGAGAGATAGAAACATCAATGATGAGTCTATTGATTGGCTGCCTCCTGCAAGCCCCCGACTGGGGATCGAGCCCGAAACTGGGGCATCAGACCTGACGGGGAATCAAACCCTGATCACCTGGATCCTAGGTCGACGCTCAACTGCTGAGCCACGCCTGGCCTGGCAAGGGTATTTTTAACATTGCTTTTCAGAGAAAGTGGAAAGGAGAGAGAGAGGGAGGGAGAGAGACATCAATGTGAGAGACAGACAGACACATTGATTGGTTGTCTCCTGCAAGGGCACCCCGACCAGGGCCGGGGATCAAGTCTGCAACCGAGGTACATGCCCCTGGCTAGAATTCAACCATGGACCCCTCAGTCCTTGGGCCGATGCTCTAACCACTGAGCAAAACTGGCTAGGACTGAAATTGTATTTGTTTTTATGCAGAGCCTTCCGGGTTGTGTGTATTGAAAACTCATTCCTTGGCAGGTAGTGAGTGAGAACTGCATTGGAAATGGGCTTCGAGCCTGTGGAGAAATGCACGAGGGAAGAACTAAATGATGCTGGTTTAGGATTCCCAGTTGTAAACTCTCTAGCTTCCCCTGGACCTCACTGTTGGTGTAGGGACCATGTGGTGGAGAGTGTTACATAAAATGTAGGGTCACCGGGCTCTATAGGCCTTGAAATTTATCTTAGGTATTAAGGTGTTTGCTTACAGTAACTCAAGAGCTAAGCCATTTCTGTTGTTGTTGGGGGGAAAAAATTCCTCAGAGACAACCATAAATTGTTTGGCTCTTAATGCCTGAAAATTAACTTAAGAAAAAAGGAATTCTTCATATAAATGTGAAGGCTATTAGCTTGCACATTTAAAGGGGAGAAAAGACTCTAAGGGCAGGAGAGGTGCCTCTCACACTGCACCTGTCTCCTTGTCTCTCCTGCCTGTTCCCCAGAATGGGAACCAAACAGATGACTATCTGTTGGGAATCCAAGTCTCTTACTTCTCTTTAGCAGCTGATCCTTTGGGTCTATATTTGCTGCTTGGCCCTCTCTCCACTTTTTCTGTGCTTTCCTGTTTTGCAATAAAATAATATTACTTGCTTTTCTAATCTTGAAGATATATCTTGTATCAGGATATAGACTTTGCCAGTGAGCTCTTCCCTGTTCTCATCCCATTACCCATAATTCAATGACCTGTTCTTAGTACTGACTTTCATAGGTAAGCACCCCAACACTCCAAATTCTAACAGTTGTCCTTGTCAGTGTCCCCTTTCTTTTTACAAAGCACCAATAACAAGGACATTGGACATCAATTTAGGGTCTGAGTGGGCAGCAGGCTTCATCTTTCTGCACTGCAATCTACGTAGCTTATTGCAGGGCCCTGGATGCTGTTCAGGGTGACGTTTTTTAGAACTTGTCATGTTATGGAGATTTAATTTTGGGTTCTGATATATTGGAAATCTACCACAGTGCTCACAGGGGAAATGTGGTACAAAGAAAAGAATATAGGCTTTCAGAGTCAACCAGACATGGAAGGCTCCAGGATTTCTATGTTGAGAGGCCACGTAGTGAGGTGGTTCAGGGCAGGACTAAATCCCAGTGCCATTGTTTACTCAATATCTAAAATGGGTTAGCAATAGTGTCTTTTTCACAGTGCTGTTTGGGGATGAAATGAGTTAAATCGTTAAAGTGTTTGGATCAGGGCCTGACTCAATACTATATCTGCTATTTTTATTACTGATTATTATTATTACTGACTGTCATCTTGGGCTAGGTAAGTTAACTTTTCTAAACCTGAGTTTCTTCACCGATAAAACCAAGGCAGTAATAACAATCTCACATGGTTCTTGGAATTAAAGTATGTAAAACTTCTAGTTCAATTTGTGGTATGTAGTAGAAACTCTTTTTAAGGATATTTAATTTTAATATATGATGAATAACTTCCACCTGAATTTCCTTGCTATGTTGGGGAACTTGCAGGAGATGTAAATGCAGAGGTAACAGTAGCCTGCACTCTGACAATGCTGGGACACACAGGACTGAAATCATCTCTGAAGAAGGACAGCTGCTCTGCAGCGAGGTACTCGCTCCCTGAGGTCATTAGAACCCCATTCTCAGCCAGTCTTGATTTCCATCAAATGTCTCCTCCTGGAACAAGTGAGTCTGATTCAGGTACTTGCTCCTTAATCTTTGTGATCATTGACAGAGAGAATAAAAGCCAAAGCTTCTTTTTAACCAGGGCTTCAGCAGCGACCTTTGTGAACTTTGGGACCCAGTGAGAGATCTTGACGGTTTCTGCTAAGATCCTGTGACTGACTGAATTACTCTAAGGCCCAACCTGGACAGTGACTATTAACATTTAGCACAAGCCCGGTTACCGTGTGTGATAATCGCACCATTAGCTCTTGGTGCTGCTCTTGTTTGTAAAAGCCCTTAGTTGTCACTCTGGGGCCTCTTGTCTCCTGTCCTGAGCTCTCTCTCCATGCACATTTGAAATGTTACCCATTATCATCCTTAAGTTTGCCTGTTATACCTCTGAACAACTTGGGCAATCTCTTGCGGTCTCCAAAGCATGATATTCTGCTCGTCCCACGCAGCCTCACCCTCCTCTGGTGTGTTCCAGATGGTTTTGTACCAAACAGAGCATATGCCTCTTTCTTTCCCTTGATTACTCTTTGCATCTCTTTGCTCTTCTGCATCGTCCTCCCCTTGATTTACTTCTGGAGTATTTATTGCTGGGGTGATGTGCATAATGAATACCCTTGGGCGTTCATTAAGTTTAGCTTTGAACAGTTTCTATTTCCCCTCAGTGTCCTTGATGTCTGATGCTTTTGGTCACTTGCTCATGTAAACCTCATAGTTTGCCAACATGTACTCTAAAAAAAATTTATACCTCTCTTTTTCAAGATAGGCTATTTTTAAAAAATTTATCTTTATTGTTGAAAGTATTACAGAGTCCCCCATTGACTCCCTCCAACCTGCTCTGGCTCCCTCCCCAGGCCTTCACTGCACTATCATCTGTGTCCATGGGTAATGCATATATGCATATAAGTAGGCTATTTAAAAAAATCTCATGGAAATCCTTAGTTAAAAATGATGCCTTTTGGGTGACCTTCAGGATTTCCCTGTCTCTCCCATCTTGTGTAAAGGAATTGCTCAGGGTATCTATTGCTGTGTAAATACCACCTAAATCTTACTGGTTTAGAACACCATTATTATTATTATTTCACACTGGTCTTCCTTCAGTCGGTTGGGTGTAGCCAGACGGTTTTACCTGGGGTTTCTCCTGCAGTTGCAGTCAGATGTCACATGAGGCTGCAGTCATCTGAAAATTTGAAGAGGCTGTCCACCCATCAGTTTCACTCATGTGGCTGGCAACTGATGCTGGCTGAGGGCTCAGCTAGAGCTGTTCCACTTAAGTGATGACGCATAGCCTCTCCATGTGACAACTTGGGCTTCTCAAAGCATGGTGGCCAGATCCTGAGAAGGTACATCCAGGAGCATTTGAAGGTAAAAGATGATGCCTTAGTCTTGGAAGCCATGCAGCATGACTTCCATTGTACCTGCGTGGTGTTAGTGCGCCACAAATGGGAGTGCATGCGGAGAGGTATGTTTCATTGGGGGAGACTAGCTACCATAAGAGTGCATAGTTATTCTGTTTTTTGCATTGTTCCTTATTTTAGAATCAAATAGACCCTTTTGATATTGGTTTTTCTCCAACCTTTCCTGGTACAGGCAGTTTTTCCTACTAGCAAACCCAAGTTATGGCATTCCCAATGCCTTCTGCACCACCCATCCCTACTGCTAAAGTATCTATCTTCCTCTGTGTGGAAGCATCTATCATCTTTGGTTAGCAAGCCTCTGCTAAGCTAAAGAGGTCAAGTATAAGGCGAAGAGCCCTAGATTTGACCTTAAGAGACTTGTGATTTAGTCCTGGCTTTGGAGCAGTGTGGCTGATCTTGAGCAAGCTACTTCATCTCCCTATACCTGGGTCTTTTCTAAAGTCTCCCATAAGCTCTGAACTTCTACAATTCTATGTAGCTGCCTTGTACTTGCATCTCTATTGGATGAAATACTCTACTTCAAACCCCTGAGTCCATCAGGCCCAGGTTTTGGGGCTGATAGATAGAAGAACTGTCACTGACCTTCACAGTCTTTGCACAGAGTAGGCATTAAATTAAAAAAATTGGTGGGGATGTAATTTAAATCTAGAAATCTAGATCACATCATTGTTTTAAAGATCTTGGTGGTAAATATTGGCACATTATTATTATTGTTTTAATTTGAAAGAGCATAACCTTGCATATGTAAGGCTTTGCTTTTAGAGCTTGGAACTTGTTTAACACAATCTCTACATGTGCCCCTTTGCCATTTAACAGGCAGTTCTTTGTTTCTGTTGACAGATTGATATTTGCAAGTAACCCTCATGCCCTGATACTGACCATGATTACTTCAAGTTGTATCAACTGGAGGGATGCCAAGGGTCTGCGGTCATTGAGTTTGCTTTAAATTTGCTTTTTTTTTTCCTTTTTTCTTTTTTAAGGTGCTTGGCTATTGAAACATTGATCTCTCCCCCTTTGGGATAGTAGAGGGGAAAGAAAAGAAGAAAAATCTGTGGGAGGGGAGGAAGAACAGGTCAAGTGTAAATGAGAATGCACACTCTGGCCCTTCAGCAGAGTGCGTCAGTTCCTAGGCTGGCTCCAAGTGGAAGCTGACCTTGGGTTTCCTGCCCTCGTAACCATTTAACATTTGAGAGGACAAACAAAGGGCTTCATCAGGAAGAGGCTTAACCTTGTCAATGGCTACAAATCATTGCCCCTGGAGAGGTGTCCCTGGAGAGCTGGGGTTCAGAGGGGTCTTTTGCCTTCTTTCTATTTTATGGGAATCAAGTTTCAAAGAGACTAACTACCCAGGCCCCCAGGATTTCCTGATGGTCTGGGAGATTTCCAGGCCTCAAACTGGCCTGTTGCTTCCTCTCTCAAGCAAGGCAACATCTCCCTAAAGGGAAAACAGCTCAACTCCAAAAGAGCCTTGGACTTACAGAAGGAAGCAGTATGAAGTGGCCTAAATGGAAGGTTTAAAAACATTTTTTTTTATGACAAACACATGAAAAGAGAAAAAGAAATCAGTCTCAGTTGACATAATTAAAATAGGCTAACATTCCCACCAATTTCTTAAAAACAAACAAACAAAAAGATGGGGATTTTCGGGGCGTGGGATGGGGTGGATTGTGGTCATACCTAACCTGAGGGCTGTAGCTGAAAGATCTTTTCTGGTCTGCCTGGCTCCCATCTTCACCCACCCCCTCTGCCAGTCATATTTTATTTATTTTAGTTTTCAACTGTAGCAAACATTTTTGTATCATTTATGCTTAATAAAAAAAAAAATCTATTCCCTTCTGAGCTGGAGGAACGAATCAGTGACAGCAGACTCTCTTACCGGGCTTTGCTGAACCCCGTTAAGCAGTATGACCCAGCTCTCAGGCTGGAAAAGGCATCTTTGACAATGTTAATGTTTTGACCTCTGAGGTCTAGCATTCACCAAAAGTCCCTAATGAAAAAGGGAAAGAACTGGAAAGCTGGTGCCTAAAGCTAAACTTTGACCCCAGAACAGAAGGGCAAGGGTAGAGTAATTCTGCTGAGGTAGGAAAATCTGTATACTACAGGTTAAGATAAAAACAAAAAGAAACCATCATTTCCTATTGACTAAGAATTATTTGCAGTTCTGTGGGCTGCAGAGTTAGAGCACAGACCTGGAGCCTGGAGGATAGACGACAGATCTGTGGGAATTCAGCCCTGGCGCCTAAATGAAGCAATGTAAGATGGAGGTTTTATTTGCCTGGTGATAGCAGGTGGTTAACTAGCATCTTGGGTTACAACGGACCTCTCTTTGGACTTCTGGAAATAGTTTTCCTCACCTCCAAAAGTATTTTAAAGCCCGCCTGGAAGTCTTGGGCATTAATCTCATCAGGAAATCTGGGAGTGATCTCCAATTTGCTCAAGGGCTCGAGGGAATATTTATATTTTCTGCATACCAGCTTGAGTTAACATCACCTAAAGACCTTTCCCTTTGTTTATATTCTAGGGAAATCATTCCATCACAGAATAAATTACAAGACATTTCCAATAAACTCTTCAGTATTTTTTCAGATTGGAGGAGAGGTAGAGGGGGATGAAGATTGAGAAAGACAAGGCTGACTGGAATGATATAAATAATTTTAGTCAACAGTTTGACAGCATTTATTTATCAAATGTCTCAGCAGCCAGAGCTAAGCCTCAGGATTAAATTTCTATACAGAAACCTGTTTATGGCCAGCCCTTCAGGCCCTCGTAGGTATAGAACTTCAAACCTTCCACTAAGCTGTTCAGCCCAGACGAGGCCAAGTGATATTTACAAAGCCCCATCACCACCAACAGGTGAACTCTTCTACTTGTCTGCTCATTTCTGGTATTCTTGGGGCACATCCTGCCCAGGGCCCCACCCACTGAAGCCTCTCCCCTTAACTCCATTGGGAGTCTCCAGACCAGATAATGATGCTGATGAGAACACCTTCTAGTTTTGATTTATTTCCTCTGAGTTAAAACACTATGTTAATTGTGTAATATAATTTGTTGTCATTAATCTTTGCAACAACCTTGTGAGGTAGTTATTACTATTAATCTTGTCTTACAGATGAAGCTGCGAGGTATTAAGTGACTTGCCCAAGGTCACACAGTAAGAGAATTGCTGGGACCTAAAACCAGGTCTACCTGGTCCCAAAATCTATGTCCTTAAATACCATGTTATATTTTTGGGTGTTTTTCTTGATTTCTTACCTTTACTCCACTTCTGATTAAGGGCTGCCCCCTGCCTTAAACCCAAGAGCATTTGGTTAGTCTTACCTAACTCTTACAGACTCTTACCAAGTACTCTTTCCAACCAGACTGACCTCCATAGAACCATAATTTGTCTGCACTAATGATTAGAAGAAATGATTATTTGAACTCAGAAGCATCTGATACCACATCTCACCCACCAGATTAAACCTCTTGGGTAACACTGCTGGCCCAAATCAGATCCAACTTCTTTAGATATTGTGATTTGAAGAGTTGATCATTTTGTGGAAGCCAACACTGTAGCCTGGTTGATTCCCAGCCCTGCCCATTCCTGATGTACTTCTTTAACCCTTTGCTGTAGCATGTCTCACGTGGGCTATGACAGGCTCTGAGCTTTGATAATTTGGAAGCTCAGTTTATCAGCTTGTTTAGAGCAAGTCACTTTTGAAAAATTTGTCCATTCTAACGACCTGAGAAAAAGAAGTTTATGATTAATAATATCAGCTTATACATTTATAATTTTTTCCCTTTTCCTTGTCATTTCACCTTGTCTGGGGCATCCCATTTCAGAATTAGAACTTGAAATCAGGTTAGTCATCAGAAAGTTGCTTGACAAGACCAGAATTAGAGCAAAGGAAATTGAATTTCCTTAAATGATATTTCATTTTGACCTGTTTCTGACTTCTTGCTCTTTCTAGTGAATAGAACCCTCCTCCCTGCCAGTAAATCTGAAGATCTGGTTCAAGTTCAGGCTCTGCCATTTATTATTTTGTTTCATGGTCAGTAAAATGGAAGTAATAATATTTTCTGTATGATTCACAATATTTAAATCAAGGTTACAGGTAAGAATAGAGCTAAGTTGATTTTTATTCTGAAACCTTGTGAAACCAGTTCCTTGCAAGTTACCAATCGGATCATTCATCTCCAACTGCCCATTTTTAGGGAAGGGTGTGGTTGCCTCACAAACTTTAATGTGCACATGAATCTCCTGGCTGGGCCTGGTAGTCTGTATTTCTAACAAGTGTCCAAGTCACGGAGATACTTCTGACCTCACTTCAGAGCAAGATTTTAGATGTTTTTGGCAGGTTTCTATGCCAATACTTAAAAGATCATGTATTTAGCCCGGCCGGGCGTGGCTCAGTGGTTGAGCATCGACCTAGGATCCAGGCGATCAAGGTTTGATTCCCGGTCAGGGCACATGCCCGGGTTGTGGCTCGAGCCCCAGTCGGGGGCGTGCAAGAGGCAGCCAATCAATGACTCTCTCATCATTGACATTTCTCTCTCTCTCCCTCTCCCTTCCTCTCTGAAATCAATAAAGATATATTAAAAAAAAAAATAAAATCATGTGTTTAAAGACCAGTGTGACTTCTAAAAAGCCAAATCCCAAGGTCACTTTGTGTGCTTATCTTAGAGGACTGCTCAACACTGTTGAACTTCCTTGCTCTTTCTCTTTCCTTTGCCTTTCATGGCTTTACTCTCTCTTTATCTTCCTCCTATGTTTCTACCTGCTCCTTCCCAGTCTCCCTCACAGATTCCTCTTGATTTATCCTTTCATGTTGGTGTTTTCTTGGATTCCATCTTTTGTCTTTTGATCATTTTACTCTCCATGGACGATCTCAATAGTTTTCTCTTCTGTAAACTCTTTTTGTCTTGCCCAGGCTGACTGAATGGATCCTTCTCTCACACTCCCATTGCATCTTGTTGTAAGATTTACTTTAGCACATGATAGTTTTATTTTACTACATGATTGTATGATTAGTTTTTCATGGTTTAAAGTTACTGTTTTTGAGAGCAGAGAGTGCAGGTTTCCATCTTCGCTTCCTTTGTGCCTAACACAGTGCTCAGATTCCATAAATGTTTGAATAATAAACAAAGGCAAACACAGACTTTAGTGCAGATGTCAGAAACAGCCATCTGAGCAGGCCAGATGGCAAATGTTAGTATTTGGACGCCCTGTGAAAACACAGAGCACACTTAAATTCTGTTGTGTGGGCATATGTGTGTGTAAATTACCTTTCTGGATAGTCTCAAGATACCAATTGCATCTGGGGAAGACACCTGAGCCATGTTTCCTCTGTAAATTATTTCTGGGCTCCTTTTTCAGACTTAAACAATAGGCTGTCAAAATTGTCAAAAAGAGGAAGTGTGTTTCTTATGGGAAAAATTATTTCTCATGTTCTTCTATTGTAATAAAACAAAGTAAGCCCTTTCAGAGAAGGAAGGTTGTAGTGTTGCCAAAACTGTGGTTTCCAAGGAAAGTTTTACTATACTCGTCCTCAAAGAAGACTCAGAAGACCAGGTAAATGACTGCCAGCAGGTGAGATGTTTTCAGTCCAAATCCACCTAGGTTTAAATTCAATTCAATCCAACAAACAATATTTAGTAGACATTTTCTTTGTGTCAGGCTTAGGGATAGAAAGATAAAAAAGGCATGGCCCCTGCCTGCAGAGAACTCCTAGTCTAGCTGAGGCATCGGATATTTAGACAAATGAGAACAACTCAATGCAATGAGTGTTTAATAAATATATAGAAAGTCCTATGGATCAGAAAGGACAGAACAATTATAAATACAGAAGAAAAATATTTTGGGAAGATTCTCTGTCTCGAAAATGTATATCACCTTTTGGACTACTCATCAAAAACTAAACTGCAAATATTACCCACCCCCTATTCATGGAAACAAATCAAATTAAGTTAATGTTTTTAGTGTCTATGATGTGTCCAACCTCAAGAGGTTTTAGATGTAGGGTCATATATGTAAATAAGGTTTAATGGAATAGAAAATGACAGGGTCATTAAAGGTGCAAACAACATATAAAGGGAGCAGCAATAAAATGTAACTGGGAGATGTGGAAACCTTACCAGGGCATAGTGGAATTTGAGCTGTTTCAATTCATGCTGCCACATAGTGGCTGTGGGCTCTGCACCTATGCTTGTATGCGATTTTGGATCTTGGTCAGAACTTATAAAACCAAGTTCTTAGGGAATATGGCACAATGCTAGCCATTAAGTTTTTCTGGGAATCTAGAATTTAGGGCAGCTGAATGGTAGCTTTTTTGCTGGGAAGACATGAAGTAGGCTGGTAGAACCATATTTGGACTTAGAGAGAAGATAAGTAAAGCAGAGCAGGAGAGAGAAGGGGAAAGAGAGGATGGAGGTGAGGGGAAGGAAGAGAGAGAGGGAGGTGGAGAAGGAGAGAGAACAACGAGAAGGAGGAGGCGGAGGAGAGGGGAGAGAAGAGAAGAAATGAGAAGGAAGGAAAAGGGGAATGGGGATGGTGGAAACAGACACCGAGATAAGCAGTGATGGCTGTACTGTTGAGGGGTCTTTGGTTGCAAGTTCCTGAATTCAAATTGAGCTTGTTAAATGGGAAATAAGATTTTATTATGAGGAGGCACATACAGGGATATCACAGAACCCAAGGGCAGAAATGCAGTTGCACTTTCAAAAGAGATTGGAACCAGAACTTGAAGAGCTCTCAGGGTTTGGCTGTTTCTCACCATATTTTGGCTTCCTCCTTTCTGTATGCAGACTGGCCTTCTCTGCTAACGAGTAAGCTTTGTGGGCACAAGATGGCCACCCCATAACATTCTGGTTTGTATCTTCCTTGATTAAGACACCAGGCCTTGAATTAGAATCTAGCTTTTAGTCTTACTTCCCAATGCCAGTTGCCCCACAGGATACCAAGTATCTCTTCTTGGTCCAATACTTGTGGCCTCAGAGTGGGAGCAGGTTATGGGCCTGTACATGGCCGTTGGGGGCTCGCCCTTGTATGAAGGGGGCAATAAGGAGGTGAGCTTTAGTGAGGGGCCTCCTTCAAAGGTTTATGCTCGAGCAAGAGTACCACAGGTTGAGGAGAGTGCTGACTTTCCAGCTCCTGTGTGCAGTGAAGACCTTTCCATCCTTCTTGAGAGACCTGGATTTCTTAATAAACCCTGCTTTATTAAGCTGGCTTGAGTGGGTTTCTATTTCTTTCAACAGAAGAGCCTTAACTAGATTTCATCAGGCAGGAAAGCAATAGCACTCCTTTAGGCAAAGGAGTGCAAAAACCCATGGTGGATGGAGAGGAGTTCTGCAAATGGGCATTGCAGTGTAGAGTGTAGAAAATGAAGCTGGAAAGGTGGTTTGAAACCTGGTCATCTCAACAGCAGAAATTCCTCTTTAGGTAGTTTGAAGTGGCAGTGGGAGCCCGGCAGGCTTTTGAATAGCAGAGTGATGGTATCAGATCAGCGTATTGTGAGTCTGTCTCCTTAGAGGATGACAAGTACCTGTCTGTGCCATAAGTTTGGATGTGGTTGAACTGTAACTTCAGTGTCACACAATGGACAAAATTCCACTTTTAACTCAAGTTGAATTGCACACTAAAAACATCGTAGAGGGCCTGGCCAGGGTAGCTTGGCTGTTGAACATTGGCCTAGGATCCAAGAGATCGAGGTTCGATTCCTGGTCAGGGCATATGCCCAGGTCGTGGGCTCAATCCCCTGTGGGGGGTGTGCAGGAGGCAGGTGATCAATGACTCTCTCATCATTGCTATTTCTGTTTCTCTCTCTGAAATCAATAAAAACATATTTAAAATAAAACACATCCTTGCTCATCATTTTCCTTTTGCCTATCTTGCTTCCCTTGCTAAATTGAGGTTTCTCCTGAAGAGCCTACCCTCAACAGATCACAGGCCCTCAACCACCCTCCTCAAGGCTCTGCTTCAAGGAAATCTCCCCTAAGACAGTGCCATTTATTTCAATAGACACTCCAAGTTACACAGGTGTTTTCACTTCCTTAGAGCATAGAGGTCAAGAGCTCAGGTTCTGGAATAAGACCCTGAATTCAAATATTGGCCCTGCCACCTAATAGCTTTGGTCTGGGCAGATTGCTCAGTCTCAGTATCCTAATTTGCAAAATGTATCTTAATAATATGTTAATAATGCAAAATCTAAATAGTACTTAAGGTTGATGTGAAGATTAGATGAGATAATACATGTGAGGTATTCAACCCAGTGATCAAAGTAAAGAGCTCATTAGCTATTATCATCATTACTTCTAGCTATCTCTTTGACAGAGCTACTGCATATAGTTATAAAGGGTGTGCACTGTACCAGGGTCCATGTGTAAGGGATAGATTTACTAATTTATTATTACAATTTTCAACAAATGGAAGTAAATATCTTGGGGAAGGGACATTTCTAATTCTTACAAAGGTATGGTGTGTTAGCAGATTGGCTTGAGGCAGAATTCAGATTTCTTTTTTGTTCCCTCCATCAGTTTGAAACTGTGGCTCCCAACTTAGTCTGAACTGTGTGGTTACACTTGGAACAAGCTGGCAGAGCCCTTCTCTTTATACTTGCTCTGGAGCCCAGTGATAAACAATGGCTGGATTTTTATTAACCCCAATGGCTCAGGAATAGCTGCTGCATCTTAGCCTGATTTTTAAGTTAGCTGAGTCATCCGAGGATCTGTGCTATACCACGGTCTAAGGAGGCTGATGCCTGAGCTAGAGAGGGAAGTGATGTAGCAAGGAGGGTGGGTGAGAGGGAAGCAAAGGTGAGCAGCTAGCAAGGGTAGGTCTGCATGTCTGGTATACTGTAGTTGATTCTCATTGGGTCTTGAGGTGGAGAAATAACAGGCAAAGACACTGTCACAGTTAGCATGAGATGACAAGAAATACATGGGTGCCCTTCCTTCAGAGATCTCCACAGAAAGGGGCTCTTTGCTGTGGAGAGCTCTGCTTCCATCGCCCATCCTTTCCCTAAGGCACTAACCAGGCAGAAGTGTTCTCACCTCTCTGGTCAATGCTTGTCAACCCAGTTGGGGGAATGGTAGCAATCCTGTCTTCTAGTAAACAGAAGTGACAGATTAGAGCCATGTGGCTGAGCAAATGGCTTATTTCAGCCAAAATTTGTCAATGCCCAGGAATAGCTTCCCACCTTGTTACCATATTTAGTCCCTGAGAGACTGGCAGGAGAGACTGGAATGTCCCATTTGATGGCAGGAGATTTCTGAGAAGAGGTCTCACCACATTTTTGTGGCATAAGCTGGTGCAAGCCAGCACCAGAGAAACCAGGCCATGTGGATAGTGTTGACAGATTTGACTGGCGAGGGCTTTGTGTATGGGGAAACACCTTTTCTTCAAAGTAACCTGATCTGAAGAGTATCATAGAGAGTTGCTGTAGCTGACACATACAGGGAAGTCTTTCCCTCTTGATGGAACAAGTGACCCCACACTTCAGTACATAAGAGAGCCATTCTCCTCCTGTGCCCCTCTGGCCTGCTAACCTTCCCATAGCACCTCCTCCCCAACCAAGAGAACAAACAAAATCCTTGGAAAACCACAGCTCAGAGACATCAAGTCTTTTTTGTTTTTTAAATCCTCACCAGAGGATATTTTTTTCCATTGATTTCTAGAAAGAGTGGAAGTGAGACAGGGGGGTGAGAGAGACACATCGATTACTTGCCTCCCATAGGCGTCCCAACCAAGAATAGTGAACCTGCAACTGAGGTACGTGCCTTTGACCAGGAATCAAACCTGTGGCTCTTTAGCCTGCATGCTGACGTTCTAACCACTGAGCCCAACTGGCCAGGGCAGCCTTCAGGTCTTGATGTGCAAATTTGTACCTGGCTGGGCCCTATGTGAGATAATATTTGAGGAGATTTGGCCTGACTTCTGAACTGTTGTTTCTGAAGGGGCAGAATCATGGCCAGCTAAGTATTTCCAGATACCCAGTCAGAGAATTCAAAGAATTCTACTGTATCAGACACTTGCTCTTATAATCTTGGATGACCACCCCACACTTGGTGAACTCACTATTTTGGGGGAATGTGGCTGGGTTTCCCAAGTGGAATAGGACAGAGTCCTCATCTCTGTTCCCTTATGTGGGGCAGCAGGGGATAGGGTGTCTTCCTCCTTATTGCTCCTTTGGTACAGAGCATGTGGCTTGGCTGTCAGTGTCATCACAGTTGGAGGCAAGGCCTCTGGACAGTGACTGCAGAGCCCCAGGCAGGAAACCACCTGGTTCCAGGGTGGTCAGGGTGCCTCATCCTTCAGTCTGGGCCACTTTCTTCACATAACCAGAATACGTGCAGCCTCTTGAAAGAAGAAAGCTAATTTTGGCCTTTATATATGTGCTATGTGACTCCTAAATGGCTACCACGATGAGTGGAAGCAGAGCCATAGTTGAGCCGTGGCCGAGGAGAGCCCCTTCCTCATCATGCTTGCTCGCCAACTTGCAAAATGTAAAAGCCCGCAACCGTTTCACAAATGGGACTGAAATTCCGAAAGCCTTTCTCCTCTCTTCTTAAATGTCTTTTTATATTAAGGATTAGGGCAAGTAGATTAACCCCATGGGACAAAAGTCCAAGTTCTGCTGGGGAGAGGGGAAAAGAGTCAAACCTACTTGGAGCAAGTTCTATAGGATTATATTCTACTTTGAGTCAAAACCCTGTGAAGTCTCATGGGCTGCAAAGTCCAATTAAAACAGAGCTGTGCGCAGTAAGAGGCTAACAGGCATGCATAATTGTGAGAACCAGGATTTTAGTGGGGAGAGGAAAAAAAAGCCAAGGAGAAGCCAAGGCCAATTATCAGAACTGCTAATTTTTACCATCCTAATCATTAATGAATACCATGTTTCTGAAAAGAATGTTAAGAGAATAATTGTATTTCAAGGGCTTGAAAACTGCTAAACTCTGAAGTTGTACAATTTGTGCAAATTAATATGATAAAAAGAGACAATTAAGGTTTATAATTAACAGATAAATACAAATGATTTGGTGAAGACAATCTAAGTTTCTGCTCTGTCTTACGAAGCAGTGTAATTGATTTTTATAAATGCTAATTTACAGTACATGCTCTGTTAACCATTAACACAAAGCAAAGAACGTGGAGTAAATGAAGTCAAGGGGAAATGTGAGCCAAATAACTAACACACTAGATCTAGCCAAGGAGAGGAAAGAGAAAAACATGCCAAGTGCTGGAATGTGACTTTGAACCTGGGAAGACACCATCCAACAACAACCTTCCTCCAGTCTCCCCCTGATCATACACTCCCTCGGGGCAAAAAAAAAAAAAAAATCCCTCAACCATCCTATACAAATGCAATTAAATTTTTCTCTATTTTTCCAATCCTGTTCAGAATTGGTTAGCTGGATTTTCCTGAAATTCACAGGTTATGGTACAGGTGGATGGTCTGGCTCAAAATATAGGCTCCATGTGAAAATAGAATGCACTTCAGCAGAGAGGTTTCTCAGGGAAAGGCAGCTGAACTGTCCTGAGACATACGTCACTTCTGATCTGGAGCAGCTACTATACTTAATCTGATGCTGTAGACAGAGGACACCCAACAGTGATTCACATATGAGCTGCAAACCGAATGTCACAAGGGCCCACACTCGACTGCAGGCAATGTGGGATTAAGCTTTCTCTCACATGGGCAATTTATATAGGGCTCTCTCCAGCCTCAGCACCGGTGGGACTTAGTTATTTAATGGTGGTTAACGAGCCTTCTGAGCCACTCCAAGGAGGCCAGTGCACAACAGAAACATTTCTTTTCTGATGGGGAAGGAATGAGGGTGAAAAGAGCAAAGGGAAGTAAGGGGGCACTGAGGAAAAAAGAGACTGGGAGAGAGGGATTGCTCTGGGGGTCCCCATTAGATTGCATGCCTCCTGTGGACAGGGACTGTGTGCAGCTCATCTTTGGTGCCTGGCACAATGTTCCTCCTGTGACTGCAACTTGAAAAATATTTGTTTTTGATAATGAATATAGAGGTCTGGTGATTTATAGTCTTTATAAAAGAAACTCTGATAATATGACTTTTTATTTTGACAGTACAAGAGCCTAGGGATTTTACCTGAGTCTGATTTTGAGTTTTCAAGTTGAAATCAGCCAAGAGGCAAAAAGAAATGGCTAGAGAGAGCATGAAAGGGAGTCTGGAGAGGAGCATCACTGTTCTAAGACTCAGGTTTGGTAAAGTTAGGATCTGACTTTTCATTTACTGTTTCTTGTAGCCACACTTCATTAACCTGTTCCTGGTGAGTTAGGAGTCCCTGCAAGCATTTCCAAATGTAACCTGCTGCTGCACGTGACATCTTCCTTGGGGCTTCTGAAATTCCTGAGATGGCAGTGGCCTCAGCCTCCAAGTTTGGAGGAGATATTTTCCAGAGTGTCTTTCTCTGATAGAGATGCAAAGAAGCATCTCCCTGGTAAAACAATATGTGACAAAAAAAGACATAGTGTTGTCAACACAGCAGTATCAGAATCACTCATCAAACCCGGTGATAAAATAAATGTTTCTGAACAAGTGGGTGGGGGTGTTACCTCTCACTGGGCATTGTGTCACCTTTTGTAAAGTATGTGATAGAGCAGAGACTCTCAATCTCCTCTTGAGGACAGTACCATTTCTTTGGAAAGAATGGATATACTGCAGCTTCTGTGTGCTGGGTGCGAAAAGAAGCACAGAGGATACACAAATATGCCCAGCAAGGGCCCTGCCGGTCGGTACCCAGGATGTAAACATGTCATTGATACTGTTCCAGAAAGCAATGGAAGCACAGAGGAGAGAGAGATGAGAGGGAAGCTTCAAGAAGTGTTGAATAAGGAGAACTTTTCCTGGTAAAGGAGCAAAACAAAGTTATTTTAGGCGGAGTGTTGTTTAAACAAAGGCAGAGGCATGAAGTGCCAAACCTTTTTGGGGAAAGGAGACTCTTGCTTGGCTAGAGCTTAGGATAGTGGAGGGCAGAGAAAGGTGAGGCTCGAGAGGCTGGGGTCTTGTGAGGGATCATGGTGCTGCTGAAGAGTCTGGACTTTTTCTCTAGGTATCGGAGAGCATAGAGCAGGGACAGGGCAGAAGGGTGGAAGCGTGGCGTGGAGGTGTACAGAGGCCTGAGGTGGCTCAAGGGCAGTAGACAGAGTCCCGAGGAGGCTGTGCCAGCAGCCAGAGGAACGCAAGTGAGAGGATCCAACAGATTATAGATCGAGCAGGAGTTTCTCGGCCTGATGACCAACTGACTGAATGGAAGGGTGAAGAGGAAGGATAAGCCATGTTCTGGCAGATTTTAGAATAACCCACAGATCAAATTAAACTTCTTTTGCTAACTGAGAAAGAATTACATTTGTTTTTTGCTAACGGAAAATGAATTAATATGGCCCTTAAAAGTCCATATGGCTAAAGAGTTCCACTTTACTTCATTTTAAAGTGTTCAGAATCATTTAGTTTGACACCTATTGGAAACTGCTTGAACCATAACTTACTTTGAAACCAATAATATGCCTTGTTTAAATGTCTACCTGAATTCCAGCTTGAGGCGCTCACAAAAGTTAGTTACTTTCTAAATATCACCTCTAAAAGGTACATACAGAGAGGTGATGGGCTGCAATGGCCACAGCTCAAGGCCAGGTGTTTCTCAGCCTATCTGGTCTGGGTCAGACCTGTGCTAATGATCGAAGGTTGCACATATTTCTCCAAAGCATCCTGTGTTCTCTGAAGTGATTTATTTTTATTTTTAAAAATTAAATATATTGGGGTGACATTGTTTAATAAAATCATATAGGTTTCAAATGTACAATTTTTAAAATTAAATATATCTTTATTGATTTCAGAGAGAGGAAGGGAGAGGGAGAGGGAGAGAGATAGAAACATCAATGATGAGAGAGTCGTCACTGATCGGCTGCCTCCTGCACGATCTCCTGGATCCTAGGTCGGTGCTCAACCACTAAGCCATGGCCAACCGGGCAAGTGTACAGTTTTATGATACATCATCTGTATATTGCATTGTGTGCTCTTCACCCAAATTCAAATCTTCTTCTGTCACCACATATTTGACCCCCTTTACCCTTTATTACCCTCCACCCCTCTTCTCTCTGGTAACCACCATACTATTGTCTGTGTCCATGACTTTTGTTTATTTTCTTGTTTGTTTATTTGTTGCTTTCAGTTTTATATGCCACATATGAATGAAATCATATGGTTCTTGACATTTTCTGTCTGATTTATATAGCCACTATAGAAAACAGTATGGAGGTTCCTTAAAAAATTAAGAATAGAGTTACCATATGACCCAGCAACCCCTCTTCTGAGTATCTACCCCAAGATTTTGAAAACACCTATTTGCAAAAAATATATGCACCCCTATGTTCATTGCAGCATTATTCACAGTGGCCACGGAAACAACCGAAGTGTCCTTTGATAGAGGACTGGATAAAGAAGATGCGGTACATGTACACAATGGAGTACTACTCAGCTGTTAGAAAAGATGAGATACTGCCATCTGTGACACATGGGTGGATCTTGAGAACGTCATGCTAAGTGAAATAACTCTGAAGTGACTTTATCATGTAATGGACAACATCAGGTACTTTTGAATAGGAAAGTTCAAAAGTCGGGCAGGCAAAGCTCTGGGTTGTAACTTTCTTCATGAAAAATTTGGTTTCCAGAAATCTCTGTAACTGAGACTAGTGCTGAGACACAAAAACTTTGTCAATCTTACCACTGGACTAAATTAATGGAGAACACTGTTGGGGAAAGGGTGGGCAAAAGTCCACATGCTTCATAAAAACCTCTTAGCAACGGGCATTTCTACAGATCCACTGGGAGATTTTAAGATATGCAATGAACTATTTTATATGTACACCTTGGGTTGTTTTAGGCAGCATGGGCATGTTTCATTAATTGCAGCCCCCTGGGAATCTGTGCCAAGGCACCACTCTCCACTAGCCATAGAGAGTGACCCAGTCGTGCCTTTAGTTTCCTCTTAATACAATCTATTGATTTTCTTTCTCCCACAGTAATCGGGGAGATCTTGGTTATTCCAAAGCAATTAGGCAGAATATTTGCTTGGACTCTTCTTCAACCTTGAAGGATTCTATTTACTCTCCTCCATTATAGCCTTAAAGCGTTAATCCCTTACATGGCCAAGAGTTGCTTTTCTGCTCCAATAAGCAAAAAGCATTACAATATTAATAAGCCTTGGCCATGGGTTTAGCTTTTTCACCTTCTTCCCATGCTTGGATGATTTCTTCTGCATTTGAAGTAATCAATGTGGCCTGAAATTCAGTCAGGCTTTTACACATTCCATGAAGTTTCCAAAATAAGCCAGTGGCAAGCATTTAATTAGCTCATTTTGTTTCTGCCAGGGCAGAAGTGCAGACTTGAGGAGTCCAAGAACTGGTATACAATATAGCTGTTACTGAAGCCTTCATGCCTTGTCAGTAAAGGGGACTGAGAAGACTGCGGTTCTGTTCTTACCACCCCCTCTGTGGCGCTGGACACGTTTCTTTGCCAATCTTTCCTTTGGGTAAAAAGAGTAGGTGCCATTAGTCTTTCAGAGAGGTTTCTCCCAGCAGTAGAGTCCATTGTAAGTGCCAGTCACCACGCCAGTGCTGGGGATAAAAGATGCACAAGTCATAGCCAAACGAGGAAAGAGGAGACAAGTATTTCCCCTGCCTGGGAAGGGCTCTGCTACAGATGGGTGGAGAGTGCAATGGGGACATCTGCAGGGCTGACCCTGGGGCAGCACTAGGCTGAGGACCCAGGAGCCTTGAGGCTTCTGCTTTGCCTGTGATCTTTGTAGCAGGGGAATATTTATTTTCTTCCCCATGCCCAGTCAACAACAGTTATTTCCATACCCTGCAAAAAGGAAGTATCTTTAAAATGTTTATGTAAGGCTTTTTGCTGATAGCTATCAGCGGTTTTGAAGTCACGGCACTTCCATTGAGATGAGCCAATAATGAATTTCATGCACACACAGGAAAAGGCTGCAGTGAGTTTTAAGTGGATAGGAAAGCTGACATTAGATGGCCTGGCAGGGTCTCCAGCTATGGACCAGCAGGAAAGCCCAGAAGGAGCATTCACAGGCTGACAGTGAGAAGGGTTCTTGGTCCATTTCGTTGGTTCATGAAGAAAACTATAGATCTCTGATCCTGGTATAATACCCCCACAGGTTTGCACATCTGTGTGGGAATCTAACGCATGATTCCACTGGGGAAAAATACCACACAGACAACAGGGCTCTGTTCCCCCCATCTAGTCTCACCTTCTCACCTTATTAATGGTCTGTTTAGGCTTCACCTTGATCCAGAAGAGTGAAACAATTTACATAAGTGCATACATAATAAAATAAAACATAAAATAAGGAGGTACTGCTGAAGTACTTGCATAAATGCTGCCCCTTCCAGTGTTCATGCCTTTTGACTTAACAATGGTATTTTTAGAAATTTATCCCAAAATTAAAGCCTGCTCAAAGATTTCTCTTTGTATTTCATATACTTGTAACTTACTTTCTCTGCTTTTTAAATTGTGAAATATCTTAATAGAAGATATTTTTACATATACATGTAAACAATGTATATGTACAGTTAAAAGAATAATAATGAAGCAAGCACCTGAGCATCCACCACTCAGGTTAAGATAAAAAACACTGACAGTGTTTTAGAAGCACGCTTAGGGGGCCTCCTACAACTGCCTCCCCATCCCAGTCCCCACCAGGCCTCTTATACATGTACAATAATATTAAAATTCAATTTTGTGATAACCATTCCCTTGCTTTAAATTTTTTTTTTTAACCACTTATAACTATATCCCTAAATAATATATAATTTTGTTTTGACTTTTTTGGATTTTGTGATTGGCTTCTTATTCTAAATATTGTTATTGAGATTTTAAAATATTGATGAATATAACTGAATTTCATTCATTTTCTCTGTTCTAGAGTATTCCATTATTTGAATATATCACACTTTATTTACCCAGTTTACTCTTTGTAGATATTTAAATTGTTTATAGTGTTTGCTATTATAAGCAATGTAGCTATTACTATTATTGTATGCAAAATATTGGACACATATAACAGATTCCTTAGGGTACACATGGCTGTAAAGCACATGGCCAACTTTACTAGCTCTGAAGACACAAGTGTGATTGTCTAATAAATACCCCCCGAAAGTTTAGATTTTCCAGCACCAAGAGAGCTGGGATCAGGAGTTCCTGTTTCCCCAGAAGTAGGGGCTGTGCCACCACCCAGTTTCCCACAAGGCCCTGGGATGCTAGCAGTGGTGTTGCCAGACAGCTCTGTTAATAGCTGGCATCTAAATTCAGATTCCTTGACACTAATCCCTTCCTCCCCTCTTTTACTTATGAGCAAGGCCATTCTTTTGGAGTCCTGCCTGTGGAGTAGAGCTGGCCCGTATATCCAGCAGTAACGCTGGCCCTTCACATTTCCTTGTGGAAGACTGAGCTAGCAGTGAACCATGAATGTTTTGCTGACCCTCTGCTTTAAGTTCCGCAACAAAGTCTGTTCTGTGCCTACATATAATGATCTTGTTTGGCTTTAGCACCTTTCCATTCTAGGTAATGTCAAACTAGTATTTGTCAAAGTGATTGCTCCAATGTAGCTTTCTGCAGGGCGTGAGAAATCGTTTTGCTCCACATCCTCAACAATGCATGTTATTTGAAAATTTAAATTTAAAGACTTTTACATTTTTGTCAACCTTGTGGCTATAAAATTGTAACTCATTTGGTTTAATTTGTATTTCCTTGATCATTAATGAAATCAAGCATCCTTTCATATGTTTATGAGTCATTCAGATTTTCTTCTATTGTGAAAGTGCCTATTCAAAGTTCTTTTCTGAGTTGTTTGTCTTTTAAAAAATTGTTCATGTGAGTTATTTATATATTCTGGTTATGATCCTTTTATGGATTAAATAAATTACCTATCTTCCCTCTAGTTTTGTGACTTATCTTTTCTCCTTTATTATGGGATCTCTGATAAACAGAAGTTCTTAATTTTAATGCAGTCAAGTTATTAAACTTGTCTAGTTTATGTTTTTTTGTTTTATTTAAAACCTAACTTTCTATCCATGGGTAATTAAGCTATTCTATATGTTCATCTAAAAGTTTTATATTTTACCATTTGATTCTGGGAACTTAATCCTGGAGTAGGTATTTGTGTGGTGGGAGTTCAATTTTATATTTTCCATAAGAATGATTATTCAGCACCATTTATTGAAAAGTCCTTTTTATTTAATTTTTAAAATTTATCTTTATTGTTGAGAGTATTACAGTGTCCCATTTTTCTCCCCCATTGACCTCCTCCACCTCGCTCCCACCCCCTCCCCAGGCCTTCCCCACATTGTCTATGTCCATGGGTTATGCATATATGCATATAACTTCTTTGGTTAACCTCTTCCCACCACCCACCCCCTTCCCTCCTCCCTCTGAGATATGACAGTCTGTTGCATGCTTCAGTGTCTCTGGGTCTATTTTGTTTGTCGGTTTCTTTTGTTCATTAGCTTCTTCTTAAAGAAAACCCTTCAACATTTCATGTAGTACTGGTTTGGTGGTGATGAACTCCTTTAGCTTTTTCTTATCTATGAAGCTCTTTATCTGATCTTCAATTCTAAATGATAGCTTTGTTGGGTAGAGTAATCTTGGTTGTAGGTTCTTGCTTTTCATCACTTTGAATATTTCTTGCCACTCCCTTCTGGCCTGCAAAGTATCTGTTGAGAAATCAGCTGACAGTCTTATGAGTGCACCCTTATGTGTAACTAACTGCTTTTCTCTTGTTGCTTTTAAGATTCTCTCTTTGTCTTTAACCTCTGGCATTTTAATTATGATGTGTCTTGCTGTGGGCTTCTTTGGGTTCCTCTTGTTTGGGACTCTCTGTGCTTCCTGGACTTGTAAGTCTATTTCTTTCCCCAGGTAGGGGAAGTTTTTTCTAATTCTTTTTTCAAACAGGTTTTCAATTTCTTGCTCTCTTTCTTCTCCTTCTGTTATCCCCATAATACAAATGTTGAGTCGCTTGACATTGTCCTAGAGATTCCTTACACTATCTTCATACTTCTGGATTCTTTTTTCTTTTTGCTGTTCTGATTGGCTGTTTTTTGCTTCCTCATATTCTAAATTGCTGATTTGATTCTCGGCGTCCTCTACTCTATGTTGATTCCCTGTAAATTATTTTTCCTTTCAGTTACTGTAGCCTTCATTTCTGACTGCTTTGTTATTATGTCATTGATGATCTCACTCATTTCCTTAATAGTGTTATTAAGATCCTTGAACATCCTTATAACCATTGTTTTGAACTCTATATCTAGTATCTTGCTTGGCTCCATTTCATCTAGTTCTTTTTCTGGTGATTTCTTCTGTTCTTTCTTTTGTGACATGTTTCTTTGTCTCCACATTTTGGCTGCTTCCTGGTGTCTGTTTTTATGTATTAGGTAGAGCTGCTATGTCTCCTGGAATTGATAGAGTGGCTTTGTGTAGTAAGTGTCCTATAGGGTCCAGTGGCTCAGTTCTCCAGTCACCTGAGCTGGGACTTTTGGTTGCTCCCCTATGTGTGCTATGCACCCTGTCCTGCTGTAGTTGAGCATTGGTTGTTATTGGCGTCACTCGGAGGAATTGGCCCCCAGGCCAAATGGCTGTGAGCACCAGCTGCAACTACAAACAAAGAGTTGCTGTGCTGAAGACACCCCTATGGATCAGGATTTACTTCAGTGGAACTTTGGTGTTCACCAAGTGTGTTCCTTGAGTGTGTCACTCATGGATGTGGTAGGGTTGTAATCCAGTGTGGTTGAAGCTCACCACCAAGTGCACTGTCTCTGAGGCCTCCCAGGAAGTGAAAAGTCAGTCTTCTGCCTGTGCCCTGCCGAGAGCCACTCGGCGTGAGCTACAAGCAATCTGTAGATGGCTGCTACTTGTGCTGGGCTTAGAGGTGTTCAGGAGAGGCCAAGCTATGAACCAATGCAGGCTGCCACTAGTACTGTGCCTGGGGCCTCTTATCGAGAGGTATGGAGCATGCTGAGGCCAGCTGCTGGTTGTCTGAGAGATTTTAGGAAAGTTCTAAGCCTGAGGGTAGGGAGGCCATTTGTATAGAAAAGTCACTGGAAATGGCTTGGATGAGCTTGCAAGTAGGGAGGGGCTGGATCTCCAGGAATCACCAGGGTGGGGGAAAGGTGTGAGTCAGATTGATAGAGATTCAGAGAAGGCACCTGCCTGCGGGCTCTGTGGGGAGAGGGCTTGTCAAAGGAGCAATGGCCTCTGCCAGCTCTTCTGTCTGTGAGAAAGCTGCCCCTCCAGCTCTTTCCCTGATTGCACGCAAGTTAACTCCTCCCTGAATGTCCCAGTTACCTTTCAAGCTGCTGCCCAGCACTGGAGCTCAGAGGGAGTGGTTCTGAGTAAGTCTGTGTGCTGGCCCTTTAAGAGGAGCTGCCTGGGGCTCCAGCAGCTTCCGTATCACTCAGCCACAATCTCCATTGGTTTTTACAGCCTGAAGTTGTGGAGACTTCTCTCCCTGGTACTAGAACCCTGGGCTGGGGGGGCCTGATGAGGGGCTTGTACCCCTTGCTCCTCTGAGAAACCTCCACCACTGAGGTATCCCTTCCTTGCTTTAAATTGCAGCACCTGGGTGTGGGACCAAGGTCGTGTCTCTGAGATTCCACCCAGATTCCACCCCTCCTACCAGTCTCAATGTCTTCTTCAGTTCCCTAGTTGTAAGACACTGTTCAGCTAGATTTCAGGAGGTTCTAAATGGTAGTTGTCCTGTATTTTAGTTGTAATTTTGTTATGGTTGTGGGAGGTGGCAGGTACCGCAGTTACCTATGCTGCCATCTTATTGTCTCTGAAAAGTCCTTTTTAAAACTAACAAACAAACAAGCTGATTTACAAGGCCAACTATGGCAGGAATCAAATGTCCATATGTGTATGAGAATATTTTTAGAGTCGTTATTTGGCTCCATCAATCTATCTGTCTATTCCTGCACAAATACTAAACTGTCCCAAGGTCTATAGTTTATAGAAAGTCTTAATATCTGGTGGAACAAGTTGCCTCGCCATGTCCTTCATCAATAGGATTTGATCTCTTTTGGCCTTTTATTTTTCCATATAAATTTTAGAATTTGTGAAGTTCCACAAACAAGTAAACAAAAGGTTGGGGTTTTGGTTGAGATCATCTCAATTTGGAAAACATTGACATCTTTAAGTTATTGAGTTTTATAATCCAGGAACATGGTATATCTCTACTTTTATTTATATTTTTATAAATGTCTTTTACTAAGGTTTGTAATATTCTCCAGTAAGATCTTTTTAAAAAATGCTATTGAGAATGATATCTCTTAAAATGTTTTATTCTTATTTGTTTGTGATGTAGAATACAATTGATTTTTTGTATATTGATCTCATTAATTCTAGTAATTTACCTGTAGAGTTATTTTCTACATATACAGCTATATCCTCACCAAATAATGATTATTTTACTTCTTTTTCTTGCTGTTCTCTGTTAGCCAGGCACAGCACAGTGTTGAATAGAATGGGAGGTAATGGGTACCCTTGTCTTGATCCTAATCTAAATGCTTTCAACATTTCATTATTAATATGTTGTTTGCTATAGATTTATCTTTAAAATACCTTATTAATAAAAGGGAAGTTCCCTTTTATTCTAAGTTTGTTAACTTTTTTTTATTATAAAGGGATGCTATATTTTATTATATACTCTTTTCCTTAAATGGAGTCAGATGATTATATAATTTTACTCATTTAATTTGTTAATATGGTGAATTACATTATTCACATATTTTCTAATGATAAATCTTGAGATAATTGCAATATGGCTATATGTTATTTTTTTGTACATTCCTTTAATCAGTTTACTAATATTTAAAAATATTTCTTACATCTTTTTTCATGAGTAAGGCTTGCTTATAATGTTTCTTTCCTTACTGTTCTTGACAGGGTTTGATATCAAGTGAGCATTATTTTTGTAGGTGGATAAGTATAATGGGACAAAGGAAAAATAAGAAAATATAAAGGTTAGGTAGTGATGCACAATTTATGCCATAAAATCTCTTGCATAGCTAGGAATTTGGCTCTGAGCTTCCTAGCAATGAATTCAAATTAATTTTATGATTAATAAAAATCATTGAGGCAAAAATCAAGCTAGCTGTTCAGGAAGAGAACAATTTTTTCAAGAGACAGTATAGGGTGGCAGTTTGGAGACTATTCCTTGGATTTGGATTACCTAAATTCCTCCAACCCTAACTCTATAACTTACTATGTAAATTTGGATGAATTACTTAATCTCTTTGTGTTTCAGATTTCTTACCCATAAAACAAAGATAATTATGGTTATCTACTCATAGAAGTGTTTCACAGATTAAATGGATTAATGCACATAAAAAAAGTGATGAGCTCTTTATAGCACTCAATAAACATTAACATTTGTTATTTTTTCTGATAGTGAGACCAGAAAACAAGTTTCTCCTTCAATACATTTTGAGAGGATACTGTTTAATGAAAAGGACAATGGTCCTAACAAAATCCTTAGAAGATTATTATTATTATTTAATCATTTTGAGGAATGTATATCCTTCAGGAAAACTTTTGTAAGTGGTACTTTTCTAGTTGAGTTTTTGATAAATTTTGAGAGCAGTGAGTATGAGGTGATGCTCTGAGCAATACCTGGAATACAGTCATATACTTACATATTTTTATGTAGAGAAGTATAAATAGAAGACCACCTTGCTTCCACATGGGCCAAGAAGTACTTGAGGGCAGGTGCAAGTGTCTCTCCTTGAGTAATTTTGGGTACATAACAGTGCACAGTAAAAAGGGTGGTCAGTGTCCCAGTGGCTGTACTAATTTTAGCTTGGGAAAAAAATTAAAATTAGATATTGACAACTATCATTGTGGCCATAAATTTGTTATTAAAAATGTCTAGGTATAGATACCTAAATGAGTTAACTTACTGTACTGAATAAATGAGTACACTTCTCTTACAAATGAGTCATGCAACTAGTAAGTGGCAGAGCTGGGATTCAAACAAGTTGATTGGCTCCTGAGTCCAAATATTAGTGAGATGCTTACTCAAAATTATGACTTTATTTTAGAACAGTTGACCTGTAAGGTCTTCATTGTGGCAAGAATTTTATAGCAGGCCACTATATTCCAAACGTTGAAAGAGATCTGCATGTGAGTGTTTTTGCTTTTCTATTCCATGACAAGATGCATATTCAGTCCAGAGAAGAATGGTACGATCATACAAAGTAAAAACAGTCATGGCATCTTTCACCTATTTCTACCTGATCAGTTGTAGATCCTAATTCTGACAGTGGATTAAGGAACAGATTCTCATTAAATATCAGTAATAAGGATCAATAACATATTGATCTTGTGATTTCCATCCATAATCAATTCCCATCTTTTGAAATATAAAGAAGAGATCTAAAAAGGGCACACACGATCTTGTGTAACTCTGGAAATATTTCTTTACCAGTTAATACAGAGTTAGTCAATGATCAGTAGCGGAATAACTATGCCTAAAAGCCACCTTCTCATGAATTTATTATTGGCTTACTGGGACTACACTGGAAATTTATTAAGAAGGAAACAGCCTTCCGTGGTCACAACCTGCAGCTTTTAGCTGGGTTCTTTCAGCATGCAAGTTCTCTGTGACATTAGCTTTTGATAATGTAGTAGCATAACATTTAGCTGCTGCTGTCTAATAAGAAGCTTAAATAGTCACAATTAGATGGGAATAGTTACTGGAGAGCAGTGGAAACCCTGGAGGCATTTCTTTCTTCTCTTCAGTTTTTTGGCAATCAGTGTTGGGGTAGTTCTGCTGCAAAGTGGAACCCTTCTAGTGGTCATTGTTCATATATTTTTTCAGGATCTTATCAATGATGCCCAAGAAAATGGCCTCCTCCTTGATCTTGAGACATTGTACCTGGAGAACACCTTCAGTTTTGGGTGATTGCTCTTGGGCCACCTTTGCTAATACTCTAATTCTACAATTTGGGAATGGTAAAGTTGCCTTTCATAAACTAATGGAGCTCACAATGGTTTTAATTAGGCGATAGTATAGTTGTAGAGTTAGTAAAGTTATTTATAAACAGGAGCCTGAGTACACCCTTCCAAACAGTTCTTTAATAGTTTTGGGGACAGAAAGTCTCCTCAGGTACTTTATTTGGTTAAATTTATTTTTACAAGTCAGTTGTTCAATATAAGGAAGCACTACCTAGACCCAGCAAGAAAGCAGCCTGGAATATATAAAGTCACTTGTGTTTACAGAGCTGGAAAAATAAGCTTCCCACAGTTAACCAAGACCTGGACTTCTAAGACCTCATTCATCAAATTAATAGCTGTGATAACAATGCCCTAGAATCTGCCCTCATTTTCACATCTAATGGTCAAACTCAGATCTTATCATGTAGATTAATTATAAAGCATTTTAATGTGATAAGAAGTTTATAATAATACTTAAGTTTGGAAAACTCCCAGATAGTTCTTCTGATTATAATGATGTAAGTTTTATAGTTTTGTTTGTTTGATTTTGTTTTGGTTTTCCTGCCTAGCAATCCCTGGCTCTCTTTAGTTAATTACTAATGGGCACTGGAAGGGAAAGTCCCATGTTCATCCAGTGTGAATGAGGCAAGTTTAAGTTATTAGCAACCAAATGAAAGGAGAGAAGCAAAGAAATTTTATTCTCTATGCATTGAAGCAAAGGACAGAAAGGTGTTAGGATGACAACAGTCCATCAGTAGAAGTTGAAGTTCTTTAATTTATTCTTCATTCTCAGACTTCCTAAATGGCCTAGAAAAATATGACTGCAGACTGACTCTAGGATGAATAGATTTAAAACTTAGGGACAGTTGGCTCTTCCTATCTGGTCCTAAATGTTAACTCCAAGGATAATAAGTAAGCAAGATATAGCTTTAATATAATATTTGATTCTAAACTTCAGGGCAGATATAGAGTAAATTTTTTCTTTAAAATTTCCCATGAGCTACCACTTAGTACCACCAGATTCTATTCATAATGAATTTTAGTGGCAAAAGGAACACTCTCACTTGGCAAGAAATTAATCCACTCATTCTTAAATGATGCCTGGCAGAGTCTCATTGTGATCACTACAAATCCTTGTGTTTAGTATCTTAGAGATAAGAAACTATGCCATGGAAGACACATAATAGTTTGAGATTTAAACATCACAAAAAGACCATATGGGATCAAAGATGGTGGCAGAGTAGGTGGAAGTTATACTCACCTCCTCCCAAGTCCAAACTGGAATTACAACTAAATTATAGAACAATTAACCTGAAAACTAACTAATTATTAGCTGAACAGAAGTCTTAAAATGAAAGATTTATAGAAGAAACTACATTGAGACTGATAGGAAGTGTGGAGATGTGAAAAGGGCTGGCCCCATATCCATGTGTGGTGGCTGATAATTTGGGAGGGTTTCTCAGCTGCAAAGGTTTCTCCCTGAAGAGCTTGGGATTTCAACTCCATGATGGGATCCCTAGCCTGGAGCAACAGAGCTGGGAAGAGGGGCCCATATAACATCTGGCTGTGAAAATCAGCGGGGATTCTATCTGCCAGGAAGACACAGAAGTCTGTAAGGAACCCAGGCACCCTATTAAAGGGCCAGCACACAAAATCTCATTAGTGACCACTTAGCCTGGGCTCCAGCAGAGGCAGTGGGAGAGTGGACTGGAGGAGACTAGAGTTGTGTGAGGATGGACTGGGTTGTGTACCTTTAGGGAGATAGCTGAAGGAACAGCTACCAGCATCCCTGAGCTGAGTCCCTCTTGCACGTCACCCACAGATGCCACCTTCCTGGGTTAAGTAGTTCTCTCCATACTACATCAGCCTGTAGAAATGCACTAGCCCCATCCTCTTGACTCCTCATTACCCTGCTCTGCTGAGCTCACAGCCTGTGGTCAGCTTGGGCCCTCTGTGCAGATTCTGTTGGAGGGCTCCTGAAGAAGGAAAGACTGAGTTTTATGACTCTAAGGAAGGAGTCATTTTTCCCTTGCAAGCCTAACTGGCACTACCATTCCTGTGCAGAGCCTTCTTTTCACACAGCAATTCTTGATCTGCTATGGCCTGATGAACTCTGCTGACCTCATCCTGATGACTCCCTGAGACCCTGCCCCACCACAGAGGTCTGCTGGCACACAGCAGGTGGTAGCTGGACTTGATGTATCTGGAGACTCCCTGAGTGGCTTCAGCCCACCACTAGCACCAAATTTGAATCTATATCAGTCTGGTGAACACCATTCACCTCTATCTGGTTCTCCCTCACTGAGAGTCTACCTCACAGAACTCTAGTACTGTCAGAAATCTTTCAGTGAATGAGTCTTATAGGCAGCCAGCAAGCAGGGGCTGACCTCAGGGTGCCTTGGGCCTTTTGCTGACCAACCCCTGGGGCTCAGACCTGGAGGAAGGTGACCTTGGTACACAGCTTGACCCTTCCCACTAGTACCCAGGCGTAGCAGAGGCAGACACAAACTGTGGATCACTTGGTTCTTTCAGACAGGTAGCCCAAGGCTGGTTACAGGCAGCATCTGACACTGACTTGTACTGGAGTCCCTCCCAAGTAGACCAGAACTAACACAATTGGGGGTGGGCTTCAGACCACACCAGAACATTACTAAACTAGCCACACAAACAGCACACCAAAAGGGAGATCCTGGGACAGGGACCAGAACCTGAATCTGGTGGAGCTAATTCCACTTTGTGGGGGGGGGGGGGAGCCTCCACACAGCAGCTTATACATTGTGGTCAGGAGTGATCCCCATAATCAGCTAACCTGAGGGTCAACCCCACTCATAGACAGGCCAATGAAACATGCTCCAAATAAAAAAACAAGGGAAATCCACAGAAAAAAAAAATTAAATGGAATGGAGGCAAAACAATAGTTATAAAGATGCTCAAGGAACTTAAAGAAAGAATGAAAGAACTGAGTGAGAATTTAAACAAAGTGATAGTAAGGTTTAAAAGGACATATAAACCATAAAAAAGAACCAGTCAAAAATGAGTACATTATCTGAAATGAAGAATACACTAGAAGAAATCAATAGCAGGTTAAATGAAGCAGAGGGCTGAATCAGTGATTTAGATAATAAGATAAAAGAAAACAAGCAAGCAGAGCAGTGAACAGAAAATAGTTTTTAAAAAAACAAGGAAAGCCTAAGGGATCTCTGGGACAACCAAAAGTGAAACAACATTTGAATCAGAGGGACACAAAAAGGGTAAGAGAGAGAGCAAGGGATTGAGAACCTATTTGAAGAAATAATGGCTAAAAACTTCACTAACCTGGTAAAGGAAAAAAGACACATGAGTTCAGGTGTGCAGAGGGTCCCAAAATAGATGAATCTAAAGAGGCCCACATCAACGACACATCATAGTTAAAATGCCAAAGATTAAAGACAAACAGAGAACCTTAAAAGCAGTAAGAGAGAGCCAGTTAGTTATCTACAAGGGAGCTCCTGTAAGACTGTCAGCAATTTCTCAACAGAAACATTTCAGGCCAGAAGGAATTGGCATGGGATATTCAAAGTGATGAAAAGCAAGGACCTACAACCAGGACTACTCTACCCAACAAGGCTATCATTTAAAATTGAAGGAGAAATAAAGAGCTTCCCAGACATGAAAAGTTAAGGAGTTCATCACCACCAAACCAGTATTACAAGAAATGTCAAAGGGACTTCTTTAAGAAGAAAGAAAAAACAACAACAAAGGAACATAATTATAAAGAATAAAATGGCAATAAATATGTGCCTATCAATAATCACTTTAAATGTGAGTGGCTTAAATCAAAAGCCATAGGGTAGCTGAATGGAAAAACCCCCACAAGACCCATTTATATACTGTGTACAAGAGACCCACCTCAAAATGAAAGATACACACAGCCAGCATGAAAATAAAGGGATAGAAAAACGTATTTCATGCAAATGGAAATAAAAAAAACAAAAAAGACAGGGAAGCAATGCTTATATCAGACAAAATAGACTTTAAAGCAAAGCCTATAATAAGAGACAATAAAGGACATTACATAATGACAAAGAGATCAATCCAACGGGAGGATATTACACCTGTAAATATTTATGCACACAACATAGGAGCACCTAAATATGTAAAGCAAACCTTGATGGACATAAAGGGAGAAATTGACACTAATACAGTTGTAGTAGGAGATTTTAACACCCCATTGACATCAATGGATAGATCTTTCAGACAGAAAATATAAAAGGAAACAGTGGCCTTAAGTGACACACTAGACCGGGTAGATTTAATTGATGTTTTCAGGGCATTTTACCCCAGAGAGCAGAACATATGCTTTTTTGGAGTGCACATGGAACATTTTCTAAGATAGGCCACATGTTAGGACACAAAACAAGTCTCAATAAATTTAAGAAGATTGAATCATATCAAGCATCTTCTCTGACCAAAATAATATAAAGTTAGAAATCAATCACAAGAAAATAACTGAAAAACACAGAAACACATGGAGGTTGAATAACGTGTCACTAAACAATGAATAGGTTAACAATGAGATCAAGGAAGAAATCAAAAGATATCTTGAGACAAATGAAAATAAAAACACAACAACCCCAAATCTATGGGATACAGTACAAATAGTCCTAAAAGGGAAGACCTAAAAGGTCTACTTCAAGAAACGTGAAGTATCTCAAACAAACAACCTAACCTTTCTCTTAAAAGTTCTTGAAAAAGAACAACAAACAAAACCCAAAGTGAGTAGAAGGAAGGAAATAATAGAGATTAGGGTAGAAATAAATGAAATAGAGTAAAAAAACAACAATACATAAGATCAATGAAACCAAGAACTGATTCTTCAAAAAGATAAACAAGCCCTGGCTGGTGTGGTTCAGTTGGTTGGGGTGTTGTCCCGTACACCAAAGTGTCGTGGGTTGATTCCCAGTCAGGGTACATACCTAGGTTGCAGGTCCAACCCCTGGTTGGGGCGTGTATAGGAGGCAACCAGTAAATGTTTCTCTCTCACATTGATGTTTCTCTCTCTCTCCTTCCTCTCTCTAAAATAAAAGAAACAAACGTATTGTTGGGTGAGGATTAAAAAAACACCATAAACAAGATTCATAAACCTTTAACCAGGATTATCAAGAAAAAAAGAACCCAAAGAAATAAAATCAAAAATGAAAGAGAAGTAACAATTGACAGCACAGAAATACAAAGGATTTTAAGAAAATATTATGAATAACTGTATGCCAACAAATTGGACAATCAGAAAGAAATGAATAAATTTCTAGAAATATAAAATCTTCCAAAACAGAATCAGGAAGAAACAGAAAACCTGAACAGACCAATTACAACTAATGGAATTGAAGAAGTAATAAAAAAATTCCCAATAAACAAAAGTCCTGGACAGATTGGCTTCAGAGGTGAATTTACCAAACATTCAAAGAAGTAACTCCTATGCTTCTCCGACTATTTCAAAAATTTAAGAGAAAAGAAGACTCCCAAGTTCCTTTTATTAGGCCAGCATTACCTTAATTCTAAAACCAGATAAAAACCCTATAAAGAGAGACATTTATGATGAACATAGATGAAAAGTCCTCAACAAAATATTAGCAACTGAATTCAGCAATACATTAAAAAGAACACACATGATGATCAAGTGGTATTTTTTCCTGGAATGCAAGGTTGGTACAATATCTGCAAATCAATAAATGTGATACACCACATAAACAAAATGAAGGGCAAAAACCACATGGTCATATCAAGAGATGCAGATAAAGCATTTGATCAAATCCAGCACCAATTTATCATAAAAGCTTTCAGCAAAGTGGGACAGAGGGAACATACCTCAACACAATAAAGGCCATATATGACAGACTCCCTGCCAACATCATACTCAATGGACAAAACTAAACCCATTTCCCTTAATATCAGGAACAAGAGAGGGATATCCACTTTCACCTCTCTTATTCAAAATCATACTGAAAGTCCTAGCTACAGCAATCAGACAAGAAGTAGAAATAAAAGGCATCCAAATTGGAAAGGAAGAAGTAAAACTGTCATTTTTTGCAGATGAAATGATACTGTATATAAAGAACCCTAAATATTCCACCAAAAAGTACTAGAACTGAAAAATAAATTTAGTCAAGTAGCAGGATACAAAATAAATATTCAGAAATCAGTTGATATTTTTATACATTAATAATGAACTATCTGAAAGGGAAACTGAACAATCCCATTTTTAGCTCCATCAAGAAAAATAAAATACTTAGGAATAAATTTAACCAAGGAGGTAAAAGATCTGTACTCAGAAAATTATAAGATTCCAAAGAAAGAAATTAATAAAGATACAAATAAATAGAAGCATATACCATACTCATGGATAGGAAGAATTAACACGAATAAAATGTCCATACTACTCAAAGGATTTATAGATTCAATGCAATTCCTATCAAAATGTCAATGACATATTTCATAGAACTAGAACAAATAATATAAAAAATTTATATGGAACCACAAAAATCCTGAAAAGCCACAACTATTTTAAAAAAGGAGAACAAAGTTGGAGGAATCATGCTACCTGATATCGAACTATACTACAAGGCTGTAGTAATTAAAACAGCACGGTACTGGCATAAAACAGACATATAGATCAATGGAATACAATAAGGAGCCCAGAAATAACCCCAGAACTATATGGTCAATTAATATTTAACAAAAGAGGCAAGAATATACAATAGGGTAAAGAGAGTCTATTCAATAAACTTTGGTGGGAAAATTGGACAGATACAAGCAAAAAATAAAACTAGACCACCTTTTTACACTATATAATAGAATAAACTCAAAATGGATTAAAAACTTAAATGTAGGCCTCAAATCATATAACTCCTAGAAGAAAACATAGGGAGTAAAGTTTTCAACATTTCTCTCAGTGATAGCTTTTTTCTGATATATCTCCTCGCACAAGGGAAACAAAAGAAAAAATAGACAAATGGGACTACATCAAACTAAAAAGTTTTTGAACAGCAAAGGAAACCATCGACAAAATGAAAAGACAACCCACTGAATGGGAGAACATATTCACCAGTGATACATTTGATTAGGATTTAACATCCAAAATGTATAAAGAACTCATATAACTCAACACTAAACAAACAACCTAATTAAAAGTTGGCAAAGGATCTGAAGAGACACTTCTCCAAAGAGGGCATACAGATGGCCAATAGACATATGAAAAGATACTCAATGCCACTAATCATCAGAGACATGCAAATAAATTAAAACCACAATGAGAATGAGATATCACCTCACACCTGCCAGAATGGCTATCATCAATAAATCAATAAACAACAGGTGTTAGTGAGAATGCACTGCTGGTGTGAATGCAGATTGTTGCAGCCACTATATAAAACAGTATGGAGGGTCCTAAAAAAACAAAAAATGGTACTTCCTTATGACCCAGTGATTCCACTTCTGGGTGTACATCCGAAAAACCAAAAAAACCCCACTAATTTGAAAGAATGTGTGCATCACTATGGTCATTACAGTATTATTTACAATAGTCAAGATATGGATGCAACCTATCAAAGTGCCCATCAATAGACAAGTGGATAAAAATGTGGTGGTACATATATACAATGGGATATTACTTGGCCATAAAAAAGAATGAAATCTTACCATTTGCAACAGCATGAATGGACCTAGAGAGTATTATGCTAAGTGAAATAAGTCAGTCAGAGAAAAACAAATACCACATGATTTCACTTATATGTGGAATCTAAAGAACAAAATAAACAAACAGAATAGAAACAGACTCAGATACAGAGAACAGACTGATGGTTGTCAGAGAGGTGGGGAGTTGGGGGACTGGGTTAAAAAGGTGAAGGGTTTAAGAAGTACAAATCGGTAGTTACAAAATAGTCAAGGGGATGTAAAGTACAGCACAGGGAATATAGTCAATAATACTGTAATGGCTATGTATGGTGCCAGATGGGTACTGGAAATATGGGAGGGAGCACTTTGCGAGGTATATGATTATCTAACCATTATGCTGTAAACTTGAAACTAATACAAAATAATATTGAATATAAACTGTAATTCAAAAATAAAATCACACTCCCTCAAATCATATGAAGAGCAAACAATGTGAATTTTTGAGGTAGGCTGAATGAGTGTGGGAAGGGTGTTAAGACAAATCATGTCCAGCTCCCAAAGGAATTAATGAGGAATGGAAAGGCGGTTCTAGCCATATAAGCAATGGAGCTCAAGATCAGCTCAGAAGCAGGAGGAAAGAGGATCTTACTCATTCTTATCTCTGAACTTTAGAGGATTGTTATTGTATTCTTCTCAGAACATCATGTCAGGATGTACATGGTGTGAGTTGGTGTTCTCCAGATGTCTCCATTGTAAAGTTACAATTTTTCTCTTTGTACTTAGTAAGCATTATGTGTGGAGTAATGTTTTGAGGTTATCTAATATTTTGTTATTTTTTTCTCCTCTAACAGCTCGCCAACTTTAAACCACTAATATAGAGAGGTTAATGTCTTAAAATCCAGGTTTCTTATAAACAGATATTAGAACTCATTTTAAAAACCAACATATTCAATTCTTTACATTTGCCACATTCATGTTTCTAGGAGAAGACTCTTACTCACTCAGGGGCAAACACCAGGGACCTTACCAAGCCCAAAGAGAAGCAACTGAAGACTTAGAGCCTATCACCCAGGTAAGCTGTTTCTTCAGGTGACCTGGCTTTCTCCACATCTAGCAAGTCAAGCTCATCCAGTCCCAGGTGGAGCACCAACCAATTTCTGGAATTAAGGAACACTTCGCTCCAGTTATTTTTGGGTCAGGACACTGGTACCAGGGTGGGGCTCAGTGATGAGTCATTCAATCAAAGAGTTAAGAATTTCCCGAGAGTTCGGTGTCTGACAGCATTGGGTTTGGGTGGCCTGAAGATCTCATTTTTCAGTCAAGGGAGAACCAAGGGTATAATCACTTTTGAAACTGGGCATGAGAGATGGTACAATGAGCCTCACTGGGATTTCACAAAGGAATCTAACAAAAGATGGGGAAGAAAGGTGTATTGTCATTAAAGCTGACATTCTGAAGTTTGATTGACTTGTCCTTCAGGATCCATCTATTCCATAACATATTTTCCCCTTGAAGAAGCCAGACAGAGGATCTGAGATAGCTTGCCTCAGCTACCATTTTCTAGTACACTGAAAGGTATTCCAGGTATTACATTGGCATATGATCGGATTAAAATAGCCTTTGCTGATTTCCTCTCTGGAGCTGTGTTGCCTAACGCAACTGATCAGAAAAGGCTTGGTTGATTACGTTTTTTTAAACAGTTGAAATTATCCCCATTCTATCCAGCAGTAACTGATAAAGAAGGCAGTGAACTCTGTAAGAGTTTGACTTTTTCTCCTTTGACCTTGCTGAGGGGGGACATGGAATAACCTGGAAAGAAATATATTCATGGATGGCTTGAGTTTGGAGCCCAGAAAAGAATCCTCCACTGTCTTCCTCCCACAAGGATGAAGTGAAGATTCAATGCTACCTAATTCCTTCCCACCATCAGTTTACCTTCCTTTTCATCTGAGCACTTCCTGTTGGTACAATTCATTCGAACTCTCCTTTACTGAGGTTCACCAATTAACATTTCCCCTCTTGCTTTGTTATTTGTGTGTGTGTGCTGTCACTCACACACACTCTTTCTGAGCCATTTGATTGTAATTCTACTGCAAAAAAGAACTTTTCATTTTTCTTTATGTTTTTATTTATAGCTATATGGATTCATGGATTCCTTTCTATTCATGAATTATAAGTCATTACTATCATTATCTGTTTTGATGGCCCAAAATTCCAGATCTGGCTAGTGAGATATTGTAGACTTTTATTCCCAGATTTTTTATTTTATTTTTTATTTTTTAATTTTTTATTTTTTTAAAAATATTTTCAGCAGTGATTCTTTTTTTTTTTTAAATATATCTTTATTGATTTCAGAGAGATGAAAGGAGAGGGAGAGAGAGAGAGACAGAAACATCAATGATGAGGGCGTCATTGATCAAGCCCGCAACCCGGGCATGTGACCTGACAGGGAATCGAACTCCGATCGCCTGGATCCTAGGTCGATGCTCAACCGCTGAGCCACACCCGGCTGGGCTATTCCCAGATTTTTTAGTGTATACTTTTAAAGAACCAAGTCATTCTTTTACATAATAGCAGCATAATAATAAAAATCAGAATATTTAACATTCATAAATTATTATTATTATTATCTAATCCACAATCCATGTTAAAAATTTTCGATTGTCCCAATAGTGCCCTTTATAGCTATTTTCCCCCCTCAGGATCCAAACTAGGATCACATACTGCATTTAGCTATCAAGTCTTTTAAATATATTTTACTCTGAAACAGTTCCATAGCCTTTTTTTGTCTTCAATGACCTTGGCATACTTCAAAAAGTACAGCCATTTATTTTGTAGAAAGTCCTTCCACTTGAATTTAGTTGCTTTTACCCCAAATAAAATCAACTAAATTCAGATTATGATTATGATTATGATTATGTATTTTAAGTAGAAAAGTTACAGAAGTGATGTATTCTTCTTAGAGCATCAGGGGAGAAAACACATGGTTTAAATTGGTGTCCTTCAGATTTGTCCACTGCAAAGTTACTACTTTTCTTCTTGACATTAATAAGTGATTTGTAGAGAGATATTTTGAGAATATGTATATATTTGTTCCTATCAATCTTTTACTCACTAGTTTTGGCATTTGTTAATGGTGGTTCTTGCCTGGATCAATTATTCTTATGATAAGTGTAAAATAGTATTTTGTAATTTTATCATTTTTTTCTACATATATTAGTTGGCATTCTATTTGTACGGAAGAGCTTTCCATTATGTGTGTGTGTGTGTGTATGTATGTATGTATGTATGTATGTGTTCCTGTACAGAATAATAGGTTCTTCTTTTATTTAATGGATTATAATTTATGACTATCATTGTTCATTTTGACCGTCAAATGTCCCAGATTTGACAACTGGGAACTCTTCCAAACTGAGTCCAGTTGACATGTCTGCATCATTATTTGAGCTTTCTTTTGGAAAACAAGAAGATATTTCAGGTTCATCTTATACTTTCCTTGCCTCAGTTCTAGCAATGGTCATTGATTTCTTCAAGGGGACCTAGCTCCTTTAAATGGAGAACGGTATTCAGAAACCAAGCTCTGGGCAGCAGATGTGCTCATTGCTACTGAGGTCTTGTTGCTTTATCAGAAGACAGAACTATAAAATAAATATATATGTGCGATTGTGAATATATATATCTATATTATATATTTCATATATGTAAATATGTGTGTGTGCAGCATATACTCAGACACACACATATGACCTGAGTTCATACTAATACACTTGATTGTAATCCAGCATCATAGGGTTTATTTTTGGCTTCCCTTTCCATGTAACTCCCTTCATAAGAGCTGTGTTTTAAAAGTCATCTTTAAAATTAGGATAATTTTAAGGTAAAGTCAAGATTGGTGGTAGGAAGCCAAAGGGTAAAAGGCCTTCAAAATTGATTTATGAAGTGAGCTTTCCCCTATTACACTTCTTGCTGACTATATTAAAGACAATGAAAATTGTTAAATAAGGTAGAGTAGAAACTTAAGCTGTTAAAAAATAGAGTGTAAGGTAAGAGGAAAAAAAGAGGTAAAGAGAAGTAAAAACTAAGCTTAGAAGTCCAATAAAGGGAAAAAGTTAATTTTTTAAAATAAAATAAAATGGATGAGATTTAAAATAAAAAATAGATTTTAAACCAATGAGGTAAAAGTTTAAAGACATAAAAAGTAAAAAAGATAAATTCTTTAAGACAAAATACATATGCTTCCTGGACCAGAAATTTAAAATACTGAAAGAAATAAAAAATAAGATATATGAAATAAAAAGATAAAAATTAAAAATATCAAAGTAATAAATAAAAATATTGAGGAAATATATTTAAAAGAAAATAAAACTAAAAAGTTGAAAGACCAGAAAGCTGACTAAGAAGGAAGAAGAGAAGCGTTGTGTAGAAGATGAGGAGGAAGGATCCATGACCAAGTTCATGAGGTTCTGCTTTTCTTCGAGGGTAATGTATCCCTCCTATTGAATTCAATTGCCTTTGTGAAGCTAGAGCCAGCACTTACTCTCACTCTTTTGTTGGTGGTGGGGGGGCACTATAAACCCTCTATAAAGAGTCACAGTCAGCAGGGAGTGAAGGATGGAGGGCAGACATTCTCACAGCCAGCAGTTGCACAAGCAAGGGCAGAACAGTCTCTGAGTATTAGGAGTCCCCTGTTCACTTTTCCTTCTAGAACTGCAGTTGGAATTGTCTATTCTGAGTGGAAATGTCTTAAAAGTGGATATGATGGTACTTTGCCAGTGAGATGTTGGGGGAAGAGCAATGACTTGGAATTTGGGAGACATGGCTTTAGTCTTAGGGTTGAAGCTAATGAAGCTTGAATAACCCATTTACTCTCCCAGGAACTTGTGTTTGTTTCTTTGTTTATTATTTATTCTGTAAAAGGAGAGTCTTACAATGTTTCCCTGTCAATATTAGACCACAGACAAGCAAAATATCAAATTTTCCATTGTAGATTTCTAGATCAAAATCTTTTATTATAGATTTGTGAAGAGAGGTAATAATGAGAGAGCTGTACAAAGCACTGAGCTGTTGCCGAAGGGGAAGATGGGGGAAGAGGTGCACACGATGCAGTAAAATATTTGATTCGGCAGTTCCCAAACCTGAGGTTGGAAAGAATAGTGAAGCTACTGAAAAACTTCATCAGAGTTTTTTAAAATAGTGTCAGTAAAGCAAAAATTCAGTTGGGAAAGCTCAAGACTTCAGCCAACAAGGAAGAACTTAATGAGTCTGGTAATTATCTAGATTATAAAGTTAAAATAGGAATCAGAGCCAGTTCTATCTAACATATAATCTGAAGCTATAGTCACTGCACTCCTGTGAAGATGCTTCTAACTGGCCTGCATCCAAGGGTGTCATAGAAACCATGGGTGTATGGGTGACTAATCTTCCATTTCCCACATCACATTGGGTATCGTATCAACACACCAGGGCTCTTGCCTCTGCACACTAGAAGACCTGGGTCCTGGGAATTAGCATAATAGGATTATCAATCCCCTAGACACCAAGGAAGGTCAAGGTAGTAAGTAGGGTATGTCAGAGGAGCAGAGACCCAGCTCTGTTGCCATCTTCCCTTCCCTCCTCCCTCCGTCCTGAGCTTGCTTCTAGCTGGAATTCCAAGTTTCATCTTGTTTGTTTTTGGGTTGGGTTTGGTGTGGCTTTGTTTTTTTGTTTCCTTGACTTATGTAAAGAAATGGTGGGAGGAGAGCACAGGACTGGGAAGATATTTCTCTTGTAGTTATTTGGCTCTAGAATTCCTACTTCATCTCTATGTTTTCAGAACCTTTTGCTAAGTCCCCTGATGTCACTTTCCAGTAGTATCAGTCAGAAGCCTTCACAGGGTGAGAACTTCTTTCCTTTCCTGTTTTTTTTCCACAACAGGCATGCCTCAGTTTCCCTATAAGTCACCCCTCACTCTACCCTTCACAACAAACCTAATTCTCTTTTGGAGACTGGAGAGGAGTAAAAGGTGAATGCAGACCATCTAAGAATCTATAGACAGTCTACTTAATTTAGTCAGCACATTTTTGGTGATGACCACATTGGGCAGGTGCTAACATGGACACTGGGTAATGTAGTGGATAATCTCTGCTTTCCAGATTTTGCAATCTAACTGGGAAAATAAAAGTCTTTTGTATGAAGAGTTGAACACAGGAGAGTTAATGCCAATACCAGGTGACACAGACAGGTTGTAGATATCGTGTAGTGAATGCCCTAGATTTTGAATAATAAACAGGATATTTCAAAATGCACCTGGAAAGCTGATGAATATTCTACTGAAAGCCTCCCCTAAGATTCTTGCCTGCAGAGAAAAAAATGGATAAAAAAACCTTCAAGACAAATACTCAATTCAGGCTCACTCTAGAGCATGCCCAGGCCTTGTGCCAGGTATGAACTTTTTATTTCTTCCTTATTTCTAAGGGTCCCCAAGAGACTTGCAGCCAGGGGAGCTGTGGGCAGCAGCAGCTCAACCTGGGCTCACCCCCTCATCCTGTCTCTAAGACCCCCTTTTTCTCTGATTCCCAGTGAGCTAAAGCAGCCCCTCCTAGGCTCATGGCTATTACTTTGACCTTCACTTCCCAGTGAGCTAAAGCAGCCCTGCCTTGGCTCACTTCTTTCCTATAACATTTCTAGGGAGCCAAAGCAGAGCACCACCTAGGCTCTCCTCTGTTGTTTCGTCTACCTTAATTTCTTCCTTTGTTTCATTGTCCCTAGCATTAATAAACATACTCTCAAGCCCATTTGGACTCATGTTGCAAAATCTTTCCTACATGAAGTCAAGGACCCACATACTACAGGTGGGCCTGAGGCAGACCTGCTCCAGGCTGGACCCGGTCCAATAATGGGGGGAGGACTCAACAATGGAACAATGGTTCCTTTCAGCACTTCTGTCTGGGAGAGAGCTGCCCCTCCAGTCCTCACCTTGAAGCCTGACAATTCAGTTCCTCCCCTTATGTTTCTGGTGCCTTTGGAGTTGCTGCCCCAGTGCTGGAGCTCAGAGTGAGTGAGCCTGTCAGTGAGTAAGTCCATGTGCAATGCTTTTAAGAGAAACACCTTGGGACTCCAGAAGCCCTCCATTTCACTCAGCCACAATCTCAGCTGGTTTTCATAGTCAGAAGTTATGGGGACTTCTCTTCCTGGCACTGGAATCCTGGGTTGGGGGTCCTAATGTGGGCCTGGGACTCCTCACTATTCAGGGAGACCTCCACAGCTGAGATTTTTATTCAGATTTTTAACCACCACACATGGGTGTGGGACCAGCATGTTCCTTGTCTCCTTCCCTCCCACCAGTATCAATGTAGCTTCTTCCGATATCCTTAATTATTGGGCTTCTGTTCAGCTAGATTTCAGGCAATTCTCAATGACAGTTTAGCTGTAATTTTGATGTTGTTGTAGGAGGAGGTGAACACAGCATTTACCTACTACACCATCTTGACCAGAAAATGAATTAATGTTGAAATCATAAGTCTTCCAGCTGAGGAAACAGGCATAGCCAGGTTACGTGGAATCAGTGAACCTATGTCTCCTGACCACAGAACTAGAGCTCTTGCACTAGAGGGGCCTCCTCTGAAAAAGGTGGAAAGGTGAGTTGTGAGAAGAAGCCTCAGGAGCCAAACCACCTCAGTCAGTGAAGTGAATCTGAAGGATATTGAATGTGGAAGTGGAGTTCTCTGTTAGGAAAATAATTGGCTCAAACAAGCATAGCAGTTGACCTGCTATATATCTGACATTCTCTTGAATTGGTGGCCCAGGGGCCAGATTTAGTCTAAAGACATATTAGTTATGTCTGCACAATGGTTTAAAATGTGTGCATTGTTGCCCATATTTAAAAAATGAAGTGATTTCTCTCTTATACACACATGCAAACACACTCAGATTGCTAGTATCTCTTGAAAATTGGAATCCCTGATAACAAAGAACCCCTGTTCTCATGGCAACTTTGAGCTGGGATTGTACATCAGCTGCCTCTTTTGATGGTGCACATACTCTACAGGTCTCCGGGGTCCACATGGCTTGCTCCCTGGTGGCTTTTGACTTTGTGTCCCTGGATTTAGTTGGGGTGTCTCTAAGGGAATGTGATAATTATTTCACTTCAACAGTCCTTAGATTTGAGTATTCTATTACAAATTTGAGAGAAAATTATGATATGGTAGAAAGGCGCTGAAGGCCTGGGTTTAAGCTCAGCTCTGCCATATATTGATTGTGTGAGCTTAGCTACAAAGTCCACCTCTTCCAGTTTCAGCTTCATGATCTTTCAATTGGGTAGGATGATACCCATTTTCAGTGAGGATGTGAGAATTATGTGAGTTAATAAAAGTGTAAGTGCCACTTATATTGTTTTAATGCTTATTTTTGGAAGTGTTTGATCCAAACGCATTGATTCCATAGGATAGTTCCCAAAATAATTTTGGAATCTTTGTGTTAAAGTGTCAGCTTTGGGGAGAAGCTGCAGTGAATCTCTTGTAACTTGGAGGGTGTTATGGTAACAGGGTAGGGAACAGCAAAGAGGTATTGGCAGATAAGCTACCCCCTCTCTGCCCCAAAACATTCAGGTCATAGTCCTGTTGGCCATTCCAGCCACATTCCCGCATTTTACCATTTGAACAGGATGTTATATATTTTTGTATATCAGAGAGAGGATCAGAATAAAAAAGAATTGATACCCACCTTCAAGGTAAGAGAGTATTTTAAAAAACCCAAACTTGGTCAATAGGGAAAGACAAGCAAACCACACAATTCTCATCCCTGGGACAGCTTCAAGTGCCTGCTGCAAATTAATTTTAGAATTGTGACACTAATGCTAGTGTTCTGTGAAGATGGCAGCATCTTGATAAAGCTCTTTTTTTTTAAAAAAATATCTTTATTGATTTCAGAGAGAGGAAAGGAGAGGGAGAGAGAAAGATAGAAACATCAATGATGAGAGAGTCATTGATCGACTGCCTCCTGCACGCCCCCGACTGGGGCTCAAGCCTGCAACGCAGGCATGTGCCCTGACAGGGAATCGAACCCCGATTGCCTGGATCTTAGGTCAATGCTCAACCGTTGAGCCACGCCCGGCCAGGCTTGATAAAGTTCTTAAAGAGGTAGATTCACATTGGAAGTATTTCTGGCCAAAATTCTTTTTGGACACCACTTTTTGGTTTATGTTTTGTTCTGACTCTTGTTCCAGCTCACTGAGTGGTTATTATGGCCATGCGTGTGGGAGAGTGATAAAATGTCGCAAAGACAAGAGATCCTGAGTCTGTGTTCAGGTATATAATTCTGGTCCTTCCTCCTTGCCACCCTCCACTCCCACTCCATCTTCCCCAACCCTGTCAAACACTGCACTTAAAATGTCATTTTGTCTTTTCATTGTGATTTCTTTGAGGAGAAATCAGAGTGACCACATAAATGCTGCCCAGAGACATCTGTCATCTACTGGCTCAAACAGAAAAGCCACAGCTACATGATTGTTGAGCATTGGTCCATGTTTACCCAGATTCCCAGACAGCTGAGAGCTCACGTAACTCAACATTTATAAAATTGCCATGTGCTCAGGCAAGTTTTTCCCCTCTACTTGTTTAAAGCTTTGCTTCCTGAAAAATATTACTGAGAGGGATGTCTGGAAATATGTGAAAGTAATAGCTTTGGGAACTGAACAGGTAAGTTTGCATCTTCAGGTCACAAAGCAAGTAAATGTTTTCTCCTTTCCTAGGAAATTGAGAGATGCTAGACAAAAAGTAGCTCAAGTTGTCATTATTATATGCTTAAAATAGGCTGGGCTCAGCCTCCTTCACAAAATGCTATTCCTTACCTGTAAGGACTGAAGCCAAACACGTAAATTTCAGTTTAAATAAATGCTTAATAGGAAAAATAGGAAAAACAAAAGAGTAAACATTCCAGGCCCTACTGAAGGCCACTGGTGGCCTTAGCTCTGACTTGCCACCTCCCTTGTTTCATTAGATGCCTTGTTTTCCTGCAGAACTGCCTTGATTTGGTAAGTAAGGCTCAAGCAATGGCAATGAGTCTCTTGCTGTGGAAAGGGGGAAGGAACCTGCCCAGACATCCATGAAAATGCTAATAAGCTGAGATAGCCCTGGGCTTTTAATTCAGATGTTCTGTAATATTTGCTTTCCTGATGCTGTTGGAACATATTTTACATTACTTGATAAGAGGGAGATGGTGAAATGCAAATCCTACCAAGCCGAATTGCTTCCCTTGCTTCTCTAGCCACTTGGCAGTGACCGGGATGCTTTGCATCAGGGATGATGGAAACAGTTTGACTCTATTTTGGAGATTGACCTCAGGCAAAGTAGAAGGCCCAGTTGGCATTTTTTTCAATGCAAACAGGCCTGTGGTGTGGCAGGTTATGGCCCCATTAAGATACCATGTTTCTTACTCTGGATTTGTACTTGAACGAGTTGTTCTGCTTGCATATGGATTGCCAGGGAAACTGAGGGCAGGACGGATGAGGGCAGAAATGGTTTTGTCTTCTAGACTGCTATTTCTACACTTTGGTGTTTTCTGGTATCTGAGGAAATGTAAATAATGTCAGAAATCTTATGCCTGCCAGGAGCTCTAGGGAGTGGCTTGTCTAGTGTGAGTAGAAGCTACTATTCATGGTCACTACCAAACTCTCCTGAGGAAAAATACTCTTCTGGAAAATACTATTGGATTATTGGTCCAATTTGTACTATGCACAATCTCTACATCTTAAATGAGAAATTTAAGAAAATAGGTATCTGATTAACAACATGACTCCATATAGAAGGAGAAAAACATCCTTAAGCAACAGGGTTGGAAAAAGGCAAGGTATTCGTAGAATAATGACCCAGCATGTCTCTTGCAGATAGAACTGACAGGCCCCACTGAGCAGTGGTTTTCAGTCTTCTGTACTTTAGGTCTGGCTAGTCATTCTAATCATGTGAAGTTGTTTGGGTGGCATTCAAAATCATTTTTTATCTCGTTATTTAACAAGCCACAGATATAGGGAGAGGACTCCTGGGCTGAGGGAAAGGGCCCACTCCATTGAGCCTTCCTGCTCTGCACCTCAACATGCCTTCTGTGTAAGCATCAGGGATGAGCTCCATGAGCTCTTCTAACTCAGGTTGACTTCCACATTTGGCTTTGGACTAGGAGAATGGAAAGGACAGAAACACAAAGAATACTTTTTAAAAATATATCTTTATTGATTTCAGAGAGAGGAAAGGAGAGGGAGAGAGATAGAAACATCAATGATGAGAGAGTCATTGATTGGCTGCCTCCTGCACGCTCCCGACTGGGGATTGAGCCCACAACCTGGGCATGTGCCCTGACTGGGAAACGAACCCCGATTGCCTGGATCCTAGGTCGACGCTCAACCGCTGAGCCACGCCCGGTCGGGCCAAAGAATACTTTTTGACAGGCAGGTTGTATTCTTGCTGGTAGAGAGAGAGAATGAAGAATCAGGAGGTATGGAAAGTACCCATTGTGTAGGTAATCATGTAGAGCCTGCTAATGCTTGTAGGTGCACCTGGGAAGTAAGGGAGAAGGGGTTCTTAGGCATTTTTATGAAAGCCCTGTGTCTCTCCTAGACAGAGGTGGCAAACACTAATGGGGAATGCCAGCTGAGAAAAGTTTCTGGAAAGTGACCTCATTCACATGCTTTCATTCAACAAAAGTATACTGGGTATTATTATGAACAAGGCATTGTATGCAAACAGAAATAAAACACCAAGTTCTTGGCTCTCAAAGAATATCTGGTCATCATAGCAATATAATCTTTTTTTTTTTATCCCTCACCCAAGGATATTTTTTCCATTGCTTTTCAGAGACAGAGACATCGATGCAGAGAGACACATCTATTGGATGCTTCTCGCAAGCTCCCCAACCCAGGCTGGGAGTCGAGACTGCAACTGAGGTATGTGCCCTTGGCTGGAATTGAACCTGGGACCCTTCAGTCTGCAGGCCAGTGCCCTAACCACTGAACCAAGTTGGCTAGGGAGCGATATAATCTTTTACGTTACTTAATGCCATCCTCTATGTGTATTCCCCCTTGAGAAATGACTTTTTGAATTTAGTCCCAAGAAAACCTTGTCTTCTGTGAGAAATGGTCTATATCCTTTTTTTAGATATGAGAATTTTATAACTTATCATGCTTCTGTTTCTATTCTATGAGTAAGCCAGGGTCCCAGGTTGCAAACCACAGAAATCAATTCTAGATGTTTTAGGCAAAAAAGAAGAATTTGTTGAAAGGATATTTAAATGAAAAGATATACATTTTGGACCAGCTATACCACTGACTCACTCAGGGGCATTGGACAAACTATTTATTCTTTTCAGATTTCACTTTACTTGCCATTCAGGGAATGTTGTACAATCAGAGAGGAGCACCCCAAATAGATGGAATGCTCAAAGACCAAGTTTGGAAAACAAATTAGGAACCAAAGGTTTTATGTAAAGTGAGGCCACAGAAACAGGTTCTCAAGCTGCTGGGCTAAGATGAGTAAGGTGTTCAACTGCCTCTATGATGATGGGTCACTCACTCAAGATTCAAGTCCTGAGAGAGAGAATGCTCTGATTGGCCACAGTTCAGTTTGGGGAGCTAGTTCCTTTGATGTCTACTGCAGGAGGGACAGCCACTCCTAAGATTAATTAGGCAGCCTCCAAAAGGAAGATTAGAAGATCAGTAGAAAGGATGGTTGGAGCTGAATAGCAATAGAACCAGAAGGCAGGAAATACAGTCCAACTGATGTTCAAACACAGAAGCACTATCAACTCTCATAAGAAGCTTACTTGTTCTGTCTGCCCTTTCTTGGCTCTGATTCTTTCTTCCTTTCCCTCTTATAATTCTTATTTACAACATTCCTTGAATGGCAAGTAAAGTGAGATTTGAAAAGGATAAGTGACTTGCTCAATGTTCCTGAGCTAGTAAGTGGTCCAACAAACCCTGAAATTATATCTTTTGATTTCAATGTCAGTCCTCTCGTCATTCCTATGAGTTGCTACAATGCAAAGTGGAGAGTGTTAAATGTTAAGAAAGGTACCCCCAAATGTTATGGTTGTTCTGAAGAGGAATATTTCTTCAGGTTTGGAGGGATTTGTAGGTCTATGTGATTAACAACAATATGTTTTCCTAGCTGAAGGAAGAGTGCATCTGCTCTCTCTTGTGAACCAACTTATGCACCAGCACAGAATGTTCTATCATTGCCAGGAAGATAGCCACAGTGTACATGGGGATGGTTTCTTCAACTTTCTCTCCCTGGCTAAGACCTTCTCAGGATCTCAGGTCTATGTTTAGACTATTCTTCTTTCCTGAAAAGACCAATCCTGTCATCTGAATGCATCAAACCATCATTTTGTTGCCTTTTAAAAAAGTGTTCCCTGGGGGTGAAACTACATGTGAATTATACAAAATTTGGATAATACATGATGAACAAAAACACTAAAAACTCCACTGTTAATATTTTGGTTATTTCATTTTTTATACATATGTGTGGGTACACATATATTTTCCTTTTTGAAAATTGAGATTGTATGATATAACTCATTTGATAGCCTTCTTTTGTCACATGACATAATCTTGCGAGCATCTCATGAGATGAAATTTTTGGCATATGAATTCTTAATTCAATTCAATAAACTTGTGCATCGATTTTGGGCTCACCACCTTGGGTCAGAAATCTGCCCTGTCCTCACGGAGCCACACACTTCTCCCCTTCTGATCTCTACAGGGAGGAGAAGAGGGAGGAAGCCAAGAATCAAAGAGTCAAGAGAGCAACCTTGGGCACCATGACTTTGAGCTGAGTAGTATCTTTCTGGGTTAAAGATGTCAAGGAGTTCAAAATACTTTCTTCTATGTTTTTTGAAAGTAGAGGTATATGACTTGGTTTTTGCATGGAACCATATCAAAAGCAACACAGTTCTGCAGAAATATCACTAAAAATATGTTATTTTAAAGAATTAATTATTTACCAGAGTCTCTCTAAGAGTACTAAACAGGATCCAATTCATAAGCCAAATGTATGCAATTTACTTGTCTCCGTTCCTCTCCAGTCTGCCAGCCTCTGGAAGCCACTCTGGACCATCTCACACACCAAATCCACAGCTCTCTCCTTTCTCTTCCCTTCCCCGCTCCTTCATTTTAGTAGAGAGATCACTTAGTTTCTTTTTTAGAAAGTAAATATCCTTTCCTTTTAAGAGGAAGGAGGGAGGGGAAAACTGTAGGAATTCAGGATTCTCTTTTAAATAGCAGGGGGGAGAAATGCCGTGAGCAATGACCTCATAATCTTTACAGTCTTTCTTGGTATCTTGCCTTTCTGTCCGCTGAAGTGACCAGCATTGGCATGTGCACCTGAGAGGAGCTGGGGACACTTTTGCTGAATAGAATGGACCCTGAGGGACTAGGGTCAAGGCAGAGTCAGGGCCAGCAAGGCACATTTCACACACAGGCCATTGCTTAGACTGGGGATGGGGGCAGAAGGACAACAGTGGTTGTCCCTAAGATGTCCTTAATCCTTTCCACATCACCCTTCCCCCCCATGCTAGTGGTCGCCTCCAAAGAAGGACTGGGATGGCATTCCCCTGTCAAAAGCATGAAAACTCTGTCATTTTTTGTAACAGGACTATGGATTGGCAGGAGATGGGTGTGGGGCTAAGATTAGAATTTAAGCTCTTATCCTCTCAGGCTGGTGGCTCGACCATAAGAAGTTGCTTGTTTTTCACTCTTTTAGCTTATGGAAGATTTTTGGAAGAATTTCAGAGAAATTTAGATTTCTGCAGTCACTTTGCTAGATAATGGGCTCATTATTTTGTAAATGGGAGGAGCACTGGCTCTGCCATGACCTTTTTGTCTCTATCTTCATTGGTTTCCTTGGCCTCCCTTCTGACTTTTGGGGAGAAATCAGTCTTGCCTCAGTTTATCCAGGTGCAGCTGTGGTTGGTGTTGCTCATGCTGCTCTACTGAGCATGGAGCCGGGCCTGCCCTGGTGCGTGCCCAGCTGGGGAGGTTGTGAGGAGGGCAGTGAGGTGGGTGCAGGACCTCATGGTGAGTGAGGAGCGGAGGCCATAGTTCCTGTACTGCCGGGCTGCATGAGGAAAGGTACATTAAGTCCCAGCAGCTGTTAGGAAAATGGGGTTAGTTTCTGAGTTTAGACTGTAGAACTTTCTTTAGGGTTCTACTTCCCTTAAAAATCAGAAAAGAACCAGAAGCAAATATGAGAAACAAAATGACCAGAAAGCCCGGCTGGCATGGCTCAGTGGTTGAGCATCGACCTAGGATCCAGGCGATGGAGGTTGGCTTCCGGATCAGGGCCCATGCCCGGGTTGCAGGCTCGATCCCCAGCAGGGGGCGTGCAGGAGGCAGCCCATCAATGACTCTCTCATCATTGATGTTTCTATTTCTCTCTCTCCCTCTCCCTTCCTCTCTCTGAAATAATAAAGACACATTAAAAAAAAATAGACCAGAGAACTGGGGATCTTGAATATTCATTTGTTAATCCCTAAATTCTTTCAAGAACCTTTAAGCAGTCAGCTCCAGAGTCAAGCAGACTTAAATCCGAAGCCTGTTTTTGCCACTAGTCACCTGTGTTTTATTGGGCAAATGAGGCTGCAGGTTCTTAATGTGTAAAGTTGGGAAAATAACAGTAATCTCCTCCAAGCATGTTATGAAGATTAAGTGAGAATAAAAAAGTGCATGTAGAGCATTAGTTCCCTGCCTGCTCTGTGGTCTCAACTGTTAGCTGGTATTATTTTTCTTGAAGACACCATCCCAGGAAGCTGTGAGGGCAGTGATAAAGGTAAGTTGACACAGATCCTGCCCCGAGGTAGCTTATGATGAGCAATCATGACACAGGACATGACAGGAGCCAGGAGAGAAGAACGGTGAAAGGGACACGTAACAAATGGAATCAAAGTTCCAAAAAGAGAATCGATGGAGCCAGTTAGTTGTTCAAACATGGTGGGGCTCCGAGTGAAAGCTGAATGTAACAGGGCAACCGTGCTTTCTGACAGAGCACAGCGGGAGAAGGCGGAAAAGAGGGGCCAAGGGATGAATTAGAAGCAAAATAAGCGAGCAGGCTTGTCACCAGGCTGACAGGGCCGAGAAGGTAAGCAAAGGGGGAGGAAGCTGACTGGGATAAATAAATTAGCAGCCAATGTAGCGATGAAGACAGCCCTGCCGGCCCGGACAGCATGAAGCAGCTTGTCACAGCGGCTAGAATTCGGCTTGAGATTAAAGATTCCATAAAGAAAAATGTAGGCAGACCTCGCAGGCTTTTCTGATACTTTGATTGTTTTTCTCCCACAACACTCCAAAACCCACCTGGGTTTATTCTCAGGAAGGATGCCAGGCAGCTCTCCTTGCCCCTGACACCGCCTCGGAGCTTTGATAGTGAAGTGCTTGGGGTGGGATGGGTGGTTCAGAGGGTGACAGCACAAGTTGCTGAGCTCCGGGGACTCCCGATTGGAGCAGATGCAGGCTGTGCAAACTATGTCTAGACATGGAAATTGTGCTCCTAATCTCTCAGTCTTGCTTTCTCTACATTTTCTAACGAGGCATCATCTCTGTGAAACATTCTTGCCACAGGAACGGAGCTGGCAACACATGTGCAATCAGCAGCCGCGGCAGCAGCTACAAAGGGGGGTTATGAAATCTGCTCAAAAATAGCCCGCTTGCCCCATAGGCATGCAAAGCAGCCAAACAGCCAGGGCGGACGTGTCAGGCAGCAGGGTTCACTCTGCACTTCAAGAAGTCACACTTAGGCGCAGAGAAGTTCACTGCTGGTCAGAAATGTCCGGAGGTGATCTGGGCCTGTGGACAGAGCCCCCGCACAGCTGTGAGCCATGAGGCCCTGGCACCAGTTCCTGCTCCAGTGGAGACTGTGCCCAGCCTCCCAGGAGATGCCGGGGCTGAGCCTTCCTATTTTACCTACCCTGAAATTTCTTAGTCCTGGTGACATTTATTTGGGTTAAAACTTTGAGGTTATATAGTGTTACCTGAGGCAAGAAGATAAAAAGTCTAGCTCCCCTAGAGTCTACTAAATGCAGCAGCTGACTGGTCCCCCTGCAGGGTCAGGATGGTACATTTTAAACAGGGTGGGGGGAAAGACTATTTGGCTGGGTGCTCAGAGGGTCAGGGAAGATGGGGCTTGCAGGTGCAGGTCCCCCTATCTGCAGAGCTATCTGCAGGGTGAGAGGGGACTCGCTGCGACCTTTGGCCCAGTCACTTTGGAGCTCTTGCTTCAGCTGCCTCTGCCAAGTTGGGAAGGCGTTCTTTTCTCTCTATTTTACTCATAAAGGCGAAAGGAGTCAGATGGCTGTCCTTCACCATGTGTCCTTGGAGTTGGATCTCAGTCAACTCAAGGAATGATTACATTACTGAATGCAACTGCAGAGGTTCTGGGGATACTTTTGTTAACGCTGCTCTTTACGGCTGACGAGACAGGGTGTCATCTATGTTCTGGTGGGAAAAACCACTGGGCCAGAAGTCAGGAGACCTGGGCTCTGAGCCAGCTCTGTCAGGTTGCTTTGTGTGAGATACTAAACCCCTCATGATATCCCTAAGTTGAGCGAGACCAAGACTTGTAGCCCAAGAAAGGACCCTGGGCAATCCCGGGGCCTGGGCTGGTGAGACAGAATATTCTGAGAGCAGCGTGGGGGCACGGCCTATGCACAAAGAGGCCAGCTTTCTTTTTCATGGGAGCTCAAAATGAACCCTCCCTCTCCTCTCCAGCCTCACATCCACACCGACTGCTTCTCTTCCCTTTCTGGGCAACCAGGTTGGCCCTGGGCCCAGACTGTGTTTCTGTTTTGTCAAACTAATTCCTGGGTTTCTGGGAACACCATTGGGAGCAGCATGCATTCATCTTTGGTTTGGGAGTAAAAGTTAGGTTGCTGATCTAGGTACATCATGGCTTGGCTTAAAGTGCTGTACTTCACTCCCTTTTATGGGAAGCACACAGCCTGCCACCCTACCCTAGGTGTGGACAGGGTCAGCATGACACAAGCAAAGCATTTGAGACAGCTGACCCATTGACCTGAGCCTTATAGTTGAGCCCACACTTGTTTCTGAGAAGTCTCTTTGAACTCAATGGTCTTTACTCTTTCCTTTATGGCCATCTTTGGGCAAAGGGAAAATAAAGCCTGGTACTTTAGTGACTTGAGTCATATCTTTAAAATCAGAGTTGTCCCTCATCTCAAGTCCTGCTCTAGGAGTCACAGTTGTTGCCCAGGCTGGGACCCTGAGCTAGTGCCTATCATATACTGCATGAGGATTTCTCTCCTTAGCATCCTGTATGTGTGTATATATATTTGGAATGGGGACACCCTAAACTCTGCCCTTCCATCACATTTGTACTTCAGCAAACCTGTGTAAGATACAACCTGCTATTATGGCTCCTTCCAATGGGCTTTGACAATATGGAAGGTGTCTATCTGTGTAAGAACATCACTGAAGTATCTGAAACTCATATTTTCAGAAAGCTTGAAGGCTTTGCCCTCCTCAGTTGCTTTCTTCATGTTTCTCAACAGGCAGCTTGGCTGTAAAGAGCCACCTCCACCAACCAGGCTGTGAAGACCTGGCAGCTTTTCAGGCTGAAAATAGTAGTTGCTCTGAGTTTTAATCGCAGTACGAGAAGGAACTCACGTACACACACCCTGACATGCAAATGTGGGCTCAGAGGCCGTTCCAGGCAGCAGGGATGAGCTCACAGGTGGCTGTGAGGTGACGCTGGAAATGCACTCCGGTATCCAAGACTGCAGATGAGCTGAGGGCTTCTTTCATGTGGGGCTGTCCCTTCCTTCCTGCAAACAGCAGGGGAGAGGAGCCACCTAAGTGTCTTTGCACTTACAGCCTGGGACAAGCTTTAGGAAGAAGAGGAACAAACAAGTTTATTTCTGTTTTAAGAAAAGCCTCTAGCATTCTCCCTTTAGCTCCCAAAGCTAATCTTTAAAGTGTTTAAATTATTATATGAAAATGAAAACCTGAGAGCAACCTGTGAAGTAGGCTGGCGATGTTGACATGGAAAGGCACAGGATCTCCTCTCTGCCATGGGGCTGTGTCACCTTGCTCCCAGTTTCCTCTTACTTCTTGGCTACTGTTCCCAGGGCCTGGCTATGCTCAGCCTGGGCATTGACCAGAGCTATTAAAATACAAGACATGTCTTCAGCTATTTAAGCCACGTATAGAGTGTTCCAGTCAATATCTACAGTGTCTGTCTGTCTCTGTCTCTATCTCTGTTCTTCCGTTACTTCCTATTTTTCTTTCCTTGAGAAAATAGACTCTATTAGAAAGGTCACTCTCCAGTGCTCTAAGAAAATTATTATTGATCTATATTCATTTTCCCATCATGTCCCTCATCTAGGAGGTTCAGTGGACCAGTAGGAAGTCCTCAGGTCTTGGAGAGAGATTGGCTTGGTTCTGAATCCCAGCCGTGCTATTTGCAGCTGTAGAACCTTGAATTCTTTGCCTAAATTCCTGGTTTTTCTGTAAATTGAGAATAATCCCCACTTTGGAGAGCTTCTGTGAGGTTTCATTGGGACAGTTTATACAAAGCACCAGGAACATATTAGCACCAGTGAAAGATGATTGCATTCATTGAGTGATTGCATTCATTTTTGAGACTCCTAATGAAAAGCAAACACTGTGGAGGTACAAAGGACTGACCCAGGCATGGCACAACCACCAGCTCATCATGTCCAACCAGTTTGACCTTGAGTCACTATCAAAGGCCTCTATAGCAGGCAGCAACTGGGAAGGAACTGGGCTGTGTCACCATTCACTTCTTATGTCAATTTGAATCTGTTCCCAGACAGAATTGGGACTGACAGTGCAAACTTTGCTAGAGTCCAAAGTTGAAGTAGAAGTTGCTGAAACAATTTTTAAAATATTTATACAAGTTTTATAAATGAAATAAATTTAAACAAACTATTCAAAAGACATGGCAAGAACATTACTTACTCTGTCTTCAGGAAGCATCAGCCATTTAAGATGCTCCCTCAAAGGTACATAAAGAAGCAGGTGGGATCTTATGGTCAGAGGAGAGAGGGCTGAGAGGGCCCACTGTGATGTCAGGGGTAGACTCGGATCCCTTTGGGCCTTGAGAACTGGAAGTCATCCCGTTTGCATTCCAGTCAACAGAAAGAGACAAATTAGAGCAGAACAAGCAATTTCCAGTTTTACCTTCTAGAATTTTGATCTGATGTTTCCAGTGTTTCTAATTTAATTATAATATAATATTGTTTTGCTGTCTTACAACCAACAACCCAAAGAAAATATATCTTCAGTCAGTGACTGTCTGTCCTCAGCTGCAGAACAATCTCAATTCTTTCCTGTTCTTTTCACCGCCTTAGATATATTTTGCAGTCTATGGGTGGTCCCCTCCCCTACGCGCTTTGGTTTTGTAAACTTTTGTGTGTGGAGTGGCAGACATCCTGCCCTTGCATTCACCCTTGCTCCACTCCCTCCTAGAGACACTCAATTGCACCATGAGGCTGACTGGATTTTATCTGTGTGCGCTCTCTCTCTTTTTGAAGCACTTTACAAAGCATAAGCAGGAAGTGTTTGGAGAGTCAGGTTTTCTCCACACTTCTTAGATTCTTTCTCTGCCGGGGTAAGATTCGAAGAGATCTACAAGCACTCAATCAGTCAGTGGACAATAGCATCTAAGAGTATCAAGGCTATGCTGGGTGCTGGGAGACTACAAAAGAGAAAGCAGCAGTTCCTGTAAACAAGCCCCTCACACAGAGGGGACAGCCTGTCTTAGGGAGTGACTGCCTGACCTGATACTTCCTGAGGAGTTGAAATGCAAATGAGTCTTCATGCCAGCAAGATATTTGCTCAGATTTGCTGAGCAAATCTGGTATTTACATCCCTTCTGCATTCTTCTGGTTTGTGTTTTCCCTGCAAGACTGGTAAACACTGTGCGCAGGACTCTGGAGCCTGGAGCAAACTCCAGATGTGGCAAAGTTAGCACCTGCACCCGTGCACTGGCACCAACTGCACAGGTGAGCCCAGTCTCTCTGTGGTTACAGGGAGTGGCCAGGTGAAAGTGATGCTTTCCTAGTGCCTTACTTCCCCAGTGACAGTGACAGGACTTCAAGCTGATAAAACTGCTGAGTGGAACAGTGTTGGACAGACTATATTTTGAGTTCCAATTTGTTCTGCCCAATCCTCATGGTGCCTTGAGCCATGTGGCACACACAGTGGACCCGAGGTAATGTTAGATAAATACAGTAATTGCCATTATAGTAAAAATGTATTGAGTACTTATTGTGTCATGCACTATGCCAAGTTCTTCATATTGATTATCTCATTTTATCCTTGCAACTACTTATGAAAGTTATTATTATTCCCCCCCCCCCCATTTTACAAGCAAGAAAAATGAGGCTCAAGGTCACATTCTGCTTAGTGGCAGAGCCAAAATTTGAATCCAGGAATTCATTATTGTACATGCCACCTGGGTGAAAGCTCTATTAATTAAAGCTGGTGGCATTAGATTTCAAGGAGTCTAAATGTGGTTTTAGAAAACACGTGTGCCTTAATTTATTCAATCAATAGGCTCCTAAAATTTTTGAATAAAAAATGAATATAAACATCCTAAAGGCAAGGACCATGTCTTTGTAACATCTACTGTATTTAGCATTGTGCCTGGCACATAAAAGACCTGGAACAAACATTTGTTAAATGAATGGATGGATGAATGAAACAATTGTAGAAGTAATTTTAAATGTACTCGGTAAGATCAGTGTTTGAAGGGACCTGCAGTTACTAGAGTATCCACGTTGATCCACTCTATTTAAAGTTGCCCTAGCCAGTTTTGCTCAGTGGTTAGAGCATTGGCCTGCAGACTGAAGGGTCATGGGTTCAATTTTGGCCAAGGATACATGCCTCGATTTCAGGCTCAATCCCTGACCCCAGTCGGGGCACTTGCGGGAGGCAACCAATCAGTGATGTTTCTTTCTTTCTCTCTCTCTTTTTTTAAAAAAATATATCTTTATTGATTTCAGAGAGAGGAAAGGAGAGGGAGAGAGAGATAGAAACATCAATGATGAGAGAGTCATTGATTGGCTGCAGCCCGCAACCTGGGCATGTGCCCTGGCCTGGAATTGAACCCCGATCGCTTGGATCCTAGGTCGACACTCAACCTCTGGGCTCTTTCTCTCTTTCTTTCTCTCTTTCTCTCCCTTCCACCTCTCTCTGAAAAGCAATGGAAAAAAATCCTCAGGTGAAGATAAAAAAAAATAATAATAAAAAATAAAGTTACCTGTAAGAGGGCTTTAATGGGTAGAAATATAACTGGAGAGACGTTTCAAAACTGGACCTTTCTTTCTTCTTAGACTTTTTTGTATTGTTGAGTTTTTAAAAATTGAGGATGTGTCTGTCTTCCTCTGGGTCCCACTTGCAGCAGAGCCCCATGGAGGAGGACTTGGTCTAATTGATTTGGAACATGATCCCAGAAAGAGGAGTGAGGGAGTGAGGAGATGGAAACAAGGAAGGCCAAAGCCCAAGTCAGGGTGTGTAAATGCTGTGCAGGTAGGTAATGGGAGCTCCTTGCCATAAAGAATTGTCTGAAAGCCAGGAGACTGAAGCAGTAATCCACTGGTCCTCATCTGCACAAACATCCCCAACCTTCTCAGGCTCTATTTTAGAGAGCTCAGTGGGCCCCTGCAGCATCAGAAAAGGCCCCAAGCCTGAGGGCAGAAAGAGGCATGGCCCACACTTGAGGTAGGCACTGTCAGTACCAGGTGAGTCTGAACTTCTGGACTGCCCATCACAGCAATGGCTAAAATAGGAGACGTGGACATGAAATGGGAGGCATCTAGTATGGCTTGATTTTTCAAAAACCAATAAAACAATTTTTAAAATAAACAACAGAAGTAATTCTTGCAAAGTAAAGAATGGTCCTCTGATTTGACTTTGTAAATCTGGCCTTTCACAGATTAGGTTATTTGTAGTGAGATCCTGATGTGCACAGTGGTGCAGGCCTGGTTCCCGGGAGGCAGACTTGAAGACGGAGAATCTGTACGGGAAGTGTACTGGGGAGCACTCTGGGATCCACACCTGCAGGGGCAGCAGGATTGGGCATGGAGAGAAGCTGGGCTGGGATGCAGCCACAAGGCTTTAGCTGAAGCCATGGGGAGCTCTGAAGCTGGGATCGCCCTGCAGAGTTGCCCTGAGTTGGGGTGAAAAGGTTGGGCTTGTGAAAGCATGAGTATCTTCAGTCATTGGATGCTTGATGTCCAGGGAACAAGAGATACCCTTGAGTGAGGCAGCTGAAGGCAGCTCCAGGAGATGGCTGAGAGCTGAGGCCTGCCTGGAGTAATGGGGCTCTGGGCAGCCTAGCATAGTGCCTACTGCATGAGGCCTTTTGCAGACTTGCCTTTGAACATCTGGATCAATCAATACAACTGAAAAATTCAAACCCAGGAAAAAAAACAAAATTTATTCAATAGCAACTCTCCCTCCTCTCTGTGGCAGGCCAAACTGAAAAGAGATGCGGAATAGTACAAGGTTATTTTCTCATCTGTCAAATGAAGACTGTGGACTAGGTCAGGAATTAAGTCGACTCTGTCGGCAGAGTCTTTTATTTGCATAAATGGTTTTCATATTGAGATTTCTGGCTTCTCTTGGAAATTTGGAACATCTGGCACATTGGGCCCACATTCTTTCTTGGCATGTACTGTTAGAGTGGAGTAGCAGGTGACCCCTTCAGCCCCTGTCCCCTCCAGCCTGCTTCAGTCACCTATGTTACTGCCTGGGCCCTGTAACCATTTCAGTTCGTGAAGTCTGATCCATAAGGTTCCACCTAGCTCTGATGAGCTGTAGTTCCACGTTAGTAGTCTTGCATCCTGCTGAGATAGGTGCTTGACTTCCTAACAACACAATGACAGCTCGAAAACTTTGATTTCCTTGTCAAAGATGTATCTCTTCCTGGACAGTCTCTTTAGGCAAGACAGACCATTTCATTGCAGGCTAGCTTCCTGCCTTTGCAAAATAAGGATCTCAGTGACCCTCATCTTTACTGTGAGCACAAAGCAAAATGCTTTTGGTGGTTGTGGTAAGGGCTGTGTGGGATTTTTTTAGCCACTAGGATATTATTTAAGTCTCACATCTTGTATTTATAAAAACATAAGTTCTCAGGTTCTTGTAGACCCCTCTGATTCAGTAGATCTCAACCCAGTAGGTCAGGCCCAAGAATCTTAATTTTTTATTTTTTAAAGATTTTTTTTATTGATTTTTAAACATATATTTTTTTATTGATTTTTAAGTGAGAGGGAAGGAGAAGGAGGAGAGAGAGAAAGAAACATCAGTGTAAGAGGGAAACACTGAAAGGCTGCCTCCTGCACACCCCCTACCAGGGATGGATCCTACAATCCTCCCATGTGCCCTGACTAGGAATCAAATCGGCAACCACTTGGTACACCGGACTAGACCCAACCAACTGAACCTCACCGGCCAGGTCAAGTGTTTTTATTTTTTTAATATATCTTTATTGATTTCAAAGAGAGGAAAGGAGAGGGAGAGAGAGAGATAGAAACATCAATGATGAGAGAGTCATTGATTGGCTGCTTCCTGCATGCCCCCAACTGGGGATCGAGCCCGCAACCCCGGCATGTGCCCTGACTGGGAATTGAACCCTGATTGCCTGGATCCTAGGTTGACGCTCAACTGCTGAGCCACGCCCGGCCAGGGAAGTGTCTTTATTTTTAATTGGTTTCTCAAGTATCTTGGTGTGCAACCATATTTAGGAACCATACTGACTCCTCCTAGTTGCTTCTTGTTTTAGTGCTTGGTTCATGTGTTGTAAGCTTCTGCATTCCCAATGCGCAGGGGTCCTTTCTTATTCACCTCTTTATCCATCCCCACCCTTAGTGCTCCCACTAACACAGTGCTCTGCTGGAGAATGTCTAGAGAATGACTGACTGATTGATTGAGTGAATAAACATTTCCAAATAGTGTTCTTCTTTAGGATGTGAAGAGAACAAACCTCCAAAAGTGTATGTTGACAATCATTTGATTTAGAGAATTTATTTTATAAATGTGGTGTCAAATAAGTCAGAGAAGGGAAGAGTCCTAGCTTTATCTTGGGAGGTTTTTGCCTTGGGGGTGTTAAGAAATAAATGATTCCTTCTGAAAAGAACTTATGCTTTTCATCAAAAGACAGATTATTCACCCACCAACACAGTGTATGTGAGTTATTTGTACAATATTTCAAAAGCAGCAAATTGACTCAATAGAAAAGGAACTTTCTAAATTATGCTGAAATTTTACCTTGAAATATAAACCTTGAAAGAATAAGACCAGGAGCTTCTCTCATACTAGGAAATAGATGCAGTGATACACATTTAATTTATTATGTTATGGTTTATTTATCAGGTGCTCTGCTTCCAAAGAGTTCAAAAAGCCTTTGTCTGTGGAAGGAAGGCATGGAAAGTCCCCTAGTTAATTTGGATTTTGAAAGGGGAAAATCCATAAAATTTTGGCTCAAAGATAATTTTGGGACTTGTTTGGTTGCCTTTTCTGGAGGCCCTTTTCTTTTCTCTAATTTCTGGGGTTGGGGGGCTCCCAGAGGAGGAGGCCTTAGGATTCCGAAAGACTGTGGATGGAGAATTTGATTGGTTTGAGCTTGATTGACTGTGGTCACTAGTCCAAACCAGCAGCTTTGGGTAAGTTTGGAAACCTGTCTAGAGTGCTGGGAATTAGGAACAGTTTTTTTTCTCAAGTGCTCAGGAATTATATGAGTTTTTATGAATGTTATATGAAGTTTTTTGGCATCTCTAATGATTTCTATCTTGAACTCAATTAGAATAAGTTTATAAAATATGTGTTTTGCATCCCAGGCACCTGCATTTTGTTTTTCATTTTCTTCTTAAACAAACAAACAAATGATAAGGTTATAATACAATAAACTATTCAAATTAATGTTGTACAAAGAAGGTAATGGAGCTGAAAGGAAACCATTGGCGGGTTTGCTGTAGCTCCCCCAATACCTTGAAATGCTCACTGGCAGCTGGAAGTCGAAAGGCATGGTATGAAAGGTGAGTGGGAATGTCAATGTTTAAAAATACACATTTCACAAAGGATAAAGTTACTGAAGTGGACTACGAACTGGTTGGAATATAAATATCAGCGTCAGCGCAGTTGTTGTCTGTAAGGTTTGGAATTATGGCTATTCGTGACATGGCCATTTTGTGCCCTGATTTCTATATCTGTTAATAGCTCTTGTGATTACTACTGCTACTGCTACCATCACCAACATCACACTCCTATGGCTATATCCGCTGGCTCAGGCGCATCCATCAGGGGACCTTGAGAAAGCATGAGATTTGTCATGGGCATACGCTCCAGAACTATGACTAGGTTTGGGCAAAGCCATGAGAGATTTGATCAGATATTAATTAAATAGTTGTGAGGTTTGAGGCATTACCTGATGACAATATTTAAAGAAGGCAGGGTTTCATCCAGTTCAAAGGTCTAGAAATAGGGAAGACTTTTTTTAAAAAATATGTTTTCATTGATTTCAGAGAGAGGGAGAAGGAGAGAGAGATAGAAACATCAATGATGAGAGAGTCATTGATTGGCTACCTCCTGCACGCCCCCTACTGAGGGTTGAGCCCAAAAACCCAGGCATGAGCCTTGACCAGGAATCAAACTGTGACCTCCTGGTTCATAAGTCAACGCTCAACTGCTGAGTCATGCCGGCTGAGTGGAAGACTTTTAAAAATCTTTAGAAGCAAAGAAAAGCATGAAGGGGTAATGCTAGAGTGAAGATTGTAGACTTCTGGAGAAACTGGGCAATGTATTACTTCAGTCTTAAGCTTTCAGTGGTGAGACCTTTCCATTTTGAGGGCAGAGATATAGTTACTTTAAATAGGGCTCAGCATGTCCCATTAGGGTTATGGACAAGAATCCAGTTGGTGTCCTGGCCAGGGAGCTCTCTGTTCATTAAGAAAACCTACCTTGCTAAGGAGGTGTCTCCAAAATTGTTAGAGAAGATACCTCAAGATAGTTTTGGATGATTTCTCTAGTGGGTATGCATCTTCTAACATTGAAAAGATTCAGAATGAATTATAGAACTGTTTAAGAGAATCAAACTCATACTAATATATTTTGGCTATAAGTAATCATGGACATTTTATAGTTTGAGCAGTATCAAGGTGACCAAGGAGTGATTTTCAGCATGAAAGTAGCAGTATAAGAAATCTGATAGCATGATGCTCAAGGTTTTCAGCTCCCACCAAAAGCTTACCTTTGCCACTGTCTTGGTTATCACTGAGAGATGCTTATTAAAGACTCATTTGTACAATAAGCTAATCAGCTCTAACCTCTTTCCTCTAAATCTAGCAGTCCTTTTAGTTGGTGAAAAGCAAATTTTATAGGAAGGATGATATAATTTACATTAGAAGCTCACTTTAAACAAGTTAACTGCCCAGGTAACATTTCAGAGAAATCAGGTAGAGATTCACTATAGCACACACTGAAAATCACTCCTACTGGTTTTTACCCAACAGAGATTCTCTGATGATTGAATTCAGCCTAGAATTTATACCTTCCTCTCTGCAAATTAATAAATTACATAAAACATCATAATGATGTTTTGATCTGTGTCAAACAAGAATGCTACAGGAATTCCAAAAAGTGAAATATGGGATGAGATAATCTCTTGGGCTTCAAGAGGTGTCTGTAAGACTCTATCATTCTACTCTGTATCCTAGAAAGTTGTTGGGTGGGAAAAAATTGAGATATGATAACAAAATGACTTAAGACACTTTTCCACACCTGTCAGAATGGCTCCATCAACAAATCAACAAACGACATGTGCTGGTGAGGGTGTGGAGAAAGGGGAACCTTGGTACACTGCTGGTGGAAATGCAGACTGGGGCAGCCACAATGGAAACCAGTGTGGATGTTCCTCAAAAAATTAAAAATGGAACTGCCTTTTGACCCAGTGATCTCACTTCTAGGAATATATCCTAAGAATCCTAGAACACTAATCAGAAAGAATATATACGCCCCTATGTTCATAGAAGTGTTATTTATAATAGCTAAGATCTGGAAACAGCCCAAGTGCCCATCAGTAGATGAGTGGATAAAAAAGTTGTGGGACATTTATACCAGGGAATACTATGCAGCTGTAAAGAAGAAGGATCTCGTACCTTTTGGGACAGCATGGATGGAAATGGAGAATATTATGCTAAGTGAAATAAGCCAGGCAGAGAAAGACAAATATCACATGATCTTGCTTATATGTAGAATCTAAAGAACAAAATAAACTGATGAAAGAAACAGATTCAGTGACATAGAAGCATGGAACAGACTGATGAGTCCCAGAGGGAAGGTGAGTGGGTGGATAGATATTAACCGAAGAATTTATATGCATATATGCATAACCCATGGACACAAACAATAGTGTGGTGGAGGCCTGGGGTGGGGAATGGATACGGGGTGGAAGGGGTCAATGGGGAAAAAAGGGGACATCTATAATATTTTGGGAAAAAAACCCCTCAAAAAACAAAAAAACCTTTTCATTTGGAACTTTGGGCATTTTCTAATTCAAAGCAAAAGTTGTCAAACTTTCCATTTCTTTTTTTGAACAACCAAATACTATACATATGCTAACCAAAGATAAGACACTAATCAAGCTGACTGTTCATCGTTCTTTTAGTTAGTCGGCCACAGTTATTGGATATAAAAATGTGCTGAGCACCTTGAGAAATTGGGCAAGGAAGATAGAGGTCTTATCCTGGAGGGTAAGTAAATGGACTTGTCTCTGGGCTTTTGTTACAGACTTTGGTCCATCTTGGGTTCCTGGCTTGTAAGTTACTTGGGAAGGAGGACCTTTTTTTCCATCTCCACCAGCACTTACTGTGTGCTCTGTAGAATACCACTCTCCCCAGGGCAGCCAAGCTATCCATTCCTTCTTCATTGTGGGGTAGGAGCAGATATGTCTCTCTCCATGTTGCTTATAGCAAAAGTGAAGTAAACTAAATTGTGAAGGTCACTTCAGATAAATTCATCTGATTCAGAAATCTCAAGATTTTGTTGCAAGTAACAGAAGAAAAAAGGTTATAAACAAGTATGAGGTATTTTTAATGTTAAGTTCTTTATCATCATAAGCTGTGCTTACTAGAAGAGTGTTGAGAATGTACAGAGTGGAGTTTCTATGCAGTTATGAAAAAAAAAAATGTTAAAGAAATTGATGAGCCCGCATATCTCGCCTGCGACAGAAGAGAGTCCCCTGACTTTTCACAGTGAGTTTAAAGAGTCATGTATGTACTATCTTGAAAACTGTAGCAAAAGAAAAAACAAACCACTCAGACAATAGACATGTTTGGTGGAATTCTTGTGAGGGATGTGGTAATTTTATAACAGAAAGCAAACATAAATATTTAAGGAAAGATAAGCTCTCCCAGTGGAAATCTCTTTCCTTTTCCAACATGGCATGTGACTGCCTGCAGGCTTTTCTAGTTAAAGAAGCCACCTGCATCTCTTACCTAGTGAATATTCAGGAAGATTCACAGTACTTCTGCGAATTTATATCTGTGCGATTAAGATGGTTATTGGAAAATTGTGCAATATAGAATCAATAAGCAGGGGCTTTGGAATGGTAGCATACACTTAGAAAACCCTCAAGTGGGACAAATGTACAACTCAAAGAGAACACACATCCCTCTATCAATTAGGTGTTTAGGTACATGGCCTGAGAAAACAATGAAATCAGTCAGGTATTAGCAAGGGGGAGTAAAATACAATAAAATCTCTCATAATGAATTTGGTTCAATTTACTTGGAAAGCAAAGTGTAGAGACCAAGAGAAAGAATTGCAGAGTTCAGATTGCTCCAAGAAATTATAAATGGATTTATTGACTGTGTCTTGGAACAGCCACCTACAATGTTTCCTTCCAATTGTACCATAGCCAAGATCTTAAAAAATAATTGGAAGTAGGATTTGGATGAAAAAGAAAAAAAATCACATATATATTCGCATTAATTTTTCAGGACATATTTTTGGGCCTTCACATCTTGTTTCTAGCTTATCTTGTTCTAGGAGAAAATCTGCATTTATCTCCAACTGGAAGAGGGCAAAGGAGATGTTTGCTTTTGATCCTTTACACTTAAACCTGTGGATGGAAGAAAACTCCCTTATACAAGACTCAAAAACTAGACATTGCCTACCCCCCTCCCCAGTAGATTCCCTTTTACTCCACCCAATCACCTCCCAGCACCCTACTTACACTGGCAGTAGGCCCTAAAGTGTTGGTATGGCTTGACCCATACAGTAGCATCCTTCTTGTAGATGGCTATAAAAGGGCAGTGGGGTAATGCTGGAAGGGCCCCCAGGGAAATCTGAGCTCCCTATAAGACGTCTGTCCCAGACCCTAACTGTGTTTCTGGTGTCTCCCACTTCTCTGTGCAGCACGAAAAAGGCTTTGAGTTCAGAGAGTCCTGAGTATTTTTACTTCTAGGAGTTATATTAGTACAGGTTGCCAGGCCATTTTAGCACTTTGAATGGATGCAGTCAGTAGGTGACCAACTGTGCTTTCAGGAAAATCCAAAGAGAAGTTAGGGAGGTGCTATCAGAGGGGCAGCAATGGTGGGGGCAGTGTAGATTATGTTGGTGCATATTCTCTTTAGCCCAGAAGGCTGAGCAGGGGCAGATGAGATGCCCTTGCCTTTACAGAAGGGAATACTAAGACTAAGGGAACACTAAGATCAGAGATTGTCAACAGTATTCGGGGAATCGAAATGCTAAAAATAGGCCAAGTTCCCTATTGCATGTATGGAGGCAGCACATCAGGTATTTTACTTTATTTTTTTTACCATTTCCAAACAGTTAAAAAAATTTTTTTTTAATTTTAATTTTTTATTTAAAATATCCCTTTATCTCCCCAATGGCCCATTCCACCCCATCCCACACCCCTCCCCAGTTCCCTTCCCTACCATTGTCCATGTCCTTGGGTTGTGCATATATGCATATAAATTCTTTAGTTAATCTCTTCCCCTCCATCCAACCACCCTCCTCCCTCCCTCTGACATTTGTCAGTCTGATCTATGCTTCCATGTCCTTGAATCTATTCTGTTCATCAGTTTATTAAGTTCTTTAGATTCCACATATAAGTGAGATCATGTAATGTTTGTCTTTCTCTGCCTGGCTTATTTCACTTAGCATAATTTTCTCTAGGTCCATCCATACTGTCCCAAAGGGTGTAAGAATCTTCTTTACAGCTGCATAGTATTCCATGGTGTAAATGTCCCACAGCTTTTTTATCCACTCATCTACTGATGGGCACTTGGGCTGTTTCCAGATCTTAGCTATTGTAAACTGTGCTGCTATGAACATCGGGGTGCATATATTCTTTCTGATTAGTGTTTCAGGATTCTTAGGATCCTGGGTCAAAAGGCAGCTCCATTTTTAATTTTTTGAGGAACCTCCATACTATTTTCCATAGGGGTTGCACCAGTCTGCATTCCCACCAGCAGTGTACTAGGGTTCTCCTTTCTCCACACCCTCACCAGCACAAGTTGTTTGTTGATTTGTTGATGGCAGCCATTCTGACAGGTGTGAAGTGATACCTCATTGTGGTTTTAATTTGCATCTTCTGATGATTAGCGACGCCTAGCATTTTCTCATGTGTCTCTTGGCCATCCGTATGTCCTCTTTGGAGAAGTGTCTATTCAGGTCATTTGCCCATTTCTTAATTGGGTTGTCTTCCTCTTGCTGAGTAGTATGAGTTCTTTGTACACTTTGGAAATTAGCCCCTTATCAGATACATCCTTGGCAAATATGCTTTCCCAGACGTTGGGGTTCCTTTGTATTTTGAGGCTGTTTTCTTTTGCTGTGCAGAAGCTTTTTAGTTTGATGTAGTCCCATATGTTTACTTTTTCTTTTGTTTCTCTTGCCCTAGGAGATGTATCAGTGAAAAGTCCACTATGTGGGATGTCTGTGACTTTACTGCCCATGTTTTCTTCCAGGATTTTTATGGTTTCATGACTTACATTTAAGTCTTTTATCCATTTTGAGTTCATTTTTGTGTATGGAGAAAGTTGGTGGTCTAGTTTCATTTTTTTGCATGTAGCTGTCCAATTTTCCCAGCACCACTTATTGAAGAGACTGTCTTACTCCAATGTATGCTCTTGCCTCCTTTGTCAAATATTAACTGACCATAATGGAGTGGGTCTATTTCTGGGGACTCTGTAATGTTCCATTGATCTATATGTCTGTTGTTGTACCAATACCAGGCTGTTTTGATTACAATGGCTTTGTAGTACAGTTTGATGTCCAGCAACGTGATCCCTTCCACTCTGTTGTTTTTTCTCAAGATGGCTGCAGCTATTCGGGGTCTTTTTTGGTTCCATATAAATTTTTGAAATGTTTGTTTTAGGTCTGTGAAATATGCTGTTGGTATTTTCATAGGAATTGCATTGAATCTATAAATTGCTTTGGGTAGTATGGACATTTTAATGATATTAATTCTCCCAATCCATGAGCATGGTATATTCTTCCACTTGTTTATATCTTCGTCTATTTCTTTTTTCAGCCTCCCGTAGTTTTCCGAGTACAGGTCTTTTACATCCTTGGTTAAGTTTATACCTAATTATCTTATTTTTTTAGTTGCAATGGTAAATGGTATTTTTTTTTTGTTTCTCTTCTCTCTCTGCAAGTTCATTGTTGGTGTATAAGACTGCCATTGATTTCTGGATGTTGATTTTGTATCCAGCTACCTTGCCAAATTCATTTATCAAATCTAGTAGTACTTTGACCGAGTCTTTAGCGTTTTCTATGTACAATATCATGTCATCTGCAAATAACAACAGTTTTACTTCCTCCTTTCCAATTTGGATACCTTTGATGTTTTCTTCCTATCTGATGGCTGTGGCGAGAACTTCCAGGACTATGTTGAATAAGAGTGGTGAAAGTGGACATCACTGTTTTGTTCCAGTTTTTAATGGAAATGGTTTTAGTTTTTGCCCATTGAGTATGATGTTGGCTGTAGGTCTGTCAAATATGGCCTTTACTATGTTGAGGTATGATCCCTCTATTCCCACTTTGCTGAGAGTTTTTATCAGAAATGGGTGCTGGATTTTGTCGAATGCTTTTTCTGCATCTATTGATGTGATCATATGATTTTTGACCTTCATTTTGTTTATGTAATGTATCACGTTTATTGATTTGCGGATGTTATACCAACCTTGCATCCCCAGAATAAATCCCACTTGGTCATGATCTTTTTAATGTATTGCTGGATCTGGTTTGCTAGTATTTTAGTGAGGATTTTAGCATCTATGCTCATCAGGGATATTGGCCTGTAATTTTCTTTCTTTGTAGTGTCTTTATCTGGTTTTGGGATTAGGATGATGCTGGCCTCATAAAAAGGGCTTGGGAGTTTTCCCTCCTCTTGAATTTTCTGGAATAGTTTGAATAGAATAGGTGTTAATTCTTCTTTGAATGTTTGGTAAAACTCGTCTTTAAATCCATCTGGTCCAGGACTTTTGCTTGCTGGGAGTTTTTTGATTACCACTTCAATTTCACTAGTTGTTATCGACCTATTCAGGTTTTCTGCCTCTTCTTGATTCAGCTTTGAAAGGTTGTATGCTTCTAGGAATTTGTCCATTTCGCCCATGTTGTCCAGTTTACTGGCATATAGTTGCTTGTAGTATTTTCTTACAGTTCTTTGTATTTTTGTTGGGTCAGTTTTTATATCTCCTCTTTCATTTCTGATTTTATTTATTTGGGTCCTCTCTCTTTGTTTTTGATGAGTCTGGCTAAAGGTGCATCAATCTTATTTATCTTTTCAAAGAACGAGCTCTTGGTTTCATTGATTTTTTTGTATTGTCTTTTTAGTTTCTATGTCATTAATTTCTGCTCTGATCTTTATTATTTCCTTCCTTCTACTTCCTCGGGGCTTTTCTTGCTGTTCTCATTCTAGTTCTTTTAGTTGTTGTGTTAGATGGTTCGTTAGATCTTTTTCTTGTTTCTTGAGATAAGCCTATAATGCTATGAATTTTCCTCTCAGGACTGCTTTCACCGTGTCCCATAGATTTTGGGTTGTTGTCTGGTCATTTTCGTTACTTTCCATGAAGTGTTTGATTTCTTCCTTGATCTCATTGGTAACCCATTCATTGTTTAATAACATGTTATTTAGCTTCCATGTGTTTGAATATTTTTGTTTTTTTTTTTATAGTGGTTGATTTCTAGTTTCATGACATTGTGATCTGAGAAGATGCTTGATATGATTTCAATCTTCTTGTATTTGTAGAGACTTGCCTTGTGCCCTAACATGTGATCTATTTTTGAGAATGTTCCATGTGCACTTGAGAAGAATGTGTATTCCTCTGCTTTGGGATGAAATGTTCTGTAAATGTCAATTAAATCCATTAGGTCTAGCGAGTCATTTAAGGTCTTTGTTCCCCTGTTGATTTTTTGTTTTGATGATCTGTCCAGTGCTGACAGTGGGGTGTTAAAGTCCCCCACTATGATTGTGTTGCTGTTGATCTCCCCCTTAAAGTCCACCAATAAATTTTTTATATTTTTAAGTGCTCCTATATTGGGTGCATAAGTGTTTATAAGGGTTATTTCCTCCTGTTGGATTGATCCCTTTAGTATTATGTAGTGACCATCTTTGTCTCTTGTTATGGTCTCTATTTTGAAGTCTCTTTTGTCAGAAATAAGAATTGCTACTCTAGCTTTCTTTTCCTTTCTATTTGCATGGAATATTTTATTCCATCCCTTCACTTTTAGCTTGTGTGTCTTTTGCTCTCAGATAGGTCTCTTGTAGACAGCATATATTTGGATCCTGTTTTCTTATCATTCAGCTACTCTGTGTCTCTTGATTGGACCATTTATTCCATTTACATTTAAGGTTACTATTGATATCAACTTATTTGATGCCATTTTCCCCCTTTATGCTGATGTACCTTTCTCTCACTATTCCTTCTTTTTCTTAGAGCAGTCCTTTTAGCATTTCTTGCAATGCTGGTTTGGTGGTACTGAATTCCTTTAGCCTTTTTTTTTTTGTCTGGGAAGCTCTTTATTTCGCACACCAGGTATTGATGTAGCTGATTTGTTCTCTCTGTCAGCCCATCTCCATCTTGAAAAGTGCTGCTTAGGGGCTAATAAAACTTGATTAGCTTTAAGCAGTAGGTAGCAGAGATCTTGTCCTAGTAGTGTACCTGAGCCAACTTGTACCTGCTTGGGAGAGCCAGTTTTTCGTGTGTCTTTTCAATTCTGTGTTCAGGGATATCATGTTGGTAGCTCGAAAGGGGCCATGGAAGAAGTATTTATATCATGAAAATTGGCAATGTTTACAAATCAGATCTAGTTGTTAAGTATTTACCAGCACACCACTGTCTTGAGAGCTTCCATCTTGAATGAACAAACTACTTTGGACTAAGGAATTCACTTTATCCTGAGTAGACCTGCCTTTTGCCTCACAATCTTTGCCATTAAACTACTTCTAATGCCACTCATATTCTCTTTGCTTCTGGTTAAAGCTCTCTCTCCACTCTTGATCTTCCAGCATTTTCCATCTGCAACATTCTTTGGGCATTCACAGCTTTACCTTGTGTGGGTGTGTTGCTGTGCTGTTTTACTGTATTCCCTCCCACTAGAATGTGAGGGTGGGGAGAGTGGGTACTGTTTAAGGGCATCAGCAGTGGTGGTGGTAACAATGACAGATAGGGTTGGTTCAATAGAGGGTTTAAGCAGAGAGGAAAGTAACTTGAAAGGTATATTAACATAATTTAAAGTCTGGGGGTAGCAGCCATTCAATATAAATGACATGAGAGAGAGGGCTCGTGCAGGAGGCAGCCAATTGATGAGTCTCTCTCTCATCGATGTTTCTCTCTTTCTCTCTCCTCTCTTTCCCTCCCTCCTTTTCACTCTCTCTGAAAAGCACTGGAGGGAAAAAAAATTCTTGGGTGAGGATTAAAAAAAAAATCATTGTTGGCTCCCCCCCCAAAAAAGGCTTAAGAAGTATTCTCTGTGGATAGAAGAGGAAATTATTTAAGAAGTAAATTGGAGCAAGAAACTATCACTACCCACTTACTGCACATCCCAGAAGATTCTTCAGGAGAGTTCTGGGATGGAAAGGAGGGAGTAGTAGTTAACTTTAACAGCTTCTGCTGCTTACCTGCCATGTGTCTGTTATCAGGAGGTTTTCCTCCTAGCTTTATGTACATCACTTTCCTCTCTATCCCCATTCTTATAGGCATTTGGGGACTTTTCTCCCTGGTGCCTAAAGAATCTCAGTTAGGTTCTAGCTCTCCATCCTCTGTTTTCAGAACTCATGGTCTTCTATCCCAGGAGGTCTTCTACTGAAGAGATCCTATGTAAAGGTGACCTATCAAAGAGAATCATCCATCTAGTTTACAGAAGCAGTTTCAAAGTGGGCCCTAGGGACCCTGATGGAGGAGGTCCAGGCAACTACAAGATGGGCAATATTCCCTTTGAGTTACAGGAAGAGGCTGTGTCAGAGTCTGGCTTTTCTGGTGAATGTTAGCCTTTGGGGAGGTGGGTTGTCTTGATGAATGTATCAGGGCCTCTGTGTGTGGGAAAGTGGAGGAAATGTGCAGGAGAGGAGAGGATAGTATAGGTGCTGCAGCCACCCTGGGACTGCCAGTCTTTGCTCACAAAGGCCCTGGAAGATTTTGCTGCTTTTGTTCTGCCTCCCAGTCATACTGGCTGGGTAACCAAGGATCTACTAATATGTGGAGGACTCTCTGAAGGCAAGAAGATGACTGAGGGGAATAATAATAATAAAAAGGTGAAGACAAAGGAACAGGTTTGCCCGGCCGGGCATGGCTCAGCAGTTGAACATCAACCTAGGATCCAGGAGATCGAGGTTCGATTCCCTGTCAGGGCACATGCCCCGGTTGCAGGCTCAATGCCCAATTTGGGGCATGCAGGAGGCAGCTGGTCAATGACTCTCTCATCATTGATGTTGCTCTCTCTCTCTCTCTCTCTCCCCCTTCCTCTCTCTGAAATCAATAAAGATATATTAAAAAAAAAAGGGAGAGGTTCATTTTAAACACATTTTTCTTTCCCTGGGCGTGACATTTTTTTTTTAAAGCAAAATACTTTCTGCTGTGCAATGTCAATACCTTTCTGCATCACCATTTCAAACATGTCAGTAAATTACATTGCTCACCAAAGTGCTCCTGCAAGTGGAGGTTTACTTTGAAAATACTCAGAGAAGAAGATGAGAGGATAGTTGACATGTGAGTCATAAACAAAGACATTTTTATTTTTTTATTAATGTCAAATCAGCTTTCTACCTCCACTAAATAGATGCTGAACAAACAGTAAAAGAATTTTGGTGGAAGGGATGTTAAATTATTAGCTTATTCAGGGTATCCACATGTTTTGACTTCACCTTGTGAATGAATGAATGAATGAATGAATGATTGATGATCACTAGTGTCAGCTATTCCAGCAACCTAAACTTAGAGGAGAAAATACCTCTAGTCTTTTAATGAAGGTAGTAAAATTGTATGTGTGTGGGAAGGGGTAATAGGCCAATAAGTGAAAGTAGTTGATCCTCTCTTTAAAGAAAACACCTTGGAAACTATGCTTAATTTTGACTTAGTTTAGTCCTTTACATCACATGGGCTCATATACCTACATCAAGATTTGGGTTCCAGCCAGGCATGGCTCAGCGGTTGAGCATCAACCTAGGATCCAGGAAATCAAGGTTTCATTCCTGGTCAGGGCACATGCCTGGGTTGTGGGCTTGATCCCCAGTTGGGGGCATGTAGGAGGCAGCCGATCACTGATGACTTTCTCATCATTGATGTTTCTCTCTCTTTCTCTCTCTCTCCCTCTCCCTTCCTCTCTCTGAAATCAATAAAGATATATTAAAAAAAAAAAAAAAAAAAAAAAGATTAGGAGAAGCCTGATTCTCCAAGAACACAGATTCTCTGCTTGAATTTTTCTTTTTTTCTTTAGGTGATCATAGTCCTTGAAAAACAACTAAGGCCTCATGTCTGTTTAGGCATCTGACTCCTGACCACTGTAAACTAAAGCATGCCCTGAAGCACAGGGTATGGTAAACACAAGGGCTTTTGACATGAGGACATACAACCCTGTTTGTACGTGGTCCACTTAATTGGGCAATAAACAATGCTCCCTTTCTTCCTTATGATCCTCTGTATTGCTGTGGAAATCTGAGCAAAATTATGATAATTGCTATGATTGTGAATTTGAAATTCCTGAGCTCAGCAATGATGAGGAATGAGTGAGAAGCTCTTTGTGGTTTTTATGAAATTGAATGAAACCTGTGTGGGGGTCCAGAACGAGTCACTCCAAGATGTGTCCCTGTGATATGCAATTATTTTGTTTTGAGGCAACTTTAGCAGCAGGCTCAAGAGAAAATTCTGGACTTCCCTCTAACTACTTGAATTAGGGACCTTGCCCATAATAAGAGATTATCATCGATAACATTTTAGACCCACCAATTTGGTAGGGAAAACTTTTATTTACTAAACATCTGCTCTTCTTGTCATTCTGCAATGACCCTTTGAAGCCCCCAAGGTGCATTACCTCATCCCCAGCTCGGGATGTCTTATTACCTCCATCCCCCATTCTATCTCTGAATCTCTCCTACATGTGACTCTCATATATGTGGGGTTCTCGTACATATGTATGTATTAAATTTGATTATTTTCTCTTGCTAATCTGTCTCATGTATTATTAGACCGTCCAGGAAAACATTGGGAATAAAGTTTGTTCCTTTCCAACTCCCAGAATCGAGTTGCCAGTTTTAGCAATTGGTACTACAGTTACATTTTTGAAAAATCACATTCACCAGTGCATTTCTTCTATATTGACAAATTTTAAGTACTGTTTCACTTGCATTTTATTGGAAAGTGGCTTATCATTGCTCTTTGGGATCCATTCAGTGCAGCATTCTAACCACGTAGCCCATTATGGAGTAGAAGAAATTATAGGCAGAAGACACTGTAGTTTTGTTGTAGGTGGCAGGAATGGCACCAGGTGTTAGGCCAGTGGGGTCAGACCAGATATGGGTTCAGCAACCTCAGTACTTGAGTTCTGGCTAAGAAAGAATTCAGAGGAAAGACTCAAACTATAAGAGAATACTTATTTATAAAATCACAGAGGTAGAAGAAGTAATTCGTAGAAGAAATGGGCTTAGGAAACAAGGTACAGAGGCAAAGGAATGGCACTTGGAGGTTGGGAGTGAGGAAGGAAATGGTAAGGAGCCTGAAAGTGGGGAGAGGGGGTGGGGGAAGGGAAAGGCACTGGCATACTCCCTGGAGGGAAAGCCTCTGGGTCCTCCATCCTAAGGGCTTTAAGGGTGGAGATTTTAGGAGAGGTCCCAGGGGAAGATCTCAATAGACTATGCAGCAGCTTTCCAGGTATGTCCTTTCAGGGTCTAGGTCTCCACTGATTGATTGCTCTGTGCCAGAGAGGGGGATCATTACCCAAAGCAGTTGGTCCTGAGGTTGCTTGTCTAATTTTGCTGTTTTTTTCTGGGCCTGGAGGTGAAATACAACTGAGGCCTAGATGTTATCGTTAGGGAGGAAAGGTCACCCTGGGGGCAAGGTCCCACCCTACAATTGTCCTTTGCTAGGCACCAGGGGTATTTCACCCTGGTGACCTTCTGTACCTGGCCCATAGTCCTTGCTCTGCTCTTGTCTACTGCCTACCACAGTTGGCTCCCTCTTCCTGCCCTAGTCCTTAAGCTCTGTTCAGGACCAGCTATAGAATTTGTGGGACTCATTATGTTACTGAACTAGAGGGTCTGTTCACCTGCATGCATCAAAGCCCAATCAAACACGAATAGGAGTTTGTGGCAAAGAATGTAGAGGTTTACTAGTTGAGGAAATGGTGCCAACCCCAGAGTCACAGGTAAGCTAGTACTAAAAGACCTGGCTCCCGATGGCTTCTAGGGCATGTATTACATAGGGGGGGAAAATCATTCATCGTGATGGCTAAAGGAGTTGGGTTCATGGGCTATACTGATTGGTTGGGGCTAGGGTAGGGAGAAGTTGATTGTTGCATAAGGTCCTAATGTCAGCCATGGCATTGGTCTGTATGGTTTTCTGAGGGTGTAGTCTGTCTTGGTTTCTTGGGCCTTATGCTGAAACACAACTGAAGTCAAGATATTATCTTTAACTTAACTGAAACTCTGTATCTGTGGTCAGTATACCTGAGGCTCTGTTCTTAGATAGTTTGATATTGACCAGAATCTGATGTCCTAAGGGCTTACTGACTAAGAAAGGGAGTGGACTGACAGAAAGGTGAAAGGGTCATTTTAAAGAAATGGATCACACAAGGTTACAATTGTTACCACACAGGGGATGTGGCCGAGCAGGTCTACCTAGGGCCAGCTGATAGTATGTGGGTTCTTGGAAGGAAAAATTTCACAGCACTAGTCCAGGTGAATTTTAGACAATGTTTATTAAAGCTGGGGACAGTGAAACAAAGAAGGGCCTAGGATAACAGGAGAAGGACTAGTTGGGGAAGTGAGCCTAGGCCGGGCAGCTTTGGCTTACTAAGAAGTCAGGGAAAAGGGGGCTTTGGGAACAAGTTCAGGGGTTTTTCCTGGGACAAACTGCTGCAGCCCATGGCTCCCTGGTTGCAAGCCTCCTGGGGTCCCTTAGAATTTAGGAGATGCATGCCTGTGGGGGAAGAAAAGGGGGAGGGGGGGAGGCACAGGTGTGCTCCCAGGAGGGAGAGTGCATACTGGGACCTTTGTTTTGAGGGCTTTAAAGGCTGGGAGTTTAGGGGAGGTCTTAGGGGAGGATCCCAACAGGATATTAATTAGTTTTATGCTGATGTGCCAAAATGAGATTCCCTTAAATTCATCTGTCCTTGGGTGTGGTTGGCAAGTGGCACTAATTGGATTTCTTCTATCTCCCAGAGTAGAGTGATTTAAGCTACTTACCCTCTGGTTGGGGAGGAGAGTGCAAGCCATTTACTCTTAACTGCCCTTGGTTTAGGGAAGATAGGATTTACTAGTAGGCTGCAAACTGCTTGCCATCTAGATTTACTAGATGGTTGCAAACTGCTTGTTTAACTACATGTCTCAAATTCCCTATTCCGCTTGTCCTGACTTTCTGGCTTGTCTCACAACTACAAAATAGAAAGGCAGGGTCCCTTGTTAAAAAATTTATTAAGATTTCAAGGCAGCAATAGCAGAGCAGTAAATTAAGTATGGGACCCTCCTAAGCAAGGGGCTCTTTGTGACTCACAGGTCACAGGGCTCTGACCTTCCTAAATAAGAATATCTTCATGGGATACGAAGAGAAGGGCCCTAATCTTTCCCAGCACAATTTATAGCATGTGCCAAATGCTCACTGGGAAGAGCTGATGTTTCATTGAGGGCCTGGGGATTCATTCCTCCTGCCTTTGGTGAATAGGAGACAGAGAAGCCTGGAGTGAATGACAGGGTTGCTTGAAGGTCCCCTCTAATCCTCAGAGTCTATTACTTTGAAGTCCTTTTCCTGGAGGAACTCTGAGTTGCCACACTTTTCTTTATTGCTCTTCATAAACAGAATCACAACGTTACCACTTATTAACAGTTTCGACCTGGGGCTGGTGATTTGTCATCTCTGAACCTCAGTTTCCTGTTTGTAAAACAGAGATAATACTTACCTCCTAAAGTGGCTGTAAGGGTTAAATTAAACGACAGATGTAAAGTGCTCAGTCAAGTTCTAGGCACACAGTCAACTCTCAATAAGTGAGATTATCCCTATTACTGTAGTAACCCCTTGCATTTGGAGAAGCGTGTGAGAGAGAAGCTTTCTTTGTGTTCTACCCACTCAGGCCCTGGCTTACACCTGGTTGGAGGCTTATGCTACCCCAGTAGGCCTTCTCTGACTCCTTTCTTCTCAGTCTCCTCCAGCTTAACTCTTTTCAAATGTAGAATCTTTTGAATATGATAAAAGTCCACATACTAACCAAGCCACTGCTGCCAGCAAGGTCACCCAAGGAGAGGCAGTCTTGTCCTCTGGGCATGCAGAACAACATGAATTTATTCAGATGCTCCGGAGGCTGGCAGGGCTGCTCTGAGCCCTGGCACATTCTCTCTCACAGCCTCTTTCCAAGTTGGGCAAAGGGAGTCTCTTAAATTCTTGACTCAGCTTGGAGGGGTCGTCAAGATTCATTTGTTGTCATTGCTGGTGACATCAGACCCTTTCACAGACCCTGTTCCAATTGGAGCAGTTCGGAGGCACTAGCTTGCTCTTTCTAGAGACACGGAGTTCCTGTCAGTCATCACTCCCTCCTTGACTCACAGAATGGGGGTGGGCATGGAGTTGTTGGTCTGAGTCAGGCCCCTGTGGCATTTTAGGGCAGTGGACTGGCTCTATTTGAAACCTTTCCAATATCTGCACTTGCTTCCTTAAAGGATTAAAGGAATTAAAGGAATCTCTTAGACCATGTAGACCTCCCTGAGGCAGGCTAGTAAGCCAAGACAAGTATAATAGGGAAACTGAGACAGATAGTTAAACTGCCAAGCAGTTTACAGCCATCTAGTAAATTAAAAAAGCCTATCTTCTGTAACCAAGGACACTTAAGAGTAAATGGTTTACACTTCTTCTTCCCAACCAGAGTATAAATAGTTTAAATCACCCTATTCAGGGAGATGGATAGCAGAAATCCAATGAGTGCCATTTGTGCCAACTATACCCAAGGACAGATGAAGTTAAGGGAATAAATCTCATTTTGGCACATCAGCATAAAACACATAGAAGCATGGAACAGACTAATGAATCTCAGAGGGAAGGCAGGGGTGGGTGGGTGGATGGGTGGGGAGAGATTAACCGAAGACCTTATAAGTATAATTCTTGGACACAGATAATAGTGTGGTGAAGGCCTGGGGTGGGTGTGGATGTAGGGTAGAAGGGGTCAATTGGAGGAAAAAAAGAGGACATCTGTAATACTTTCAACAATAAAGATAAATGTAAAAAAGTGAATGTTCTACTGAGACCCTCCCCTAAACTTCCAGCCTTTAAAACCCCTCAAAACAAAGGTCCCAGCACACTCTCCCTCCCGGGAACATGTCTGCACCTTTCCCTTCCCTCTCTTCTCCCACAGGCATGCATCTCCTAAATTCTAAGGGACCCCATGAGACTTGCAACCAGGGAGTAATGGGCAGTGACAGCTTGTCTCAGCCTAACCCTCAGAACCTGGCCCCAAAGTCCCCTTTTCTCTGACTCCTTAGTGAGCCAAAGCAGCCCAACCTAGCTTCATTTTCCTACCTAGTCTCTCTCCTATAGCTTCTTCTATCCTAGGCCCTTCTTTGTTTCACTGTCCCCAGCTTTAATAAACATCCTCTAAAAATCACCTGGACTCGTCTTGTGAAATCTTTCCTGCATGAAGTCAAGAACCCACACACTACCGGCTCGCCCTAGGCAGACATGCTCAGGGCCTGGTCCCCTTTCTGGAAACATTCCTACCTCCATTCTAGGAATTTCGGCTGTCTGTGAAAGCCCAGCTTGGCCCCTACCATCCCACTCTTTGTGGGATGTGATGTCTTTGTCTCTAATTCTTTAGGATATGGTCCTTCTTTCCAGAAAAAAAGGCTTTATTTCAGAAAATTAGCTTTATTACAACAAATATTCTATACTTTTGCTTCTGTCTTAGAGCAGATGGCTGAGTTGAAGGATCTTTGGCCATAGCAGATTGTCAGAACATAAAGGAAATTAACATTTGTCGAGCACCTTCTGGGTTCCCAGCACTGGGCTAAGGTTGCTGTCATTTATTCTGGGTAGGTGAAAATTATCTCTTTGTTGTTGTTGTTGATGATGAAGAAACTGAGGCTTTTCAGTATGTTGCCCAAATGCACATAGCTGGTAAGTGGCAGAAACAGCATTTAAATTCAATACTGAGCCACGTTTATCTCAGCTATTGTTTGTTGCTTGACCAGACAAGCATCCTCAAATGGGAATGTTCATCATAACATGTGGGGGGCGTCAGCTGTGAGGCAGGCACACGTTCTGTACACAGGCAGGGAAGAGCAGGAAGGGCGAGCTTGCTGGGGTGTCTGCTCTAGTAACATGAATTTCTGGAGGGTGCAGACATCCCCAGGGGCTGTCACTTGGCTCTCATTAGATGACAGAGTGAAAATGGGGCACAGAGAACCCTGAGTACTGCCTAAACATGTAGTTTGCCCCATGATTAGTTATAAGTAAAGAAGCAACTAAAAGTAAATATCAGGATAATAATACCCAGAGACACGGTAGAAAGACTTCCATAGAATCCTAGATGAAGAGCCAAGCCAGGTGCCCCATTAACATCTCGGCAACATTGCCTTTGAGGCATCCTAGTAAATGGGGTTGGGGCTGCTTGGTAGAGAATCCTTGGGAAGCTTGGCCAGGCAACTGGTAGGTGTCATAGAAAACCTGGCCATGCCATCATGAGACAAAGTTCACTCTGCTTTAGAAGGAGCCTCCTACCAAGAGCCATTCCAAGAGCCCCTCCCATTGTGTCCCAGGGCTCTTGATATCTCAGAGGATGGGTTGGTTGGACAAGAGAGCCTACAGGGCTGCTGTAGGTGGAAGTTTCTAACACTCAACAGCTCAAGGCTGTAAGCAACAGGGACTGACTTTCACTTTAGCACATAGCTGGTAAGTGGCACAGTTATCCAAGGGCAGGAATGAGCTTGGTAAAGGGTGGGAGCATCAGTGGGACTTAAAGGTGACAGGTTCCTATTCCTGACCTCTCTCATTATGACAATCTTCCTATTATACACACTACAAGGAAACTGATATCACAATTTGTTATTTCACATTTATTCGTGTAATTCTTTGAATACTGTGTCTTCTAGTCCATCTGATTTTGCTCATCATTGATGCCCAATGCTTAGGACATTGCTTGCCACATGCACAAGTATTCGAATAAATATTTCTGTAATGAATTAATTTTTAAAAGTTCTGGAAGTACTAGAGAGCAAGAAAGTGTTTCCAAAATAGATTCAGTGCTGCCTTTCCTGGATCTGCTGATTAAGTGCATGGCAGGCACCATAAGAATCAGAGTTCCAGGTAAGAATCCAGAAATAGCTATTTTTGCAATGCCATAGAAATAGAACTTCGTGCCCTGGCCCATGTGGCTCATTTGTTCGGAGAATCATCAGGGCACCGAAAGGTCATGGGTTCAATTCCTGGTCAGGGCACATACCTAGGTTGTGAGTTTGATCCCCAGTGGTCAGAGTGCGTACAGGAGGCAACTGATTGATGTTTCTCTCTTTCTCTCTAAAAAAAAAGAAAAGAAAGAGAAGAAAAAAGAAAATGTAACTTTGTTCTGTTTATCACTTGCTGGGAGATATATATTTGCCTCTGAATAAAATGAAGCATTGGAGCAGTAAATATGCCCTTTTGCCTTGGACCTGGACTTATCAGTTATAGTTCCCCATTGAAGGCCTGAGAATCATCAGGGAAAAGCCAAAGAAAGGAAAATAGATCTTCAAGCTCTGCATGGGAACCAAACGTCTTAGGAGGCTGAGAGCAGCAAAAATTTGGATGTTGTTTGTGTGGTTTGAAGGGATCGGAAAGGCTAGCTAGACTAAAAACACCAGTTTATTAGCCTAATTGGAGGTTCACAAATTTCTATATGGATTTTTCTTTGGGTTAAGGTTGACTCTGGAGAAACTCTGTAACAGTATAAACATTTTCCTGGGTGAGTGGGGTGTGAAGCCTGAGTACCCTGGAAGCATAGAAGCATGAATTATTTTGATAAGTTAACTACCTGTTACTGACTGAGCAAAGATCTTCCAAGGGCCAGAAGGAAAGTGATAGGTAAAGTTAAAAGGAGATTGGAGAGTGGGAAGTTTTGGGGCTGGTGGGAGTTGGGAAGAGAAGTTTTGAGGAGGGTGGTTTCATGGAATATTCCTTGGGGGTCAAGTAGGAACTTGGCAGAGAAATGTTGCCAGGGTCGCAGAAAATACCTGGGTACACTTAAACTGGATATTTTGAAGGGGAGGGGTTAATAAAGAAGCTATTACAAACCTGTGGTCAGGGTGTAGGTAAACTGAACCAGTGATAGTATAGACCTTGAGACAAGCATTAACCAGGAGCTAGCTGCTCTATCCCAGGTCAGATGGAACAAGAGGAGAGAGCAGTTATTGAAACCTGGAGAGGGAGCTACAGAGGAGACCACTTATAAATTGTGGTGGATTAAAGATAGTCTAAAATCCCCTGATACTCCTTACATCAAGAGTAGGCTTATGTTCTCTCCCCTTGAATCAGAGAGGCCTCTGTGACTGCTCTGACCAATAGAACATGGCAGAAATGATGCTGTGCCGGCTTCTAGGCCCAGGCCTTGGGAGACTGGCAGCTTCCATTTCCTCTCTCTTCGACCATTCGCTTTGCTGGGAGGAAGTCAAGAAGAGGCCCTCCTAGACACCTGAAGGCCTCGCTAAGAGCCTGACAGCTCACCCAGATGACAACCAGCACTAAGTGGCTAGTCATTTTGGAAGTGGATTCTCCAGCACCAGTCAAGTGCCTCAGCTTCTGTCACATGGCACAGAAACGAGCTGCCCACCAGGCCCTGTCCAAAATGTGAGTTCATCAATAAAATAAATGATTATTTGTTGTTTTAAGTTACTAAGTGTTGGGGGTAGTTTCTTATCCACCGATGGATACCAGGAAACATGCATTGTGGCCCCAGTAGAGGGCCACAGATAACCCATGATAATTTGGCAGGACCATGGTAATGTGGCAGGACAAACGCTCAGGCCTCTCTCTCCTGCTTACTGCCAGTGGCCTCCATTGGATGAACCCAGTGAAAGCCAGAGAACCTGTTGGTGCTGTCCTTGTAGGTCAGCCCCAGGAAGAAGCGTGAGGGGATATCTGGAGGGACAAATGGAAGCCGTCCAGTGCCGGCACCAGGCAATTTGAAGTTGGTGTCAGGGCGCTGATCCCATTTGATAAAACTCAACTGCCCAACAAAATAGAACACAAATCTTTTGTTTGTTTGTTGTTGTTTTTTTAAATATATCTTTATTGATTTCAGAGAGAGGAAAGGAGAGGGAGAGAGAGATAGAAACATCAATGATGAGAGAGTCATTGCTCGGCTGCAGCCCGCAACCTGGGCATGTGCCCTGACCGGGAATCGAACCCTGATCACCTGGATCCTAAGTCGACACTCAACAGCTGAGCCACACCCGGCCAGGCAAGAACACAAATCTTAAATGACAAAAGGACAAAAGCTACCATTTAGGAAGGAAGCCAGGTATAAAATTAATAAGCCAGAAAGGAGAAAAGTTTGCCTAAGATATTTCTTAATCAAACAGGTAGGCTGTGAAATGCAGTAATACCCTATGAATGCGGGCCCTTCAGGAGCAGCGCTATGGCTGAGCCTCTCACTCCCCAATTTCCTGAGTGGCTGTATGAGGGGAGCCTTTGGGGGCATGATACACAGTGGAGGAACTGGTTCTGCCTTTATGTCCTATAAAATAAATATTTGTGCTTCCAGGGAAACTGGAACGATTTGGTTAAGGAAGAGAGTGACACCCTCCAGGGGCTGGAAGCCCCAAATAGAAACACTCTGGGTGATCTGGAAAGAATCAAGACTAGTGGCAACAAACCCACTAGTATCTGGAAGAGATACTGCACAGAGAGGGAGGAGCCCCTTCAGATCTGTCTTTTGCAGGGCAGGAGGGCCACTCCCTGGGCTTTGGGGCCAGCCACAAAGCCAGACTGGTACTCACCAATGACCAGCAGAAATTTTGCAAAACTGTGGAAGCTTTTAGAAACTGCCTTGGCCTAAAGGCAGGTGGGATTGATGATTAGATGATGATCAGAGCTGGGATTCAGGGCTTTATCTACCTGGATTCAAAGTCTGGCTCTGTATCTTGTTAGCTGTATAACGTTATTTATGTTCTCTATGACTCAGTTTTCTCCTCAGTGAAATGGGGAAACTAGTACACCTGTGCAGCTTTTGTGACGGGAAATGAGCTCATAGCACACACTGAGGCAAACAACAGGATGAAGTGGTTTGAGAGCACAGGCTCTGGAGCCAGATGGCCAGAGCCACCACTGACCACTGACAATATGCATGATGTAGGGAAGTTATTTAATTTCTCTGTCTTGGTGTCTGTCCTCTATTATGGGGGGTAATGGCAGCACCTTTTTCATTTGGCTGTCACCAAGACTAATGAGTTAATCTATGTAAAGGGTTTAGAGTGGGTGGTGGCTGCACTTAGCCAGCATGAAGCCTGCTACATCCCAGCGTGGGTGTTTGGCATATAGTAACCTCGCAATAGTATTTGCATTCTGCTGGGAGCACAGACTAGAGGGAGAGACCTATGTGCTCAGTTCAGAGTCAACAGGAGATCCCCAGACTTCCCTGCCTCCAGGTTGGAGGCTCTGTGGGTAGCTGAGCTGTCTGTTCCCACAGGTGCAGTCATACTGGCTTCTTTGTTTTTTGTTCTGCTCCAGTCACATCTTAGCTTCTGGGCTGCTCACTAAAGACATTGTCTCCCCCAGTGATACTCTCAGACCCAGCCAGGCTGAAGGGGCTGACACTGTGAGTGTGGGGTGACTAATGGCTCACCAGGAGCTGGGCTTCCCTTCTGCCCGGCGGCCTGATTGTGAAATAAAGCAAATGAAAAATGGCAGCAATAAAGAAGACTGCTCCTGGTAGACAATACCTCTTTGTTTCTAGGTAAACGATAAGGCTTGGGCCTAAGATCCTGGGGTCTGGAATCTGAGCAACCTGGTCCTCTTTCCAGCTTCTGGAACCACGTGTGACATTGCTAACCACCTGTGCTTTGCAAAGGCCTCCTCACAATATGCCTGTTCAAGCCTGGCTTGCTCCTGTACACACTGCAGGGTGGGAGGTGGCTGAGACCCACAGCAGCTACAGGTAAGTATTCTGGAGCACCACCTGGCAGGAAAGCAAACTCCAGTCTTGGCCGGTGCTCACAGGCTAAGTGAAGTGCCATGAGTTCTTTTAAGCTCCTTGAGCCTCTTTTTGAAAATGAAGGCAGCATTAACTGATTTGGGGAGTATCCTGAGACTAATGAAATCCTTGGAGAAAGAGCTAAGGAAAATCAGGTGGTGGTATTTATTGTGTTGACTGAGCAGTTATGCTCATCAGATCTTTTGATGTTAGGGCCTGGGGGGCCATCCTCAGGTGGATAGCTCTCCTTTCTGCCTCTCCTCCTCCCTCTCTCCCTCCCTCCCTCCCTCCTGGTCCCCACCCTTCTCCAGAGACCAAGAAGATTCTCAGGAATATCTGCCCCTGGGGCTGGTGGGGGAGCAGAAAGCCATTCAGAGTGGCTGGTATGCTCTGGGAATACAGAGGGTTTTCCTTTGGGGGTGAGTCCTCTGAGAACTCAAAGGGCTGTCCTCACCCAGGCTGACCTGGAAAAACTGCAGCCCCCAGATCATGGCCTATTTCTTAGCTCTCCCCTTTCTATAAGGTACCATTCCTCCTGAGAGCACAAAGCTACTGTCCTAGTCTCATGTTTCCTGTGATGAAAGAGGTGATACAAAGTACAGCAAACAAACTTAAAAATTTTAACATCCTAAGAAGGAGCCTGATTGCAAAAATCAAACCATTCCTGTTAAACTGCCATTTTTGCAGGTAAAATGTTTAGTCAGCCACCAGAGGGTGCCCACGGCGCTCTCTGAAAATGACAAAAACCTGAAGAATTAGAGGAGAAAAAATTTCCAGTGCATGTAAGGCCAAGACAAAATATAGTTCACCCACACCTGATGTGAACAGATGCACAGGCCAGCTAAGGAGCTGGAGTTTGCAGGGGGAGAGCCAGGGTGGGAGCAACAGAAATTGCCGAATTTTAGCTAAACAAGTTGCTTCTTGATTTTAAATTGGCAATTGCAATAGTGCTTTGAGGATTGGCCCAGGGTGCATTTTCATTCCTTGGCAAAACTCTCTTCCCCACCCTTTCACAATCCCTGTATACAAAGAAAATGCAAATACATGTAAATATTAGCCTAAGCCACAGGCTTCTTAGAAGCTAAGGCTCTTGCTACTCTTGCTGCTGCTTTAAAAATAAAACCCTATAATGCAAGTGGAAAGACAGAAAATTTCTGAGCCACTGCTGCTGCACTGAGGTGAGGCCTCAGAAAGAAGAAATGGAGAAGCCATGGTTCTCTGAAGAGAAGGCCTTAGCAAGGTCTGGCAAGTAGGCTGCGCCTGGCATCTCTGTATCTCCAGGGCCTGGCACGGGGACTGACATGCAGTAGGAGCCTAAATGTTTTTTGAATGAATGAACAAATGAATGGGAAGTGAGCTGGAGTGGGTGGGACACTGTCTGTGCTGGCTGGGAGTTTTCACCAGGGTGAGGGGAGAATTGGGAAAGAGCTGGGTGAGGGTAGAAGGTAACTTCAGGAAGAAGAGGTCCATGTTCCATCTCAGTTGCTTCTGACTTAGGCCTTTTAGGTGGATGCCCAAGGCTCCAGATCAAAATATTTGGACTTTGTCCTAATGCTGATCACATTGCCCAGTGACCCCATTCATTTGTATGGTCCACTCACTCACAGTTATTGAGTACCTGATGGGGACCCTGACAGCTATCCCTTGTCCACATGCGGGAGACCCCATTCTCCCTTAGCCTTTCCTTGGTGAACTAGGGGTGTAAATGATGAAGGAAGTGAGGACATTAATACTGGGCAGGGATTTTGGCTCTCTAGAAATCCAGCCAGCGTGGAAGTTGACTTAGGCACAGGTTGTCAGGCAACTGAGCCATTCATCTCCCTGTCAGACAAGTGCAGATAATATGTGTGCATATGCCATGTGTGTGTGTGAAGGGGGAAGCTGACAATAACGCCTTGCCCTTGCATGGAGTTTACCGTTTACACAGCCCTTTGACAGCACCCAGGACCTCTTGCACACAATGAGGAGAAGAGATGACTAACATTTAAATTTAGAAACAGCTGTAGTTTGGGGATAGAAATTATTTGACTTAAAGGGTTTCTGCACTTCCAATTCATCACAGAAGGAATTTGATGTCCATGCTTACAGGGTATAAAGCAGTCTCTAAATTTCTCCCTTGGGGTAGCTTTAATGATACTTTGGGAGGTCTTTAGATGAGTCAGGCGGGATGTCTGACTTGGAAGAAAGAGAATGGTTTCAGAAATTGGCTTGCCCCTCTCCTCCGCTACCCATGGCTACGCCTGTCCACTGTCATGATCATCTTCTCCCCATCAGACTGAGAGTATGGTTTCTAGGGCTCGGACCCTTTGGTTTGCCACACTGATGAGGCACTGATGATTCCCGGGCACCCCCTGTGCAGTGGCCCAGCAGTGTCCCCATACTTTGTGAGCTCTCTAATGGCAGAGGTATGTCTTCTAGCCCTTTTTCATTTCTGATCTCCAACAGGCCCAACCCAAATGAGAGGCTATTAGGAAAGGGTCTCAACAAACCAACTGTAGCTAAAGCAAAGGAAGTTTCTAGAAAGCTAAGCAGGCTCCTAAAATAAATTTCATCAGATTGTTTTTGTCAAAATAAGACCTTCGCTGGGGGAAGAAGAATGCACTTTTTGAAAGGAAATTAAAGGAAACTAGTAACTACAGGCAAAAGATGACCCAAATAGCCTCTTTCTTTGCTGGAGCTCTCTGTCAAGGGGGATCTTAGTGCAGGCCAAAGAGTATGGGGGTTTGGACACCAATAGAGAGAGTATAGATCAGGGAAGTTTACCTTGGAGACACTGATCCTGGACCATGGTGAGGTTGTGTGGATTTATGAGTGCCATTTTGATCAAATATATAGAGATAGTCTCTTTGCTATTTCCAAGAATGAATAGAGAAAGAAGTATAAACATTTACCTTTTTTTTAAACAAACATCTTGAAATATCTACATGGTCTCAGGCATTGAGACCCATATTCAGTGGAGGAGACTGATGAACAAGACAACACAAGCTATGTTTCCTGCCCTTGAGGAGTTCACAGTCTGGAGAGGGAGGCAGGAATATGACCAGTTACATCAGAAAGGCTAAGCTTTGCCCATACGCCTGCGGCCTCTGCAGGGGAAGTTTGGCCCATAGCCTGTGAAAGGGGCAGTGCTCCATGACACAGGACTCCACCCACCTCTCCTGTGGGATAACTGGGCCAGAGTGGGTGCGCATAGCTGGCCAGGAGTCCAGTGCTTGGGTAACTCTAAGCTGAGCCAACCCAGTTTCTTATTTCTTACATGAAGAATCTATAATCAGGATGCTGAAAGACAAAGTCAGTTAGATTTGGGGAGTGAGCTTAAAGTTGATGGGGACTTGGTGAGCCATCCTACCCAGATAGTATATGAAACAAAGGAAGCCAGCCAGTAAGAAGGACGAGAGAGGGGAAGGGGCGACTTACAGAGATCATTTAGGGGACTCTTAGAAATGGAGTGTCACTTCCCTCCCCAACCCTGGTTCCCAGCTCCAGAAGCAGGAGGCTTACCTTTGTCTTCTGTGAGATTGCTATTCTTTAAAATAAATCTCTAACTGGAGTGAGTTTCTTTTTCTTACGATCACAAGTTCCCTGATTTTGATTCAAATATTATAGAACAATGTATTAGTTTTTTAAGGCTGCCTTAGCAAATTGCCACAAACTGGGTGGCTTAAAATAACATAAATGTATTCTCTCAGAGTTCTAAAGGCCAGAATTCTGAAATCCAAGTGTCAGAAGCGTTGGTTCCTTCTGGAGGCTTTGAGGGAGAATCTGTCCCATGCTTCTTTCCTATGTTCTCCTGGCTGTCAAGAATTTGTGGTGTTCCTTGGCTTGTAGATGCATTGTTCGGATCACTGCCTTCATCTTTATGAGGTGTTCTCCCCACGTGTCTTTGTAATTCTCTGCTTCTGTCTCTTATAAGGATACTTGTCCATGGATTTAAGGCCCACCCTAATACAGGATACTCTCAGCTAGAGATCTTGACACACAGGATCACATTCAGAGGTTCTGGGTTGGATATGTCTTTTGGGGGGACACCATTCAACCCATTACAAACAAGGTATAAATGTGTTTATTGCTGTATTGCTCAACTGGTGGACCATGCATGTACTTAAATAAGTGAAAAAGCAGGGGAAGAGAGGATAGAAAGATAGACAGCTTTATGAAAGAATTTGATATTTAAACAAATGAAGTCCTTGTGGAAAAAATTATGATTTATGATTGTTTAAAATTTCATATTGAAATAGGAGAAAAAAATCCTACTTTCAATGCCTGGTGTTTTAAACATATTAATCAATGTAATTAGTGAATTATAAATAGTTCATTCAGTATAGTTGGAAGGTAGAATGTGGGAGAGTCCTTTTTGTTGTTGTATAAAGGCCAGTGGTGACCTTAACATGAGCAACTAGCATATTATTAATATTATTGAGTTTGGGTTGAGTACTGAATGGAGGTGAGAAGATTCTTAGTGTGGATATCTTTTGCAAGAAACTTGATTGAGAAGTGAGAGAAAGATTTAGGGGCCTCTGAGATGTGGTTTGCGACCCCAAAAGGTTAACTAATAATCTGCTGTTTGTGTTTAAATGCTACAGTTAGCTGTAACCACTGTCGGAACTTCTTAGGGATGGTATCATGTCTCCTAAGAAGTTCAAACTGCGGTTGCTAATCAGGCCCAAAGCCTCCTCCCAGGTGCCTTCGTGCCCTGGGTAAAACAGCACCCTTCCACCATGTTCACCCAATAGCTTGACATAGAGAACACTTGTAGTAACTTCAGCATGCCATGCCAATGCCCTCTCGATCCTCTTTGTAAGCTAGTTCCCCTGCCTGCATGTCCTTCTTCCTCGATTAACGCCTTATCTTTCAAAGCTCAGCAGGAATATTCTGTTTTTTCTACCCTTCCCTCATGAAGTTGCTCACCCTTTAGAACGCCCGGAACACCCTCAAGTTACATACATAGCACTTACCACTGTACTATGGAATTGCTTAATTTTCTGCCTCTCCCATTAAATCATTGAGATTAGGATCCCTGTCTTTTCTTCTTCCAGTCCTCAGCTTTTCACTCAGTATTGGGCATACAGTATGAGCTCAATAAGTATTTATTGAAGGAATGAGTTTGTAGTTAATACATTACCACACACTAAGTGTGTGCGAGGGAGGACACTGTTGGATGTCTAGCATAGGAATCAGCCCGGAGAGAGAAAGAGAGAGATAAAAGGGATAGGCTCATTATAAGCATCCATTACCCACTTTCATTACTACTAGAATCCAGGTTTTGTCAGGTATCCACCCTCTTCCAAGCATTCAGGTGCCTTAGAGGAAACTCACCCTTTCCCAGCCAGAGGTGAGTCTGAGTGGTCTAAAAGTAATCACATTCCTGTGGTCAGTGATTGATTTGGGAATGGGCATGTCACCCAATTCTGGACAAAGAGACGTGGGAGACTTCTGAGAAATGTTTCTTTCCTCATAAGAATGATGACAAAAAGAGATTCTCTCTCTTCTTTCTCAAAGCGTTGTCATGTCTGGAGAGGATATCTGGAAGTACCGAAGTCATCGTGCCATCAGCCTGAGAATGGAGCCAAGGCCTGAGGATGGCAGAACAGAAACTGATAAAAGCAGGATGTGTGATGACATGTCCTGGCTACTGAAACTGCCTACCTGCCCCTGGAGAATTACAGTTATGGCAATTAATGCATTTGCTTAGTGTGAAAGGCTGTTTGAGTCTGTGCCTCTGACATGAAGCCAAAAGGATCCTAACTGAAACAACTTGTCATATAGTAAATAGTTATTAAATATAACTTGATTTTAAAGTGGCAACCTTAGAAAAAAGGAGCATGTTCCCTGGGACCCTGTTATGCCCTAGGATTTGGAAAAGTGAAATATGGTATTCCTATGGTCATCTCCTTATAAGCCTGAGGTTACTTCATTTATTCGACTATCATAGAGGCTACATTTCTTTTCCTAGAAAATTAAGAAAAATCTGGTCACCAGCTATCTGAGGGAAAGTAAACAAAGTTGTCAGACACAGATAGCAAACTTCATTTCTGTTGGATTCCTGGCCCAAAGGAAAAGTCATTTTGGGGAGATGCATAAATAAAGTTTTAAAAATTGAAGTACAATTAATTTTAGTTAAATTAAAAAAATTTAAAACAAATTCCACTGGCACATGAATAGAGAAATAAAACAGAATAGAAAATCAGGAAGTTGACCCAATACATATAGGGATTTAGCCTATGATAAATGTCTCATTTCAAATCAGTGGGGAAAACTAGAAGTTTTATCAGTAGTGTTTGGACAACAATAAATAAATAAATAAGTTGAAGCCAGACCTCACACCTTACCAAAGATATTCCAGATGGATCACAGATTTTAAATACAAAAATGTGACATCATAAATATATGAAAAGAAATATGAAAAATTTTCTTGTAATTTACGACTAAAGAAAACCTTTAAAAAAAATGACACAAATTACAGCAGTCATAAAATAAAAGAAAGAAAAGTTCAACCATGTTTTAAAAAAATGTCTGTGTATAAAAACAACCATAAGCAGAGTCAAAAGTCAATGGAAAAATTGGGAAATATATTTGCAACTCACTGCTACACAACCAACAGGAAAAGCATAGAACTACCATATGATCCTGTCATCCCACTTCTAGGTATTTATCCGAAGAATATGAAAACACTAATTCAGAGATATATATATATATATATATATATATATATATATATCCCCCTATACTCATTGTAGCATTATTTTACAATAACCAAGATATGGAAACAATCTATGTGTTCGTTAACCTGGAATAACACTCGGCCTTACAAAAAGGATGAAATTTGCAGCAACATGAATGCACCTTGAGGATATGATGCTAAGTGAAATAAGTAAGATGGAAGACAAAAATCTGACTTCACTCATACCTGCATGTAAACTAAAAGGGATACAACAAGAAAGAAAGAAGCAAATGGACAAAAACAAAACAAAACAAAACAAAACAAAACAAACCTTCATTGATAAAGACAAGAGACTGGTGGTTACCAGAGGGGAAGGGGGGTGTGGGGAGAGCGAAATGGGTAAAGGGGGTCAAATGGATGGTGACAGATGGAAACTAGATCTTTAGTGATGAGCACACTATAGTGTGTACAGATATTGCATTATAATGTTGTATATATGAAACTTATATAATGTTATAAACCAGTGTTGCCTCAGTTAAAAAATAAATAAATAAAAAGAAAGAAAAAGACCAACAATACAGTAGAAAAGTAGGTAAAGGCTATTGTGTCGGATGATATGGACTGGCAATTTGGCAATATCTATCAAAATTACAAATATACATAAGCTTTGATTTAACTATTCTATTTATAGAAATTATTTATAATAATTCTATCAGCACTTTTATTAAATTATAGATATACTCCTATATGTGGGATTCACTTGTTGAACAAGGTTAATAATGCAGCATTGTTTGTAGTATCAAAAAATTGGGAATAATGGAAATGTTCATCAACGATAGAGTGGTTAGACAAATGATGCTATGTTAATATAATGATTATTAGTGATCATAAAAAAAGACTGAGGAGCTCTTTGTGTACTGGTGAGAAATGACTTGTAATATATATTAAGTGAAAAAAGCAAGGTACAGAACAGAATAGTGAGCTACCATTTGTATAAATAAAAGATGGCAGGGGATGCCTTACACAAATTCACTTGTATATTTCTGGAAGGAAAAGTAGGAAGTCAGGAGATTGATGACTCTGGAGGGGGTACTGAGTGGCTGGAGTATGTGGGTAGGAGAGGGATCTCACTTTATATAATTGTATGCCTTTGACTTATGATTTATGAATGTATTACTTATTCTAATTCCAAAATAAATAATTTATACTTAAAAAGAGATTTTTGAAAGAAAGAGAAATAGAAAATCCTCAATGCAAATCTGACTCAATAAATGCCGCACACCCATATGGAGCATGAGTAGGGCCTCACATTTCCACCATTTTTAGCTCTCTACCAACATTAGGTAGGCTGGGGCGTGATTTGGCAGTCCGTATCCCCCTCCCCACCACTTGCCATCCCCCTTGCTCCAAGGTCAAACTGTCTGCCAGGGAATCACCTCTATGCTTCTGTCTTCTTCATACGCAGGGTGCCTAGGGCATCCTACATTTCTCTGGTGGGCACAATTGATGAGTGTTGTCGTTTGTCTGAGGTGGAGGAGTGGTTGAGACAGTTACTTTTGGAAAATTAGACTAAGGGAGAAGACGATGAAACAGGTTAAGGTAGAGAGTTTTCATCTGTAGAGCATTGTAATAGGGCGGGTGAGAGGAAATGGTAATAAATCATAGAAAAGAGGAAAACCACCTACTGGCCACACTTCAGCTGAAGTTTTCTCTTCCCAGAGCTCTATAGTTGATGCTTTATTAACATCAGAGGGGATTTGATGACTTGTCACATTCAGTCCTGACTACTGAAATGAAAAGGAGAGAAAATGAAAAGCATGGAAAATGAAAATCAATTGCATTTTTTAATTTTAGTCTTTCCATTCCTGGATCACATTGAGTACTACTTTAGGTTCTTTCATTGTTCAGGTTATTAATAACAAAGAGCCAAAGTATTTCACATTCCTAAAGAGTCTTTCATCTCGGAGGAGCTGGTGTAATTCACTAATTCAGTTACCTGAACTACATTTGGTAATTATTTGAGGATCACTTCACCCAGGGGTGAATTTCAACGAGTTGTGTGACAGAGCCAACAGTCACTTCATTCTTTAGTCAGTGCGAAAGAAAAATGAATAGCTAATGGGGATGTCCTCCTAAAGGATTTGCCCAGTGAAAACTTCAGGGAGAAGAATGCTGAAAGAATGTAATTAACTGCCCCAAATTAATACCTCCAATATCACTCAAGTTTTCCTGACCTCTTTACTAGAGTCAAGGTGGAGAGGTGTCTTATCTTAGAACTGGGCTAAGAGACCTATGAACAGCAGTCCTCCACTGCTATATTTTTTGAGTGATTATAAATGGTATTGTATTTTTAATTTGTTTTACTGTTGGAATATAGAAATACAATTAATTTTTCTATTCTTACAATTGATTTCTGTATGTTGATCTTGTATCTGCGATCTTGCTGGTCTTACTTATTAGTTCAAGAAATGTCTTTTTTTTTTTTTTTTTTGATTCCATGGGATTTCTATGTAGACCATAATGACATCTACCAGGAAGGGGCAGTTTTAGTTCTTTCTTACCCATATATCTTTACTTCCTTTACTTGCCTTATTGAGCTGGTTAGATCACAGTTGAATAGCAGTAGTGAGAGCAGACATCCTTGCAGACGTCTTTACCTTGTACCTGATCTTAGGGAAAAAACATTCAGTCTTTTACAATTAAATATAATGTTAGCTGTAGGTTTTTCATAGATGTTCTTTTTTTTTTTTTTTAAACTGCTTTTATTATGCTTTCATTGATTTTAGAAAGAGAAAGGGAGAGAGAGAGAGAGAGAGAGAGAGAGAGAAACAATATTGGCTACCTCTTGCACCCACTGGGGCATGTGCCCTGACTAGGAATCAAACCAGCGACCTTTTGGTGTGTAGGATGATGCTCAACCAACTGAGCCACGCTGGCCAGGGTTGTAGATGCTCTTTATTAAATTCAGGAGTTTCTTGCTATTTCTAGTTTTCTGAGAGTTTTAAAAAAATCATTAATAGTTGTTGAATTTTATTAAATGCTTTTTTTGCATCAATTGATACAGTCACATGATTCTTCCTCTTTAGTTTATTAATATGGGGGGTTACATGGATTGATTTTTGAACAGTGAATGAGCCTTGTATCCTGTTGAACAGCAATCATTTCAATACTATCTCATTTTAAACTTCATTTATTAAGAAGAGTGTCTCACCTGGCCGGTGTGGCTCAGTGGATTGAGCGCCATCCCATGCACCAAGAGGTTGCTGGTTTGATTCTTGGTCAGGGCACATGCCCCGGTTGTGGGCTTGATCCCCCCCAGTAAGGGGGCATGCAGGAGGCGGCTGATCTATGTTTCTTTCTCTCTCATAAATGTTTCTATCTCCCTCTCCCTCTCCCTTCTTGTCTCTCTCTAAAAAAATTAAAAAAATAAATAAAAAAAGAAAGAAGTAAAATGAATTTTTAACAATGTATTGCATTTACCTCAATACATTCAAAATGTTATTTCAACATGTAATCAATACTTAAAAAAGAAAAAAAAGAAGAGTGTTTCAGTTATTTGACCTTATTTTGGGGGGAATAGGTTAGTGGGTAAGAAATGGAAAGCTTTCTAGCCAAGGGCATGTGGCTCATTCCATCTTACTGATTTCAATAAGACTTCTTTCTCTCTTCTATCTATTCTCTATTCTTACCTAGAGGTCAGGAAACTGCTGCTAGAATCACAGCTGCCCAATACATATGAGACTGGTCATTAGACAGTGTAGCATGAAATCTTGGCCAATGGCAAAAGGTCATGTTTGTGGGAGCACTGCCCCAGAAAAAATGACCTTCACTTCCTTCTGTATGCCAGATAGCACATGAGTACACTTTAATGGCAGAAGATAAATCACATCTAAAACCCTAGCAGAAAAGGAGTCAGGAAAATGTGGTTTTAAGCCTTCCAGCCCCCATAATCCACAGAAAGAGGTGGAAATAGATGCTGAGGGCCAAGAGGCAACATTTAGAGCTCTCATCTGTCTCACTGAATCCAGTAGGAACCAGGACCTCCCATCTACTCTATATACAGTGGTACCTCAGTTTTCGAATGTAATCTGTTCCAGAAGACCATTCAAGTTCTGAAACCTTCAAAAACTGAGGGATCCACTGCCCACAGCTAGGCCTCAAGATCTTGCCCTCAGTGGAAGTCATGTGGCATGTTCGACTTCCGAGGCGTGTTCGAAAACTGAAGCATTTACTTCTGGGTTTATGGCATTTGTAAAACGAAATGTTCGTCATTGGAGATGTTCAAAAACAGAGGTACCACTGTAATTACTCTCTAAATTCTTTCTCTTAATTTTTAATGTCATCTTTCCTATTTTATTTCTCCCATCATCATTCAAAAACCCACTCAAAAGGATGTATTTGCAAAGGTCAAGCTGGGGTGGAAGAGAAGAGTGGAAAAAGAAAGAGGTAATTGAAATGCAAATAAAATATATTCTATTTTAATGATCTGTTTGAATGAGCTGTGTTTGTGTAGATATGTTTGAGAAACTGAGAATGGGAGGCAGACAGAGCCTGACTATCCCCAGAGAATCTGGATTTTGGCGGCTGGGAGTGGTTGGAGTAGGCACGCATGGGTTGGAAGTGGGGTACAGAGTGAGGAAGGGTTAAAGACAAGGGCTCATGAGGGATTTGTGGCTCAGCAAAGGGACATGACCCTGACAGAGTGAGAGGAACAGACAGGCAGTGATCACGCTCAGATAAACAGAGACAAGGACTTGAGCAGAACAAGTTGCAGCTTGATTGGCAAGTCAAAGTTGAATTCCAAGTTGGTTTAGAAAGAGAATTTGGAGTCAGGGTCCAGGATTGCTTTAGGGACTCTGATGGTGTGGACACCAATCCTCAACCCTCTGCTGTTTCTTATTTGAGTTGGCATAGTGCCTAGGGGAGACTTCTATAATCAAAGGGCTTTGGGTATATAAATTTCTGAGGGTTTGAAGGTATTCCTGTGGATGGTTGATGGATTCAGACAAAGGCTGATTTCCAAGGTCCCAAGATATTTGTGGTTTAGCTCTTCCCCCAGGCCTAGGTGAGATGATTTGCTAAGAGATACCTTGAGTAGAATTCAAAGTTGGGGAAGGCACATAACTTTTTTCTTCTTTTCTTTTTAAAATATATCAGATGGGAACGTTTTCCCATGTGGAAGGCTACTGACCTCTTGGGTAAATAAGTACACTAAGTCTGATGGGTCAGAGAGGTCAGGGTTATGCGAGGTGACAAGAGCCACTTCATGAAAATATACCTTCCTAATGGATACAGCTCCCCAGATTCCTTCTCTCTAATTAACACATCAGAGAGCAGTTGTGCACAGCTCCCAGGCTCATTAGCTATTCTTCAAGGTGTTAGAGCACAGCATGAAGGCAGTAGCGATGACTAGTTTTATTCCTGAATGGATCAGGACATTTGGCACTGCTCAGTGGCCCCAGACTGATCCTTTAGGCTGGTCTACAAGTGTGGGATATTGGTTTCAAGAAGGATCCAACTGGCATCACCAGGCCCATGGGCAATGTTGGAAAAATATAATCTCAGAAGCGGTGGTATGCCCCATGTGTCCTCCTCAGTTATGATGGACTAAACTTTTCTATGCCAGTGATTTTCAAATTATTTTAGCCTTTAAATTCTTTTTTTTCCCCTTCAAATAAAATCTTACTTGGAAGCTCCGTATAAAAATCAAATAGAAGAGGAGCTGTTCTGATTGAATATTGGTGGAGTTCACATACCCATGTATTAACCCCTTCACTCCTTTGAACTACAAAAATTTTTTGGGACTTCAATAAACAGAATTTAAAAACCACCGTATTAGTGTTCTTTAAATCTGGTTAATATTCTTAGTTTTAAAGAGGAAGAAAGTGAGGTACATAGGGGCTAAAAAACTTACTTTGCCAGGAACATGCCATGAGTTTGTATCAGTCAGGAACTATACTTTGCTGATCTGAAAGTTGGTATAAGTTAGACAAGACTTCATTTTCCTCTCATTTAATAAGATGTCCAGAGGTGGGCTGTGCAGGGCTGGTGTGGTGATGCTGTGAGGTTTTGGGAATCCAAGGTCTTTACAGCTCACTATTCCACAGTCGCTAGGATAGATCCTCACCCCATGTTTATAGTCTGGAGCTCTAGCCATTTGATCAACATCTGGGAGATGTAGAAGTGGGACAGATGGGCTTGCCAGTTCCTTTAAAGGGGACTTTGTGGAAAAGCTCAATGTCCTTTACTTACATCTCACATAAGTCATTAAAAAGGGTGGTGGTGGGGGGAATCCTTTCACTTCCAGCAATATAGGAGCTCTGCCACTGAGGAAGGAGAGGATTGATCCTGGGTGGGTAACTAATGGTTTGCCACAAATATGATGCCCATACCCTCTAAATGAGCACAGGTCCTGGGCTTGTTCTGATTGTAAATAATCTTCCCGTGCTCATTAACCCTATAAAAATCAGTATTTCAGCACCTAAATCTGAGTTTTTCCTATTCATAGAGGCTCAAATATCCTTTGTCAGATTTATGGGTCTTGAGTTTTATTTTAGAAAATGAAGTGTTCATATAATAATCTAATTTGTTATTTGCTCAGATTGCTTGACATGCTTAATTAAAAAAAATATTGTACACATTTTGAATTCTCTTCAGGTGGTCAGTGGAAAGCTGTAGGTTAGTAATCTGTAGGGTTTGTGAGCAATAGTGGGACTCATATTATCCTTCAGGGCACACTGATCTCTACCCTTTGACCCTTTACCACACGATGGTCTCTACTAATTTCTTTACCAATTATCATTCCCCACATGCTTTCCTGTCTACCCGACATGGGTGATGGAAGCACTACCAGTGCCCGGTGAGCCACCACTGCCTGTGGTGTGGTGTGGAGCACGAATACTGAACTCGCACCCGAAAGATCTCGACTGAGTTTTGCCCTTTACCAGGAGCATAGCTGTGACCCTTAGACAAGCCACTTCATTGCTCCAGGCCTCAGTTCCCTCATCAAAAAAAGAGGGCATTAGGCTAGATGAGCTCCATGGACATCTCCAAGTTAAACATTTTTAAAATTTATTTTTATTTCTGACAATATTACAGATGTCCCCCATTTCCCTTCTTTCCCCCTCCATCCTGAGTTAAACACTTTGATATTGTGTCTCCTGCTTCTGTCCCCCTTCCTTTGACCTCGCTTGGATTGGAATATAATGTACAAACGCTGCCAGTCACTGGGCAAGGACTCTTAAAAGTCATTTGTTCCTTTTCTTCCACCAGGAAGAATTATAATAAAAACTAGTGTCTTTAAGTTTCACTGAAGAAGATTTGCTTTCCAGATCTAGGTTTCCTAATGTAGGTCTTTAACTAGAATGCCTCCAGTTGTAATTTAATGCCTGTTTGCTCTTGCCCTGTTGATTGTATGATTCTTGTCTGGTCGTTCATAGCAAAACTTCAGACAAAATGAAAATTGCAGTAGGATAAAGAACATTTTCCAAAACAAGATATGGGATCCAGATTGCTCACTGTCTATTCATGAGTTCACTTATTAACTCTTTCAGTTAATCAAAAACCTGGATGTCTGCTAAGTGGAAGTCACTGCATGGAAAATATGGGCTCCCACAGTGACCTGGTCTATACTGCAGATCAAAGTGCCACTATGTGCCAGGCCCTGTTCCATGTGCATCACATTCTTATTTAATCTTCACAATAACCATATGATGCAGGCATTGGCCATGGAATTCTGTGCTTTTGTCTGCCCCCTATTTTGATTGGAGAGGCTGCTCAATACTCCTTTCCCCAATTATTTATTTACCTAATTTGCGAGGGGGCACCTGTTATGTGATAGGTACTAGGGATATAACTAAACAAGACAGACAGTATTTTCTGACAGGCATGCCAATCTGTTAATCATAGTGTCCTACCTACCCCTAAGCACATGACCCAAGCCTGGCTCATCGTGAATCTTCATGGCTTTTTTTTGACAGTTATTGGGCCAAGGTTGGAAGTATAACCCAAGTAGGGCTAGTCTGAGTCCTTTTATACCATATGATCCAATTTTGGTTGCTGTAAAAAGAGAGGTCTTCTCTTTTTTTATTTGAGCTCAAGATTCAGGTGTGTGTATTATTGACTCCACTATGATACTTTCCAGTTTCATAAACTAATAAAATCTCTTTTTATTTAAGCTATTGATTTGAACTATATGAAATTGCCATTTTTTGCAGATTGGATATCAACAATTTCATCCGGTTTAACCGCATGGTTTGAATTTATACTGCCTGCAATTAAGAGTTCCGACTAATATGATATTATCTCCAACTTAGATGAGGAAAATGAAGCTAGGAATGTTTATTTGCCTAAGGTCATTCAGCTACTAAGCATAGCAAGAACTGAAACCCAGGTGATTTCAAAGTCCACGTTCTTGATTACTCTGGCACGAGTCCCATAGAGTCAGGCAAAGCTTGAATAGGAGGCCTGCTGTTCAAGGGGTGGTCTACAGGCCTTTGCCTGTGAGTCAACTGTTTGCTACTGGTTCATGAGGAGGTAAGAAGTATTAAACAAGAATGTAAATCAACTATGTCATTAAGCACACTCTTTAGTTTAGTTGACATTTTTAAAAACAGCAAGACTTTGTCAATGAAGTAAACAGTGTGCTGATTTAGATTCTGGTGCCAGCTCCTTATTTTGGACTGACATCAAACTGTTTTGGGACTGGCACTTGGAGGAGCACTGGCATAGGGGACCCTTGGGTTTGCTGTCCAGCTGACAACCGTTCTCCAGCCTCAGGGACTTCCACAGAAGCAGTGTCTATACCATGTGATCCAGACCTCCTTTCCTGTTAAGTCATAACTGATTTGTTCAGGTCATTTGTTTGAGCCAAGCTGGACCAACCAGATTTTCTTATCTAAGAATATGGAATCTTAAAAAAGGAAACAAAAGAACCAGGAGATATTAGTTGTTGGGCTACAAAAACTGCAGAGTAAGTCCAGAAACTCTTGTTTCTATGTCTCTGGAGCTGCTGTGGCCCTCAGACTTCTGAGGTGTGGCCATTCAAGTCTTTCTTACTTTTTGTAAGATAACTAATAATTTAAGTAAGTTCCTTTTTGTCTTAAACTAGCCAGAGTTGGTTTCAAAACAACTTTAAATAATTCTAAAGAAAAATATAGGGAAGACCACATGTCCATGACTCAGAATTCTATTTATAATTTTATTATTTTATAGCCTAAGTGAGGGTGTCCCCATAAAGCTAGGTAACAGCAATAGCCAGAAACATTGCTACCTCAGCTGGAGGCTCCACTGGGAAATGGAAATGAAGGTGTGCATAATTAATTGCCCCTAATTAATAAAGACTCTGATAAAGACTAAACACATTTCAGCAAATAAATAATCAACCTCTGTCTGTTTAACTACAGATAGAGAGATAGAATCCACATGAATGAATTCATTGCTCACATTAGTAACACTAGTACTTTGGGGCTATAGCACCGACACCTGTCCATCTGGCTTTAAAAGACTGACCATTTGCTCTGGGAAAACAAACATCATCTCAAGCAGCTAAATTCATACATCAGGTTCTTGAATTCAAACTTATCTTTTGAAAAAACAAAAAAAAAGGTGATACACAACCTGAATCCCCTTATGACTTGGCCATATCTTTTTAGAAGGAAGATTTTATTTTTAAAAATATTTGTTTGTTTCCTGAGATCATCCCATCATTTGAAGTTGCAGATTCCGATAGAGTGAGCCCCTTCCAACTCAGTGGAGGAAGCAGTGACAATGGAGGTTCGAAGATGCACCTTAGCAACTGGAAGGGGCTGCACCCAGTGACAGTAGAAGGGGAAAGGAAGCAAGCACAGGGTACCTGCTGCTTTTACTTCATGGCAGAAAGAACAGTGCTGGGAGGTGTTGGGGGAGGATTCACAAGCTTGATGCTTTCATCCTTTATTTCTGAATCCAGAACTACTGTCTCCTACATGTTTATCTAGAACCTCTGTGATCTTGGTTCTAAATGGGTTAACATATTTTTAAAGGGCATCCAAATGCTATCAAGATAATTATTGTATTCCTTTTCTCTTTCTATTTAAAAATTAAAGTACTTAGAGTAATAGATTTTTCTGCCAATATAGCCAAGAGGATCACCTACAAATGTTTTCTGAATAGAAAATAATTTGAACCTAAGGTTCGAATATCTGTGCTTATAATTCTCCACAACTAAAACCTCTTCTTAGATAGTCTCTGTTTAAAATCTGATGATTTAGATGCAGAGTTCTTTTTTCTCAGTTGTATTGCTGGACATATATTAGGCATAATCTATAAGACTCAACATGATATCATATATCCAGTATTTTTTATTGTACTAAATTTCAGGGCTAATTTAAGTTTAAACTCTTTATTTTAGAAAATCGGTAACAGCAACTAATTAGCACATCTCATTCTGGGTGTATTTGCCAACCAATTTCAGAGACTCATTTGCCTGTTAAGAGATTTTATTGAACACCAGCACCACAGACTCTCCTTTTTTTCTAGTAAACAGCTCATGCTTATTATCTTATTACAGGAATGCCACTGGTTAAATCAGGCTCTGAATATAAATAGCCATATTACTGCCATCAGGCATCAATGTTTATTTAGTGGCTGTGAGTCATGCATACCTCTTTGATCGGGTTTGGAATGAGCTGTTGCAGTTTTTGTTCAAAAAGGTTATTTGCAAAGGCTAACAGAAGTATCAGTTAGATTAAACATGAAATTAATTAGTGTGGAATTTTATCAGCCATTTCTGCCACCAAACACCAGGTGTCAACAGCATGTGCAAATGAGGGCTAAACATAACACGGGGGGACAGCTTAGTAGGAAGGATAGAAAAATCCCGAGAGGTCTACCATGCTCAGGGAGAAAGATGGAGGGAGTGAAGATGGAAGGAAAGAAAAAAAGAGGGAAGGAAGGAAAGGAAGGAAGGAGAGGAAGGAAGGAAGGAAGGAAGGAAGGAAGGAAGGAAGGAAGGAAGGAAGGAAGGAAGGAAGGAAGGAAGGAAGGAGAGGAAGGAAGAAGGGAGAGAGGAAGGGAATATGGAAGGCCGGTTGAATCATCTGGAACTCTGGAAGTTTCACAAAGCATGTCTCATTGCACAGTATGTGGAATGGGAGTCAGATGACCTGAGTTAGCCTGTGCAATCTTTGGAAAACTACTTAATGTATGCACACATTACAAAGCATATGTGTGTAACGTATGACATACTTGTGCAAAAGCAGAAGAAAGCACATTTTTTGACTCAATATTTATTTAGACTAAAAATATCAGAGAGAGATAGATCCAAGATAGCTGTTATATGGTTTTAGTCGATGAAACTATGTTGGTGGAGGAGATATGTCCCTTTAACAGGAGGTCTCACTTAAGTTGAGTCTGTGCATTCATCCAACATTTAGTGGATACTCCAGCTTATCAAGCATATGTGCAGAGAGAGGTCTGTGAATAATTATACCATACCATGTTTAGTACCATAATGATTACCACTATAAATTTCTGGTGACCTCATTCTCAACCCAGCTCTCATCACTGCTCAGCATTTCTGTGACATTCCATGGGACAACTCTCCCTGCCATTGTCCCAGTGCCTATTTCTAACATTCCCCATTGTCTTCAAGTTTCTGACTCCCCAGCCTCCAGTTTCTCTTCCTCTTTGCAGATGATCTAACCTTCCCTAGAGTGGAAATAAGTTTTTCTACAGTCATAGTCATCTTCTACTTCTCCTTCGTTCTCATCACAGGGAATGTTTTCTCTTATAGCAGGCAATCCTTCTTCTACCTGTGATTTGGATCCCATTTTCCCCCCAGGCTCCTTTTTCCATCCACAATCTTTTATTCTTGCCTCTCAACTAGCTCCTTCCCATCAGCAGATAAAAATGCTTAGTCTTTCCAAATTAAAAAAAAAAAGTCCTCCCTTTGGTAGTTACTCCTCTTTAGGAATCTTCCTTCCTTGTCGCAAACAAGCTTCTTGAAAGAATTGTCCGCCTAAAATTTATGCTATCTCAGTTTCCACTCTACCTTGGGTCAGGTTCTCTGGGAGACTCTGACACAGAGATTTGCATGAAGGGGGTATATTGGCGGGTGGTGGTGGGGAGGTCTTAGAAACAACCCCGGGGGTGGGATGAAGGAAAAAGGATTGGCAGGGGGGATAGTAGCAATGTAGATGCATCAGTGGTATCATCCAAATTCTAGGGAACTCCAGAGCTCACCTGGCCTTTCAGAGATGACCTGAATTGAGGCAAAGGGGACAGGCCTTTGTAACCCCACATCTACCAATCATTATACACAGGCTAGGTGCATAAACTTGGGCAAGGCAGCTTCCTTTGATAAAGGGTAATTTGAGAGAGGGTTTCAGCCATGAGCCACCAGTCAGTAACAGTCCTTAGAGTTGGGGGCATGAGTACTTCAGTCCTAAAGTGGAGTTGTGAGTGACACAGCCTAGCTCACACTGTGTGCTCACTACCCAGCCTACTATAGCCTGGCCTTCTTTGTCTTGAGCTCCAGATGCCATCTACAAAGTGGGGCAAAAGGAGGTTTACAGTTGTGAGTACACAAAACAGTTTATTCTTTTATTATTATTTATTAATTATTGTATTATTTTTTATATGAATAGCTGTAAACCTACTTTTCCTCCATCCTGTATACTGAACTGCCTATCTAGGTATCTCACAAAAGCCAATTAAACATATTCAAATTTAACTTATCACCTTCTACCACTCCACTCCCTCCTTCCTTAGGGTTCTTTGTCTCAGTAAATGGAAGATAGGAGCTAACTTGTGAGATAAAGTCCCTCTCCTTTCTCTCTTTTGTGGATTACTTCTGGTTATGTTTGTTCTTTGCAGCCCTTTGAAGGAGTCTTGTGTGCTGAATAAACATATCTACTGAGCCACCCACTGTTTCTCTTTGCGTCCTGTCGTGAAATAGAGCCATGGTGGCCATGCAGCTTGCTGTCTTATTGCATAGCTGTCCTTGCTTGCTTCATATTTTCCTCATTCTCACTTCCTTGGGCTTGCATCTACCAAATGAATTTTTACGACCTCAACTTTGGCCTCAAGCTTTGCTTTTTGAGGACCTGGGAGAAGATACCACCTTTCCCCTAATGTCCTGTTTCTAATAAGTCATATTGATTCTAACTTCCAAATAGCTCTTCAGTCTATCCTTTCCTCAACATCTCCATTGCCACCCCTTCCCCCCAAACCAAGCACCATCAGTTCCATGTGGATCATGATATCAGCCTCCAAACTGGTCTCCAAGCTTGTTCCACTACAAAGCTATCCACCACTCTGTAGCCTGACACATAGTAAGAACTTAAGTATTAGTTACAAGAGTGAGTGAAAAAAATAAATAGGTGTGTCACAGGTACTGCATGTTGTAGTTGGGCCACATTAGAAAACATTGAAATGCTAAGAATTTTTCCCAGTTGTGGTTACAACACACTTGCTTTTTTTCTTTTATGATGTTCTTCTATTTCTAAAATTTCATGAATTTTTAAGAGGTTTAAATGAGTAGAATATGTAAATTACTTAGAGCTGTGATGGGTGCATACTAAGAACAAAATAAGTTTTAGCTATCATCATCATCATCACCATCATCATCATCATCACCATTATCATCATCACCATCATCACCATCATCACCATCACCATCATCATCACCATCACCACCACCATCATCATCATCATCATCCCATCATCACCACCATCATCACCATCATCATCACCATCATCATCACCATCATCACCATCATCATCACCACCATAACCATCATCATCACCCTCATCATCACCATCCTCATCCTCATCCTCTCAGGAATTTTTTTTCTTCTGTTTTCCCCATCTCCTGAGGATTAAAATAGCTTAAAAAAACTCCATTTAATTCAAAATTGATTAAATTCCATTTTCTCTATCTAGTACTCCTATAAAACAAAAATACAATGGAAATCTAAGTGGTCATCAACCTAAAAAGTGGTATTGTCAATAGTCTCTGTGCATTAAGTTTTTTGTGGCTACAAAATACTATTTAAACCTTGAGATTTTAAAATTAATATTCAATTTGGAAAAGTTAAAATGTAAAAATAAATCTAGTTTTCCATAAGCTTTCAAGTTCAAATTACCATTTTTGTTTTATAAATAAATATAATAAGCTCAGGGAATTATTTGATTATAGTTTGATTGATTAGCCGAACAGACCAAACTCCCTGAAACAATCTGTCTTATTTGTGTCTTAATTTATAAAATTCCCTTGAATATTTTAGATGGCATTTATAAATTGAATATATCTAATTTTTAAGACACTTCTACCTATCAAAGCATTTCCATTCTAATAAGTCAAATTAAATTAACAAATGTGGTCTGTCTCAAGTTAATCATATCCATTCCAATTTTGTTTACAAACTGTATAATTCTCTTTATCTTTCAACTAAAAATATAAGTTTAAAATAAATTACTTAGCTATATATTTTAAATTAGAATAAAAGACCAAATCTATCAAATTCCTTAAAAGCTCTTAACATTCCAAATACTTAAAATATAAAATATACACAGATCATTACTAAACATATGAACAAATTATTAGTAGCATGGTTTGTTTTTTTCCATTATCTCTGTATTTAATTCTAAATATTCCAGAGTTGAAAGATAGTTTCTACCATCTCAATAAATTGAGGTTGTTTTTGGCCAAAAGTTTCGGCTGGGATACAGTTGTAAAGTCTGATGCCAGGGTGCGCGTGGGCACTGAAGGAGATGCTGAGCATCTTTTTAATAGTCAAAGTGATCATAAGGGACTCCCTGTTCATGCCCTACAGACAGGGCTATTTTCACTGCTGACCTTCTGGTTTCAAATTAGACCATTATCCAATTATTTCTTCTGATTTGTGCCTGCAGCTCTGGCTAGTTTACCTCCTGATTGGAGTTAATTAATTCATTTACCACTGATTACTGTGGAATTTTTTTCATTTACTTTGAATGTTTGAATATTGGGCACAGTCCTAAAGATATTTATGCTATCAGGCATGTTCTTGTCATTTGTGGGAAAGGAAAAGAATAAAAACGAGATATTGAATATAACAGCATAATTTAAGTGTTATTTACATGCTGTTGTATGTATAAGTGTTATCTTATTTCACCGTTATGTAGGTACAATTGTGTCCATTTGACAGATGAAAAAGCTGAGACTCAGAAAATTAAGTAGGTATTAAGTTGCAGAGCAGAGATACAAGCCTAGTTGTGACTCTATAACCCACAGTCTGTACTCTGTGTGGGAACTTCATGTAAACCCCCTGAGATTAGCTAGAAAACAAGCTTGGCCAAGTGTACAGAAGACTCTTGGAATTGTCTTCTTCAAAAATTATTTTTCCTGCTATCTTTTTGTAACAAATTGCTATGAGTTGAACATATGACACTCTTCCCTTCTGTGATGGATCACACAGTAGTGGGCCAACTGGTGACCTCATAGACAGGCCTGAGGGTTTCAGGGTAGGAGACTAGAATTCTTTATGGTAGGCTCTTGCTTGAGGTTGCCTTTGGATTTCAGGGCTTTCCCGTGACCCTATTGGTAATTATCAAGCTCCACCCAAAGCCAGAAACCATACATGGCAGTTTTGACTGTTTGCTAGGGGGATGCCTAGGTGATTCATTTCCTTCCTTCCTCCCTCTCCCCTCCCTCCCTCCCTCCCTCCCTCCCTCCCTCCCTCCCTCCCTCCCTCCCTCCCTTCCTTCCTTCCTCTCTCCCTCCCTCCTTCCCTCCCTCCCTTCCTTCCCTCCCTCCCTTCCTTCTTTCCTTTATTTATTTTTTAAAACCTTTTTATTTTGAAATACTTTAAAATTTATAGAATGGTTGTAAGAATAGTGCACAATCCCTCCATATACTCTTCACCTAGATTCACCAGTTGTTAATTTTTATCTTATTTGCTTTATCATGGTCTTGAACTATTTGAGAGTGTGTTACACAGATCATACCCCTTTACTCCTAAATACTTCAGTGTATATTTCCTTAGGATAAGAATATCCAATTACAAAACCACAGTTCAATTATCAAGTCAGGAAATTTTGAAATTGACACAATGCTTTTATCTAATCTACAACCCTTATTTAAATTTTACCAAATGTTTAGCAATTTTTCTTTTCTGCTCCAAAATCCCATGCAGGATTAATATTACATTTACTCATGGCCTTTTAGTTTGCATAATCTGGAATGATTCCTCAGTTTACTCTGCCTTTCATGTCATTGACTTTATTTATTTATTTATTTATTTATTTATTTATTTATTTATTTATTTATTTATTTATTGTTGCAGAGTACAAGCCATATATTTTCCAGAATAGCCCTCAGTTTAGGTTTGTCTGATGTCCCCTCATGATTAGATTCAGGTTATATCTTTTGGGCAGGAATCCTACATAAGTGATACTGTGTCCTTCTCAGTGCGTTCTATGAGGAGACATTAGAAGTCAGTTTGACCCATTATTGATGACGTTAGCTTTGATCATTTGCTTAAGGTGATGCCTGCCAGATTTCTCCACTGCAAAGTTGCTACTTTTTCCTTGGTAATTAATGAATAATTTGTGGTGAGTTATTTTGAGACTATGTAAATAAACGGTTTCTCATCAAACTTTATGCCACTAGTTTTGTCATTCATTAATGATTCTTACCTGAACCATTAATTATTATGACAGTTGCAAAATGTTGATTTTCTAACTCCATTTTTTTCTACATTTATTAGTTGGCATTCTGTCGTAAAGGAGAACTTGCTGGCATCATTAATTATCATGTGGACTAATGGGGCCTTATTTTTGTTCAATGGGTTATTATGCATTATTGCAATTAGTGATTTTGATGCTCAAATTATCTAGGATTTGACCAGTAGAAGCACCTTTAAACCAGTCCTTTCATTCTTTAGATATGTCCTCCTCATTTTGAGCACTTGTTTACTTTCTGACACAAGACAGTCCAGACTCATCTTGTACTCTCTCTACCTGAGCCCTGGAATCCGTAGTTTCTCCAGGACTCCCGGTTCCTTTTAGTGGGGAAAGGTATTTAGAAATCAAGATTTGGATGCTACTGGAGTCTCAAAGCTTCTAGGCCCTTTCAGCAGAGAGCTACAAAACATACACACACACACACACACATCTATTTGTAAATCTTATATACATTAAAAGCTATAAATTCATACTACGTACACATTCATATACACACAAATATACATACTTATTTCTCTCTCTATATATATTAAAAACTATACATTCACACTATATCCTATTTCAATTCAACAACACAGGATTCCTCCTAGCCTACACTTTGCACATTCATATCTTTTCTCTAAAAGTGAGAAACCTGGTACCTACCATCCTCAAAATATTTATTTATTTGTTGTTTTTTTTTAAAAAATATATCTTTTATTGATTTCAGAGAGAGGAAAGGAGAGGGAGAGAGAGATAGAAACATCAATGATGAGAGAGTCACAGATTGGCTGCCTCCTGCACGCCCCTGACTGGGGATCGAGCCCGCAACTCGGGCATGTGCCCTGACCGGCAATCGAACTCTGATCGCCTGGATCCTAGGTAGATGCTTAACTTCTGAGCCATGCCCGGCCAGGCTTATTTATTTGTTTAATCCTTCCAACATACAGAAAATAATTTCAGAATTATTCACCTATACTACTGAGAAAAATGAATATACTAAAGTAGATTTCGATATTTGTTGTTCTTTTTGTCATTAGAGCAAACTTATATAGCAAAATATTATGTTCGAAAGTTATTTGGGCCCTGGCCAGTGTTATCAGTGGTTAGAGCATCACCTCATGCACTGAAAGGTTGCAGGTTCGATCTCCGGTCCCGGTCAGGGCGTGCGCAGGAGGCAACCAATCGATGTGTCTCCCTCACATCAATGTTTGATGTTTCTCTTTCTCTCTCTGTTTCTCTCCCTCCCTCCCTCTCATTCTATCTAAAATCAGTGGAAAAATATCCCCAGGTGAGGATTAACAGCAACAAAAAAGTTGTTTGGGGTTAATTTATTTTTCTTCAGTGTACTTATTTATTTGAAATATAGCAAGGCTCTTTTGTTTCTGTTTGTATTCCATTTTTTATTTTTATCCATCTCCATTTTTGTTGGTTTAACTTTATATTTTTGAGTAAATAAAACAATAACATACTTCCAAAAGCCAAAACTATAACCTAAAAAGTACATTCCAAGAACTCTCACTTCTTCCGTATCCTTTATATACTATTTTTATCCACGCCCTGTGGATAACCAAACTCATTTGTTTCTTGTTTACATTTGCTGTGTTTCTTTTTGCAAAAATAAGTAGATATATGCATATATTCTTAATTCACCATTGAACAAGAAGGAATCATTTGAAACCAAGGCATATCACTGGAACAGAGTAGGCGATGAGCTGCAAAGAAGCCGAGTGTTCTGCGGTAGTTTGCCTCCTCTGCCTAAATCCTTGGGTTGAGTCACAGGCTTATCTTAGAGAAGGGGTAGAAGGGGTGAGGCTGTGAGGTTCCCGGCCAATGTCAGCAGCAAGGAACGCTGTGTGCAGCAGGCAAGAGATGGTTATGTCATAGAACCAAAGAATGTGAGGCCCATAGGAGCTTGTAAATTACCTGGTTTCAGAAACAATCTAACCTCATTTTAGAGGCAAGAAATGGAAGCCCACAGGAGTAAGTAGCTTGCCCAAAATCACCAACTTAGTTATAATCAGTGCCACGTACTGTGACTTAAATCTAGTAAGTCTTTTCAAAAGTAATCCATGTTGAAATGCCTGCATTTAGGTGAGTTTTATATTTTAAAATATTTTAAAGGTGTCGTCCTGGTCAGCTGTATACTTATTTCTAGCAACTGTTGTAGCCAGAACTTTTCTAAAATTCTCTATCAAAGGGGAGCTGGAAATTTGCCTTGGCTGGTCTGTGGATTCATTCTTTATTTAAAAAAATAATAATAATAATACTTACACATTTTTTTATTCTCTCTCATTTTATTTTTTTATTTTTTTAGACTTCAGTCCGAAACACACTCTTCTATCAGTACAGGCTTTTAATTTATTTTTAAAAATAGATCACAGTGTAAATAATTAGGCCTGGTTTTCTTTAGTTACATTCTATTTTTAAGGATATATCCTAATTAACTTGATTGGACTTCTGTGTTTCACAAGTCTCATAGATAACCCATTTCTACCTAGATTAATCCAATCTATTATGCTCATATTTCCCAAACTGATGATTACTGAGGGCGCTTTAGACATACATATTCAAACCCACCCTGACCTTCCCAACCAGACTCTCCACATGACTGAAAATCTGATATGTTAACAATTTAACACATGAAAACTGAGGAAATCATGATTCTGTGTTAGTTTTGGGAGTTTAATTCCCAGCTGGCAGCTTCACTCCAAATCCTCTTACATGTGGATTATCCATAGGCTCAGAGGGCAATTCCAATGAAACTTTTTGGTCTATGGCAGAATCATTGGAATAAATATACAGCTTCCTAACACAGGTACTTCATCAGCATGCTTGTGGTTACTTGGAAAGGGAGAGAGCGAACACTCAGGATGATCAGGTATGTGTATGCCAAGTCACAGTACTTTACAATGACATTCTTCAGAAAATGCAGAAGGCAATGGGTAGTCAGTTCTCCATGCTGCCATTACAGAGTTGGATGACGAAGACAGTCATTCCTTTAGTCATCAAGATCTGCTGACCAGAGAGAGCACTTAGTCAGGCACCAGAGCTGATTCAGTGACTCCAACAATGCTGGTGCTGTTGGGCACAGACTGACATCCTGGTTAGAGCTGCTAATCATCACAATTGTCTTCCACTCTGACCATTAGGGCTGCCTGCTTCAGCATCTCATGAATTCCTTCTTTGAATTTCTATCTGTCCATCTTGGAACATCTTGCTCTTCCTTTTTTAACACTTAAAATTTAATAAATGTTTGCTGAGTGATTACTTTGTGCAAGGCACTATGAGGTGGGGGAGCAGGGGTGGAAAGCTACTGAAAAAAATAAATACTCAGCCAAGTTGTCTAGACTATAAAAATGCTTAAGCAACAGTTCTTGCTCTAAAGGAATTTACGTTCACTAGGGGGATAAAACAAATAAATATTAAATCTTGGCAATGAGAATAGCTAAGGAAAGGCAGGTATAAGGCAAGCATTTTGTTGCAGTCATTAAAACAATTTGGTACCAATGTAGGAATAGATTTATTAAGGAGATTATGAACACTGAGCATACAAATAGACCTAAACATATAAAAATAATATTTAATAATACCCTCATTTCAAATTGATAGGGAAAATACAGATTACTCAATAAATTATAGTGGGACAACTGGCAAGTCTTCTGGAAAATAAATCGAATCCTTACCTCACACCTCACACCAAATTAATTCTAAATGGATTTATTTTATTTATAAAAATTTATTTTCTTTTCATTTTTTGGATTTAATTGTAAAAAATCAAGCCTTAAACATATGAGGAAAACAAAGGTAAGAGATTTCCCAATTTTAAGTGCAGTCTTTTCCAAGCATGAATAAAACCTAAAGGCCTTTTAAAAGGGGTTGTTTTCACTACGTAAGTCTAAAGCACCCTAAGCAAAGTCAAAGACCAGTGACAACAGAAAAAGTACTTGGATCACATATGACAAATAAAGGGCTACCATTCATAATATTTAAAAAGACTCTTACAAGTCAATAGAAAGATAAAGAACTTAATTGAAAGATAAAAAGAGGCATGAATTGGAAAGTCATAATAGAAGAATTACTAATAGCAAATAAAAATATACTTCCATAATTAAAGAGATGCAAATTAAAGCATTTTTTACATATTTGATTGGAAACTATATTTTTAAATTGATAAAATTCCCAGTAATATTTGCTGTAAATGAAATATAAATTGGTATATACTTTCAGGAACAACTTGTTAACACTTATTTAAAATGGAAATATGGATTCTCTATGATTCAGAAATTGTTTTACATGTATAAAATTATAGGTTTACTCAAATAACTGTGCTAAGGTTTTTGCACAAGTTCACTGAAATACTGTTAATTATATGAAACGCTGGCAACAATCAATAAGGTTAAATAGATTATAGTATATCCATATGATATGATAGAGTAAAAACATTCTGATCTGATGTAATCTGCAATTGGTAGTTGCTTAAGTGAAAAAATTTAAATGGAAAAATCACAAAAAATAATACATATACAACTTAAACATAAAATTTTCACCTAAACTATCTAAATGTATAATTATTCATGAATACTCTGATGCTAAGACTAGGCCTCTTGGAGTAAGGGTTTGCTGAATAGAATTCTACTCACCTTTCTTGGATAAGCCACACCTGTGATGTCTCTGCTGACCTTCCATTCTTGCCTCCTACCTCTTTTTACCTTGCTCACATTGGTCTCCTCTCTGTCCCTACATTTGTTAAAATATTTCCCACTGCATTGCCTATGCACTGGTTATTCTATTTTGTTTCCTTTTCCTGCCTCTTTGCATGGCTGGCTCTCTCTCATGCGTTAAATCTCAGTCTACATGTCACTTCAAAGTTAACTTCTTTGATGACCCCCATGTATCAGTTAAGAAAATTTTCCTTGCAAGTAACAGAAATTCCAGTTTAAATGGACTTATATTATAAAAAGGAAATTTATTGTCTCACATAACGAAACAGTCATAGATCTGGCTTAAGATTACACTGTAGCTGCAGTTTAAACTAAATGACCAAGATTTGTTTTCTATTTTTTACTCTACTTCTTAGTGTTAGCTTGATTCTTCTTTTTTCTTAAATGGCTATCAGAAGCTCATTCAGAGTCTGGGTATTGAATCAAATACACATAGGCTCTGATAGTACTGATTTTATGATCATTTGTCTTAGGGTATGTCACGGGAAGCAGAGCCTGAGGTAGGAATTCAGGAGCCAGTGGTAAGTGCTCTTCAGGAAAGATCTGTGAGGGATCAAGGATCTTTTCTAAGCACAATGGTAGGAAACTAGAAATCAGTAACAGAAAAAAAAGAAAAAAAAAAACCCTGAAAAATTCACAAATAAATGGAAATTAAACAACAAATTCCTCAACAGCCAATCAGTCAATGAAGAAGTCAAGTGGCAAATCAGAAGATATCTTGAAACAAAGGAAAATGCAAGCACAACACACCAAAACTTGTGAGATGCAGCAAAAACAGTTTTAAGAGGTAATTTATATTGAAAAACATCTACATTAAGAATAAAGAATGGCAGTGGAGTAGGAAGTTACGTTCATCTCTTCCCAGGACCAAACTAAAGTATAGAGCAATCAACCTGAATAACCAACTGAAGACAAGCTAAACAGAAATATAATAACCAAGGATTTACAGAAGAAGCCACATGGAGACAGGTACGAAGGGCAGAGGTGCAAAAAAGGCTGGCCCTGCTCCACATGCCCTCTTAAAGGGCCAGAAAACAAAATCTCATTCACAAACACTTACCTTGGGCTCCAGGGGAGGGGGGGTGAAGTGAACTAGAGTTTTGTGAGTAGAGACTGGGGTTTGTGGCTCTAGGGAGAGAGCTGAAGGGACAACTGCCAGGATCACTGTGTCGAGCACTCTCCCACAGGGCAGACACCATCTTTCTTGGGTGGGGCTTTCCCCTCTTTATGGTATCAGCTTGGGGGAATGCAATAGCCCCACCCTCTGGGCTCCCAGTTGTCCCATCCTGTGGAGCTCCCACCCTACCGAGGAGTCAGGTGCCTGGGCTGGGATGTGGAGGTCTGATCAGACTCAGCAGGTGTCAGTGATTGAGTTGTGTGGCTTTGGGGTGTGAGCCACTCCCCCCACTTTCCTATGAACCTCACCTGTGTCTCCCCCTCACAGAGGATCTGCTAGCCCCACCCTCCAGGCTTCCTGTGGCCCCCCTCTCCCTACTCTCTGCAGCTCTGCCCTGCTGAACTCAAGATCCTGGCAGAATCTGGGACAGACTGAGTTGTGTGGCTCTAGAACAGAGGCCATTTTCCATTACATGACTGACTGGTGCAGAGCTCTCCTTTCACACAGCCACATCTTGGTCTGTTTGGGCCTGATAAACTCTGCTGATGTCACCCTGACAACTCCAGAGAGCCTGAACCACCACAAAAGCCTATGTGCACCCAGGCCCAACAAAGGCAGCCACAAACTGTCAACCACTTTGTAGCTGCAAACAGGTTGCCCAGGCCCAGTTACAGGAAGCATCTGACATTGACCTGTCCCAAGAGGCCCCAGAACCAAAACACCCAGTGGCCAGTCTAGACAACATCAGAGCAGGATCCAATTAGTTTCACAAGCAGTATATCCAAAGGGAGATTTCAGAAGATATCAGACCTTGCTGAGGTGAATTCTGTTCCATGAGATCAGCACCTGCACAAGAGCTCATACACTATGGTCAGTGTCAATCCTGACCATCAGCCAGCCTGAGGGTCTACCCCACACATGAATGGAACAATAGCAACAAAGATTCAATTACAACAGAAGGGCTTACATAACTCACACCAGAGACATTCCTGGAGCACCCAGCTCAGGTGATCAAGGAGATTGTGCCACTGGGTCCCGCAGGGCACCTAATACATAGAAACAAATACAAAGAGGCAGTTGAAATGAGGAGACAAAGAAACATGCCCAAAATGAAAGAACAGGAGAAATCTCCAAAAATGAGAGCTAAATAAAATGGAGGCAAGCAATTTATCAGATATAGAGATAAAAAAAAAAAATGGTTATAAGGATGCTCAAGAAACTTAGTGAGAACTACAACAGCATGAAAAAGGACATAAAAACCACAAAAAAGTATCAATCAGAAAAGAAGAATAAAGTATCTGAAATGAAGAAGAAAAAATAAACAGTAGGTTGTATGAAGCAAAGGATCAAATCAATGAATTGGACAACAGATAGCAGAAAACAACCAACCAGAGCCAGAAATGAAGAATACAATATCTGAAATGAAGAATACACTAGAAGGAATTAACAGTAAGTTAGATGAAGCCGAGGATCAAATCACCAACTTGGAAGACAAGGTAGCAGAAAACACCCAATCAGAGCAGCATAAAGAAAAAAGGATTTAAAAAATGAGGGTTGTTTAAGGGACATTTGGGACAATATGAAGTGTAACAATATCTACATCTTAGAGGTAACAGAAGATGAGAGAGAGGAAGGGATCAAGAATTTATTTGAAGAAATAATGACTGAAAACTTCCCTAATTTGGTGAAGAAAAAAGACACATAAGTCCAGGAAGCACAGAGAATCGCAAACAAGATAAACACAAAGAAACCCACACCAAGACACTTCATAATTAAAGTACAAAGTTTAAGCTCGGGCTTGGTAGCTCAGTTGGTTAGAGCATCATCCTGATACATCAATGTTGTCAGTTCAATCCCTGGTCAGGGTACACACAAGAATCAACCAATGAATACATAAATAGGTGGAACAACTAATTGATATTTCTCTCTCTCTCCCTTTCTAAAATCAATAAATTTAAAAAAATAGCAAAGGTTAAAGACAAAGAGAGAATCTTAAAAGCAACAAGAGAAAGACAGTTAGTTACCTACAAGGGAGCTCCCATAAAACTGTCAGCTAATTTCTCAACAGAAACATTTCAGGCCAGAAAAGAGTGGCATGAAATATTCAAAATGATGAAAATCAAGGACCTACAACCCAGCAAGGCTGTTATTTAAAATTGAAGGTGAAATAAAGAGCTTCCCAAACAAAAAACAGCCAAAGGAATTCATCACCTCCAAACCAGTATTACAAGAAATGTTAAAGGGTCTTCAAGAAGAAGAAGAAGAAGAAGGGAGAGAGAACATAGTTATAAAGAATAAGTGGCAATAAATTCATACCCATCAATAATCACTTTAAATGTAAATGGCTTAAATGCTGTAATCAAAAGACATAGGGTATCTGAATGGGTAAGAAAACAAGACCCATATATATGCTGTCTACAATAGACCAACCTCATAATGAAAGATACATACAGATTAAAGTAGGGGGATAGGAAAATATATTTCATGCAAATGGAAATGGAAAAAAGAAAAAAGCTGGGGTAGCAAACTTATATCAGACAAAATAGACTTTAAAACAAAGATTATAATAAGAGACAAAGAAAGATACTACATAATGATAAAGGGATCAATCCAACAAGAGGATATAACCCTTGTAAACACTTATACACTCAACATAGGAGCACCTAAATATATAAAGCAAATCTTGATGGACATAAAGGGAGAGATTGACAGTAACACAATCATAGTAGGGGATTTTAACACTCCATTTACATCAATGGATAGTACTTCCAGACAGAAAATCAATGCAGAAATGGTGGCCTTAAATGACACACTAGATTAGATGGATTTAATGATATCTTCAGAGCATATTACCCTGAAGCAGCAGAATATGTATTCTTTTCAACTGTACGTGGAACATTTTCTAGGACACCACAGGTTAGGACACAAAACAAGTCTCAATAAATTTAAGAAGACTGAAATCATATCAAGTATCTTCTCTGACCACAATAGTATGAAACTAGAAATCACAAGAAAAAAACCAAAAAACACACCAACACACGAAGGCTAAATAACATGTTACTAACAATGATCTCAAGGAAGAAATTAAAATTAAAAGATACCTTGAAACAAGTGAAAATGAGAACACAACAACCCAAAATCTATGGGACACAGTGAAAGCAGTTCTAAGAGGGAAATCCATAGCATTACAGGCCTGTCTCAAGAAACAAGAAAAATCTCAAATAAATGATCTAACTTTACACTTAAATGTACTATAAAAAGAATAAACAAAGCCCAAAGGGAGTAGAAAGAAGGAAATAATAAAGATCAGAGCTGAAATAAATGAAATAGAATCTAAAAAAACAATATAATACAAAAGATCAATGAAATCAAGAGCCAGTTCTTTGAAAAGATAAACAAGATTGAAAAACCTTTAACTAGACTAATCAAGAAACAAAGAGAGTGAATCACCCCTACACACACAAAAAAATCTGAAATTAAAGAGGAGAAGTAACAACTGACACCACAGAAATACAAGAGATTGCAAGAAAATATTACAAACAACTATATGCCAACAAATTGGACAATCTGAATGAAACAGACTAATTCCTAGAAACATACAATCGTCCAAAACTGAACCAGGAAGAATTAAAAAAATCTGAATAGACCAAATACAACTAATGAAATTGAAGCAGTAATTAAAAAAAACTCCTGACAAACAAAAGTCCTGGACCAGATAGCTTCACAGGCAAAATTTACCAAACATTCAAAGAAGAAGTAACACCTATCCTTCTCAAACTACTAAAAAAAAAAAAGAAATTAAATAGAAAGGAAGACTCCCGAGCTTGTTTTAAGAGGTCAGCATTATCCTAATTCCAAAACCAGATAAAGACACTACAAAGAAAGAAAATTACAGGACAATAACCCTGATGAACATAGACGCTAAAATGTTCAACAAAATATTAACAAACTAGATTGAGCAATACATTTAAAAAATGTATGATCGAGTGGTATTTATTCCTAGGATGCGAAGTTGGTATAAAATCCACAAATCAATAAACATGATACACCACATAAACAAAATGAAGGGTAAAAACCACATGATTATACCAATAGATGCAGAAAAAGCATTTGATAAAATCCAGCACCCATTTATCATAAAAATTCTCAGCAAAGTAGGAATACAGAGAACATACTTCAATACAATAAAGATGATAAATGTCAAACCCACTGTCAACATCATATTCAATGGGCAAAAACTATAAACATTTCACTTAAGATTGGGAACAAGGCAGGGATGTCTGCTTTCACCACTCGTACTCAACATAGTACTGGAAGTCTTAGCCACAGCGATCAGACAAGAAGAAATAAAAGACATCCAAACCAGAAAGGAAGAAGTAAAACTGTCATTATTTGTAGATGACATGATATTGTATATAGAGAACCCTAAAGATTCCACCAAAAAAGTACTAGAACTGATAAGTGAATTTAGTAAAGTAGCAGCATACAAAATAAATATCCAGAGGTCATGCCCAGCCAGCATGGCTCAGTGGTTGAGCATTGACCTATGATCCAGGTCAGGGCACATGCCTGGGTTGCGGGCCAATCCCTAGCAGGGAGCACACAGGAGGCAGCCGATCAGTGACTCTCATCATTGATGTTTCCGTCTCTCTCTCCCTCTCCCTTCCTCTCTCTGAAGTCAATAAAGACATATTAAAAAAAAATCCAGAAGTCAGTTGCATTTTCATACACCAATAATGAACTATCAGAAAGGGAAACTGAGAAAACAATCCCATTTTTTATTGCATCAAAAATATAAAATATCTGGGAATAAATTTAACCAAGGATGTAAAAGACCTGTACTTAGAAAGTTATAAGACACTGGAAAGCATATATCAGGTTCAGGGGTAGGAAAAACTAACATCGTACTACCAAA